>NC_071574.1:50903948-51520694 GCF_024509145.1 Vidua macroura
TGCTTGGGAGACAGTTACTGAGATTTGAAACTATCAAATTGTCATGTATTAAACTATCTTGATAGAGTTAATAAAACTGAACTGAGAAGGATGTTTGTAATTTGCTTGAGCCAAAATTGTAAAGGTGAAATGCTTTGATGTAATGAAGAAATTGTGCTTTGAGTGCCTTCCATTAGTATAAAACCATTAATGATACTACATTAAAAGAATTTTTAAAAATAATGTTTGCATTATTGAAGGAAAATATACTACATAAGACTGTTTGTATTTTAGTTTTTTAACCAGGTTCTGGTACTGGGAAAGTCTTCAGTAAGTGACTTATCAGAACATGTGTTTGACTTGATACAAGAGCTTTTTGCCATAGATCCTCACTTACTGCTGTCTGTCATGCCACAGCTGGAATTCAAGCTGAAGGTGGGTTACAGTGTAGCTTTGGACAATCAGTAAAATTTTGGGGGATATTAAGAGTGCAGAACTGTAGATTTAATAAGTATTCTACTAGGGGAATAAAAATTCTGTATTTATTGCTTTATTTTGAAGGTAAATATAATATTAAAGGATATTGGAAATTAGTATGCAATTATGTGCATATTGTGATTGCAAACATGTATTATGCACATAAAATATATATATAATCATTATAATGATAAATTAATGCAGTCTAATGCAAAAGCTTTATGTACTTAATCTTTGGATTACACCAAAATTTATAAAGTAATTAGGCTGTGGTTGGCTTATCTTATGAAATGCAAATGTGTTAGCTTCAGTATTGATTTGCAGAATTTTCTTTTATAAAATAATGCTTTAATAATAGGGGAAATATTTCCTAATATTTTATCAGATTTGTTATTGTCAGGTAATAAGTTAGCTGACTGATTTGCATCCTTGGAAATAGTTAATTTATCCTGATTTGGAAGTCTGTGGGGGTTTTAATTAAAAAGCTGTTTGTCTTTCCTAAGATTGTAAGTGGACAAGAGAAATAATTTTGCATGTGTGGATGTACATGTAAGCTATGATTGCAACAAACAAAAGTAACCAAGAAATAGGTATTCGGTGAAATTACATGTGGCTTTCATTAGTGCACATGTGTTTATAACATTTTAATTTGTGTCTTTTCCACACACATAAAATAGTCTTAAAAAATGTTTTAAAACAAACAATTTTTTATATTGTCAAATGTATATTAGAGTACTGTGGGTTTTTACTGCTGAAAGAGAAGGTTCTTTCAAAGCACAGCCATCTATTCAGTGTCTGTAATACATTAGCTTGATAGGTATTTGTATATTTTGCCTCATATGAATCCTGTAAGATAATTAAAGAGAATGAGGATTATCAGAAATACTTTCAAACTCAGATTTAATCTAACTGTTCAAAAAACAGAAAGACAATTATTACTAAGGTATTACTGATAATGATTTACAGTTTCTTTTTCATGTTTTGATTTTTAGAGCAATGATGGAGAAGAACGTTTGGCTGTTGTTCGACTTCTGGCTAAACTCTTTGGTTCCAAAGATTCTGATCTGGCCACGCAAAATCGACCTCTTTGGCAGTGCTTTCTTGGGCGGTAAGAGAAATGGGATGGAATTCTGAATTTCTGGTTTTTTTATGTTCTTTTTTCTGTTTAATTACAGTATTGCATTTTTCATTGCCTTTTTAGAGGATGTAACTGTTTGTATTTGAACAAGTTCCTTATTAAATCTTCGAAGCAGGAAACTGCATACAGTTATGTTTCAGAAGGAAGAAGCCTGAAGGACTGCTGCTAAATTGCTATCAGCTATGGCCATATAAGTTAGACAGCACATACGAATAGCAGAATTTACACAATAGCTTTGCCAGCATTGTCTGAAGTTTCCTACTGTTCAGCTGTATCTGCAACTCTGTTTTGCTTGGCATTTACCTTTCTGAGTGAAGAGATACTTTCTTTTACGTAAAGGTAGAGGTTCATAATTTTTAAAAAAGAAAATGTTTTCAAATGGTTCCTGGTGATGCCAGTTACATTTCTATAATTTTCATGTGCTTGTGTGTACATGCACACACACAATCGACGTTGTATGGAAAACTGTGTTCAGAAGTCAGTGCAAAATCCATTGGGTCAACATTTTATCCACATACACCATATTCATTCTTTAATTTTAGTCCTGACTAAATTTCACAAGAAACAACAAATATTTGTATGAGGTACGTTATGGAGATAAATTCAAAACGTATATAATCTCTCATTTTGCCATATAAAAGTATTTGAATAGTTAACAGAACATACTGTCAACACATGTTACTACATAGAGAATAATACTGATTTGCAAAGCTAATTAAAAATTAACATTCATTATCTTCTATCCCTCTAGGTTCAATGATATCCATGTCCCTGTGAGATTAGAGAGTGTGAAATTCGCCAGTCATTGTTTAATGAACCATCCAGACTTAGCAAAAGACCTCACTGGTGAGATGCTCATAAAGGAGTTTAGGATAATCTACAAAATGAGCACAGAACTGTGTAACTATTTTTGTACATAGCAGTGTAGTTCTGAAATGTACCAAGTCCAATGCTTGGTAAGGGATGGAAGAGGTATCTGTTGAAGATGAGTGCTAGTTATGTGAAGTGAGTGAAGATCAGTTAGAAAGAGGAGGAGTGTGTGGTTTTGAGTGAACTTTGTCAGAGTGAGTCATTAAGAAGCTACCCATTGCAGAATGAATTTTAAAATAATTTCAAGTTCTAAAGAAACTTTTGGTGAGGCAAAGCAAATATTGGTGCAACATCCTGACCTCTTTTCAAAACCAGTCACAGAGTTCCCCATTAGTCTGTTCTACTGAACTCAGAAAATGGCTTTTTGATGATCTAAGCTATGAAGTTTATTCTTCCTCTACAGTATCATTTTAACTATGAGAAGGTTTTTAGGCTTAACGGAAAATACTGTTGTTTTTAGATGCAAGCTATTCTACAACAATTGTTAGTATTTGATTTATTATTTCCATTTTTCACTCTTCAGGAATGAGAGTTTCTTCTCTTTTTGTTTCTTCTTATTCCCTCACCCCCCTTTACTTACAATATATTCTAGTCAACTATATTTCACTTTATTGCTTCTTGCAAATATGCAAGTTATCATAAAATGCAATGAAGTTATGCAAGTTATGATAACTTGCAAATGAAGTTATCATAAAAGCTATCACTCCTGTATTCTTCTGATATTTGCAATTACCTAATTGTTTTATAAAACTTTAACATAGAAAACATTAGAACAGATGTTTCCTGTGGGTAGCTCTATATTTAATAGATTACATGGTTGTGATATATGATTGACATTTAATTGATTAAACATTAGTAATAAATCAGAATACATCACACCTATATAAAAAAGCCAAGCTTCTCATTGTTTCTGTTCATAACAGAATATTTGAAGGTTAGATCACACGACCCAGAAGAAGCCATTCGACATGATGTTATTGTTACAATTATCACTGCGGGCAAGAGAGATCTCTCTCTAGTCAATGACCAGCTGCTTGGCTTTGTAAGGGAAAGAACGCTGGACAAACGGGTGAGTGTTAATATTGTATTTTCAGCAATGACCTGCTTCTAATATACTTCACTAAAAGTAAAAAAGTAAAATAAAAAGAACCCGAAGCCAGAAAATCAGAGAATCTTCAGAGTTATTAACAGAATACTGATGGGGAAAAAATTATTTTCTTACGAGAACATCTTAATGAAAATTCCATATTATGGTGGCATCAATCAAGTGTTGTTAAGCAAATAAGGTCATTGACCTGTGATAAACACAGTTACATTGTAAGAACATAAGAACGGTCACACATGTTTAAGGCAAAGGTCACTAACCATTATAAATCTCACAGTGGTCAATTTTGGCTTCCAACAATTTGTGACTTAAGGATTTTTAAGTCTGCTGGCCCATGCTCATAATAACTTTCAATAGAACTTTATTACGTGTATTTATCAAGTTCTTTCTTGAATTTATTTGTACTTTATAAGTCTCCATGGCATATGCTTCAGTAAATTCAAGTTTAATGCATGTTTGGGAGAAGTAACATCACTTTTTTGCTTTTAACTTGTCTGATAATTTGAGTATCTCATAGATCTTGGATTACATAAAATAATGAATATTCTTTGACTCATTTATATTTAAAAAATATGAATACCGTATCTTCTCCAATCCTTTGTTTTCTATTCTAAAGAATCACCTGATTAACTTCCACACAAATTGTTACATACTGCTGATCATTCTTGTCTGGATGTTCTTTATCTTGTTGGAACTAAGGTGACCAGACTTAGGAACAATGTGCCACTCATCAGAACATATGATTTTGAATGGCATTGTTACTGTTACTGTGTCTCCACCAGCATCTCTTTCTGTTTTCCTTCAACATGCTGCTGTCAGTAAGAGGCAGTCAGCTATTGCTGCACAGCTGTAATACTGATTTCTACAGAGCTAGTTTTTTTTTTTTTTTGTGTGACTTCAAATCAGTGTGGTGGCATGTAGTGTTCCTCATATGTTTGACTAAGTCATTTCACACCAGTTGTAGGTTTGATGTGTTGCGTTTCAAGGTTAGGTGCTTTTTCAGGCAATCACTTCGAAGAATAACTTCGTCTGTACGTGATGTTTCTCATATAAAAATCTCTGGAGAGAGCTTTAATGAAAGTATATCCTGAGGAGAAAATAAAATTGAGCACTGACTGGAAATTACTACAACAAATATTCAGCATTTGAAGTAGACCGTAGCAATATAGTATGTGTTGGTAAATATAATTAGTACTGTAAAATGAAGATCAAGGACTTCTGAACTTTCATTTGTTTTTTTTTTTTATTTTTATTTTTAGGATTTGTCTTCACTTTGGGAGAGGAGCATTGATAATGTCCATGATACATATGTTTTACTATGTAGGATTTTCTCAATTCCAGGCTGAGTGCACTATACCTATTTTAATAATTCCTTTTCTTTAAAAGAGTTCTGTATTTTGCTGGCTGCATTTACCCTTTGTAGCTGATTTCTGTTGGACACATCTACTGCAAACTCCTAAATGATCATTCATTAGTTTGATTCCATCTTTTTAGGTCTGCAGTCATCTCTCAAATGAATATTGCTATTACTATGAAAAGAATGCTTGTCCAACAGGCTGAAGTAAAGTGCCAACCTGCCTCTTATCTTTATAAAGCAGGGAAAAAATATAGATTATACTAACTGGTATGCCATTTAGTTGATCTGTTTTTTTTTCTCCTGACCATATTCTAATTGACACAGTATTAGTAAAGATAGTCTAAACACTTTCTAGAGTAAAAGTTTTTGGCTAAAAGACAGTACTTAATTTTTTAAAGGAATGTCCTTAGCTGATTTGATCTGTATAGACATTTGCATGATCATTGTAACTATTTAAAAAACAAAAACAATTTTAAGACCAACCAAACAAACCCCACTTCCACCAGTAGTTTTCAAATCCATTTTTATTGCTCCAGATGGAAAAGTAACTCTGGTAACATGGCTTCCCAAAAATTGAAATTTAGTCATTGGTAATAATTGTTCTTAGGAAGGCTCCATTGGAACACTGTTTCAACGGTCTTTCCACCATCTTCACTTTTCAGAATAATTAGGAGACATTTTAAAAACAAATAACAAAAATACTCTTGTCCATTATACTGGAATAATCTTAAGGACCTGAGAAGTTAAGAGAGTTTTTACAGCTGATTTCATTGACATTTCTCCCAGCAGTCTTTATGGAGTAGAGACTCAGCCCCTTTGTAAGAACTGACTTGCACCTCATCAGCTTGATGTCAAAAGCTATAGAGTGAGGAGCCATAGAATCATACACCCATTTTTGGTCTCTTTATGCATTTTTCTGCATGTGTGTTAGTTTTAACTGTATTGAAAACCATTGTGGCTTTTTCCATATGAAGGAGAACTATTGTAAGATGTTTAAAGTTATTCTAATGGATAAGGGATTGTATTGAACTTTCAAGAGCAATTTTTTTCAAAATTCAGCCCAGCAGTCATCAGTGGAGGAATTTAATTATGTTGGTCAACCAAGGAAGCTCAAGTTATCAAAATTCTTCTGTTAATTAAATCAGGGTAATGATTCTGTTAGCTATGTTTATGTATTCTGCCTTTGAAACTGATTATTACATTCCTCTTTATGCTTATTTGCTGTTTCAGCTTTAATTCTCAGAAGCATCTTACTCTTTTTTTTCCCTACATGTATCTCCTATTCAATGACTTGCTTCCATGGTGTTCAAGACATTCTCTAAGTGGTTTGGTCCAGTGTCTCCAGGCTGCAGCTGCCTTTCTGTGTGCTCTGAGTTCTACTGTACAGCAATTTCACTAATCGGAATTCTGTTGGCAATCCAAACCTCCTTTCTTTTGTAACCCCTTGTTACTCCTTCATTTTAGGCTTAAATTTTCTGGAATAATTTCTAGAAATCCGTTTTTGTTTTCTTCTAACAAGTTTTGCCATCCTTCCTGTCTCATATAAGAGATCTGATGAAGCTATCACCTGCCTTGGAAGGATATATCTGAATGCAGAAAAATATTGATACTTTTCTGAAAATGTTTCCCTTTCAGGTCTTGATTTTCTTTAAAATTTACTTTAGATCATAACAGCAGTGAACAAATTCCTGCAGAAAAGTTAAACAATAACATTATTTATAGCTAAAGTTTTTCTCTTTTGTGAAAACTAATTACTGTGTTATGTTCTAGCAAAGTCATTACTATCTTGACTTTTTTTGTCACAGTTTTAATACTTAAATATGTAACAAAATACAAGTTTATTCTTTCCATCTTACTGTTATAACCTACTCCAACAGCCAGTGGTGTTTTGTGGTGACATAAGCCATACTGTCTTGAAGATTTGTCTTTTCTTTGCCCCTCAAGAAAGGGAAATCATTCAATAAAACTATTAAGAAATTAAATGTGCAGTAGTATTGAGTCAAGCCTTCAGTTTAACAAGATTTAGGAAGTTACAGTATGAATAATAGTATCTACATTTATGCTTCATAGGCTGAAATTTATCTGAGCATTGTTAGTCCTTGGGAGTTCAAGGCCAAAAGTGATACCTAGTGTGTTCTGAAAGAAATTATCTCTTTCAGTTTGAATTTAATGCATTTCTTCTAAATGTTGTGGGAAAACGAGTGTCTTCTGAGGTTTACTTTGTAAATCATTCAGCATGAGAGACTATGCTGCCTGAATTAATCCTGAAGTCAGTTTTGGTATGATTCCTCACACAAATCAGCACAGGATGGCTTATGGGTCTTGTCTGTTAAATTGTTTAATAATGGGATATTTGTTATTTACCTGAGAGGATAAAGTACGACCACCAAAAGCAAGATGGAGGACCCATGAACTCTTCCTGTAGCTCTTGTATTCTGGGTTTTTTTTTTCTTTGTTTGTTTGTTTTTCCCCTTAATTCCTGCAGTCTTAGAGCAATTGCTTTGAGGCTTCAGGCCTCTCCCACTGTCCTGGAAGGTGGCCTAGGAGTTCAGGCCTCACAGGTTTGGCTTGGCCTAGGCTCCAGATCTCCTGTGTGTAGGCAAGGGTGCTATAAGATGGTGCAAGGCAATGGGAAGAAAGAAGTCTGCCACTTCTGGTGCTTGGCTCTGAGTAGATAAGCCTTCAAAATCCTGACTCAGAAAGACACTTAGTCAGGCATACATGTTAAGCTGTACTTAACTTCTTTTTTGCTGGCTAGCTCCCAGTTTTTTTACGCTCAGCACAGAGAAGTACTGAAGTCCTGGGTACGGACAGTAGTTAATCTGCATAGTACTGGCAAGAAAACCCTTACACAGGCTTTGCAAATTTTCTTCTAGAGGCTTCAAACAGCATTTTTCAGCTTTTGAAGTGTCTAAATATAGGAGATGAGAAAGTGGCTATTTTGTCTTTCGTGCTTCTACATCTTAACTGTATTTTGTATGTTTTATTTATTTATTTATTTACCAAAACCCATTCCCCTACTTCTTTTAATTTCTTCCCTCTCAAGTGGCGAGTAAGAAAAGAAGCTATGATGGGTCTTGCCCAGCTGTACAAGAAGTATTGTCTTCATGCTGAGGCTGGAAAAGATGCTGCAGAGAAAGTGAGCTGGATAAAGGATAAACTTTTGCACATATATTATCAAAATAGCATTGATGACAAGTGAGTCAATCTAAGTCTTCCTAATTTTAATTGTATAGTGATAAGAGATACTCTGAAAATATGTTCTTATCCTGTGAAAGCTGTTTATTCTGTATTTATGGCTTGATGTATGGTGTATTTAATTAATCATTAAGACATCTATGCACATATTCAGAATTATTGTATTATCTGTTCATTGATTCATTTTTATGTACTGATGGACCTAGATCTATGATGATAGCAGATTTTCATTAACTAATTACTGTGTAGGGAAAAAATGGTTTAATCTGGCATTTCCTATGCCAGCTGTTGTTTGCCTTACTGCTTTCTGGAGAACAGGCTATTAAAATCCATCCTGTGAGATTTATGTGTGTTCACACCACAGTACATGCACAGATCTCTCCTTTTGGTATATGGACCTTTAGGTAGACCAAAAGCTGAATAAACATCAGGGGTGCTTTCACATTTGATTCATCTGTGTTTTGTCACTCAGTCCCTTTGATTTTTTTGAAATACCATTTTGGTGTTGAAAAAAGTATTTTGGCCAAGGTTTTGGAAGATTATTAATAGTCTTGCAGGAAGAGAGAAGCTGTGATATCACACAGAGGCAGAATTTCAGCCTAGATTTTTAGGATGGTAGACTCAGAAAATTCTTTACAGTGTTTCTTAGCACCTTGCTTGTGCAGACTGCTACTTCAGAATGTTTTGTTACCTTGGTGACTAGTCTGAATGGGCCAATAGCCTCCTTCAGTTGCCAGTTCCAATACTCAATTTTTAAGCACTGCAGTGGTGAAGGCTCTTGCTTTGTTCATCTGGCTGACTGGAAGTGGATCATAGTACATACTTGATCAGTTGGCACCTTCTTTGAAAATCAGGAAGTCTTCACGTAGTTTATACAAAGCTAATTCAGCATATACATAAAAATATACTTTAGTTTGCATTGAGAGGTTTCTGGTTTTTCTACCATGTTTACATCTCATTTTCAGTACACAGGTTTGATAGTGGACAGAGAATGAATCAGTAGTATAGTGAATGGGACAGATGTTTTCTGTATTTCTGCTCAAGCAAAAGCAAAACACTGATGGAAATGAGACAGGGAATTTTAAGGGAAGAGTGTGTCATCAAAGCTGAGTTTCTTTCTCTGATGTGATTTCAGAAAGCCTGATTACACTATTGAAACTAGCTTTTTCATGAGGCAGCATGGATTGTATCCTCTTTGTTTTCTGTGTGTCCACACAGAAAGATTGGTGGCTTGATTTTTAATGTTCTTCTAGGTCAGTTTGATACTCTAAATTTTAATTCAAATGCTACTGGTCTTCAAGGCTGACAATTAAGTTCTTGCTTAGTGACACCATTGGGTTTGTTTCCTGATCTCAGTGGAGGGATAAATGTGTTTATGCTATTGTCAGGGTTTGAGATTCAGCACCTGAAGAGATGTAGAAATGCTATGATCTTTTAAGACAGAGTGTGTCCAATCCTTTAAACACATAAGCAAGCATGGGCCAAAATTAGCCAACTCTGGCCTATTTTCCTTCAGTAATGCAGCAAAGAGGATAAAAAGTAGCAGTGGACAGCTCTGAGCCTTGGAGTATTTTCCACAGGGTGCATGGGATAACACTATTTCTTTCAGAAGATAATAGTGTAGTATCACACAGAGTTCAGGCATGAAGTGGAATAGAACAGATTTTTTTTCCACACATTGATAACTTCGTCACTTGATAATGTTTTTCTTGTTGCTTGGCTGTTGATGTACACATCTACTCAAGACTGAAAATTTCTGACCATAAGAGCTGCCTCTCATGTATTCTCGGAGCTTCTTTGTTTTACAGTAAATGCATAGGGAATGGAGTGAAACAGCCACATCTGAAACAGTGCCCTGTTACCAACGATTGTTATGCTAGCCAGTAACTTTCTTCACAGGAGAGAAGTGTGTCTTGCAGTTGTTCCCACTTTGTAAATCTTGACCCTTACCAAGAGGGACCAGGGAAGGGATGATGCAGTCATTCCGTTTGTATTGACTGCTTTTCCAAAACATGTATCTGTTGAGACATGGACTAGAGCAATATTCTTAAATTGGTAAGAGCTCTGATGCCTCCAGTCTCCTAGTATGTTAAACAGATAGAGTCCCTTCAGCTCTGAAAATCCTGTTCCCCAAACAATTTAGTTCTTGGAGTCATCACTAGGGAAGTGTACATTTAAAGAGACAAAGCCAAGTTTTCTTTAATAGTAATGGGCTGTCTTGAGATAGTTGACCATGTATTCATGGTCAGCCTTTTATTCCTCTGCCTTGCCATTATGTCTCTTGGAATTTTCTTTCAACAAAAATGAGCTGTGTGAGCAGAAATAAGATGTGTTTGATCTGTGCTGCTGTGGTCTCCGTACAAGGCATTCACAGAGTCCTTGCTAGTACCAGTGCACTAGTACATAGTGGAAAAGTTTTAAAACTCAAACACACAGTATTTGTCAATAAATAACAAATTGTATTACTGAACATTGTGTACAGCTTTCATTAGTATGAATTAAATTAACATTTGAATGTTCTTTCATTGGGGGAGGGCTATAATGACATGAACTACTCACTTGTATTTTGTAGTTCAAAGTTGGTATGTAATGTAAAATTTCAAATGGGCATTTAAAAAGATAATTGGAGATTGTTTTTGCTGGTTTGATTTGTTCTCAGTATGCCTTTTGCCCCTTTAATTGTATATATTTTGGTGTTCCTTCATCTCCACCTTTTTAGTGCAAATTTTTAGCTTGTGTATTAGAATGAGTAGGTTCTCAAGTACTGCAGTTCAATTTAACCATTCTTTCAAGGATAGTTTAGATTTTTATGTTTCCTCCCCTTTGAGTTATATTCTTGTGTTCTTTCTCCTTTATTTGAGCTTTTTACTGTCAGTGTTCCTTCTATATATTAGAATAAACAAAGGGAGATTGTCAGATCCTAAAGACAAGGAGAATTTGGATGATGACAGATTACTCCCTCTTAGAGGTGAAAGTGAAAGAACGTGGAAAAGCTTTCAAGGAGCAGTTCTTGCTAATCTTTCTATCAGTAGTGGAAGGAGTCTTTACAGCTGAGAAAAAGGCCACTACTTTTTTGTCTTCTTTCTTTATTGAAAAATCTGATTTTAATGACTTCCACTATTCCTTGTTTTTTCAGCTTCCCTGGAACGTATTGTTTGACATGTCCAGTAGTGATTTCTCTTTTTTTTTTTTTTTTTTTTTTTTTCCTTTTCCTGCAGATTATTGGTAGAGAAAATCTTTGCTCAGTACCTTGTTCCACATAATTTGGAAACGGAAGAGCGAATGAAGTGTTTGTACTATTTGTATGCTAGCTTGGATCCAAATGCCGTCAAGTAAGTATAGTTTGTATTTGACAAATACTTGCTTTCTTAGGCTTTTCTAAGCCTAATCTCTGTTATCTTACTTGTATTATATAATAAAAATACAGCTAATGGATGCTTAGCATTATTTGCAAGTAGCATAGTATTTGAAAACATTTCCCTTTTATATAGAAACCTGACCCATCCATTAGACAAGAGGATCCCATGATATTTGAGAAGAGCGGGTTTATCCATTCATTTTCATGCTGGCTTAAAAGTGTGCAAGTGATGACTTTTAGGTTTGCTCTGTATTAGGAACCATGATGAAGGTGTCTGTAACTGAATTCTGGTTGATGGTGGACTGTTTTTTATTTGGGTGGTTGTAAGAAATACTACAGGTGTCCTCCATATGTTAAATTGTTCCTAGAAGAATAAGAGAGATAATGTTCTGGAAAAAGAGAAAATCAGTTCCACCTTGTTTTCAACATTTATTTTTAATATTTGGTAGGTTTTGATTGTACCTAACAGGTGTTGCACTTCTAAGACAAATAAATGAACAATCTTGTTAGTTAAAACATCCAGCATGTTTTTGTCATGAAGAAGCTTTTCTTTTCTTGTTTCCCATTTTTGCAGAGCACTGAATGAGATGTGGAAGTGCCAGAACATGCTAAGGAGTCATGTACGAGAATTGCTGGATTTGCATAAGCAGCCCACTGTACGGTTTTGAAAATATTTATACTTTATCCAATGGATCTATGGGACTAATTTACTGGGGGGGTTTAATACTGTATTATTGATTCAATGTAACTTCATTATTGGTTGATTTCTGTATGTAGACAACATTCCATTCTCACAAAGTAAAGTTACTTTCTGTAATGCTTGAAGGTATATGACCTCCTTCTGTTGATCATTCTTTTGTAGTACTGCTCAAGAGCTTTGGAATAAGTTTTAAAAGTTTCAAAGGTTTTTGTTCACTTTTGACAGACCTTTTTTCTTTCTCACTTTCCAAGAGATTTTGAAAATGGAATATGTTGTAACATAAAGCAATGATTTCTTTGTTGGTTAGAAAAAAAAGTTCTAAAGTCTTTGTACGGGAATTTTACTAGTAGAAATTATAAATAGAAGGGTATCACTTTGAGGTTTTGTGAGAGAGTGGGCTTGTGGGAATTTTCTATTTTGGAGGGTACTGGAGACTTTTTTCCTGATTTTAACCTGTTATGTGAATTGATGAATTTTTGCAGTTCTTTGATGTTACAAGATTTTTCACCTTTCTGTGTAGTAGCTGCTAACGATAGTTACATTATTCTAGAATCTATTCTTAGAACAAAAACATAAAACATAAGATTCAGGAGTAGAAAGTAGTGCTGCAGAAGAGCTAACACCTTAAAGGTGTATTTTATAAAGGAGATATTGCTGATTTGTTTGTCTGTTTTTGCTGTTGTCCTCAGTCAGAAGCAAACAGTGCTGCCATGTTTGGAAAGCTGATGACCATAGCAAGTAAGTGTTAATAACTTTCTATAAACATTCTATAAACTACTACAGCACTCCTGGAAACTGTATTTCTGTGAATCTTAGCCTGCTGAAGTTGCAGATTTATCTCACATTAAACTGTTTTTAATCATACAGAAAACCTTCCAGATCCTGGAAAAGCACAAGATTTTGTGAAGAAATTCAATCAGGTTTTGGGTGATGATGAGAAACTTCGATCCCAGCTTGAACTGTTAATTAGCCCGACGTGTTCTTGTAAACAGGCAGATGTTTGTGTGGTAAGGAAATGGAAAAGCAAACTTTTACACCCTAAATATTTGTGCTTAAAACTGCTACCTGGAATCAATGGTCACCTTAGTTACCTAAATGTGGTTTTTACTTGTTTCCAATTTTCAAAAAATGCCTTTTTGATTAACCTGTAGAGATTAGGGAAAAGATAATTACTATCATTATCTTAAGAAAACATTAGCTTTATTCCTTCCTGAGATTGTAAGCATCAAGTATAATGTCTAAAAGACCAATTTATTTCTTCAAAATAATTTATTTCAAGTGCTTGTTTTGTGGTAGGGTTCCCAAACTGTCTTTTCACGCTGATTCAGCTTTCAAGTACCAGCAAGTCATCTGTTACCATCTCCATATTATTAATTTATTTTTCATCCTAGAATAGTATTTTGAGATCACTCTTTTATTTTTCTCCTGTTGTTTAACCTCTTTGACAAAAATACACACCTTAATATTAAAATTTTCCAGATTCTGCCAAACACCACAGATTTTTTTTATGTTCTAAGGCAAAAGAAGCAATTTCATTGACAGAAAGATCACAAAGATATCTCTGAACAGAAATAGACTTCTTGGGTTTTGTCTGATGGCTCAGAAATTTTACAGGGAAGGGCCCAGGAAAATTTTTTCATTGTTATGAAATCTAATATACTACAAGGTTACCCACAGTTTTCTGGATTACACTTGACAACAGACATAAACATTCTGTGCACTGCACTTCACTCTTCCTTAAAGCTATTTTGAATCTGGACTGCAGTTCTTAAGAACACCTGAAGAACTCTTAATTAGAAACCTATTAAAATAATTTTGTAAAGTATGTCTGCTTTGAATGTGACGTGATAAAGAGAGGTGTGGCAATACCAACAGACCCCCCCTTAAAAACGTTTCATTGATTATATAGACAATCTCTGTGGTAAAAAAAAGTAACTATATTTAGCTTACTCAACATGTTAAAGAAGTAAGTAATTTCTGTTTGTATCTAACATTCCTGTAGAGGGAGATAGCCCGGAAACTTGCAAATCCTAAGCAGCCAACAAATCCTTTTCTGGAAATGGTCAAATTTCTTTTGGAAAGAATTGCCCCTGTACATATTGACTCAGAAGCCATTAGGTAAGTTTGAAAGATCATGAACAATTGACTCATTAATTATTAAAATACGCTAGAAATAGCGAAAGAAAAAATAATTTTCTTGGTATTTAAATCAGTCTGTCCTAGTACTAAATGTGTGTGGGTGAGTTTTAAATCAAAATTATGTAGATGCATTCATTCCCCGCAACCTAGAGGATGCAACTTCTTTTGATGCTGCTTTGCTGTTCTGTCTGTAAAATAATTCTAAAAATGTAGCAGTTTGTGGTGAAGATTCTGTTTGTGGGGCTTCAGGTGAAAACTGTGAACATAATTTTCACATAGTTCACTGCAGCACAGTTTTCCATATAGTATCTGAATTAATTAGCTTTTGTGGGATTGTGTAAGAGAATGTTTTGATTTTTTTTTGAGACTTGTCTGGCAACCTAATTACATTCTAAAAGTTCTACAAGTAGGTGTTTATCTATTGTCACCAGCATGGTGGGGGTTTTTTGGATGGATTTTTTTCTTTCCCCTAAAGAATTCATTTTGCAGAAAGTGAAATAAGAAGGAAAAGGACTAATGTAATAACTTAAAAATAGCAAAAACCAAACAGCAATGCCAACACCACCCCCGAAGGTCTGTTGCTTTCCCTTTATGTGTTGTGAAAACCAAGTAATCTTGCTTGAATCTCCAGCCTTTAACATTGTTATACTTGCTTGTTCCTTTTTGTATCTCTCATTTCAGTGCACTAGTAAAACTAATGAATAAATCCATAGAGGGGACAGCTGATGATGAAGAGGAGGGTGTAAGTCCTGATACTGCTATTCGTGCAGGGCTTGAACTTCTCAAGGTAATCTACATTAATGCAGCTGTAATGGAAAGGGGCAAAAGGGGCACGAGTAACAAATTAATGTTAGCATGGATTTAGTAGTTATTATTTAGATAATTACTTTTTTAATGTATGAAACTGGTTATTAATACTCACTAGAAAGAAGAATAATGGAAGAAGAGATGGTTAGTTGGAAGAAGTATGTCTTGAAAAGGGTGCTGTGTTGAAATTTACATGTTAAAGCAGTAATTGGTTTCTGCTTACGGAAGTAGTAGAGAAGAAGGTGTAGAGGTAAAGTGAAAGGAAAATAAACAGGGAAACTGGGAGAGACACCTTTTTTATGTTGTGTATGACTTTGGAAGGAGAGTAAGCGGTTAGCTCAAGAGCCACCTTAAAGAGGAAAAAAAGGAACTTGTGTTCTAAGTGGTGCTGATAAGTGGAAGGAGGAGAAAGGAGGATTTGAAGTATCTGGAAAACAGTAACACATGTTTTGTTTGTAGACGTCTTAACCTTCTTCGTTTCTTTCCTGCTCAGGGGCTATAGATTCTGGAGAAATTAAAATTTCAGTTCCGTTAAATTAGGTTGAAAAGAAGTGTTATTAAATAGGTTGCAATATAAAGAAATACTCTTGAATAAGTGTTCATTTGGAGAAATGTGTTCTTATATATTCAAATAATGTAGTATCTTAAAAAATATTTGGAGGACTAATGTTTTGCTGAAAAGCAAAACCTAGATGAATTTATTTGAAAATTTATATATAATCTTCTCCACAATGCAGTTATTGAATGTAAGAGTTTTGTATGGGCATATAACAGCTATTTATGGTGATTGTAATGTCCATAAACAAGCCATAATTTAATTTTTCTGATTATTCATTTACTATTAATAAATATGCCTTTGTTTTAATGTGTGTCTGCAGGTTCTGTCCTTTACACATCCTACCTCGTTCCACTCTGCAGAGACCTATGAGTCTCTACTGCAGTGCCTCAGGATGGAAGATGATAAGGTAGCTGAGGCAGCCATACAGATTTTCAGAAACACGGGTCACAAAATAGAAACAGACTTGCCACAAATAAGATCGTGAGTATTGTTACGTGCTGCTTTTCCTGTCTGTAATTCTACCTCTTGATAGTTTATTCAATGTGTTGCTCCTATCTAGTCTTCTTATCATGGAAGCTTCTCTTCCATGATACTGATTTCCTTCAGTACCTTTCTGTCCCTATCCCTTCATTTTTTAATGCTATGCTCTCACACTTTTTATGTGTTTATTGAACGTGTTAGGTACTTCTTCAAAATCTTCTTATAATAGAGACATTAAAAACAGTGCATAGCAAATCTTTTAGGTTACAAAATAAGCAAAAATACAGCAAAGATATGATTACTTGGCATAATTTCTACTCATATCTGTCCTTCACACAATTTTTCCTATCTTTGTAAGGAATGCAGATACAATCTCTGATATAGTTAACAGCTGTGTTTGTTATTAAACAAGATGGGAAGCAAAATCTAAAAACAAGCATGAGTTTCTAGCAAAGAATAATTGTCTGTCTGTAAGTTGTCATGCAGTTCATGCTGTACTGCTGATTAAAGCTGCATAATCTACTAGGTTTTCACAGACTATTAAATACTTTGTGAGTAACATCTGAAACCTTAAAATCAGCCTGTCATTAACTAACTTGTCCAAATAGTAAATCACATGTTTCAAGTTCTTATATATTGAAATAGTATTTTGGATATTGCCATGCTAAAATGCATGTCAGTGTACACTTTTAAGTTTGCTGTAAATTAAAGCTGTAACCTCAGCAATTCTTGTGAATGGGGATCAGATTTTGGACAAAAGAAAAATACTACAAATACAGGTATATGAGATATGTTTTAAGACATTTGTAGGGGTAAAAAGAAAGAAAAGCCCAGCAGTCTCCATTGTCAGTACAGTCCCCCGTATAGTCCCCAGTGTCTTTGGTTCCCTACCAGAATTTAATCAATACTCTATTGCTGGGCTATATCATGTTCTCTCAAAGGATCTGGCATTGCTGACATTTCTTTGACTTTGTGCCTTAGCCAGGTATTGGTGAAGTTTAGCCTGGGAGCTCTCAAAAATGTAACTGTCAAAGTGGAGGTAGCATCCTTGGTGTGGTTTCCAAGCAAGTCAGGTTGGCATTCTGAAAAACAATGTCATTGTTTACAGCTGACACAAAGAAGAAGACACCTGAGGACAAGTAGATGTTCCAGACTTCATATATTCAGAAATCTTTATCATATATGAATGATCTTGTACAATCAACAAGATAGTTTGTTTCAAGGGACCTGTTTGTATTTTGGGGGTTTTTTAAATGCTTCTGTGAGCAGATGACTTGCTGTCATTTGAAGCAGTGTTCACCAGCAGCAGCTCAAGTTCTTCTTCCTTGTATAGGAAATGAATAAGGGGTTTCGTACCAGTTCATGCACAAAGACTACCACGTGACTCGAGACCCTGATGAATGCGCTGGCCATGCTCAAACAGAGCCTGTGGACCAGGTGTAAACTTGTAGATGTAAACATGTAAAGGTGCATGTCAACATTTCAGTTTTCACCTTTTGCAGATTTGTGTCAGTTGGGGTATACTAAGGTGTGGTTTGTAACAGCTGCCTAGCAAAGACACTTTAATATACATGTACTTAATACCATGAAAGCTGTAGGTTAGGCGTTGAAGCTTATTTTAACTGTAGGTTTTACTGAATCCTGTCCTGTTTTGGCTCTTAATCCAATTTGTGGAATCTTGGCAGGTTTGAGAAGAGTCTTTTTTACTTCAGGATACTGTTAACATGTTTGTCAGGGTCTTTGTTTGGTTTTGGATTTTGTGGCAGTTTTGAGGAAACTGAGGTTTGATCCTTTCAACCCAGCAAGTTGCCCTGTAGCCTCAGTTGCTGATTTTGACTTTGTAGAATGTGTCGGTGAGGTGCTGATTAATCCATGTACTGAATACTATAAAAGAGCTTTTCAAGAAAGTGGGAAAAATTTTGGGGATGTTTCTGTGTCCGACTCTTTCTAGGTAGTTTTGTTTTTTCATGTTAGTTCCTGGGTGAGTTGCAGGGTGAACCTGCTGAGTTAGTGTCTCAGCTGCTGAGCTCTGAGGGGACAGGCCTGCCTTCCAGCACTGCCTGGGGAGTAACACTGAACAGTCTGACCAACCTGGACCGGGTATCGGGAGTGGCTTCTGCCCTGCACTTTCCTTCCATGCCTTCTGATCAGCAGATAGATTGCAGGAGATTCAAAATCTCACAGCAAAGCAGTTGTTTACTTGGGTATATGTTGTGATTAAAAGTTCTGGTTATAAAAGCCTGTAAACACACTGATGTTCAGTGATTATTCTTAGCTTTCACAGATTTTCTTCAGCCCTGTCATTCCCAGGCTTGGATAGTAAGTCCAGGAATTCATCCTACCTGAAATTGTCATGTTGCCCCCACCTTACATTTGTCTTCCTAAATAGCTTTATTTTGATCATTATTTTCTTTCATGTTTGATTTTTTTTTTTTTTTTCCTGTGGGCTGTTTCCTTCTTGTATGTGTACGGTCAGATATTCAAGTATTGCTAAATACAGTTCCATCCCGTTTTTTACTTTGATTGTGATCTTTCCTGAACAGACTTGAAAGGAACACTTGATTTATGAAATAGTGATGATAGATTTGTGTGTGTGAAGATACCTATTTTTTTGTAGATTGCAAATTGAATTTTGAAGTATTCTATTTACTGTTCACACAGAACACTAATTCCAATTTTGCATCAGAAAGCAAAAAGAGGCACTCCTCATCAGGCAAAACAAGCTGTTCACTGTATACATGCCATATTTTCAAATAAAGAAGTACAACTTGCACAAATCTTTGAGGTATGTGTTGCCTTTTTGTTTTTAAGATTTGTTTCTGTTATTAGTTGATACTAGTAATTAAAATTAATTCCTACTGTTTATTAACAGGTAAAAGTTTATGAAGTCAGGAAGCCTACAGGTGTATGGTAGTTAAGTCATTAATTTTACAATCGCAAGTTATTAATATTTGTGTCTTAAAGTCACAATTTACTAATCTCATGTGTGATAGATGAAGGTTTTTCTTTTTGTCTGCATGGGAGAAGTAAGCTAAATATGCTGGCCTGATCTACAGCAAATCCCATGGGGACACGTTCAGGAGATACTAAATGAGAGATAATATGCCCTGCTGTCAGGCTGTATTGAATTATCCAGCTTTAAGGTCTTTACACATACAGCCTTGCCTCACTAAGGCAGTTAGTGCAGAACAACTTGGCTGTAAGCTCAAACATCAGCTCACTGCTCACTTTCTGCTTCCTTAGACAAGTTATTAAGCAAAAAGACTTTCTATACAGAGCAGTTTATTACTTCTCACTGTCATCTTTTAAACAATAACATTATTAATCTGCACTTGTAAAATATTTTTGGTTCTTAATGTTGGCTGTCTTTGAGCCTGTGCATAATTTATAAGTGTGAAAAGCTTTGAATTAGGCTTGCAGAGTTGGATTTCTGCTTAGACTTCTGTGAGAGTGCTTGTTCCCTCCCTAATACCAGAATCTGATGCAGTGATGTAAGGTGATACAGGAATTGTCCTGGTGACTGTTACCTGGAAGGTAAATACTGACAGCTAGTAGAAATAAATGTCTCTGGTGCTTTCCAAGGTTTTGGCTGCTGTTTTCTACCACTGGCAGTTGGGATTCAGGTTTTCATAACTTCACAACAAAATTAAGTCAACGTTTTTTCCCACGTCACTCAGGTTTGAATGTGTTTCACATTAAAATATAAAGAGAATATAGAATTTGTTTTGCCCTTACCTTACATAAGATTTTTATTTACTCTATTGAATAGGAAATTGTATTCTTTATACTTCTGATTGCTAATTTTATTAATTCTTTTGGAAAAACAGTGAAATGCACCAGCGATACAGGAGTAAAATAAACTATTTTAAGACATGTTAATTTATTAACTGAAGCTGAATTTTGAATTTTGTTTTACTTTTCCTTTCCCAGCCTCTTAGTAGAAGTTTGAATGCTGATGTACCAGAACAGCTTATAACTCCCTTGGTCTCTTTGGGTCATATTTCTATGTTGGCTCCAGACCAGTTTGCTTCTCCAATGAAATCTGTTGTTGCAAATTTCATTGTGAAAGATCTCCTAATGAATGACAGGGTAAGATTTTTTTTTTTTTTTTTTTTTTGTAAGTGCTTATTATGCTGTTAGCCTTTTATGAATTCTGTGGAGAGTAGAGCTTTTGTCAAACGAGTCTATAAAATAATGTTCTGTAAGTGGTTAGTACAGTGATAATTGCATTATAAAAGGTATTTTTTGTAAAAGAAAGCCTAATCCATTACTTTCTTCTATTTTTACTTCTTCATTTTCTGAAGTATGGACTGAACCAGTTTGTATACTTACACGAATTTCTATAGTCAACAGGTGAGAAAAATGGAAAATTGTGGTCTCCAGATGAAGAAGTCTCTCCAGAAGTACTAGCAAAGGTGTGTTATCTGCTGACAGCAATAATGTGTATATCTGCAATTAAAAATTTACTTCAAGCTGTGCAATGGGGAATATTAGAATAAATCCCTTCAAGTGTTTTTGTATTAGTCCTATTAGAATATTTTTGTGGGTTATACACAAAACTGATAAAACTGATAGAAACTATGCATTCTGTTGTCTTCACTTACTGATATTAATTATTCAGAGCATTAAGAAGATCAAGAAATTCAAAAGTTTAGCTTTTCTTACAAGACTTTGGCTTTACTGAGTTGTAAACAGATTTTAAATAAATTGAGACCCCGATGAATGGGAACCTAATTATGGCCATTTCTAGGAATTTTTATCTAGTTGCTTTTACTTTTAATCATATATTAAGTATCCTGCATCCTTTGCAGCTGCAAATCTGCAAAGACAGTGGACCATAGTTGTTGTCTCCTGAGGTCAGAAATACTGCTGCTTCTTCTTCTTCACTCTAAATATTTACTGCTTCATTCTGTTCTTTAAAAATGTATCAGCTCTAATACACAGAAATCTATGAGAATTTCAATTTGCCAACAGTAGGTTTTAGTAACGTACCAACTCTGGCTAGTAAGTTGATTGTTGATTTGTTTGTGTGCGATAGGTGCAGGCAATTAAACTTTTGGTACGCTGGTTGTTGGGTATGAAAAACAACCAGTCAAAATCCGCAAATTCCACACTCCGGTTGTTGTCAGCTATGCTCGTCAGCGAAGGAGACCTGACAGAACAGAAGAGAATCAGGTCAGATTTTGTTCCTTGCAGGCTTCCATAAATTTTGTTTTAGAATTTCAAAGAAATTCTAAGTTCTGGTTCTTTTAGAGTGCTTGTGGAATGTTCAGGTCAGCACCATGTTGGCTACAGATCTGATCAGAGTAGTAATATTAGGAGTGGAGTGGCAGCATGAAATTTTGTTAGATACTCCCTTTCTTGCAATTTGCTAATACCTACAGAGTTCTAAATTAGATTATTTTCCTAGTAAAAGACATTGTAGAGAGTAGAACACCTGCAGAGGTATCTTTGAAATCCATTGAGTGATAACCACCTTGCAAGCATGTTTGATTTTATCTTGGGTGGAGCGTCTTCATTCCGACTGTGAGGTAGCTGCACCTCAACTTCATCTTGAGGGTGAAAGAAGGAAAGAGAGAAACTGTGGCAGAAGCGTTGCTTTCATTTAGACAGTGATAAGAAAACAAGACACTTGACTCATCTGCTTTGAGTAAAACAATGAAATGATAGGTTTTTTGGTGGGGAAAGTAAAGCACTTTATTTTTCACAAATTTGGTAGGGTTAATTTAGCTTGATCTGGAGCTGTGTTACTGGGACTTCATTGATTGGTCACTGATCCTGTAAAAAGAAGAAATTGAGACATACAGGTAATTTAAGGATAGTTGTGGTGAGCTGTGATTAATTATTTGGGGTTTTTCTCTGCCATGTTTAGTAAATCAGATATGTCTCGACTGAGATTAGCTGCTGGTAGTGCAATAATGAAGCTTGCACAGGAACCCTGTTACCATGAAATAATTACCCCAGAACAGTTCCAGCTCTGTGCACTCGTCATTAATGTAAGTAACTGCATTAGAATTGAAGTGACCCTTAATTGAGTTCTGAGTCCTTATGTCTGAGCTTTTGTTGCTGCTACAAAGTATATTCTGTTCCTCACTGCAGCTTTCACAAGAGTTATTGAAGTTTCAAATGTTTATAGTGCTGCTTCTGTTCGTATTTTTAAAAAGCCTCCTTATAATTCTACCTTGAATGCCTTTTTTTTTTTTTTTTTTTTAAAGACCAGGATTTTGATGGTTACAGTTTCATGATTTGTGTTGCTGTAGGATGAGTGCTACCAAGTGAGGCAGATATTTGCCCAGAAGCTGCATAAGGCACTTGTGAAGTTACTACTCCCTTTGGAATATATGGCAATCTTTGCTTTGTGTGCCAAAGACCCTGTGAAGGAGAGAAGAGCACATGCCAGACAGTGCTTGCTCAAAAACATCAGTATACGAAGAGAATATATTAAGCAGAATCCTATGGCTAATGGTTAGTATTTCACTAAAATTGTTAAGACTACAATAATACTAATCTGGAAGGAATAATTATTAAACCTTAAGCAACCGGCTTTTCTAAAGAAACACTATATAAGTTTAATCTGTTTTCTCATCTTTATATTAGACACATTCAAATCTAAATTTACTTAGTTCAGTATTAGCACAAACTATAAAATACTCCTCTGTACATTGCTGAGAAATATGGATGTAAAATATAGTACTCTAATGGTTGTAGCTGTTTTGCTCAGAAAACAAAATTTAGTGTCATGATATTTTTAGGCTTTATGACCGTCTTCCTGAAGCAAGACCAAGTAGTTTTGTAGTAGTAAAACATGTTCATTTTTTTTAATGATTCATTAAAAGTAAAGTCAATAGGAAGAACATGCAAGTCAAAATTTTACATTTCATGTTTGAAAAAGTTGTACTTTGAAAAAGTTTTTCTTATGATGCATGTGTATGTGTAATATAGAAGCAATTTTTTGTTGTTGTTCCTATAGAAAAATTGCTGTCTTTGCTGCCTGAATATGTGGTACCATATATGATTCACTTACTGGCACATGATCCAGATTTCACAAAACCTCAGGATGTTGATCAGCTTCGTGATGTCAAAGAGTAAGTGTCAAGTGATTATAGAATTCTTATGCTGAGAATTGTTCTGCACTTGGAAAGAAACTGATTAGGAAGAGGAAAAAACGAATTAGGAAGAAGAAATATTTGTTTTATCAACAGCGTCTTGCAACCCAGTAAATGGAAATATGGAACACTAACCATGGGAAGAAGGCATCAACAACTGCTTAGCAGTATATTCTGACAGCCCAAATAGTGACCTGTAGGTCATACTGTAGTATACCAAATTAGTGAGTTGTGTATGCTTGTAAAGTAAGTAATGATTTTAGAGTCTTGCCTTTGTGCCTAGGAATATTTATAGGATGTCAAGTAATGTTAGTTCAAACATTTTGGAACTTTAAAAATAGGGTGCTTCTCCAAGACATGAAAATAATGAGGCTAGGTAGGTCCTGCCTCACTGAAAGCTTATTATCCCCTTCCTGTGCAAGCCTACTAAAATTCATTCTAAGTTTGCTGCTGACTTACCATTTGCACTGTACATCAGCAGTGCAGGCTTAGTACTTCTTAATGTATTCAGCACAGATCACTGTGTACAATACCGTCATACTTGGCAGGAGCTTGTTCTGTACTGTTTCCACATTCAGACCTTCTTGTGTGCCTCAAATAATATTTCACATCTTAATTGAACTTCTTTTACTCCTTATGCCTTGCATTGAATTTTAAAATTTTAAACAATAGTTAACACCACTTCAGAATTGTTAAAGCATGTTGTCTCTCCCATCACACAGCTCTGGTTTTAGTGTTTTCGTTTTTTGTTGTAGTAATTTTTGATGAAACTGAGCTTTGTTGGTTTTGTATTAGGCATGTATAACCACATACAACAATATTCATCATCCAAAAAGCAGTTCTTTTTTGGCACCAATAGACTAGTTCAGATCTTAATGCTTTTTGCACCTTCACTTCTCACAGTCCAAGTCTGATTATTTTTCTAAATTAAAAGTTTGGTGTGTTATGATTTCTCAGTTACTTGACTCATACCTGAATCAGGTGTGAATTCAGGTCAGACCTGAAGTCAGTGAAGATTTTTCACCTTACCAACAAGTCTACATTTTGTCCCAGCACTCTCTGTTCCTGGCAACATCTGAAAGCATCCTCCAGCATGTACTTTATCCAAAATGCATGGGAACAAGTTCTGATTTGCAGTCACTGAGTTAATACTTTCTTTGAGAATCACTTTCTAGTGTGTAGAGCTTTTTTGGACGGTCCTTGTATAGCTTTTCTTTGTTGTTGAATTTCCTCCCTCATGTTTGTCACAGGCTGGCTGAACTAGCCAGAAGGGACTGCTCCAAACAAAGAAATACTCTGTAGGGGAATTTTGGCAGGAATACTTCTCTGAAGAGTCTCCTGAGATATGAGAAAAATGTTTTCCATTCAATGTGATACAGTGTTTCTTTTAACAGCTCTGAATGTCTTAGTGTTCACTTTAAAGTGTTAACATAGATGCTTGAAAAGTTGGAAAAACAGGCTTTGCAGTGTGTTTTGTAGGTGTCTCCCTAGTTCGTTTTGGTTTACATGGCCTAGATACAATGATGTACAGAAAATGCATGCTTAGCAGTTCTGAACCATTATCTGTGATACTTACTGTTACTGATGAAGTTTTTTAAGTTTGTCCTGCAGGGGTATGTTTGGGGTTGGTTGTTTTTTATCTTTATACTGTCTCAAGCATCTGTCTCTTCCGAATTCATATTCTGAAATCACTGAAATGGATACAAAGAATGATTTTATGTGGCTGTGTTCCTCTAGGTGCATATTTTTTTACATAAAATCCCACTGGTGTTTTGGACAGGTCTTGTTCAAAGTTGATAATTATTTATGTAATTCGCTGACTTAGTGAGAAAGTCAACCTATTGAATTTGACATGAGTTAACTGGAATTACCAGAGTATAATGTGTTCTCAGTCGTAATCTTGGGGTAACACTGGATTTTGCAGAACCTGGGTCAGGGCAGTATGTTACTGGTCCTGTATTCATCCTATTCAAGTTCTTGAAAACAGTGGATACATGGATGTAAAGCTGTCTAACAGATTGATTGCTATAGCCTTTGTAGCTCTTGGATGCAAGTCAGACTAGAGACATCTTAGTTTCTTGAACATCAGATAGCTCTGTAAGTATTTTGATGGAGCATTAACCTCTGAGCTTTTGAGAGAAATGTTCCTTCATCTCTTTGATTACAGTTTGTATCAGGTAATAAGATGGGGGCTTTTGTGAACAGGGAATTTGTATGTCTTTCCCAGCTAAGTACTATTTTACCTTACAGTGACTGTTGACCCTCTAACCATATGCAGTGGTGGAGCTTGGTAGCAAATGATAGCATGGCTGGACCAGTTGGACTTTATATCATAATTGACAAATTTTTAAAACAAACTTTCAGTCAAAATTAAATGTAGTCTCACTATAAGTAAGCTAGATTTAAAGAAAGAAACCTAGGAAGGCTAGGAATTTTCCTCCCATATGGAACATTAGGAAGAATCTGACCTGCTTTTTGGATCTCCTCTCCTATTTGAACTGCAGTATTAATCCACCTCGTGTGGATAACTGTCTAGCAGCAGCATGATTTGTTTAAGCCTGCCTTGAGTGTGCTCATGGTCCACTGTTGACAGGGACATGATGTTCAAAATAGTGATTACAGAATTTCATTTGGGTGATGATAGCACCAGAATTACTGTTTCTCTTCATATGTGGAAGAGAAAAAAGTTGATTGGCTGGGCAGTATTTACAGATTTAATAATAAGCACACTAATTTGGCAGGTTTACTCAAAGGAGTACAGTTGAGACTGTGTGTGGTAAAAGTCTAGACTCTGTTTACACCACTATATGAAGTTACCTGTTTATGTCTTCAAATTGATTTTGGTTTCTTAAGAAAAAGCTAGTACAGCTAACAAAATTTTGTAAAACTTTGCTGTATATAGGAGCTGTAGTATAAAAAGCTGGAGTGTAATTGCTTGTGGTTTTATGGCTTTTTAGGTGCCTGTGGTTCATGCTTGAAGTTCTAATGACAAAGAATGAAAACAATAGCCATGCCTTCATGAAAAAGATGTCAGAAAACATCAAGCTTACCCGAGATGCTCAGTCTCCTGATGAGCCAAAGGCCAATGAAGTAAGAAATGCAGTTGAGATTAGTGCTGGGTGATGAGCTGAGGGTTTCACAAGCAGGATTTGCAGGAAGTCTGAAAGAGCTAGCTCTGAGATTTTTATGTTTTTTTAAAGACACTGCTAATTGCAAGCACTGTCTGTATGTTTCCAATCTTGTTCTTGCAAAACCTTGCTGACCTCAGCCAGTACATAATACCTGCATTTTTTAAAAGTATTCCTCCTATTGCCTGCCTTATTTTAACTGCCTAGTTTCCTCACATAAGTATCTTCTGCTGTTGGGAGAGGAAACATTGTATTATACAGTTGTTGTTAAACCCATTAGTTTCTAGCAGAGATGAGAAACCATTTAAGGTGATTTGATTGAGCAAGAGCTTCAATTGTACAACATAGTCATGTAAAATATTACTAGGTTTTATAAATAGTATACGAAAAATGAGGATTTCTCCATGTGTTTTAGGACCCAGTAGTATGGATAATGATATAATTTTTTAAAATATCCTTAGTGGTGCTTATTTAAACACATATTTTAAACTTTTTTAACTACTGCATTCTTTCTATGCTGTAAAAAAAGTAATTCCTAAAGCATGCTTTTCTTCTTTTTTTCTCCAGAAACTTTACACAGTATGTGATGTAGCACTATGTGTAATCAACAGCAAAAGTGCTTTGTGCAATGCAGATTCACCAAAGGACCCTGTATTGCCAACCAAATTTTTTACACAACCTGAAAAGGTAAATTTGTTAATTTTATTTCCAAAGTAATAATGGAAAATACTTTTTTTTGATGATTGAGAGCTGGTTATCTCCGTAAGACAATGAGTGGGAAAATGTATATTTTATTATCAGCAATTAATTTTTTAATGTCAGCTCTATGCTGTGCTCTCTGTATTATGAACACGTGACAGAAATGTTTGTAACCAGGTGAGAGCTAATTGGAATTAATGCTGATATGTTGGCATGTATTGCTGAATAATTTCATTAGTGTGATTTACAAGTGCATCTGAATATATGAGAATATATGTATTTTCTGACTGTATATCTGAATTAGAATGCAAATCAGAAAAAAAAAGGGAACATTATGTTACCCATGATATGTTACTATCTGTCAGTAGCTGTTGGGCTGTTCTGCTTGCTGTACAAGTTGGTCCTCTTATTACTAGCTTTGGCAAGTACAGCTCTGCTGTCAGCAGTGGCACTACTGCTCTCCAAGAGACCTTCTTCTGAAGAGTGTAAGGGGAGCACAAGTAATTCTCTGGACCAGACCTGATGTTTTAGTTGTCCTGGAGAATGTACTGGCTGACATTTTTCAGTGCCCTAGGCTGTTAATTAACAGCCTTTCCAGAGTCTGTTTAAGCAAAATTTGTTTTCTATTTTATTGTGAAATGGCAGATGCCATGTAACAGTGAGCTGGTGCCTTTATTCAGTTACAGGATTTCAGTCTGTGTAAACTCTGATACTTGGAGTGACAAAAGTAACAACTTTAAGCTTGTTTAGAGAAAATGGCACCTCTCTTCCTCTGTTAGGACTTCCCATTAAAAATGTGCAAGTGAACAAATAGGGAAAGCAATTTTGCATCATTTAAAAAAATTCATGTCACTTTCATCCCAATTTCAGATATGGTATGCTATCATTCAATAATGCTTGCTGTAAATCTTCACCAAACTACAAGCTTGACCTATCTTTATTAGATTGATTCATTGGTCAGCAGGTTGCATGGTGTGAATTATGTGTAACTCTTGATAATTGCATCTGAGTAGTTAGTTGAGTGTATATAGAAAAAAAAAAGAGTTGAGATTGACACATTAAATACAAACTAATTTTTATTTTTATGCAGGATTTCTGCAATGACAGGAATTACATTTCAGAAGAGACAAGGGTTCTTCTTTTGACAGGAAAGGTACTATATTTTGACAAGTTGCAAGCTTTTGAATATTACTTGTGATTTTTAAAGTGTTCTGGACTGTTAGAGTTTAAAAATTATATTAAGAGTTCATGCACAGTAATTTGTAACTCTTTATTTGATGACATATAATGAATTCCTTGAACATGCTACCTGATGAGTACACAACACCAAGATTGTTATTTGTGCACTGAGGTAGAGGTTCTTGATTACAGTTTCTTCTATTACTGAAGTAAGCTTGGCATAAAGTTATGGTGCATGTAGAGAATTGTGACACCACTAGCATTGGTGATCTTAAATTTTCAGTTGTAATATAGTTTTTAATGCTGTTAAATTCATCTGCAAATGTCTATGCACTTTTGAACATCTGTTTCAGAGAGTCCCAGCCAGAGATGTTCTGTGATGCTAACATCCTTTATTTGCAAAGCAGAGCACCTTTGGGAGAGGCTTCCCAAAATGTAATGCAGAATTAGGTTCAGTACAACAGTAGGAGATATCACAGAATCATTAAGGTTGGAAAGACCTCCAAAATAATTTATTCCAGCCACTGACCAAACACCACCATATCAACTAACCACGGCTCTAGATGCCATATTGAGTATTTCTTGAATACTTCCAGGGATGGTGACTCTACCACATCCTTGGCCAGTCTATTCCAATGCCTGACAGTCCTTTCAGTGAAGGAATTTTTCCTGATTTTTAACCTCAACCTCTCCTGGCACCGCTTGTAGCCATTGCCTTTTTTCTGTCTTTAGCTGCCTGGGAGAAGAGGCCACTCCCCACCTGGCTACAACCTCCTTTCAGGCATTATAAAGAGTTTTAAACACACCTAGCTCCCTCAGCTGCTCTTCATAAGACTTTTGTTCCAGACCCTTCACCAGCTCCGTTGCACTTCTCTGGACTCACTCCAGCACCTCAGTGTCCTTGCAGTGAGGGACCCAGAATCGGGAACAGGATTCAAGGTGTGGTCTAACCAGTGCTGAGTAGAGAGGGACAGTCACTGCCCTGGTCCTGCTGGCCACACTGTTGCTGACACAGGCCAGGATGCCATTGGCCTCCTTGGCCACCTGGGCACACCCTGGCTCGTGTTCAGCAGCTCTCAGCCAGTACTCCCAGCTCCTTTTCCACTGGGCAGCTTTCAAGCCACTCTTCCCCAGCCTGTAGCCCTGCCTGGGCTTGTTGTGACCTAAGGACCTGGCAGGGGGCCTTGTTGAACCTCATAGCACTGGCCTTGGCCAATTGATCCAGCCTGTCCAGGTCCTTCTGCAGAGCCTTTGGCCCTCCAGCAGAGAGTACTGCCACTCAATTGGTGTCATCTGTGAACTGACTGAGGGGACACTCACTCAATCCCTTAGTCCAGGTCATCACTAGAGGTACTGCTCCCTTGGGAACACCTGTAGTGACTGGCCACTGCTGCATGTAGCACCCTTCACCACCACTCTCTGGGCCTGGCCACCCAGCCAGCTATTAACCCAGTGAGGAGTGCAACTGTCCACACTATGCACTGCCAGCTTCTCCAAGAGTATGCTGTGGGAGACAACATTAAAGGCTTTAGTGAAGTCCAGGTAGACTACATCCAGAGCCTTTCCTCATCCACTAGGTAGGTCATCTGATTATAAAAGGAGATCAGGTTGCTCAAGCAGGACCCATCTTTCCTAAATCCATGCTGGGTAGGCCTGATCCCCTGTACACACCCTGTGATCACACTCAAGATAACCAACAGATCATCCATAACTTTCCTGGCTGCCAAGATCGGGCTGACAGCCCTGTAGATCTCCCAGATCCTCCTTCTGGCCACCTTATAGATTAGCATCACAGTGGCCAACCTCCAGTCATCTGGGTCCTCTCCAATTAACCAGGACTGATGAAAAATGCTGGAGTGGCTTGGTGAGCTTTTCTATCAGTTCCCTCAGCACCCGGGGGATCCCATTCAGCCCCATAGACTTGTGAGTGTCAGAGTGGCTCACCAGGCCACTAGCTACTTCCTTCTGCATTGCAGGGGATCTGTTCTGCTCCCTGTCCCTGTCTACCAGTTCAGAGGATAGGTAACTTAAGTATAACTGACCTTTCTGTTAAAGAGGCAAGGCATTAAATCCCTCAGCTTTTTCCTTATCCTTGGTTACAATGTTCCCCTTCATGTCCAGTAAAGCATTGAGGTTTTCCTTTGCCCTCCTTTTGTTAATGTATTTGTAAAATTTTTTATTATCTTCCATTGCAGTGGCCAGCTTGAGTTTTAACTGAACTATTATGTTTTTATATATTTATGTTATATTTTTATACTACTTTTCTGCATATAATTATATAAATATGATTTAGAAGTAAACACTATCTCTTTGGTGTTCTCTGATACAGTTACGACGTTTTAGATCTTGCTGTGGCTGATGACTTGACCCATGTGCTCGGGCTCAGTAGGCAACAGGAAGTTTTATATTTTGTCCCTGGAGAGCAGTCACGGAAGTTTTCGTAACTGGCATGTCACATTCTTCATGTAATTTTACATTTCCTTAGAGGCCAAGTTAATAAATTAAGATATACCCGAGAAGAAAATATAATTCCCATGGGTGAAAGTTATGATGGAGCAGGCGGGAGAAAGATATTACAGATGCTGGAAAACATTTGCTAACAAAAAAAGCAGCAATCTCTGTAGAAAAGGCTTGTTACTGGACACATGTTCATCATGACTGCATCATCCTAGTGCTAATTCTGCACAGTATTTACTTAAGCATATTATTCTTTTAATATAGTAATTTATTTGTTCCATTTACTGAGTAACTGAGTTTAATGCATGTCCAAAGAAGGAAAACAAAATGAGTGAAGTGTCTGGAGCCACAAGTCTTATGAGGAGCAGCTGAGGGAACTGGGGTTGTTTATCATTCCCCCTAGACAGAGTGTTGTAACACAGGGCTCTGGGGGTCCCAGGGCCCATCATTGGTATTGAAGACAGAGGCAAAGATGGGGTTAAATGTTTCTGCTTTGTCACCTCCTGTTTGTGAGGTGACCAGCCTCATCAAGTAATGTCCCAGTGTTATCTCTGATCCTCTTTTTGCTTTTGACACATCTTAAAAAACCTTTTTTGTGACCTTTATGGTGCTGGCCAACTTGAACTCTAATCAAGCTTTGGCCACAGGAATTTTCTCCTTGCAGTGGTGAACAGCATTTCTGTAGTCTTGCCATATTGTCTGTCACTGCTTCCAAATACTGTATACTTTTTGTTTTCTGCCTAAGTTCCAGAAGAAGATCCCTGCTCAGCCAGGCTAGATTTCTGCCTGACTTGCTTGACATCTTACACTTTGCAATGGCCTGTTCCTGTGCTTTAAGAGATGGTTCCTAAAAAGTGACCAGCGTCCATAGATCAAATACCTTCAAAAGCAGATTCCCAGAGCACCCAAAGTCTGCTGTTCCCCATATACAGGGCCAAGGATGTCCATAAGGCCAAGGGCAGTTGATCCAGAAGGTCCTGTAATTCCTTGTAGAATGATGCATTGCTAGTAACGTCCTGGCTGGGTGGTCAGTAGTAGACTCCCACAACAACATCCACTTTATTTGCTTTCCCATTCATCCTTATTGTGCTGGTTCAGGGCAAATTTGGGAGAGAACCCCCAAAGGGGTTCCTCTAGGAAGCAGATTCAATTGGCCCCTCCCCCAACCAGTTCGGGAAAAATACGTCTTTGGAGAAAAATGGGGAAAACTGTTTATTAAACAAAAAAAACCTAAACAGTATTAAACAATAAAACCTCTTGCTGCTCCAAAAGAGGGACAAACTCAGAAAGTCCCCTCGGTGAGCTGTAGCTTGGCTCACTCAGTCTCTGATCAGTCCCTCTAGCACTGGAAATGCCACGGCCCAGGCCCGGCCCGCTGGGCCACACATGTGAGCTGCCAGTGCTCTGCTGGGTGTTCAGTCCAGAGCAGGTTTGAGCAGGTCCAAAGAAAAGGCAAAGCCACAGTCCAGGGAACTTCTTTGCCTCAGCTAGCTAAAACTAACTGAAAAGCAAAGGAGAGCCCTGTCTCGCTGTCTGTCTGTCTGCAGACACCACAGTCCAGGAGCAGGAATGTAGAGGAGTGAGTGCAGTTTCTGAAAACAAACTCTGTGCTTCTTCTCCCCCCCTTCACTCCTGGAACAAGTCTTAAAGGTGCAAAACTTATTCAGTATAAACAGAACAGACGACTGGACATAGAAGCATCATACAGTCAACCCAGGACACTTACCCAGAGGCTCTCAGCTCTAATATTGCCTAACATTTTGGCTTTTGCTGAGACTTCTCCAGCTGCTATGTCTTCAAAGCATGAGAGAGAGAAGAGCAGTTGATTAAGTGCTCTTAAATTACAAGAAGTAAAAGCATAAACAGTGTTTTTAAAGTAAAGATAAGGTTAGTAGCTCTAAACTGATGGCATTGTGATCAAGACTTATCCCAGGATAAGTATTTTTAAATATTCAAGCAAATATTTGTAAAATTAAATATGTATCTGAAGTTTGCATTTTTTAAGATTTAAACATTTTTTTTCTAGCCAAAACCAACTGGTGTATTAGGTACAGTAAACAAACCATTATCTGCAACTGGAAGGAGACCATATATTAGGACTACAGGATCAGAGACTGGAAGCAGTGTAAACTCTGAGCTGAGCTCTTCTGCAGGAAACAGATCAAGGTATGGGAGTCCAACATTTCTTTTATCAGCTCTTTACTTAATGGTCTCCATTGTTCTTGCAAGTTTTAGGACAGGACATGATTTGGTGTGTGTGCTTACATGTTGGAAGAGTGTCCTTATTTTGTCTGGTTTTAGAAAATGTAGTAGTTCTCAAAAGGTAAAATCTCCATACTTGCTTTTTGGTTCAGTTTGTGTGGTTGATGTCTTGATGTATAAATCAGGATTAATCCTGACTGGAAACAAAAAACTTTTTTGATATAGATGGGATATTCTGATCTGTGTAAGATTAAGTATGATAAAAAGAGCTTGTTGAAGCAGCCAGGGTCTCAGTGGAAAGATGCGACCTATGATGGTAATACTCAGTGTTTCTTCTAGCAACATTATTTTTATATGGATGTGGAGTTTTAAAATTTGTTGTAAATCTGGAGACACAGTTTATACTTTCAGATTTTCATATTGTGCAATTTGGTTTGGAATTTATTACCAGCCTAAAATAAAGGGTTAAAGAAAGCAGAGAAAGTCAAGTCTAGTCGCTACATTTCGTAAGGCCAAAGGAAAGTATAACTGTGTTCAGAATTTGTTCAGTAAAGTGTACATGATAGAAGTTGTAATAATCTTACTTTTTTCTGTTTTGTTCTTTTGTTTTCTGTAAAGTTGAAGCATTATTGGTGATTATTATTCTTCACTACATTTTCCAGTATTGGCTCTTTCTATCTGGAAAAAGAACACAGCTGATTTTAAAGCTCTGGTCTTAAGTTTGCAAAAGTCATTATACAGTGGTGTGTCTGTGGTAAGGGATTTGGCTCAGTGATCAGCCAATTCCTTTCAGACCTTTCCCAGTTCTGGGAAAGAAAATACATGTGTGGACTTCAGCAAATTCAATTGTTTTTAAACTAATTTAGCTTATTGCATTGATTCCCCTTCCCCTTACCCCCTTTATTTTACCCCCAAATTTCCAAACATTTTTTCTTTTCAATATATTTTCATTTTGTTATGTCTTCCATGATGTTCCCAGGGAACAAAGTTCAGATATATCAGAAACCGGAGTCAGTGAAAATGATGAAAATCCTGTGAGGATTATTTCAGTCACACCAGCAAAGACAGAACCTGTGAAAAACAAGGTATGTCCAGGGATTTTATACTGATGTCTGTAATAAGCTTGACATTGGGGTTTTTTTCAGTACATATCACTGCAGGTGGTCTCTGAGGAACTGGTAACATCCAGTTTCATTTCATATAGTTGTGTCAGTTTCCTAGCCTGACTGTATCTTCATAACAGTCATTTATTTTATCCAGAGGAATTGATAGCACTCATTTGAATAGATTTTATTCTTCTTTAAAATTCCAAAGTATTCCCGCATTTATTCTGCATTTTCCAGTACAAGTAACAGTGAGCCTGGGATTCAGAGTGAAAGTTTACATCTGTAGTAGCTTCAACTGAAATTACTGCCAAGAAAATGTCAAGCGGTCCTACAGCATGAAATAAACATCTAACTTTGGAATTTTGTCACAACTAAAATATTAATTAAACTGTTAAAAATATATTGTATGGTTCACCCCCCTTTCATTAAAGAGAGAACACCATGTGTAAATCATAATAATTTTTTAACTTATAAAACATACAATAGCATGAATTTTAACACAGCTGAGTCCTGCACCTGGGATAGATTAAACTCAAGCAGCTGTACCACATGCTGGGATCTGCCTGGCTGGAGTGCAGGCTGTCTGGGAAGGACCTGGGGGACCATCCCCAGTGGATTACCAACAGAGCATGAGCTGACTGTATGCCTTGGCTGCAGTGAGGACAGCAAGCTGTGTCCTGAGTAGTCAGCAGCTAGAGGGATGTGGTTATTCCACCCCATTTGGCATTCATTAGGCCATACCTGGAATACTGTATCCTCCCCAGTTTGATGCAGATACTGAAAAACTGGAGGGAGCCTTGCAGGGGGCACCAAGGTGATTAAGGCATGGAAATGTTATTGTGGGAATAAAGATTTGAAGTGTTGGGCTTGTTCAGCTTAGAGAAGAGAAGCTTTGGAGAGGATCAATCAGTCTTTCAACATCTAAAAGGTATTTATGAAAGAGATTGATGGAAGTATTCTCAAGGCTGCTTGCTGGAAGGACAAAAGGCTACTAGAAGTTGTTGCTTCAGGGGAATTCTGTCTGGATGCAAGCAGGAAAAAAAATACAAAAAAACCCCAAAACATTGGGGAGAAATTTAAACACTGGAAAAGACTGTCCAGAAAAGTGGTGGATTATCAGTGTTCATGGCTTGACATGCCAAGGCCCTGGATAATCACTGAGGCCCCACTGTCAACGGGTTTGACAAGATGATTTTTGAAGATCGCTTCCAACCTAGATGATTCTGTGATTTAAAATAGATTTTTGTAATAATGTAGGGATATGTAGTTGATTTAGGCTTTTTAATAAGTTATATATCTCCTTAATTTCTTTTTATTAGGTGTAATCAGAGTAATAACCAGGTGTTTTGGATTTGTATCATCATACAGAAAAATTAGGCAAAGCACATATAAAGTAAATCTTCAAAAATGCTTTCTGTGTTCCTGAAGTTGAAATTTCAGAGAATCTGTAAAGTTCATATTGTAAGTGTCTTCTATGAAGCTGCTGGAACAATAGTGAAGGTTACAGAGATTACCTGACTCATTTGAACACATAAACAATAATAGTAGAATATTCAACAAAAAAAGTCCTTGGTTCAGATACAGCACATAGAATAGTGGCATTAGTTTGTTTGAATTTGCTGAGTCCTTCCAGCCATATTTCTTCAGTATCCTTTTCTCTACCCCTTCTCCCAGCTAGTTTGGAAGTCAGTGTTCAGATGAAGGCTTAGCTTCCAGTTGCTTCCTCTTTGATTCCTTATGAATACTGCTGTGTGTAGAGAAGTACATTGTTAACTCTTTCTGTTTCAGATATACAGACACCTCTTCATGGTATTTAATCACTTCATTACCTTGTTCAGTGTCTTGAGAAGAACATAGCATGTAGGCAATACCTATTCAGACATGACAAAGAATTAACAAACATAGCAAGTTCATTTTTGGTCTGATCTTACTTTTTTATTCCCTTGAGTTTTTCTTTACTGGCACTTAGGTCTTCAGTAAACTGCACCTTTACTGAATGTTGGTCTCACAATTTGCATGTATGGAAGTAAATAGTAAATACTGCTGTATTGAAATAATTCTTCTGCTCCTCAGTTTTCTTTTGTCATTTGACAAAGAGACAGTAAAAGGAACTTGTCCAGAAAAATGATCATGGGAGGAGCCCATAAAGATAATTATTCTTACTGTACTCTCTCACACCACTAAAAGATAGATTGGGTGCAGTTACTAACATTACACACAATGTAGAAAATATTTTTGCAAGGATAAGGTCCAAAATCCCATTTAGTAAAACGTACTGCTAGGTCTAAAACCATGTTATGTGTTTTCATAACAATACTTAAAATTTTAAAAACTCATGTTTCTGATGGAAGGAGGTAACAATTTGGGTTTGCCTTTGGGAATCTTTTTGTCTTCACATTCATGATTTTTATTTTCTAGGAGATAAATTCTGATCAGACAACACAAGGAAATAGCACTGAACGTGGGAAAAAAAGAACAGCGACAGCATCTGGAACTGAGAATATTCATCAAAAAACAGAAGAAAAAAGTGTAGAAGAAACAGGCCCATCGCTTGCAGCAAAAACCAGAAGGGGGCGACCAACCAAACCAGAACCTCAGGGTACCACTGCAAAAAACGAGGAAACAAATAAACCACCTGTCAGGGGAAGGAAGAGGGCAGCAGCCAACCAAGAAGGTCCAGGGAGTTTAGAGGCAGGTAATGCCAAAGCACCAAAACAGCAAGACACAGCAAAAAAGCCAGCAGCAGCACAGAGACAAATTGATCTACAGAGGTAAAAATTAAATAATTAAATACATGGTGGGGGGTGGTCCTTTCCTGTCTAAAGGCAGACCCTGAGTTTACTATTACAACAGACCTAGCATAGTTAAGGGCACAACTAAACCACAGCAGATGTTGCAACCATATGTTGCATTGAGTTCTGTTTTTCAAAGTAAGTACCTGGGCAGCTGGAACTGGAGGATAAAGTTCACCTGTTTTCACCAAATGTTATTTTTATGTATTCTGGTTCCCCTTGCTAGAATTGCTGTCTAAAGGAACTCAGAGTTGATGGTGTTTCAGTGCATTCATTGCACTGAAATACGCAGCCAGGCATACAGGCATTTGGCTACTCTGCTGTGCTTCCCTTCAGTGACAGCAAAGGCTTGGAAACTAACTGTCTTTACTGCACAGGAAAATTTGTAATGCCAACTGTAGCTATTTTCTGGTATTTTGGGTCTGTGCTTGTTTTAATGTTAGCAGTACTGTAATGTCTGTTTTAAGTAACTGAAAATTAACATTTGGAACTTTGTAAACTACAAACCAGGATTTGGATGATAATCTGGGCTGTTTTAGTGTTTAAACACGTTGACTGGTTTACAGTACAAGTAAATCATAATGTGCATTTACATGAGAAGTTTGTTTTGCTGGACCTGGTACATAATTAATGCAAAAGAGTCCAAAGTGGGAGAGCAATAAGGTCTGCAAACCAGTGTGCTCTAAGAAATCACAAATTAATCAAAGAATCATTGGAATAGTTTCTTTCTAGAGATTTGTAAGTTGATGATCTTGCAGAGAACCTTGAACAAAAATAGTTTTACCTTTTCTTCTCAGAGTAAGCTTTATACACCAGTAAAATGTTCTGTCAAAAGTGTGATATTTGTGTACTGCCTTGCAATGCTTGTTCAATATGTCAAATTTCTTCAAGTTTTCAAAAGAACAAATAGCACTGTCCGTAGCCTTTAATAAGCTACTCTGTCAGATAACATCTTTAAAATGTGTAATATCTCAAGTGTTTCTTGGACAAAATACCAAAACATTGTTAACGTTTTTCAGAAGCCAGGTGCTTGGAAGTGATGGAGATTCACTGTTGGAGATAGACTCAAGTTCAGAATACTCTCAAAATGCAATGGATCTTTTTAAGGCCTGTGGGAGCAGCCAGGAAGATACTGAGGATACAGAGATAGCAGAGGGAGGCTTCCTTAAGGTGTAGCAGGCATCTTATACAGGACAATTCTCTGTTTTTACTTCTTTATTGTAGTTTGTACAGTAAGAAATAAAGAAATTTGAGTGTAAAAAAAAGCTCTAATAGGTTTTTTGCTTTTAAGTAGACATGTACAAGTTACTGTAAATACTTGGAAAGCATTTGAAGTACTGCCTATTCTGAAGTAAAATGGGCTATTTTTATAAACCTTGGTAATTACAGTTAATTAGATCAAGTTACTGTTCTTAATCTCTGCTTCCAGTGAAAGCAGTGCATAACTGCTTATATTTATGCTGAAAAAACATTACTTGGTGATGGAATTCTAAAATGCACAATTCAAGTTGTGTAGTTTCAAGTTTATCAGGAAGTTGTGCTGTACAATAAGGGAGTTCAGTTGTATTCAATTAATTATGTAATTGTTGAGCAGATACAAGATGGAGTTGGAAGAATCACAGTATAAAGAGTGTAAAAGCTAAAATCTAAACAATATTTGTTAGGATTTTGATTCAGAATCAATTGTAACTTCCATGTCCTTACAATTAACTGTCATTTCCTTTTCTCCCCTCATAAAGGTAAAAAGAAAACTTGCTCGAAAAGGGAGGAAATGAAGGCCAAATAAAGGCATGCTCCAAGCTTCTGCAAAAACTAGGATTCAGAAATTTCCTGTACAGGAACTGAAATTACTTCAAAACACACAGCTTTCAGCTCTGAAACCAGAAGGAAAACTATGCTTCCCTTTGACATGAAATTAATCCTTCTCAATGGAAATGTAAAGCAGAAACTCTTGAGAAAGAGGCTAAAAGCATCTGTACTTATTTCCCCAGAGACTTTTTTTATGAAAAGTCAATAATTAAGCAAATTGCTTAACACTTGGTTCCAGTTCCTGCATTCTGGAGTTTAAAAGTGTATTTACACCATTAACTTTCATGCTGCATTTTTTTTAAAGAAAGTCAGAGAAGGTCCTTACACTGACATTGAAAATTCATGATCCTAGAGCCAGGTATTCCCATGTTTCACAGAAAAGGTAGAAGTCTACTGAATGGATTTTAAACAAGACTAGAGGAAAAAAAAAAAAAAAAATTTTTTTTTTGCTTTACTTTTGGAGACTGTTTTATGTATAATTCTTTCTGCCTGCCTACTTTTCTGCAAAAATAAGATGTACAGATTTCAGTTCCCTGCTATGAAAAGTCATGTGGTGGCAATTTTATAAATGTTGCTTTCTGATTTTTATCAGAGTGGGAAAGTAATCACTTAAAATTGTTATTAATTCGCAAGTAGACATTTCATTTTTTAATTTTCCCTCCATTTTAGTTTAATATAATTTGCAATAAATGTACATATTGATGTTTGTTTTATAAAAACATATATCACTTTTAAGTGTTTTTACTCCTACGGTTCTGTTGGAATATTCTAAATTTTAAAGGAGTAAAGACAGTCCAGCATTTGATTTTATAATGTTTGTCACCAGATTTTTATTATTGATGTAAAGAAAAAAAAATCAGTTTTTAAAAATAGTTGGACTTCGGCAGCTTTGTAAGGAAAGTTGGAAATGTTTAGGATTGCTCTCAATTTTAAGCATTGTGCTGATTGGAAGTAAGTCTGTTTTGCATTTTGTCTTCCTGTCCAGGCTCATTTTTTAATGTTTATTTTAGAAGATTGTTGCATCAATATTACGTTTCCTGGCATTGTTCAGCATAGATACAGTGTACACTTTTATGTACACATGATCATATTTAAGTTTGTTGCATAAAATAAACGCTTCTAGGTGTCACGTGGCAGTCTTTTTCTAATTTTTTTTTCTTTCACAGAAAACTTAATTGCTGTATCTGTACATGGTCTTGGACATTCACAGAAGTACTGTACAGAGCAAAGGAGCTGTAACGCAGGCAGTAATGTAGTTAAAAAGTTGCGTTTTTGAGGTGAAGTTACAGTGCTTTATCTTGTGAAGGGGGTTGGGTTGGTGTGCAGAGTGACAGTGAGGAGTTTGCTTTGCTTCCCACTGCCTCAGTTCCCCATTTCTCTTCTGCAAATTGTTTTGAAATCCCTTGATTCATATAGAAGAGCTGGATACTGTTGGCATTAGGGATTGCTTGTGCTCCTGAAATGGGTAGGGTGCAGTTGTGTGCTCTTCAACACGACTTAAGTCTCTCTTAGCAAGTGTGTAGATGGTGTTATTTTTCTTCTGTAACAAGAAATCAGGCTTTGTGCATAAAGCAGTGTGTGCAGCTCCCTTTCTAAAGCAACCTGCAGTGCTTTGACCTGAAGGATTTGAAATGCTTTTGACAGAGAGGAGATTTTAAAATCATTTGATTACACATCTTTCAGGGGTTTGATTTCTAAAACTGAAATAATTTCACAAAGTGGATTTACTGATTGTAATGCAGTTTCTCTTTAGTGCTCTGGTCAAATACTTCCCTCTCATGAAAGTTAGAGTTTTTTGGTTTAAACTAATTTTAAAATGTTTTAGTTCAAAGTTTTCTGGTGCTACCTGAAAAAAACTTGCTTTTTCTTAGAAATGAGTTCTCATACTTAGTGATGTGCCTTTAACAGCTGTCTGAAATCTGGACTCGACAGATCTTGCAAATAATTCAGATTTATTTCCAAAAGCTTTGTTTTTTGCCAAGTGGATAATTATTGGATTTTTTCTTTTTTATCTTCTGTGGTCAATTTTTAATTAGTCACAATGTCACATTACTCAATGAATCATCATAGAATGATACAGGTTAGAAGAAGTTTCTGGAGGTTCACTGCCATGCTCAGAGCATGGCTTTCAATTGTCTTTCTCCAGCTGGAATTATGTTTTTTTTCTGTTTGTTTTTTTTTTTTTTTTTAATGTGGACATTTGAGTTATTGTCATATGCTGATTATCAGTAGAGTCACTTGGTACAATCATACAGCAAATTATGCTGGGCATAATAGGCTGAGCCAGAATGCAGCTTACAAGAACTACCAGAAAGGTGGCCCCCAGTGGCTCTTTTCAGAACTTGCCCAGCCAGGGCTGTGCAGAGCCCCCCTGCCCGCCCCGTTCCCTTGCTGGTGCCCACGGGGCAGCCTGGAGAGGCAGGGCAGAGAGCACAGCACCTCTCTTACACAGACATCATTGATGCATTGCCAGTGCTGCTGAGGTCTTCAAAATGAAGATTTATTAAAGAGTAATGAGTATAAAACTCTGGAATTGAAGGCAAAGTATTTCAAAGAAAAGGGGGGTGGGGGGTGTGTGTGGCTTGCCCATCTATCAGTTTTCAAATATTGTTCATACAAGTGGGGATTATCCCATTAACATAAGGAAACTGATGCTCAGAGTTCTTCACTTGTTAATGTGCAATTAATAGGAAGCCTGATAAAACCTAGTCTTTATGGCTTTTTACCAGTGTAGGATTTAAAGGTGCTGAGGTTTCACATTCATTTACATAGCTAATTAGAGCTATGTTCTTATCATATTTTAAATTCCCATCTTCATAAAAGTCTGGCTGTATTTCTTAGTAGATACACATTTATTTCTGTTTTTTTCTGTCTTCTGATGCCTAGACTACATGATTTCATCACAAGTAAGACAGGAAAGCTGTTCTGAGAACATGCTTTGTAATGTACTAAGTTAAACCTCTCCACTCAACAAAACTAAATCTGAGTAGTTGTTTTGGATAAAAAAATAATGTTGCCTAGAGCAATCTTAAACAGGAGAAATAACACACACTACAAACCTTTTCTGCATATGCTGACAAGCCCTGTAAGTTTTAGAACTGATAAGTAACAAAATGTTATCTAAAATGTGCTTCCAGCTGGTAGATACTTAGCTTACGTTGTTGGACCAAGTTCAGCATCAGACTGGCTCTTGAATGTCAAGTTAACAGATTAGTCACAGAGTGGCTGGTCTCAGCCCAGGGCGCTCTATCTGGGGGCAGGAACAGATTTGCAGAGGGAGCAGCAAGGTGTTCAAAAGCAGGGAGAGCAAAGTCCTGTACAGCAGCAGGACTTGTGTCCCTTGAAGGCTTCCCCTGCTTGAATTTCTGACAGGAGGGAATCATCATGCTGATGAGTACCCCGGGTATTCAGATGGCCAGAAGGAAGCTCAAACTATAAAATACTCTTAAACTTCAAAGACCAACAGTAGCTTCCATTCCTGAAGAGTTTTCAATCCACACATTCTGTGGATTGATTTGCCTCAGTTCCTCAAAGACAGAAAACAAGATAGAACTTCCTCAGAAGCAGAACTTGGAAGTGGTTGCTGACAACCTGTCCCTTCCTAGCTGTACAGCCTGAGTCAGGAGAGTGGATCCAGGATGTCCTTTTATTTTGTATTTCTAAATGAGAGACCAAAGCAGGTGAATGACCCAGTACTCCCATCAGAGATTCCTTAGCACCAAGTCAGTGTGGTGACCCATAGGATGATTGCTTCCACAAATCACTCCCTAGTATACTTTAGATTCAGAATGGGAACATCTCTGACTTGGGGGAGCTTCCCAGCCCTAATTTTTGCTGTCTGAAAGGAGATGAGCAAGTTTTTGGCATGTGCACCTGCTTGTAAAGAGATGAGTGGGACCACAGCCAAAGGTTTGTTGCAGTTCAGACCTCCTGCTCACTCAGGCCGACAAAGGTGAAGGCACAGCCACACGTCCTCTGGCAGTTGGTAGGAGCAGCTCTGCAGCCCAACTCGGTCAGCATCACACGTGCTGGAAGATGCTGTGAGCCTGTTCCTCAGAGCCCTGGTGTCACATCAGGCAAAGGGCAGTCATACCATTGGAACAAATCCTCCTGATCATCCATTGGAAAGACCTTTCTGACTTGCAACAGAGCATCTTCTCTCGGCCTAGGGAAAGCCCTGACACTTTTTACCAGGACTTTTGGCCTGCAGTGCGTGGGCCAACAGGAGGAAGTCAGGCTCATGGTGACCCCTTCAGCTTTGGCAAGAAATTATTCAGGAGCCATTCAACTTTGAACCTGGTGGAGTCATCACCAACTGTGCAGCTCTGTCCATGGTCAGCAGAACTGAGACCTCCGTGGGCAACACAAGTGGATGGTGCAGTTGAGTCTTGTGTTGCTTGGTAAGGAGGGACAGCCATGAGGAGACATCTGCTTTTCACTGGGAGCACAGAGGTTATCCAAGCCAGTTTGTAGCTCACTTAGGTCATGCTGGCAGCCATGTAGTCTCAGCAATGTGCCAGCTCAGGCAAAAGGCCTGCTTGACCCAACAGCTCTGGAAGACTGAGCATCCTCCTATAGCCCTGCCAGCCTCAAAAGTTCAGGTGTGTTCATAATGCTGCTCCAGAACAAGAAATACATGTTCTGCTTCTTCGTTAAGGCATTTATTTCTCTCATTGCCCTGGAAGCAGGAATTGATGTGTTGACTCTGATGCACCAAAGCTCTTGAAGGAAGAGATGGAAGGTGATTATGGCTGTTTGTTTGGTGTTGGGTCCAATGGCTGTGAAGCAAATGGGGAGTCATGGCGTGCCCTGGTTTCTGTCTCCAAACCAGAAACAAGCTGGGTTTATGCTGATGGCAGAGGTCTGACCCATCAGTCTCATCTGGACTGATAGGAGTCTCTCAAGACATGACAGGAGATCCAGCATCCCCCCCATGCAGAAATAGGGTGTATTTTTAATCCTTTCTAGTTCCCACACATGTAGGAAACACCAAACCCTCACAGACTGCACAGAGAAGATCGTGATGTGTTTGACCATGAGGTAGATGTGGTGCTATCTCTGGCTCTCCGAGTTACAGATACCTTCCTGGTGAGATCATCCTTCAGAGTGTATCAATGTGTGTAAATACCTAAATAGGAGAGTGTAAACAAATAGTGCCAGATATACATCCCTAGAGAAATTAATGGAAATTGGAAAATTTTCCTATTTCCAGGCCAAACTTTTTCCCAACCAATTAATACCAACCTGAGATCACATCCCTTGTAGTTGACTGGTCACAGCAAAAGACCCATCACTGCACCCACTCCTCTGACTCATCACCCCCCACCCAGGTTGGCCATAGGCTTCTGCTCTCTGGAGCTTTTCTTGTGCCTGTGGAGAGGGAGATGGGCCCTGCCAGTGCTGTGGCACCACTTCTTCCCCACTACCTCACTCCCATCTCCTTACACACTGTCTCCAAGCATGTTGTGTCTGACCAACACACTATTTTCCCACAGACCCACTATGTATATGGGGCTGTTTGGCCATTTTTGAGGGCACCTCTACCCCCAGAGCTACAATCAGAGGCATAGGTGCCTTCTGTTAAATTTACTAAAACATTTGCCAAATTCCTCAGATCTCAAGAGCTCAGGTCTATTTTTTATTTGGTCACTCTTCAGCCTTGAAATGGTAATGAGTTTCTCCTCCAGAAGACCACTTACCCTGCTGTGCCCAAGCCCCTTCCTGCTGCCAATGGGAGCTGCACCACGTGCCAGGGGTAGTCGTTGCCAGGGGAGCAGAGCAGGGTTCCTGCTCTAAGCATTTCCCTTGCATGCATTCTTTCATGAGGGTGGTTTTGGAAGCTGCCCAAAGCAGTTGGCCAAAATGATAGCAGAATGTCATTTGATTCTGCATCATTGAGCTGCTTTCTTTCCAAAACATACCTTTAAGCCAAAACATAGGTTGTTTCTTCTTTTGGGTTGATGGTGAGGTTTTTAAACCTTTTTGCTATTAAGAGGGCTTTGTCATTTCACTTGCAGGATGTGGCCCCTTTTGTGTCTCTTTGCTTCTTTTTCAGCCCCATCTAACAGACCCAGGCCCCCCGAGTACACAGTCTCTTGTGTGGACAGCCGGCTCCCTCTGGCCCATCCCAGCGGAGCAGGGCCTGGCACTGCTGCTGGATGTGGCCTCAGCAGGGCTGTGCAGAGAGGCAGGATCACCTCCCTCAGCCTGCTGCTGTCACTTTGCCTCGTGCAGCCCAGGACACAGGTTGCTGCCTTTGCCAGGAGCACAGGTTGGTGGCTCATGTTCAGCTTGGTCCAGATCCCAAACCCCCAGGTCCTTTTCTTGCCAAGCTGCTTTACAGTTGTCCCAGCTTGTACTGGTGCCTGGGTTTTTCCTCCCCAGGTTCAGGACTCTGCACTTCCCCTTCCTGAATTCCTCATAGATCAGAACCATTCACAGGTGAAAAGAATGGCACACAAACATTACAAAGAATTACTTTCCCTCTTTGCTTTTTAAGAAATGTTTGGGGTTGGTTTGTGCTTTGTTCCCCCCCCACCCCCAGCATTGTCTGACTCAGTGAACTTTTAGTAACTACTTTGTTCGTACATGTTTTCTTCCAAATAGGTCTCTCTCCTGATAAGCATGGCCTGGAGACACTTTATCCCAGTATTTTTTATGTGGTTCAGACCATTGAAGGACTGGAATGTGGAATAACCTATAGTAGGCAACACATATGCCAAGCAAAGTGAGCAAGTCCCCATCCCAGCAGATTGTTCATACACAGGATTCATTTCTTGCCTCTTTAACAGGAAAAAAAAAAAATCAGGTGTTTTCATTCCATTTGCACTGACAGCTTTGGATCCTTTAAGCCACTTTTTACACAGATAAACCACTTCACACCCAACAGTTTATTGCAGCAAGGTGAAGATATGATGGCCACCACTTCCAGAAGCACCTGGGACCCACTTAGTGTTTGGTGTTTGTTCTCCAGTCTTGTGTTGATGGAAATTTAAAGCTGTGGCAATGACAGGATTTCCAGTGCTCACTCTTTGTTAGGACTGACTGCAGTGTGAAATGGGACCAACCAGTTCTGCTTTTGAACTAAAATCTGTCTTGGTGCATAACTGGCTCCTATTTTAGGAGGCTATAACCAGCAAAATGTTCCTCCAAGAAAGGCACCCTCCTACCCACCCCTGCACCTGAGCAGCAGGTAGAACTATAAAAATGGGGATAGGTGGCTTTGCCCTGATACAGCAATGTGGCTCAGCTGCAGGGAACTTCCCAAACCTCTCAGGGTCAGCAGGAGCTTTACCTATTCACCATCATGATGTTTTTAAACTGCCAGTTATGAGAAGAGCTTTTGGGAAAGACAAAGGGAAGAGACCATGGCACTGTCTCTCTCCCCACCCACTACAGAGCAGGGGGCCACAAGCCTGTGCCCTGCACCATTTGCAAGCAAAGGCAGCAGTACATGGAGGACTTGGGCTGCTAAAGGGTCTGGTGGCTCAGGTATCATCACCACAAAACAGATTCTCTCCCGCCTCCCACTTCCCCCCATATTTTCCTCACCAGCCCAGTTTATTACCCTTTATTTTGTACCAGGCTGTCATAAACCCACCTAAAGAATTAATGTATTTCAACACAAAGCAGCCACTAAGTGAAGCAATGTAATTTATTTGACAATATATCAGACACGGGTGCTCCAGATCCAGACTTGACCTTAAAAACAATTTAAAATCCTGGATTTGCTGTATTGGAGGTATCAGTTACCCGTCTGAGAGCCAAATGTGTCAGTATTACAGCCACTGAAACAGAAAACTAAGTACAGGACAAGTCAAGCTAGCAAGCACCATCAGTCCATTTCAGCTGTGAACTCGCTTCCAGTTTTGGGGCGCTGGAAGAAATGACAAGGCTGTTGGACAACTTCACAAGTATTTCAGTATAAAGCAGCTCTCAGTTACTCATGTCAGTGTCTAACTACATGAACTGGGGAAAATGTTGGGTTTTTTTTTTATTCTGAATTAACATCAGGCTAAGACCTGCAGGAGAGGGACTGGGGAGTACTCCCCCTCCCTCACCTCTCTTAAAGAATGAGGTACCACAATACGACACAGCTCCTGATGACAGTAAAATTAAACAAAAATCCCAAACAACATCTTACACCATAAACCAGTGCAGCACTATACCAGCTGGCAGAGCCTGCCCAGAAACCTGCAAAACTTGCCCAGGGACAAACACACACCTGAAGATGGGACGCAGATCTGAAACACAGTATTACAACCAGCTCCACAGCAAACTGGCTGCTCGTTGCTCCAGCTGTGCAGCCGCTGCCTTCAAATTGCCTTACTCCATTTAACAAACGTTGACAAATGCCAAAAAAGTGAAGTTCGTACTGGTAGTAAATCCATAGTCATCACCTCTGCTAGATTCTCCTAGAGCTGAGCGGCAGGGCACTGCCATTAGCCACCAGGCTGTCGCCTCCCCGTGCATGAACCAACTGCAGTTTGAGGTACACAGTTTAAAATGTACAAAGATGACATGAACATAAGTGGTGCAGGGAATCCAGAGAGAACTTTTCCTCTGTGGTACTGGCTTTGTTTCTTCAGATGCAGCCTTTGAAAGGAGACGAGGTGGTGCAGGATGGTCAGGCCATCACATGAGGCAGTCCTGGTTGAAATAACACACCCTTCCATTACACAACTTCTATTTACACAATTTTCTTCTTCAAAAATTTTTAATGTGCACCATGAAAATAATCATTCCTTTCTCTCTTGTTACTGACATGGAGGCAGTAGACCCTGTAATCTTAAAACAATCTGAATTGCCAGAAATAAAATGAAAACTGTTTTCAGGGAAACATGCATTTATTGTTAAGCATTCCCAGTGAAAAATCAACATCTTTTAAAATGTGTGTTTATTTAAAAAATTATTTGTTTACAAAAGTGTTTGTGTAGCTTTTATTTTCAAAACAAAAAACACTGATGCTGCATTCCAGCCTCCCCACCCCTGTTCCACCTCCACAGGAAGTCTGGTGCTCAGGAACCAATCTCCTGCAGTACTTACAGGTAAATATTTATTCACTAGAAAAGTCAGAATTTAGGATGGAAAAGGTAAGTGAAAAGCAGGGCTCTCCAGCAGTTGACATCAGCATTCCTATGATGGCAGCCTTCTTCAGACACCGCACAGAGGATCGTACACCAGGCAAGCACAGCATTGGCACAGTACATTTCCTCGGCTGTCGAGCCGTGATCTGAACTTAGGTTATCGATGAAGGGCTCGGCACCATGAGCGATCCCGGAGCCAGTTTGATGCCTACAAAGCAGGTAACAGCACAGATCGAACATCACAGCACAGTACAGGGCAAATGATTCAAAGAGTTTGTCCAGTGAGAACAAATCCAAAGTCAGGTTGCTGCCAACAGAGCACTGCAGCTGGAATAACCAAGCCAGAAGCCAAATGCATTGACAACAGTTGGTCTTGTGAGTCTGTTGATGAATCAGCTGATGACACAAACACCACAAGAAGGAAGAGCTACCTACATCATTCACGGATAGGTTTGGAACAGATAAGAAAACTAGCAAGAAAGAAGTGATTGCCCCTTTGCCTAGTCCTAGGAGAAAACTGTGCCTGGAAAACAAGGATGGTAACACTGAAAACATCTATTTAGTCTTCCCAGAAGAAGCTTGACTTTGAAGCATCTTGACTTTCATGCTTTAGTTCCATGATGCAACAGATGCTGAGGAAATGCACTTTTGCTATATCTTGTTGAGCCAGCTGCTCATCAAAACCATACAAAACTAAGCACAAATCAGTGTCCCCACTCATCAGCTCCATCAACAAAACAGAGCAGGGGAGGACACCTCATCTCATTGTCTCTGCTCATCAGCATTTAAGTAAAACCAATTTATTTGCTAAATAACTTAACGTTTCCCACTTCAGGCAAGCCTCCAAGTCTAAGCCAGCTTTTGGTGGTGTTTCAGAAGGGAACAAGGGACATGCACAGTTGATTTCCCCTGCACTAAAAACAGAACTTTCCGACACAGTGCATGACCAATGCAGTAAACAAGAACTCACTTGAATCTGTGTTTTGATTTCCCCCCACTCCCCTTCTCCCTTCCCAAATGACATAAGCTCTGAAGTGCCTAGTCTGAGTCACAGCTGTTAGGCTTAAATTTGCATAGTTTAAATGTTTCAGTTACCCACACCATCTAATGCAGATTTGGTGTTACAAGGTAAGATTCTTTCTGGCTATTTAATTCCTCCTTTCAGACAATAACAACAAAAGTTTCTATATTCCTTATGTCAGTGTTCCAATACTAATTTACATGGAAAACAGTTGAATACAGTGATAATTAGAAAAGAATTAAGACATATTCATACACCAGTAGTACCTAATTGTTCATAAATACTACCGAACCAATTATAGTCAAGGCCCCATGTACTCTGTTGCAAGCTTTAAACAAAATAGTAAAAAAGTCTGGAGTATGCAGAATGCACTACATGATGCATCTTTCCAGGATATGTTCCTAAGGTTTTTTGTCTCCAAAATGCACCAATTTGTCACACTGAGAACACAGTTTGTTCACAGAAGGAATGGGAGGAAGCTGTGAATTTGGCAAGGGGGTGGAATACAGTCAGGGCTTTTGGTACTCATGGGAAAATGGAGGCTTTTGGCAACACGAAAGGGCATTTCTCTACCTCTGAACAAAGCTGTACTTTGCTCTTGGAGGAATTGGGTAAGATAGGATAAACCACTTTGCTGGATGCATGTTAAAATGTTCAGCAGTGAAATCCAATGGATGTTCTGGCAATCCAGAGTGTTATTACCAATACCTTGTTTAGAAAAACGGGGCCATTTACACTTCAAAATGACTGTTTCAAGCCGTCTTCTGGCACAATAGAGGAAGACAATGCATGATTCATTTGTACTTAGCCACTGTACCCATGTTTCATGTTCTTGTTGCAAGGAGTGCTCAATGTGCAGCCTGAGTCCACAGCTGGAGTGGGCTGCACTGCAACTCCCCATCTGTGAATGCACAGGGCCCTGAATATAGCGATGTTCAGTGATACAGAAAACAGAACTGCCATTTGTATGTACAATGTCTCACAATGATAAGCTGAAACTAACAGCAAAATTCCTAGGGCTCAGCCCCAGCTGCAGTTAAACTAACCTTGTACAACATTATCCCTATATTCAACTCTGATAATTACCAAGAATACAAAAACATTCCTTATAAAGGAGTAACATGTCAAAATTCAGAGGGACTTCAGACCAAAGGTGTCTCCTTAATGCTGGGTCATGCTTCCTTCCCAGCTCACTTCTTGAGAAGCTTCCTGCCAGCACTTGAGCTAGCATTAAGCTACCGAGCACATGGATGGAGGGCAAAATCCAGAATCCAACATTTATACATAAGGGGGAAGGGGAACACAAGTGTTTTGCAGTAGAGAAGAAAATGAGGTAACTTCATGAGAGAAGTAAAACTTAACAGGGCATTATTTCAGAGGTGACTGTGCTCACCTAAGAACCTATTTTGCCCCTCTCCCCCTTTCCCTGGCTTCCTTTATCACTTTACATACTGTTGGAGAAGCCTGCTGTTCTTAGGAGACTGGTCTTACTGAAAGACACGTTCAGAAGCCCGTTACTGAGAAGTTTTATGTCCCCAACAATGATTTCCAAGTTCTTTCTTTTGATAAATAGCAGCGAAGAACAAGGGAAAGTAGTCAGCAATTCATATTTACCACCAGGGTAAAAAAAAAAGGTGTTGATGTAATCAAGAAGTTCTTAGCCTGTATAACAGAAAAGACAGCAACTTGAGATTAACACAAGTAGCATGTTGCCAGTTTCCTACTGTCCCTGGTTTTCACTTAGCAAACCAGCTGAACAGTAGCAGCTTCCTGTTAAAAAAATAAATAAATATAAGGAAAGTCAAAACAACTAATTTCCTTTGGCATCATTGCAAATGATTTACACTAACTCAAGAAAACCCAAGAAGACTGATCACTGACTACACCTTAAAAAGCAGTAAGTATAAAGACTAAGCAAATGCATTTAGTATTGCACTGATATGAGTTAAAAGTACTTACTGTCTGTGCCCTGTTTTAAGTTTGGACACATCAGACAGAGCAGTACAGGGAACACCCCAGAACTAGCCAGGTCTTGATAGCTCTGTTTTCTGGTTTTGTTCCCCTACTACTATGCTCCAGGTATTTAACAGATACCATAATGTTCCTGATTTCATCTAATATGAGTTATAAACAGACCATGAAGTGCAAAACCATTTCAATTTGTACTTCACAGCTCTAGAAAAACCCCAAGCAGGCATAGATTTTCCCACCCCATTAATCCACAGCCTAGGAAAAAAAAAAAAAAAAAAAAAAAAACCCAAACCAAAGCAAAACAAAAGAGTCATAGAAAAGATGACTGATACAGTACTCCATTATCCACAATCCCCACTTTCTAGTCCCAGGATTTCTCTGAACTTCCTTGTCAGATATACTCTCAAAAGTTAGCATCATATTCACAAAGACATTACAGCTCTCTTTAAATAGATGTACTAGTGTTTGAAGTTGCAAGACTAATAATTTTCAAGCTTTTGCACTCAGGATGAAATGTCATTTTAATACAAATAAAAAGACTGACTGTATGTACAAACCAAGGTAAGATTTCAGTTCTCATTTATCAGAAACATCAATCCAAAAAAAAAAAGCTGAATTGAGAACACACTTCTACTTCTATGTGCATTTGAAGTATGTACAGTAAAAACACCAACACAGCCTCCATGTGTTAACCAGAGAAAAATGCAAGCAAGGTTGAATTTTAAAGTACCTGGTAAGCAATCCTTAAACTGAAGCCCAAAATAAAGCTAGAAAACTGCTGAAAAAACCAGCTGATTGCATCATATCAAGTATTCAAAATGTTTTTTTTTTTTTTATTCTCAGTACACTGGAGAATCAGCTGTGCTCTCCTTCAAACCCTGTGAAATCATATTATCCAGAGTGTACTGAAGAACACTTTACAGCTATTTAAGACAAAAAAAAAAAAAAAAAAAAAAAAAAGGAAATTATACCAGCTCCATCTTTTTGTGCTGTATTGAGGCATACTCCTTACATGATTGTGTAGAAAATATGATGGATGAAAATCACTACTGATAATTCAAAATATATATTTTTAAAGGGGAGCCTAGACTACTGCAATGGCACACATAATACCCACAGATGATGAAACATAATCAACAGTATGATGTATGGAGAGGAGAATCAGGTTTCCCAATTAATAAGCTAGAAAGAAAATGGTTCTGAATAGGTCACCATTTGGAACTTTGGGTAAGTCTTGAAAGTCTGTCAGGAAAAAAGTTACAAAAGCAATTGAGTATTTCAATGGTGCTCTCTTCAGCGACCCTACCTAATATGTCTATTAAGTACAAGCATGCAAATATAGGTCAATCCACAGGCACATAGGATCCATGTTAAAAACAGTAAGATAACTGTGATGAGTGGCACCAACAATTTTGATGACTAACACTCAAAATGTTGCTTTCTGAATTACTAAATCAAAATCCTGAAGCAAGTTCCTGCTAGTCTTTGTCACACTGCTAAACACTAAAGTAGGCATTGTTTTCCCCCATTATCTTAGCTGAGCTCAAAGAATTTTTACAATATTTAGTAAGAAAAAAAATTAAAGTATTTCCCCTTTTTAAATTTACACAGACGTTTAATTAGCTTTATTTACAGAGCGCTTTTGTTTTCAGTCTCCAATAGTGCCTAGATAGCATCATCAGGCAAGAGTGCCAGTTTTGAAAGAGAATCTATAGAGAATCCTAGGAATAACAGATGGTGATGCTCCTCCAGAAGGGGCAAGCTGGACTACAGAAGCAGCTCTCTCTATATGGCTCAGTTACTCAGGAGTAATTCTGTTGCAGTCTCTACATCCCATGATTTTGAAGACAAGGCCACTATTACTGCATTCTGCAATGAGAAAACAAAAGCAATAATATTTTCAGTGTGTGAACCTGCAGCTCCAGGAAGTGAAATGAAAAGTTCACAGAAAATCAAAACACATTAATTTACCATTTCTTAAATCCCAACTAATAACTGATAGAAAAATTGTTTCAAAAAGGCAGGGGTAGCTCACAAGATTTATCCATAATGTAGTATTTTAAAACTCCAATCCTTAAAAATAATTAGCAAAATAGAATAATTAGATCTACACAATGTCATGAAAGTAGAGAATCTACTTTAGTAGATTCTGATGATACTGATGATTCCCTGTACTTATACATATAAACTTGCCCTGCCCTTACTGAAAATATTTAAGTTATTTATACTTACCCTATCAAAGCCCATAGCACAAAGGTTTTCTATTTTTTTGGTGTATTCTGGACTAGAAACTGGTGCTCCAGCATACACATGTGCCCAAAGCCGAGCTGTCTGCTTAAACATTTCTGGATTTTGTTTGTACTACACAAAAGAGAGAAGGGGAAAAGCAGAAAGTTAAATCAACTCTGCAGTCCAACCGAACAGCAAGACAATATGGCAGACTGCAACCCATCATTCTTCCTATGGTATCTTCCACAATGTTTCATACTGATCATGCTGCTAATCTTGAAGTAAATTTAGAGCTGAGGATTACACAAAGAGCAAACCTATGCAAGCATTTGATATAGTGAGTTTGCCTTCAGGTTAAATTATGCACTATTGGTATTTGATGTGTGCAGCCAGGTACTGCTCTCAGTTGCACAGATCAAAGTAAAGTAGCTATATTTAGCACAGCTGCTGAAAATTTATATTCAGTGTGACAGAGTACAAATTATCCCTATGTTAACATCTCCTGAACATGGTACTATGTACTACTCTAAAGCATTTCTCTAACCACTTAAAAATATCTATGGTTTTACACACTGCAAGTAGGCCTGCAGTTTTTCAGTCCAGGCCAATATTCTACTACTAGGCTTCTTTCTGAGAATGAGGATCTTAATCACACAGGTGACAGAAGAAGGGCTGAAAAATGGGTGAGCAAGTACAAAAAGCTAGGGAGCTGCAACTCTTCATGAAAGCTATTATTTACCAGGAAAAAAACCAATTGTGCCAGTATGTAACTATATTATTTTGCACCAATCTCGCCACTAACCAGTTTTCCAATAAACAACAGCAGACTGGATCATATTGCAGGGAATTTTTAGCTTGTGCCAAGAATTCAACTGCCAAGAAAGTGGGTCATTTGTCATCAACTGTACTCAGAAAAGTTAAATTATTTTCCCATTTTAACAACTTTTGTATGCAGTATCAAGTTTGTCTTTAAAAACCCCTCTTCCCTTAGATCATCACTTTAATAAGACAAGATATTAGGAAATACATTTTTCAAATATTTAGGTACATTTTAAGGACAGAAACATGGCTGATTTTCATTCTTAGACATTTCATTATTACATGAAAATAATAATTAGATCTATAAAGCACAATAAAATGCTGTACATTTCATTTTGCCTCTCCTACAACAACCCACACCAACTACACTGCTTTCTGTGCCTTGCCCACCTCCCTATAATTCTGATCCACATGTCATCATTTGTATATTTACTATCTAGTGGCACTAATGGCATTAAAACAAACATGGGAGGCAATCTATTGTTGGAAATAAACCACTGTTATAAATACGGTGGACTGTACCAAATGTCTTTTGGTATAATGATTAAAAAAAGAAGAAGGATTAAGTTAAACACCAGTAACATCCTGAAGTACTATTTTCTTCTGCTCTTTAGAGATCTTCTCCCAATTAACTTTTTTGAAAATATTTTTGAGAACACTGCCAAGCCTGGAAAGCAACTAGCTGAAGTGCAAAAAATTAGTCATAATTGCATTTTACTCAGAACTAGCTTTCAGTGTTCTATTAATAGAATTACTTTAGTTAGGTATCTGTAAATAATCCAGTTTCTCTCTGAATTTAGAAAAGCCTAAAGGCAACTTTCACTGATGTTTCAGTATCAGGAATCTGAGGCAGTTCATGCTGCTGTACTGAAAAAAACCCAGCAACCAGAGCAACTAATACACCAGACAGCTGGTGTCTGAAAATACTGCTCTTACTCAAACAGGAATTCTCCCTGGGATTCTCTCAAGAGCTTTTGCCATTTACCTGGACAACACACAGTTTAATAAAATAGCACAAGTGTGGAGAATAATTAATTCCATGTGAATTTTTGTCTTGGAAAAAGCAATTAACCCCAAACAAAGTAAAAAATAACCCAACACCAAATAAACACATGAAAAAAGCAGTTGTTTACCAACATCTCTCTCGAAACCATTAGAGTCACTTTCTACTTACATGCACATGCCTGTAACTCAAGGCCAAACCCCAGCATAGTTTTCATGCAGGTATTTGCAGGAAACAGGATAAACTGAATCCTCCCAACGTGAGCCATGCCACAGTCCCACTGGACACACCTACACAAATCCCACTGGACACACCTAAGGGCAGCCTGGAAAATTGCTCTTTGGAATCTACAAAGTTTCATGGAGTTCTTTACCTGACAAAAAAAAACTCTTACCAGCTCAAGTGCTTCTACTGTTATGATTCCCACACAAAATCCTACCATCAGAGCCAGAACAGGAAACACTATTTTTGCTCTTTGTAAAAAAGGATATATAGCAGTTTTTTTTAATGAAGGAGGAGTGTGACAGCAAGGGCGTAGATCTGGAAAAAAAGCCCAGTGCAGGGACGAGCCTGGTGGCCTTTCTGGCCTTTGCAACACTTCTCCTGGGCAGAGCAATTCAGCCTGACAGAACTGTTCAGAGACATTTATTCAGAGCAGCCTTAGTGCAGAATCCCACAAGCAAACCTTCTGCACTTACTGAGTACAGTGGTAGCAAACAGCTCTCACGCACCCAGCAGTGCAATGGCTACCTCTAATCTCCATGTATCCCCCTGAATCCTGACAGGTTTGAAAAAATGCTTATCTATCATTCTACACTGAGTTTTAAAGGGAAGTAGTGCACACCTTGTCACCCTATCCTGGAGGGGCTCTGACTTATAGAAGATACAGGTAAGATACAAGGTTCTTCCAGCATCAGCTTGCTTTGTTCTTCTGTATCTGAAATATACCCTTACTGCCAGTCAGTGGGGAAGCCCGGCTGCCTTTCTCTCTCCCCAGAGTAAAAAGGAAAACACACACACACTTGAGATTTTGTTGATAACTGTCAGAGGAATGACTGTTTCTATCCTTCAGCAACACCTTAAACAAAATCATGTCAGTCCTGGTATGGGCCCAAGATCCAACTGACATTTTTCTTTGTATTAAAAGTTATCACTAATGTCTGAAAGGCAACAAACCTTGTTGATTATAAAATATTACTGATAGCAATTCAATCAGTGATTAAAACAGTTATCCCCAAGTCATTATTTTTGTAAAATTTTGACATTAAACAAATACAATGCTCAACAACATTCATATTAATCCAGAAGAGGAGCTGCATACCAAGCCAAATCCAATTAACACCACCAAGTTAGAATTAATTTAAAACTGATAGCATATTGCTTTTCTTATACTGGAAGTTTTAGATTTTCAAAGGCCAGTTACACTGGAATTCATTTAACTATGCTGCTACCTCCTGACATTTCTCACAAGGTGATATAAATAAAGGACAAAACCTCCTGACACTGTAGAGTAACTAATATTCACTCTGGAATTCAAAAAGAGCACAAAACACTGTAGCAGCTCACATTTAGTATAGGCCATTTTACAATAAATTGTTTAAAACATTTTATCTCCTGTAAACTTTGGGACCTAACCTGAGTCAGCAAAGAGGATAGAAGTGTTACAAAATCACAGTCAACTGAGTATCTTACCTGGTTTGCCACTACTGCATCTTGTGGATCATCTGGTTCTGCAGCTGCCAACAGTGCTTGCAGCGATAACAACACTGTTCTTAGAGTCATTGCTGCTGCCCTAAAATTGAAAATTCAAAAAATCCTTAACCATATCCCATGCCTGTATTTACCCTTGTGGCTGTACTATCATAGAAGATATGAGTTCATGTGCAGATTTTAAGTCCAAGAAACATAAACTGCTGCAGGTTATAGTCATTAAAATACTGTTCTGTATATATATATTTAAATAAGGTTTTAAATGTGGACTTTCTTATTAACAATGCTTTCTTAAGTTTTTGGAAAATACCTTGTATTACACATTTCACCATGCCCATTTAATGCAATTCATTTCACCTGGGGAAAAAAACCACAAAAACCAACGCCAGAACAGGTTGTGCCCTCCTCCCTCACTGCCGGTACCAGCACCTCTCTCCCCGTGCGGGGCGGGGCCGGCAGCCCGGGGATGCTCCCTCTGCCGGCACTCTCCGTGCAGGAGCAGTGACCTACATTTTAAACATGCGGAACAGGTAAGGAATTCTATACACTAGTTCTCTTTGCACCAGTTTTAACATTACATTTTTCATTAAACTCAACCATTTACATAGTTAATTACTACTACAATAATAAAAAGGTTAGGCTAATTATGGAATGTGCGATCAAAATACTTCCTTGGCTTCCTCTCACTACAACCTGACTGTTGGCAGCAGGAAAACATTCTGTAGTCACAAAGGTCCTGTAAAGTTACTCTTTTCCCCTGTGAAAGATCCCTGTTGAAGGCAGCACAGTCACAGAGTTGGAATTTCTAACATTTTAGGTTCTTATCATTTATCTTTATCTCAAAGCGTATTTAGAATAAGATACTTTAATAATTTAGTAAGGGTAAACAGTATGCTCAGAGAAGTCAATAAACTTTCAAAAGTAATCACATGAAATTATTACACACTGGAAGTCTGGAAAGTTGTAACATTTACACAGTTTAATTACATTTTGATCATAAACAACATCTCTGAATTACCATTTCAGTTGGAACACACTGAAAACCAAGTAAGAACCCTATATACTGTGAAAGTTGAGTATTTCTGATTTGAACAGTTAATTAGATTCTTAAAATCATTGTGGTAATAGCACAAACAGATGTTCAAACCACTACACAAATCTGTTTCCTCTGCTTATGAACTAGGAGCAAGGTGAGTGGGAAGATGGGACATTTTAGATTTGAGCAAAGTGATTATGACACATGAATGCCAGAGGAAAGTTGTGAAACGGGCATCCAATTTCTTACAAACAAACCTCAATTTTCAATCAACAGAAAACAGTTTCTTGTTTTCAGAAGACTGCAAATAAATGCAAAGATTTTGTTAGAATAGGTGGGGAACAGTTTGACCTGATGGTCCAGCTACAAAGGAAATTGTGTGCAAGTGCATTTCCAGGCTTGGGTTTCAGAAATTTATATATTTTCCAGTACTGAGTCACTGTATTAAGGTACTCTAGCAGTGTATACCACTGAACAAAGGATAGATGCTGGTAAAATGTCATAGGTACATTTGTGGCACCCAAATACTATGTTACATTCTTACATGTTACAATGCTTACATTCACAGCTTTCTTGCTATGTCACTAACCATTCAAACACGCCGTTCTTTCCTAACTGTTTGTAATTCTGGAAGATTTTTCTCAGTAAGTTATTTTTTAGCTTGATAATTACTGCTGAGCTTTCACAGTGCAGTGTTCTACATCAAAAGGCAAGTGAGAAGCATCCCAAATGACAGAGATTTTAATTAGCACATAGTGTCTCATTCCAACTGCCACACCAGCTTGAAGTCCCTTAAGCTGAACGTAGCATGCTTAAATCTTAAAAAAATCCTTATGCTTTTAAATCTGAATTCTGACAAATGACAAAACCATTACAACATACAATTCTCCTCTTTCAAACCAATTCCTTAGTAATTTCCTTTTCTTTACATGTACCTAATGCTATTTTGCTCCTATAATTTCCTTGGGCTTGTAATCTCTGATGGTTTATACTATCTTGAAATTATTCTATTTAATGTACACACTGATGACATAATTCACAGTCTCATCTCCTAGTATTACAGGAATGTAATGCAACATATTTACTATTCCAGCATTCAGGCGTCATGGAATACTAAGTCTTTCAGGCCTTACTATACTCAAATGGATGTAATAATTTTTATTTTTATGCAGTCAATTTCAGGTAGTACCACATCTGCCACACCCACTGTAAAACCTAAAATCTTTTCCTCAGTTAAGTAATCTTACTATATTATGCTGTAGAGTTTTAAAGACTGACTTAACATGAAATATCTATCAACCATAACTAATGCTACAGTCACTTTCTCCAAATAAAAGTTATTCTGTTCTTTCCTCTGCAGAAATCCTTCTACTTTAGAGACATCTGAAAATGTAGAGAAGATGATATAAAAAGGATCACAGCCTTTTGTGCCACTTTTACATGCAATTTACTTCCACTTACACTGTACCTTCTAGGAGAGGGAGTGTTAAGTGCACTTTGGGGAGCAGGGGGCATTGCTAAGAACCAAAGGTGCCATGGACACCAGCTGTCTCTGGCTTAAGACTGCGAAGTCCTTTCAATCCCTGTTCACCTGTTATATTTGTAGATTTTTATACAAAGCACACTGACACTTGAACATCTGACATTCAAATTTGAAAATAACAATAAAAAGCAATGTATCCATTTATATTTACAGATGGCTAGATGATCAGAGAATTTAAACTCTGAAATACTATGCTTCAGTCAAGATTGGTTTAGCCTTTATAAAAAGGTTTAGAAATGTAGCTCACAACTTATTTTCAAGTCTCATGTCTCAAAACAGCTTTCCCATCTCATGCATAGTAAGATAGTCTTTATTGGACACAAACATTGAAAGAAGTATTCTTAAATCATAAAAGAAAACCCATTGCAGCTTTAGTTGCTGTTTGTATTAAACAAAAGAAGAAATTAAAATTTGTGATTAACAGCAAAGAAAAATTGGCATATTTTGTGTAACTATTGTATAACCATCTAAAATCTTCTACCATTAGAACACCAATCAGCTTTCCTGATCAAAGAAAGTAAAAATGGCTTGTTATTTTCCACATCACTTAGTCTTAATTTTTCAGATATATATTAAGATTTACAGAAGAAATTGAAGGAACAGCTAAAAAATAGGTTCTGATTTCCCATGAACTTAAAAGCTCTTCTTTTTTCCTATTACCTTCTTCTGGGAGAATACAGTGAATGGAGATGACTGCCTAGAATTATATTTACAGACACCAGTAAGGCAGGACCTGTTCCTCATGAGCAAACATCAAAAACTATTTCCATCATCAGTTCTGAAAGAAAATCTATACTGATAGTGGCACAAAGCTAAAAATCCCAACATACACACCCACCCTCTTCCCCAGCATTTTCACAAGCCAAAGAAGAATGTCCAGAGGAAGAATAAAAAAAAAAAAAAAAAAAAAGTTGTATTTTCCTTAAAACTAATTTCCAGTGCAAAGATACAGATCTTCTGAATTTTCCCAATGCACCTCAAAGGTTTATTGATCTAGAATAGAACCCTGAAAAAATTAGGTATTTCCAACTCTTCTTACATTTGAAGTTTACTTCTAGGTATGGATTTATGTGCCACAGCTCATGGAGTCCAAGCAATTCTCTTTGGTAACTCAAGCTAGATGCATTGTTGTGTTCTAGGTTTGTTCTCTCCTCCTTGCCAAAGGCAAGGTTTTGTATTGCTCCTGACAGACTTCCATATGATCTGTTCTTAACTGAAGCTTCAGAAGGCTCTTGGAAAATCTACTTCAATTCTTCACCATGCTTGATATTCTGCACACTGAGATGGCTTTCCAGTCTTTCATTGTACATTGTTTTTGCTTGGACCATCATTCTTGTTACTTCACTCTAGATTTTTCCTATGGTTCCCATCTTTCTTATACAACAACTCTCTAAGCAGGTACACTACTTTAATGGAAAGCTTACTGATCACTAGCAACAAGCAGCCAGCTTGTATAATGAGTTTTACAGGTAAAACTTCCTATTTGCCTTGCACATGACCTTACATCACCTTTGTCCCACGACATTACTGCCTCCTGTTTGCTCCTAAAGCTTACAATAACCCTTGACTTCCACTCCCATCCCACAATGTTGCTCAGCTATCATGCAGGTTTGCCATCTGCAAAATGGGAGGAGGCCCCTATCATGCACCAGTGAGCTGCAGAGAGCTCCCTACAGGGATGCACTGTCCCTCAGAGAACTTGAAACTAAAAGCCTCCACTCTGAACAACCAAACCAAAAGCTCAGCCTTCTATTGGCATTACATTTGCTAAACTGCAAGGAAAATCTGGATTGAATCAGAACAAAGAGAGCTGATATACATTTGTTCACTTACACTTTTTTCCTCCTTTTTTTCTGACAATATCTTAGGGCATTTCCATTAAAAAAGAGCACCCCTAGTTTGGGTGATTATAGTGTTAACATTAAAAGGCACAGCAAGCCAGCTGTGCCCAGCATGCCTGAGGAAAGAAATCTCTTTTACCTTTTGATGAGCAGAGAGAGTCCTAAGAGGATTACAAAACACTGCCAGGTTTTATTTTTCTTCATTTTTAAAAGCTAAGTAATTCTACATTTAGGAAGTTTTTACTTATGTTCTTTACATTCCACTCTAGGAAACAATCTCTCTCATTATTCCAAGAGGGCAATGAAGGAGAATGCCAGGAACAGCTGCAGCCAGCAGATTCCTACTCCACTCTGTCATCCAAACATGGCTACGGGAACACTTTTTTCTAAATAATCTGCAATATTTGTTCCATTTGTGAAATAAATAAGCTTGTTAATCCAAGAGAAAATCTCTGGGACCTTGTACCAATGGTTTATGGAATCTGGAAGGAAATGAATAAGGCCTTTGAGTAGAAGCCCACTGCATAGTCACTATTTACAGGACAACTACAAGACCAGGCACCCATCAGAGAAAATAAAAAAAAAGAAAGAATAATAGAATAGCTTCGACATAGCACAGAGGGGAAAGACAGACTGTTTGCTGAAGGGTTCCCTAAAATCATGTTAATACTCTCTGTATTCTTCTCAAAGCTTTAAGAAGCTTCAGTACTCCTCAAACACCCTGAACAAAACCCAGCAATACTGGATACCCAGGAAGATCACAATCTGGCTGCTGCTTATTTATCTATTAATACAGTATTATCTCTTATAATGATTCCCACATCTCAACGAAAACTGAAGCACAAATCCTCCAGTAGTCATTATGACAAAAACTTTCTTATTATTCATTAGTGAATGTCAAACCCACAAAAGCCAAGAGTTTTTGTAGCCATATATGCAGTAAGGACACATTCACTTAATAATCTCTGCTCAAGGGATTTATGCAGAACAGCTTTCAAGTAATTTAGTTCTCAGGTTTCACTGAACTGCATTAGATACGTTGTATATTTAAGATTAAAGCTTAGAGGCAGAGTTCTAGCCCACAAGATAAATATAGGCCATAGTAAGTGAAACCACATCATGAAAATTATGTCAGATAAGCATGAACAGTATTCCTTTTACAAAATCCCTATTTTAATTCTAGCGGCAAACAGTAGCTGTTTTGCAAACAAACTGGCATAACAGGTACTTAAAAATCTAAACATAATGAAAATCCACAGCTGCAAAAAATTTCAGTATCAAGCCTGCAATGTGGAAAAAGAATTTCATTAAACTCATTAAAACTAATTTAAAGACATTACTTTGCAAACTGATAAAAATCTCCTGCCAATATGCAGAATATAATCTCAACTATGCTCAATAGAACAGCAAATCATTACCACAGGATGGGAGAGTAGGGAAGAGACTTTTTAAAACTATACAAGCACATTTAAATCTTTGTATTTGTATTCACCATCTACAAATGAGTATTTTATCAGCTTATTAACTCTTTCAGAAATCCTGCTAAGGCCCATAGGCCAAACCTCTCCAGTCCTTTAACTCTCAAACCTCACTGAAAAACAGATATGCAGTGAAATTGGAGACTTATATTAAAACACAGCAACAAAATGAGCATTATTCAGTTAAGAGCATTACAAGTCAATGAATATACAATACAAGTAATGTATATTTCAGAATTGCATTTGGCCAATTTACTTTTGAACCCCTGGTGAAATAAATATTAAAATATTAATTGGGGGGGGTTGCTTTTTTTTGTTTGTTTGTTTGTTTGCTTTCTAATGAAGCTATTTTATTCAAACCACTTTTCACCACTAGACATGCAGAAAACTTTTTTTTGGTGGTGTGGGGTGGTACATCCTCCCCCTGGCTCCCTCCTTAGGCGAGCTATCTTCTCAGGAATGGTTGTTAGGCCTCAGCCTGGATTAATGGCACCTGGACAGTTAGGTTTCCTTGAGCTTATCAAAAACACTGTCTGCTCCCAGAACTTCTGTTGTCTAGCAAGCTCCTGTTTTCCAGCAAATAGCCCTGAGTTCCTTCTTCCATCTGAACAAGAGATCAAGTGGAATAGTATTTTTATTACTGAACTTTTCAGGGACTATTCCAGTAAATAACAACTCATCCTTGTGGCCAGGATGGAAATTTACTGATGATTTAAGTCAATCGTCTTGTGACCCTATCTAGAACAACGGTACTGAAACACTTTGAGCTATCGCGGACCACAGCGTGCCGTGACCAGCATTTCCCAGAGTGAGATGACTCTCAGAGCCAGCGAACTCTCAAGTTTGTGAGACTCTGCAGATTGCCATGGAAAGCCAATGAAGCCTGGGCTAATTCCCTCACCACTCCTCAAGGCTTAATCCTTTGCCCACTGAGAAGATCCAAAGCCATCTGCAAGTATTTCACTGAACCCGAGTGTAATTTTTCTCAAGTATGCCTTTGTACATACTTATCTTTGTCTGAGTGCACATATATTATGAATGTTGCCACTTCAGATTTAACCTGGTCTAGTGGAAGCTGTTCCTCTCCATGGCAGGGGGGTTGGAACTAGATGATCTTTATGGTGTCTTCCAACCCAAACCATTCTATGGTTCTATGATTCTTTGCTCTGGGCATTTCTTAATTAACTAAAGCTGCATATATTGAAGAACAATAAACAACTTACTTAAACAATATTAACCATTCATATTGCTTAGTCAGTTTTAGGAAGCTACTCAGGAGAAATCCAGTCTTATCTATCACAATACAGAAATGCTTCAAACAGTAAACAGTGGAGACAGCTATAAGGTTGTTCTTATCAAAGGATTAGAGGCTTTGACAAGCACTTCAACAATGCTCAAGTGATTTTCACATACCATTCTATGATTTGAAAAGAAACAAAGCTTACAAATAGCACCACTAGAAAATGATTAATAATCATTTGAAGAGGGATTAATAGTATACATGAAATCTCCCTCCATCACCACCAGGTTCTGTGTAATTCTCTCTTTTAGTGCTTCCAAATGAAGACACTGTTTCAAAGGAAGAGTTTAAAACTATATAATTGGCATAATACTGGTGCTTCTTGTGTCAGCTGGTATAAATATACAGAAGTCAAATTCTTGTTCCAATACTCCTATTTTGTATACATCTTGCAGAAGGAAGATATTAATGTTTGGGGTTTTTTTATCAAGCAGATATAAAAGAAATAAGACACAGATCAAATTATCTGTGCTAGACATAACTCAAAGATTACAAGAACACAGGTCAACTCTTATGATTGTCCTTCTCAAATACCAAAGGTTTTGATTAATATCCCCAAAAGTACATAAATTAAGCTAAAGCTCATGGATTTTTTTACATCTTTGTTGCCTTTTGATACTTACAGATAACCTCATGCCCATTCATTAATCTGCTTCAGAGTACAATCTCTCAGGAGATTGGACAGTTAAAGAGTCATTAATCTCCAGTAAAATTGTAGGGTGGTATGACAATTAGATGCAGGTACAGAAGTGCACTGGCTTTACTGATAAGAAAAACTCTACCAGGTACCACAGCATGTATACTGAATGATTCTATTGCCTGAAAGAACATCAGGTGTCTGAGATGGTAAGAAAACATATGCCATTCCAAAAGTTAGAAAAACAACAGTTTATGACCATTACAATTTCATTTCAGTAATTCACACTCTACTGTGCCAAATGATTCCTATAATCTTGTACATCTGCAAAAGATTAATGCCCTGGATGTGTCACCTGCAAGACCTCAAGACTTCAGCATTATCCTCTAAAGTTTCTGTTTCAAACCCAATTGATGACTGCTTGGCCAACAGCACTCTTGACACAGTTGTTGATTTTACAAGCATTTGAAGTTTGTATGGATTAGACACTGGTATGATCTGTTGGGGAACAAAGTCCTATTCTTTTGGGGCAGACATGGAGGAAAATAACCATCTGTATTAGGTATCATGTCTATTATACAACTGTTGTACACAATCTTTCAACCACATACAATCAATTACTCTGAAAAACAAATGAACAATGAGTGCAGCTGTTAGTTTGGACACAAGTCTATTCCACAGATTTTGGCTATTAAAACTTCTGCAGCAACATTAACTGATTAAAGAAGGCAATAGGTAGTATTTGTTAACAGAAAAGAACTAGAATTAAAAACTAACTTATATAAAACCACCCAAAATGTCAACAATGAAATGTTCATTCTAGAGAAAAAAAAGTTTTGGAAGAACTCTCTGTGTATATAATATATACTTAGTGCTTTCCAAAATTATCACCCAATCATTTCATTTGCATATTTGCATCTCAGAATACTATACTATAATGTGTGCTTTAAGGACATCTCAAATTAGAAGCACAAGGTGAAAAGCAAGGTGAGCTGATGCCTCCTATCCAAGACACCAGTATACTTGATTTTGCACATTTAAACCCCCGTGGAATCTTACCATTGATCTTTCAGAATATCCAAACAAATGGCCCCAGTGACAGAGCTAATATTAGGATGCCATATTTTGGTGATAAACCGCACCTAAAAAACAAGACCATTTTTAAAAACAAAAGCAGTAATTAAATGCAGTATATTAAGCAAACATTTTAAATCCACCATTTTAAATAATATTATGAAGAAATACTAATTTAGAAAATATAGTACTACAAATGGAACTAAGACGTGATACTGCTTATTTCACAAAAGGCTTCAAGTTTGTAAGGCTGTTTGTTAGAGCCTCGCCTTACTCAAAACAGACTACTGCCCATTCCAGCTCCCCAAACTCATCCCTAACTTCTTTCTCACATGTCATGTAAGAAATGTGTTCACATCCCTGCATCACACAAAGCTAGTTAGAAATATCCTCCAGCATACAAGTGTTTTGACAAGCAGATGGTCAAATACAGACTTAAAACTTCTAACATTACTATAAGTGGGCTTTCACAAAGTCCTGAACTCTTAACATAGGAATTGGATATCACTCACTGTTGAGCTAAACTGCTGGCTATAGATGTGTTAGAAAAATTTCTTTGGTGGATGCTATTACATCTACAACCATCCTGTCTCATTACCTCATATGCAGAAAGCTGTTCACCAACCCAAAACTTAATTAGATTACTAATATTTTTCTTTGCTGTTGAAAAGATCCAGTCCCAGCATTCATTCATTAATCATGTCCATATTTTTACACTAAAATGTATTTATGTTTACAAAGTATTACTAAAATCAGGTTTTGGTGGTTTGGGTTTTCTGGGTTTTTTTAAGACACCGAGAAAGATAAAAGCAGCACTTTCTCTTAAAGGTCTTGGAGACTAAAGCTGTCCTCAGAAAGGACATAAATGCCTTTGGAAATTCCCCCTTCATTTTCTTCAGGATGCACTGTAATTGCCTTCTATTGGTTTTGACCTATCTTTTTCTCATCTCCTCCTCACCCCAAACTGCTGAAAAACATTTTATGTGTAGCACAGATCTTTCAACTTTTGCCCCTGACCTGTAAGCAAATCAGTGAAGAGATTATCTGTCAGGCACTAGAGCAGAAAACCGTACATACAGGGCTATAATAAAATCAGTGCAATCCTGGTGTCTAAATAGGCAAGACCAGAACAGTTCTGCTTTCCAGGACAAAAATAAGCCATCATGTCAGCTGAGGCACTTATTAACTACCTCAACTCTAGAAATCACTCAGAAAATGTAAAAAGCAATGTAAATACTGGGTAATTTCTCACAGGAAATGACTGCTAACAATGGCTGTCAAAGCACATACTGAACAAGCTAAGGAAATCTTTCAGATGAAAGGCAGGGCCAGACACAAGCAAAAAGGCTTCCAATTCAAGACTCCAGAATAAGCAGTACTATGCTACAAAGCACTGAGTTTATAACAGCTGCCTATGAACTCTGGAAATGGAGACCACCAAGCCCTAAAGCAGCAACTAAATCATGGTATACAGACTGATCTTTCAGCACCTGCAACCTGTTTCAGCTCTCCTTATTTTAGCTCCCACCAGAACGTGTGCAGATTAAAGAACTGAAGACAAACAGATATTTCTTTAAGATTTTCTGTATGTTTTGCTCCAGCCCCAAGGAAGTAATTCAAAGAACCTATGAGCTACCGGAACCTCTCTCTTCCTTCCTCTTCCCCAGTTCCTTCCCAGTATTACATATCAGGGTGAAAATAATAAGAATCTAGGACATGTTCTTGGTTCAAAGACATCTTACAGACAAACAGAAAACCAATCAAGAAGTGGAGTCAGACAACTCAGGTGTCTGCTGATTCAAGCCACTGAAGAGTGGACTAAATCAGGGCACAGGAATGTAGAGCTGCACATGGCTGGGGAGAACATTATTCAGAGTGGAATCACAAAACTGAACTTCTAGAAAGATGCAGTAAAGTTAAAAGGTGAATAAGTTGTGAAAAATATGTGGGTGACTTTACTACAGCCATTTCTCATCTCTCATCCACGTGCATGTTATCTATTCCTTCAACAGAGAAGCAGTAAGACTATTATATTTCTCTGTTGGTTCTTCAAGACACACAACTGTACATGTCACTATTTAATTATTACTAGAAATTTGGTAGGTTAGATTCAAGAACCTTCTAAGTATAACTTATGGAGCCCAAGAAATTAAAAGAACCAGTAACTCCCTATTAATGACATTTCTTCAACAATGCTGAGGGGGAGGGAAGACAGCTGTACTCTCCACATCATTTAAAACTACCTGAAAACTGTTTTTATCTTGTCAGAAAAATATTACATTAGGGTCAACAATAAGGCCCAAGCTCCTTTCCAAAATTTCCCAGTTTGTACTTTTAGGAACAATCAGAATGTACCTCTGATTGGACAGTTTTGCATCCTGCTTTGTTTCTACCTAAATGTAACAGGTCCAATCCTTGTTTAGAAGTGAGTTTAAAAAAAAACAACAAAACCAACAAAAAAACCCAACCCAACAAACAAAAAACCCACAAAGAACTCCAACAAACAAGCACACAAGTATATAAGAATACTCAAACCCAACTTGTTAGCCAAATTGTATTATCCAAAAATGTGTGTTTGCAGTACCTTAGGAGGATTAAATGGATATGTTTCTGGGATTTTTATCTCTAGCTGATACCTTCCACCTGCAAAAGACAAAAACAAGTTGGAAATTATACCAAAAGAACATTACTCAAACTTAGTCTTTCACGACACTAAAGCTTACACTAAATGAGCAGAAGTTAAGTAAAATTTACCCAGCCATATTAGATAGGAGATTCATTTAGATTTCATCTCTTTTATAAATAAATATAATAAAGTCAGTTAGAAAAGATGTGTTTGCTTGTGCAAATCAGTACCTATATTTCTTAGGTATATTCACTGTGTACATTTTCATTTCCAATCTTATAATTTCCATGCTTTATTTTAGTAAAATATACCAAAATATGAACCAAATATATCCTAAATAGATGAAAAAAGAGGCCACAGGAATATTCAGGCTGAACAGGGATATTACATTATATTGACTCTTTTCTCATGACAAATTGTCTTCAAATTATACAATTGAAATTACCTGGTTTTAATTTTAAACTTTTTGAAATTCAAAAATGTTCAAATAACTCTTTCAGAAAAGCTCCCACACTCTGGGAAAAAAAAATAAAGGAGGTACAAGTGTTCATCTTTTATTATGTCCTACATTACCACCTGAAGTAGTTACTTCTGTTTCAATTCTGCAAACACTGTGACACACCAGTATCAGTAACATACTATGAAGGGTCAGAGCATGCAATAAAGGATAATAGGAGCTTGAAGACAGAACCCCCTCCTACTGCCCAGTTTTAAACATTTCTCAGTTTTATCTCTTTGTCACAGTATCATTCCATATCCTATTTCCATTATAGTTCTGTTAGCATTCAAGTTCACTACCAATACTTATGTCTTCTGGAGCAATCTCAAACTATCTCTGCCTGCCCAGTAAGGCCATTTGCCAGGCAGCAGTTCAATGACAAAGAGAACAGGGTATAAAAAAAACATACACACCAAATTAGACATTTTGTTTTCTATAAAAATTGAAAGCATTTATCCTCATTTGCAATTTTTTTCTTCAACCTGCTGCTCTTCTTCCAGAAACCTTTTCCCTATGTCAGTATAATGTGTTACAATTTATACAATTTATTGAATTAAAGCTGAAGTATTTGCAATCTATTTTCCTTGAGATTGCCAGAGTGACTTACTCTGCAAATGAAGCTACACAAAACTTGCTGCATCTTACTGGCAGCAAGATGCACAGGGGAAAAAAGCCTCTATGTACTCCTCTGAGCAGTTACAGTATATGGCATCTTTTCATCTGTACCAGAAACACATTAGTAGCTCCTAACAGCTCTCACTTTTAAAATGTATTTCAGTCTAATACACTCCACCTGAAACTAGTTAGTATCAGTTTGATGTTTTACACTATTGTCTACAGCTCTTCTTTTTCTCGCTTAACTCTAAAGTAACTTGAGAAGTTTTAACAGAAAATACTATATAAGAAAGACCAATAAATCTAAATTACAATAGTAGTGTCTACGTTGATTGCTTGTCTGTTCACAGGACAGCACAGGAGAAACAGTTTTGAAGACACATACATCAATAAGAGACCTTAACAAAGTTTGGTTTTCTTTGTCTTTAAACTGAAGCATAATTCAGCAGCAACTGTTTTTAAGAAAAAAAACCAGCTACGCTCATCAGTCCTTCTACAATTTTGCTGCCACATCATTTTATAAGGTAATCTATCCTTAGGTAATACCATTTCTCCTGCTTACCACAAACTATTACAGTCTTCTGTCTAACAGGATATTCAGCCACCAATATTTTTCACCAGAGACTGCTGAGCTGGTAGTATTATTTATATAGTATTGTTTTGCACTAAACTTTGCAGTTAAAAATACAGGCTTAAAGACATAACCTAAACAAATCTGTGAATTTTTTTAATACTAAATTTAAAATACAAATTAGGAATATATTAACTTCTGCATGCCAATATTTCTGCAGGTTTTTTTTAAGAGTATGCATATGTATGGCTTTTTTTGTGACTATTTAATGCTTGAAAATGAATTAAACAGTAATGGCATAATATTCCTTCTGTAGTCCTACTGGAACAGGTCTCACAAGAGTTAGAGCAATTTTTAGCTATTTCCCTTGAAGAAATAACCTATTATAAAATTTTGCAGTTGCTGTGGCTCACATGCAAGCTTGTCTTGAAATTAATAACAATATTACACAGGCTTTAAAAAAAACCAAAAACAACCCCCAAAAAATCCAAACCCACAAAACCTCAACCTATCTACTGAAAAGCTCTTGATTCAAGTAAAACCCAGCAGCCATTAATCAAGTCTCTCAAAGGTCCTCTCTCCAAACACATTTTAACATGGGATGTAAACACGTTTCAATTAAGTTGTATCTTGCGATACTCTGATAATTGATCAATATGAGTTGACACTACTAACAGAAAAACAAAAGCTTTAAATTTTGTCAAGAGATGGCATTCTTCCTCTCAGTCATTCTTAACTAATGTTCCAACATAACCTATAAAAACTTTTGCAGCAGCAGTTTGGTTTCAGATACCTCATCAACTATGGTCAAAAAACTGTTCTTTCACTTCACAATGGTTCTAGAATTCCCTCCTGTATCACAGAGATTGTCTGACCAGAACTACTGCATAAACTTCTTCATAAAGCACTTCTTGCTGTGTCACTGTTCAGATTATAGATGACAAAACATCAGTAATTATGCAGCATGCATTATTGCTATAGTCATAAAATGAAGATGACACACACTGACATGCCCTTCAGAATTATGACAGGGAATAAAAGCATGTAACTATATTACAGAAATATTAACATTCCAAAGCAAATTATTCTAATGTCAGGAAACACCAGAAATTGGGCTAGCAGTAACTCTCATTTTGCTCCTTGAAGCATATGACTTCTAGATTAAAGTAAGCATATAATCACATTACTCTTCCATGAGATCGCTGCCATAATCAAAATAAAAAATAAGTTCAACCCTCCCCTGCCAAAAAAAAAGGGGCATTTACTATATCCTCATAATTAAATGTACTCAAAGGTATGTAAGTATGCATGCATTTCACAACAACAAATTCTGCACTAAACATATTGCTGGTTTTCACTAGCAGGATATGCTGAATATGTGAGCAGATAGTACCCAGCTTTTGAAATTCTTGTCTATCTGAATCATTCAGCATCACATAGAACCCAGTTCTGCAGACAGACATTTCAATTTTTTTTACCCTCTTCATGACCTGATATACAGTTTTTAATTTTTGTGACACATGAATGCCTCTTTAATTTCAAATAACTCTCAATGCATTCTCCAGAAAAGGCCCATTTTGTAAGTCAAGGTAATACTGACCTGGAGTGAGGGAAAAAATGGCAAGCTCTGACAAACCAACTCACGCAACAAGGTTTAATTCTCTCTGAATGGAAAATAAACACCAAAACCAACACTCTTCTACCACCATTCAGCTGTTTCCTAGTATTCAATTGCTTATACACAGATGTTAAGTTATTACAATACTAAGTCTTGGATTTACAAGTGAACTGTACTATTGCAAAACAACAATTATACTAAATTCTAAATAGAATGATTCACTACCCAGTAGATCACCAGCACGAGTCTGTATTTTAGGTGAACAGCATAGTACTCCTTTTAAATTGAAGGCACATATTACAACCAGAATAAATTGTTTCCAGACATTACCATCTGACAACTATGCATCTGCAGCTGATGAGATGGAGACACATGGGACAAGGAAGGGAGAGGGGAAACCCACCATTATTTACTAGACTGTTGAGGAACTCTGGAAATAAAGTTCTGCAGGGCAGCCCTACCATTACAGCTGCTTCCACTTTTCTCCTTTCTTTCTTCCAGACTAATTTCCCTTCTTGTCAGCTTCTAACATCTACCCCTGCCCAATATTCTTCCATGTCAACCACTGTTAGGCTATTTCCTCATTCTTTTCCTGTCCTGGGTGCCAAAGCTAGAGGGGAGACTCTCCCCTGCTTTCAAGTCCAATGCGACTGCACGAGCTTCTAGTCCAGAAAAGCAAATCACAAGGGATGTCCTCCGTTAGGGAAGATGTGACAACCAGATTTTCATTAGCAGTCACTAATGCTTTCGAGGGCATACACTTCTATAGCTACAAAACAATTTTCAGGTATTTTCCCCACCTGATGACAATTTCTTTTTTCAAAATACTGACAAATGGTCTGTGTCCAGTCTCAAAGGAATATTAAATTCTCAGTGTTAACTCAAAGGCACAGAGCAACTAGACCAGCTGAAGAACATGCAAAATTGCTTCATATTCAAAAAAACCAATTTATTGGCATAAAACACTCCTTGATAGTTTTTTATTGAAAGTACAAAGTCAAATCAAAGTAGATATCTGGCATGGGAAAGTCAAGTAAAACAACATTTTAAAGCTATCCAAAAAAATTAAAAAAAAACCCTAAAAATCCTTACTTATCATGAAAGAACTTTAAATAGAAGGTATGTCTGCCAGTTCCATATATATAATACACAAAGTTTACAAGTACCAGCACTATTGAGTCATTTTGTATCTCTGAAGAAGCATGTTACATTAGCCTCTGTTAAAGCTTCTTTATGGAAGTTACCTTGCTTTTACCAGACTGTAAGAGATGCATAATTACTGATACCAGCTTTAATAAACTAGAAAGTCAGTAAGGTAAAATTTTTGAAGGGAGCTAAAGATACGAAGCTGTACTACAGAGTCCCCCACATCAGTATAAATTAAGTACTGGGACAAACAGATGCCCAAAATTAATCCCAAATTTAACTTGCAACAGCATTTCTGCTTGAGATAGGAGAAATGCAAGGTTTATGAACGATCATCACTCTAGATCACAGAAATACATGTACAGTCTGAAGCTCAGTTTCTTAATGCTTCATGCTAAAGGAGCTCAAACCGTCAAAACAGTAAACAAACAACTAGAAGTCACAATTATACCAATTAAACCGTATAGCTTATATTTATAAATTAACCTTCATATGGGATAGTTTATCCTACTGCCAAACAGATCTCTCTTCAGGCAACACAGAAGCTGAACTGAAATAGTTTTTTAAGCCATACTTAAAATCTGTATTTAAAAAAAAAATCAGACTATTTTAAAACATGTACCTCTACATTTTATGCTGTAATGATTTTTACAAACAAAGCATCTCAAGACACATGACTTGAAATGTACAATGATTGCATACACAAAAACTTTACTTGCCTTCATATGGTGTGTCCGGAGGTCCTGCTATTTCTCCTCTTAATTCTGTAAAATTCTCATCTACAAGATCTACTTTAATTTGATTTTTGCTCGTCTTAAAAATAAACAGAGAAACAAAGAATCATAAGTAAGCATTTCACATACAAATTTCCCCCAAAATATGCTGTTTTAAATTTTTAGAACAGTACTTTAAATTAAGTAAACATTTAAAAATATAGTAACCTGAAGTTAATAGCTATCTTCCAGTTGCAATTTTACTTCATTAAAAATAGACTACTTGTGAAGCATTAGAAACTTCAATACTATTTATACTATCACTAGAATATGCAAAGCAATCCAGCAACATATCTCAAATTGTACTTCTAAGTTGACTACATTTTAAAATGACCATGATCTTTCAAATCAGCTATTAATTCTATATATCTAAACTATAAAATTAAATTGACCAAATTATACATCAGTCGTTTTCATATTTAGACAAATTTATTTAAAAACAGATACATTTGTCACTTGCAATGGAACACAAGAAAGACTTCCCCAAATGGAGTAGTATTTTTAACATTACAATGATCTAAAAAGAATATTGTAGTCTTAAGATCATGTATATCTTTAATATTTAGGCATAAGATACAATTTACTTTATGCACTTGAATTTCACTGTCACCTCCTCAACATTTTCACACCCCATATGAACTTTTCTACAAAATAAAAATACTATACTTTGATAGTGGAGAAAACATATGTTTTCCAGAAACAGATTCTCAGAAGTGTTCAGCTAGAACTACTCATTCCATTGAACTTGCTTTCCAGGTCCAGAGAGCAGTATTAGTGAAAGTCATATATCTCTCAGCCAGTAACTTTTATTGGGGGGTTGCAAAGCAAAATCTCCCTTTAGAAAGATGTACTATCAAGTTTTCAGAGGTAAGGAATTACAAGTTTTTCCATTCTGCTACTTCTGCATAGTGTGCTCACTGACTGCAATACAGACTTCCTAATTCCTCTGTTATTTTTTACAAGAACTGTCAGCATCTTCTCAGATCTTTAAAAATTGTTCCAACTAGTTCTACACAGCTGTGCTTCTTTTCACCCTCAAAGTAAGCCTGGTTGTGGACAGCTACTAGAGAAGGGTCAAGTCATATAAAGCTGACAGGTACCATCAGCTGGTTCTTGAATCTACCACTGACATGAACCATTAAGCACACAGAATTCACTGGACAACAGTTGGGAAATTACTTCTGTTTCTTTCCTGCAAGTGTTCTATTGAATCAGTCCCACCAAAACAAAGAGTGCTCTCCTGACCATAGATATAAAGAAAAATCAAAGATTAGGTAAAAGTTCCACCATGTAAAAAATCCTAATTCACTAAATTAATCCAATAGTGAAGTAGGAGCTTTTAACATCTGTAGTTATATACATTTTTAATTAGAACTTGAAATCCCTTCACACAAATGAGGCAGCACCTGCAGCTCACCACAACAGCCAGGCACTGTAAAAAATTCCCTCTCTGAATTAGAACTTGATCTTATGTGATGTATCTTGCAAGATTTCCAACATCCCTTTTTTTTTTTTTTTTTTTGCTCTCACGCTTTCAACTGGAAGCTTGTTCCAACACCTCACGATTTTAAAAGCTTTCTGAAGTACAATTAGAAGTTACAATCTATTTATGCCCACCTGTGACAGCATTGTTTCCCAGCTTTAACAAGTTTTTCATATATCTAGTATTTATTCACCTTGCAAAATGTATCACGTTTACACTGGTTTTCCAGCCTTAATTTTGCTTTAAACAAGCTGAAATTCTAATCTCACCATACTGATTTTTTTAAAAAGGTTCTCTCCTATGTCCCATGACCACCTAACCAGCCCTGCATAAACAAATTTAGATGATGCCTCAGAATCTGTGCCATGAGCACTCTGTTGCACTCACTGAAGATACATCACAACCAGCATAACCTAAGAAAGACGAAATCTGTCTTTTTCATGGCAGTGTGACACGAGGCTCAGATCAAGTGACAAGAGTCCCAGGAAAGATTCCTGCAGAAGTTTTTCTCCTCTCCACTGACTGCACAGTGCTTTGTCAGATGTACTGCCCCTGTGCATGGACTCTTCATTCCCAAAGCAGCACACTGCTTGGTTTAAATGACCAATACAGGTGAGTCACTGTAACTACCTGTGCAGGTACTGCAGTCACTTGAACCTCAGCTGAGCTTCTCCTGCTCTCCCTCTGCGCACATCACCTGGCAAAGGCCACCTTGACAGCAGGAGTTCTTGTCCTTTGCAAATAACTTTTCATTTAGAGGACCGTATTAATAGCAAACAGGATGAATTTCAATGATACAATCTATGGTTAATCGATGCTGCAGCTTGCTTCATTTTCTACTTAGCATTCTAGTTTTCTTCAGTGACCTCTTACACACTCTTGTAGCAGCCTGGATAGTTTCCTTCATATTCAGTTTCAATTAGTACAACACTAGCAGTTTTTCACAACAAATCCTTCCCAACTCCATGAATTTGTTTAAAAGCAATCAAACACACAGTCTGTCACTAAGATCAGTTTCTTCCAAGAGTCAGTGATCCTGGTTCTCCACTTTGAGATGACTGCTTCTATTACTACAGCTGTAGCTGTCTCCATGCCCTTATTTGCTGTGCACAGCACCTTATGGAAAAACTAATACAGGCAATACTGCACTGTTTTATTGCAGGTTAATTTATTTTGTATTTATGCTTAAATTCTACCATGTCTTCCATATACCAAATTATTTTTTTCTTCGTATAGCTGAAGATGTTTTTTTCATGCTATTCTGACACTTTTCAAGGTTCAGCTCAGCTTCACCTTGACAAGTATTGCTTTATCCTTCATCCTGGAGAAATAGCACCAAAGTGATTATTAATCAAATTAAATCTGGAGTGTTTTCCTACAATATTTCTCTTTAATGAGGATTGTGTAGGATAAAATTACTTAATTTTAGCAATTCTAACAGAATAAATCCCTGGTCTCCACCTCTACCAACAACAGTGGTCTTCAAAAATTCTCTAACACCAGTAACCTTAGCACAGAATTTATGAATCAACTTGTGATCTCACATCCCAAGGTGATTTTCCAGAAGCAGTTCTACAAAGACCTCAATATGCTTCCACACCAAGTCTAAAACAGCATCACCTCCTGTTGATCCAGCAACAATTTAGTGACTAAATCACTGAGCTAGCAATTCCTGAAATATGAGCCATGCCATTACTCGTAGCATTTATTTCCATAATTTCAGAGCTGAATTCTGTAACAATGCAATGCCCAGAAATCCATCAGCAAAATCCTTTTCTAGAAATCTTCAAGTCCAATACTAGCAGAACTTTCCAATATCACACCTGAAAATTATTTTGATCGAGACCGATCAAAAAAATCCAAATGACAAACAGAACACAAGACAGAGAGAAAGGAAAATTGATGCAACAATTTCCCCTTGCATCGTGCAAGAGAATGCATTATGCCATTCCCTCTTTTTTTTCTTGATAGTCTAGATGGATTATGCATAGCCATTTTTCTTTTTAAATGCATCCTTTAATTCACACTAGGGTCTAGTCAAAAGATTTGTTATCTTTTAGACCAACTCAACTGCTAAGATTGTTTCTGCAATGCTATAATCATGCTTAACCAATTTTATTCTGCCTTCTGGAAACTAAACCCAAGCATAAGAGATTAAACTAAAAGTATGATGCAGACAAGGGGAAGATTCATATTATGCTCTTTTATTCACTACTAAAAGCTTTATCTCTAAAAAGAAACCGAAATGAATCAATCCTTCATGAAGTGTCATTCTGTGTGCATCTTCCAAAGATAGGACACTCAATCACATTTATCACAGTAACCATTGATTGATAATATTTGATTTGTCTTCACCTGCTCTCTCTTTAAAAAATCTAGAATCATACTGTCTAATTTTATATTTGAGTAACTTCCTTGCAAACACACAATCCACTCCACCAGAAAATGTGAAGAGTAAGTTCTGCCACTGTGAAGACATAAACACACATCCTCACTTCTACTAAAATAATTTCAGAGAGCAGCTCTGGACTTTATAATATTACTCTCAGCAGACAACAAGCTCTTCTGTTCTCCTTACTCACCATAGTCTACAGGCTTTAATAAAGAGGGCCTGCCCAATCTGAGGGCCTGTCTGTTTTCTGCAGGAAATCCAACCTTTTTCCTGAGCTTTCAATACCATTTCCTTCTCTCTTCTTCAACCTGCCTTTAGAAACCTCTTTCATTTCTTCGTGGCCTATTATCCTCTTCACTAGTCCAGTACCTCTACTCTTAAAAATCCAGTGTTTTCCTTGACATAAAAAAACAGACAAAACCATTACATATCAACAAAAAAGAGCATACTAAGATAAGTTATTAAAAAGTGCATTGTTCTTCTAAATTTTATTTTTCACAAACAAAATACTATTTACTATATTTACTAAAAGCAGAAAATTATATATTCTAAGTTTGATCCTGTGTAAGTCTACTTCATAAAGACTGAAGTAGAGCAAATAGCTTTTTTAGAAATAGGAATTATAATTACAACAGAACTTTTTATGCCTTCTAAAAAACCCTCCAAATTCTTCAGTTATTTTGATAAGGAAACTACCAGAGCGTCAATCTCAAGCAATCAGCATAAAAATGCCTATTATCAGAGCTGGTGATGTATGGACAGATACTGGTAGGTTGAACTAAAACTGAGAGAATAACATGTTTCTAATTAATTTTTCTCTAATTACATAGCCAGCAGTCTTGACATGTGTTGAACTCTCTTGAGTTGAAGCAAAAAAACCACAAACAAACCCAAACTCCAAATAAATCTCTCACATTTCCATGTCAGCCATGGCTTCCAAACATCATAAACTTAATACTGGATGATCATGACATACAAAAAAAGTTTTGAGTGAAGTTTTCCTAGAACCAACCAGCTCTACTTACTCCCACCAGGACAATATCTTCACATTAGCTCTTCAATCCCTGTATAATAAATTACTCTATAGAAACATAAATGCATCCATTAACAAACATACTATGTTTTCAACTACTGGTGTCAAAACTAAAAAACAAAATAATGTGTATTAGCAATATTAATAACTTCGCATGTTCTTTTAAAAATAATGAAGTAGTGTCAAACTGCTATTTGCATGTTCTAGGTCTGTCTCTCCTGACATAGTCAAACACTCCATGTAAAGTCCTATCAAGTATCTTTGGGTATAAGGGCCAAGGTGGTAAATAGGATTTATAAAAACAAAAGATAACACATACAAAATCACCTTAAACAGAATTAGATCTGGAATTTAAAACCTAATGGCTACTTCTAAATTACATTGTATGTGGGAAAAAAAACTTCAACAACAAAAAGAACCAACAAAACCAAACCAAACCAAACAAAATTACAAAACCCTGCTATTCCATACAGGAATTAATTACCTACCGTCTGTGATTTTACTGGTCTTATAAAAATATTTTCTTCAGTCTCAAGGGGAACATACTCTATACTGAAGGGGAACATACTCTATATTGGATCAAGTACCATTATTTTTTGTTAATTTACTTTGCTTTACAGAAGATAACTCAGAAAACTAGAAACAAATGCGTGTGTATATATATAAACAAAACGAAACCAGAAAAAACTAACCTGAAAAGACAAATATATGTGATAAACGATGCATATAAACATTGCACTAAAATCAGCTACGTATTAAAACTCAGGACTTTAAGACTTGCCCCTTACACATTAAGAAAGAGTTTTAAGGAAGTGGCAAAAATCTTAAAGAATGTACATGCAAAAATTTCAGCAAAGATTAAGGAATAAACTTGAAAATTTTCTCTGGAATCTTCTAAACTAAGGACAAAGTTTGTGAAGGAGGTTTTTTTGATTTCAAAATGTTTTCAATCACTAATTGTTTCCCCAGTCACAGAACCAAAATAAAATTACTTCTTTATCTTTCCGACAGGATTTTAAAATTATTGATTCATCCATGAGGTAAATTGGCAATAACCACTTTTGAACCTACCTAAAATATAATAAAAATGTAGTTACTTCTTTATTATAACCATAACTTACAAATGTGAAGAAGGTACTTTTGAACATCCAAACATTTTATACTGACATTACAAAGTTCAATATTTAATAAGCCCAATTAAATGAGAAATTCTTCATCCTAGTCTGAAGCCATGCTAGCAAAACTTAATTGTTATACTATAGAGTTACTACTACTTTATAAACTTTTTTTACACTCACACCCATTTTATATTCTAACCCAACAGTCTTATTCTACATCAAAATCTGGCATGAACATATCTCACCAGATTTACAGAAAAAGATCACCTGATTATCCCAGTGAAATCCATAAGATGATTTTTGCACAAGGCCATAGGTACTCTGAGTCAACTTGTTTTGAGCAAAAGGCTCCGATATTTCAGCATTAATTTACTCCCTAAAACAATTATTTAAATAAATTAAAAAACAAAACCAAGTTCATCATTCTTATCCTATTTACTAAGTCTTTGCAAATCTGTGGATAAACATTCAAAGGAATTTTTGTTTTGCAATATTTATCTTGCTATTTTCTTATGCTCTTTTGCTAAGGTACCATTCTGAACTTAGTCCAAATGGTTCAGGTCTCCCTACTTCACTGACATGCCAGGAAGGTTTTTAATAAAAGCTTGTCTCTTCAGCTGCTGTCTTAGAAGTCAATACCAGACTCTCATCTCCCTTCTTTTCAAACTAGCATTCCCTTCTTAAGCCCCTTGCTACCCCAGAGTAGGCCAGAGTAAGTACACTGGATCCACTCAGTTCCCTCTTTCACAAGAAATAGGAAAGCATAAAAAAGGGAGGAGGTGTCACTCAACTAGGAAGCAAAGTGCAGTGCACTGTCATGTGGCAAAACGGCAAATTCAACTTACAAAAAAAAAAAAAAAAAAAAAGTTTTATAATCCCCACTGCCACCCCCTCAAAGAGCTACCAAAGCAAGAGGGAATAGTTCAATACTTCCAAAATACTCCTTCAGACTCACTCCAGCTTAAAAGCCAAAGTGCATATCCTGAGCCTGTTATTATTAAGAGAAGCAGAAGTGCCACATAATTACCACAGTGCTATGAAGTACACACGCTGCACTAGCAGCTGAGATCAGCAGATCACATCTGCATTCTAGAGCAAGCGCCTGCTGACCTTCAAAGCACAGAGCAACGCCAGAGGCTGGGGCAGGGCAAAGAGAAGAAACACTTCCATCAACAGCACATTAAAGAGCAGTTTTCTAGACAAGAAAGGGTTAATGCCAAGAAATGCATTTCCTTAAATGCTCCCATGTTCTTTAAACCTATAAATAGTTTCAGTCATGGAAGTTCTACCAAATTTCACATTCTATTTCATCCCCCCATATTAACATATATTTTCTAGGGTTATATCTGTTCTAGTAAAACTAGGTGACATTGTTTTTCATACTATTTGTTTCATTTACCGATCAAAATACTATGTCACTAATAAGTATCTTGTATTTTAATGTATCTAAGGAGCTACAAGTATGAATACTGTGTGAATTCTGTATTACTAGTGATTAGACAGTCTAGAATTTTCATATTTATCACAATATACAAGGTCAATACTGAGCGATATTTTTTTCCTGTCAGAACTCGAAACATCTCAAATATTAAAACCATCTTCATTCTTCAAGAGTTAGACCTGAAGCACCACAAAGTTTTAGTAGAATTTTTTTAAATTTAAGGTAGGTAAATACCCATTCCTGCTAATGTTCAGCTGTTAAAACATCTCTCTACCAAAACACTTAAGAGACTGTACTTTCACAGCACCTTAAGCCAGTCTAACAGCGGCCAAGGTCCTACTTCCCTTCTGATTGCAGAATTAATGTCAAGGAGAGGGTAAAATTTTGTGTAAGCATTCACACAGCTGCATAGTAAACAACTGAAATAAACACATATTAGCAAGACAGTTCTTTCATTTTAACACAACCCCTGATTTGATTCGCCACTGAACACCGCAAGTCAGGGAAGGAGAACAAAAGTAGGAAGAAGAGATGAGTCTGGAAGAGGAATGTGACACTGCTTCCTGGAACTGCCTTAGGACTAGTTAAAAGAATTCTGAAACTTCATCTCTAGTGTCTGTCTAAACTATTTCTGACCAAACCATTGCATCAGTCAGGGAGACCAGAGGTGTAACTGACACAGCTCTTCTGGCATAAGCCCTAAGCGCAGTTACATAGCCATTGCTTGTCTCACTAAGGGATAGTGTGGTTAAACTGGTGAAGCTGTGCCATGAACGGTGTGTACACAACTGCATACGTACTCTCCTGTACTCCTCTAAGGGCCCCTGCACAGGCTATGTCGAGCTATGCATGATACTTACAGTATCTTACAGAGCATAAATTGCGTGCAAGAGTTACCCAAATGTGATCTGAGCCTACTAAGATAATTGACATCAGTGTGGGCATAGTGCAAAGGACTCCTGCTCCCTTCAGAAAAGTAAGGAGGGAAAGAAAAGATGCATTTTTCTTATCTTTTTATGCATGGTTCTGTTTCTGATGTAGAACTGAAATACCCTGCAGATAAAGCATGCTTTAATAATCATTTTGAACTGTTCTTTGAATTAGTCATTTTATGAACATACAAAACCATTTGAAGCACACTCTGCAGTCAATTCCATGTATCTTAGGTTAGCAAATCTACATATAAAGGAATCACAGGATTCCGTTCATTTTAAATTGATCATGCTAACTCACTCACAGTCGCAGAGCTTGAAGTCTAGCGAAAAGAACAGTTTGTCTGTACTAGCTTCCCACATGGACATCCTTATTCCAAAGTGGAAGGGCTTACCTAAACACCATGACAGCTCTAAGAGCCTCTGAAGAAAATATAATACGATTTCCATTCATGTATGCTACCTTATTCCATCACATCCTCCTGTACTTCAACACACACACATCCTAACACAGCAAAAACTAAAAAATACTTTCTCACAGTTCCTTTTCAGCTAAAAATAAAAAGTGAAATATTTTCAGCTTGAGCTAAAATACCTGTTTAAGTAAAATACGGACTAATGTATTTGTGGGTTTGAGTTTCTTCCTCCCTTCCTGAAACACTCTATAGATGTATTTAGAATCTGAAGGCATGTAACCTTAAACTTGCCTTTTTAAAAGGCTTAAAATACTTACAATCTTTCATTAGTCTTTCCCAATCTGAACTGTTGATCATATTGGCTCCTAATGAATAAAAATTATGAAATAATGAAGTTCAACTAATTTCCTATGTGTTTTGTGACAAGGTAGACAGGACAGCCCCTATTAGCAATCCAACAGAAGAATAACACTCAGGATGAGGCCTGAGCTCAGGATGAGCTCTCTTAGACGTTGGCATAGCCAAACTGGAGTTATACTGCAGGAGTGACTTTTACAGTGTCCAATAAAGCGTAACACTGAATGGAGCTTCTTCTGTAGCCATTGACATTCACAGTATCTCCCCCCTGTGCAGACACTTTGAAGGATAGACAGGAGCAATCCATTACTTTAGCAGAATTCTGTTGCAATACACTAGATTAAACAGATCTGGTACTCAAAGAAAGTTATTTTTGCTACTCATAGAGATACTTTATTTATGTAGATACTATTTTGTTAAATACTCAGGGCAAACATATTCAAGTGCCCCAACTCAGATATTACAAATATTAACATTGAGATAATCTCCAAGGAAAATGCTGGGTAAGTCAAGACTGCAGAAGTGGACTACATCCAACTCAGAATATTCAGTGATTCTGTGAAATGTCCCTAGAGTGTCATATAGAATATTACTTGCCAAAATTCCTACTCTTTGCCATAAAATAGCCAAATTGATTCCTTTTCTATATCTAAATTGCAGCAATTTTACTTAGCCTGTCAAAGACAAAAAGATAGCCTGCATCTTAATGATAAACTTTAACCTAAAGCATTTTCTCAATTTAATACCAGCAACAATTATTACTGTAAAAGTAATGAAGTATAATAATGGCAACAGTCCTTATTAGGATTATGGAATCTAGGAATCTAAAAACCATTTAACAGGTAAATAATTTAAGAACTACTCTAAGTAATTGCACTAGCTTAATGCAAAATAAAGACCACTGGACTGTTAACCAGCACTTTCTTGCAGTTTATACTTACACAAATTTACTACGATAAAATGTTAACTTTATTTAAATCTCATACTACATAAAGTGAACTAACCTTAGGACTTGTACACTTCCTTTCTATTAAAACCAAACTCCTGGAAACAAGCACAGAAAAATGAATGCAAGACTGGAATTGGTAAAGGATTGGCTAATTTTTAGCACAGCTTTAGGTCCACAGAGGGTTTTTATCAGAGGGTACCATCACCAGTTACAATCTATCCCCTCATCCTAAACTGACTAATCCACTCCTGTAACCAGGGACTGCTCTCCTTCCTCAGGTTTTTATGACTTGAACAAAAACAACCAAATGAGTCTGACTCCAATGCAGACTTAAGTTTTTCTGTTTTCCACTTCCAAAATCTTTAGGATTCTGCCAACTGATCTGCAGACCACTCACTAGAAATCTGGACCCAACTGGATACACAATAACATAAAAAAAGTCACCAACTGACACGGAAAAACACAATAGATCTAGCCTTCTCTGCACAAATATTCCCACTACCAGTACTTGGCAAACTCATACGTCTGGTTAAATGATCACTGACATTGTATATTTTAAATCACATACTTAAGTAGTATTCCTAATACTAGTACTGATTAGTCTCTACATAATACTGACCCTAAAAGTGCACTGGTATTATATTCACCGAACTTGAGAAACAGCTGAAGGTTCAGGTAAAGGGGTGTTAACTATAAATAACCTAATAATTCTGAAATATCATCCCAGATGTGAGAATAACATGCAATTTTCTCACCACTTATGGACAAACTTGTTTGATGGCAAAGACATACAGAACTGTTCTCCATTATTTCCCAGTAGAAACTAGATGATATAACCAACACACCACAGATAGGATTAAGAAAACCAAAGATGCACAGTAATGGCGTTTCACTATTCTTTTTATGCAGTTATAGGAAACAGGTCTAAACCTTGTCTTGCCTAAAACTGTAGGCATGGCTAAAAACACAGCAGACAAAATTATTTTTGGCAATGTATCAAAGATCTCACAAATAACTATTTGAAAGTTAAGATAATCTTCACATTTCAGAGAAATGAAGCTTAAAGAAGTAGTACAAATCTTGTATTTGTTCTACTTTCAGGGTTCCAAACCAAAACTTGTTCAATATAAAAACCCTGACAGCATTGCATCTACCAGAAAAACCCAGCCTCCAATTTGAAGAGGATTCACTATTGTCATACAATAGTGAAAACTTTTAAATTAAAAATAAATGGTCTGCTTTAAAATTTTTCTATTTGTTTACAGGGAAAGGTTTTACCAGATGTGGCGACTGAGTTGGAACCCTTTTATGTTTTCTCTGACAAAGAGAAACAGTAATTAAAAACCAAACTTATACTAGAGATTCTGTAATCATGCAGGTAGAGACAACTGGGTGGCTTCTAGTCTCTTCCTCCTGCTCAAAGCAGGTCCAATATGAGCAGGTTGTTTAGGAATTTGCTGAGTTTTGAACTCCAAGCACAGAGATTCTGCAAGCTTGCTGATCACGCTGCTTAAATGTTTGACTACTACCATTGTAATTTTTTCCCCCCAGTGTCTGGTCAGAATTTCCAATGTTCCAGCTTGTGTCTGCCACCTCTTACCATATTCCCATGCACTTCTGAGACAAGTCTGGCTCTTCTCAGGAGTCTCTCATTAGGTATTTATAGATAATAGGAAGATGTCCCTCTCAACAGTTCTCTCAACAACATCAACTCTTTCATCGTTTTCTAACACATCTTGTGCTCCAGTCCCTTAACCACCTTGACAATTTTCTGCTCAGTTCATTTGTGTATGTATCTGAACACAGAACACCACACATGTTCTCTCAAGCACAGAACAGAAGTGAAGAATCACTTCTCACAACCCACTGACTATATTCTTGCTAATGCAATCCAGTATGTGGTTGGATTTCCTTGCCAACATCATGTTCAACTTGCTTTTCATTAGGTCATGAAGTTCTTTTCCTGCTAGACTGCTTTGTTTCCAGTCAGTCTCCCAACTATACATATGGATGCATGGAATTACTTCCTCCCAGGTGTAGGACTTGGCACCTACCTTAGCTGAACTTCAAAAGATTCCTGCCAGGACATTCATTTTTCCAGCCTAAGATTCCTTTTTGCACAGCAGCCCCCAGCTTCAGTGTGCTAAAACCCTCTTCACACACTTTTTAAGTCATATGCAGGCCTTCTGAGAGGCTGGTACCAAAATAATAATGACACTTTAAACGTTCTTCTGTTTGCACCTTTTTTTACCTTTATGCCTTTTCATCGACTGAGGACACACAAGCTTTTTTCACACAGTTGTCCTGGGTTTTGGCTGGGACAGAGTGAATTTTTTTCCTAGTAGCTGATACAGGGCTGGGTTTTGGATTTAGTCTGAGAATAATGTTGATAACACACTGATGTTGCTGGGTATAGCTTACTCTAAGTCAAGGACTTTATAGTTTCCCATGCTCTGCCAGTGAGCACAGGCACAGGAAGCCAGGAGGGTGCATGGCCAGGACAGCCGATCTAAACTGGCCTAAGGGATGTTCCATCCCACAGAATGTCACACTCAGTATAGAAACTGGGGGGATTGGCTGGGAGCTGCTGACTGCTGCTGGGATGGGCTCAGAACAGATGAACAGGTGGTGAGTAATTGCACTGGGCATCCCTTGTCTTCCTCCAGTTTTATTCCTCTCTCTCTTTTTGTAACCTCCCTATTCATTATTTTTACTGTATTTGACTTTATTTAAATTATTAAACTGCTCTTATCTTAACTCATGGGTTTTATCTTTTTTCCAATTCTTCCTAGCCCATTGTGGGGAGTGGGGGGATCTGATTGAGCAGGTGCACAGTACTTAGCTGCCCCCTGGAATTAAACAATGACAACAATCACACTGCACTCACTAAACTTCTACTGACTTCAGTGTGACTGTTCTTACAATTCGAAGGTTAAGCACATGTATCACCATAAAATGGATACTGTTTAAAAAATACATGTTGCTGACTCAGGAACCATAACAGAAGAAATTTCATTCTTATAAATACCTGCATTGCTTCTACGTGATAAATAGGAAGAAAAACAAGAACCCTACTAACACTAAAGTACAATTACAACCAGAAGTTTCCACATTAGTGGATTCAGTATCTAGCACCCAAGACTGCCCAAATATAAACAAACTAAAGCAATGAAGTTTTTATGAGCCTGAAGATTAAATACCTGTGGCTTTTCCAAACAGCAAAAACATTTTCAGAGATGTTACTCAGTATCTTGCTATATACTGACATAAATCACAAGACTACTACAGGCAATGATAAAAGCCAACATGAGAGCTACTCAGTAGGTCTTTACAAGTCTAAGAAAGGTATGGCAGATTACAGCTATTTTCCCTTCCCTTTTGTCTGTAAATCACTGAAACACATAGCAGACTCTGAAACAAACACTCATTTCCTTCTTGGAAATCAAGTACTTGAAGTTTTTGTTGTTAACCTACTATCTTCACTTGAATGCTGTTTTGGGTTCAAGCAACTTGCAAATTTACACTGCTACTTCAGATATCTGTTCATGAAGAGATTCATACTCCATAATTGCAACTGAGCTTACTTTACTCTCAGCTCTACCTGGATTTACCTGCCATAAATGTCTCTTGATACTTGTAAGAGAAGAACATTTCATGGTAGATATACCAGCAATTCTCTTCTTGCTAGAAAGAAGCTATGCTTCCCAATGTGTCACCATCAATATCAGAATAGAGTCTTCACTGCAAAAGGTATCAATTAGTAGAAAACACCTTGTATTTCCACATGATAAAAGAAACTGGATGGCCAATTAAACACTGAATCCTTCACTGCTAGCATAGTATAATTTCTTCAAAGCAAACACTGTTCCTTTTTTAAATTACACCAAACAAGTCACATGTAATGTTTAACATACCTGATCAATTACAACATGTCTCAGCATCAATCTTTAAGTGATCACAAGATTTTTCAATATGTTTCTATTCATTATTAAATGCCAGGCAAGTTTTCCCTTTCATAAGACAGCTACTTATAAACAGAGAGCAGGTAAGGATTTGGCTACCCAATGCAGCCTTCCAGTAACTTAATCTAAAAATAACACCAGCTAACCTTCACTAAAACTTTTTCCTACTTAGTAAAAGCAGGATACTATTTTCCTTTTACCCCTTCATTGGTTTCTCCATCATGCTGCAGCTTCATACTTTTGTTCAACATACATTTTGTAGCTTTAGAATTTCAGCCCATAAAACCAACAAGATAACAGATTAATGAAATGACAGAACAAGGAGAAAGTGGAACATCTGATCCCTTGCCTACACATACTTAACCTGCGAAGTTACTATCTAACCTTAACAACTTCATCTTTGTTACGGATGCACAATACCTCACCTACCTTAAACTGTAAAGCTCTCTCCACACACAAAAGTAAGAAGTTTAAATATCATACTTTAGAGAGCACTTCTGACAAAGGAATTTTAGTTAGTTTTATCTATTTAATTCAAATATTTAAGAGATGAAAAGTTACAGGTATCTCTCTTAAATAAACAATACCCTACTTCTTAACGTAATGTCATGTATATAACAAGACTACAAATAATAAAGGAAGCAGAGCAGAAGCACTTTTCTCTTCCTCAAGTGTGAAAAGACTTTAAATACTTTTGCAAAACACTCAAGAAGTCCCAGACTCAACTTAGAAATATGGAAGATCCTTCATCTCTTTTCTGTAAACCAGAGAGCATGTTTCACATTTTAGTTACTTCCCAGAAATTGCGTTCAAGGAAAAAGGAAGTGCTAAGTAATATGAAAAGTATATTTAGTCCTGTGTAGCAAGGATTTATAGATCCTTATCCTTAGCAAGGATAAACACACTTTACAGAATTCTTTCTTCATTTGAAATTTAGCACTTCCAACATGTACTTCAAATGCAGAAGGAATAACTCATCCAGCTGCTCTCTTTTAATGGTTCCATCACTCTATTTCAGCACAAAGGTGAGTAGTGGAAAAAGACAGAGAACAAACTTCCTATGTACTTTTCTCCCTGTGTGCCTACCCCCTTCTGAGGCATTTGTGCTCCTGTTACATCTATAAGGAAAAGGGGGGGGGGGGGCTGCCCTTCAAGTAGTTCAAAGCATTAAATCAGGAATAATTTAAGAACAGATAATGTGAGCCACTTTGCTTTCAGAGAGGGACTTACAAACCTCCAAAAAAAAAATTTAGCATTGCTATTCAGTAAAAAGATTTATTTCCTTTTGAAGAAACCAGGTTTAATAATAATTTTAGTAAGAAAACGCTTTTTTTTTTTTGTTATGTTATTTGTAGTATTTAGTTAGACCTTCATTCATCATCCCACTCTACATGTTTTCACACCCAATGATAATGACACCATAGTTTGACTGCCCTGGAAGTATAAACATTCACAAAAAACCTTTGCTTGCAACTTTGATAACCCTTGAGTAATGCTGAAATTTTGCATTCAACACATGGGAGTTAATACAGTCTGTAAACAGTAAATTTATACTACTAATATATCATGATGCTTACGTAGCTTGCTAATGACAGAAGAAAAAGAAATGTCAAGAGTCTGCTGTACTATGATTTTGAAATTCCATTAATTGACTTTCATAAGAATTATGACCTTTTTTCTGGCTAGCTTAAGGCATCTCAAAGGCTATTTTATAATAATATCCATTTCCAAAATTCTGTAACTAAGTCCTGCAGACTAAACAAATAGAAATAATCAAAAATGTGCACACTGGATCCAACCTTTACAGTAAGAAAATTTACCATTCACCTCCCTCAAAACCTATGTAAGTTAAGGTTTCTTTTTTTGTTTTCTACATAAAGCAAAGGGAAATGGTTTTGAAGCCTTTAGAAAGCACTTCCAAATAGACTTCTTTGTTTCCACAGTATCAGCTGGTTATACGGAGTATGAGGTCTACATTCTCTAACATTGGTATAAAGGTATCCACCTAGAAATTTCTCTTGGTCTCCATGCAATTCTGTATTTGCTGTGCAATGGCTGGGCAAAATCAGCCTGGGCTCTAAAGGCAGCTGTAAAACAAGGCCCTCACATTTTTCTAGGGGCTAGCTCAAGATGTATAGCAACAATGTTGCTAGCACACAATTTAAAAGTACATTAACTACTGCTACCCTAAACGTGTTTTCCTTAAGCCATTAGTACCTTTCAAAAATTATAATCTCAATTTTTTCTCTAAGAAGACGTCCAGATTTCTGAAACACCAGCTTTAAGAGTTACATATTCACATTAATATTTCACAAGGATCTAACCTGCAACATCATCCCAAGTAGGACGACAATGACGACACAACCATTAAAACCTATCTGGCTGACGTCCACCAACTCAGACACAGACACAGCAAAAGCTATATTGATGCAACCCTGCAAATACTGCTATATATTCGCCCAAACTGATTAGAACTTCTTTACTGCTGCCCTGAAAGTAGTCAGCCTCTCTTACTGACTACCACATACCTCTGAACATACTGATCAGGAAACGAGGTAACATGACTGAAATGAGGGAGGCTTTAAAAGCATCCATCTGAAGGTGAGTAAGCCTGCAGTAGGATAAAGGAAATTCTGTGTAGAGGGAAGCTAAATGGGGATTTAATAGCAACCGCTAAAAAACCCCAAACACTAAACCCGCACCCTACAGCCTCTGGCACTGGCGAGCCAAAGGGGTCAGCTGAAGGGGATCTGTGGGATCACGTACCCCCAGCTCACCCTCCCGGTGCCGCGCGGGCGGACGCGGGAGGGCGCGTGCCGGGGGTACCCGCGGAGGCCGGGCCGGCCGCACCCGCCCCGCCCCGTGGCCTCCGGCCTGGCGGCGCTCCCGAGCACCGAGCGCCCGGAGCCCTCGCCGGGGGCCGGCCCGCCCAGCCTCGTCGGGCCCTGCCGCCGCGCTTCCTGCGGCCCCCTCCTCCTCCTCCCAACGGCTGGCGGGCCCCCGTCTCCCCAGGAATCGCCATTCCCCTTCCAGATGCCGTGGGACGGGCCCACCTCCAGCACGGGGAGGTGGGGCCGAGGGGGGTGCGGGGTCCCCGCGAAGGCCGGCGGGGCGCCTGCACCGTCCACTGCTGCCCACGCTCACACGGGGGAGGGTGGTGGTGGTGGTGGTGGCGGCGGCGCGCAGGGGGAGGGGGGAGAGGCTCTGACCTCTTCGCTCTTCAGCACCTCCTTGAACTCCCGCTTGATCCTCTGCACCGCGATGTTGGCCATCTCCGCAGCGGGCACCCCTCGCCCCCTCCGCGCCGGGCCCAGCGAGCTCCACCGCCGCTCCGCTGGAGAACTCCCGGCCCTACCAAAATGGCGCCCGCGCCGAGCATGCGCGAAAGGGCTGCCGCCGCTCCTCAGGAGGGGCCGCGGGAGCGCGGCCGGAGCGGCACCTGGGCGGTGGTGGGGCCGGGGGGGCCGTGGCTGGAGGCTGCCGGTGGGGCGGCTGCGGCGTGTGGGCTTTGGGCCGCCTCCTCCCCGCTGACCCCGAAGGAAGGGTGCGATGCCCACCTGTGGAGGCGCAGGGGTTCGCTCCGCCGGCCGCCCACCCGCCCGTCCCGGGAGACACCTGCCCGAGCCGCTCGGCCTGTCACGGGCCGGGCGGGCCCGTGGCGAGAGCGTGAGGAGGCACCCCCTCAGGCAGAGCCCCGCCGCGGACTGGCCCCGGGGCACAGCTGAGGCCGTTGTGTTGTCATGGCTCCCGCCCGGCCCTGTACCGGCAGGAGGGTGAGCCCTGAGGCACCGGGCCGGCGAACGGCTGAAGGAGCACTCTTGGGAGGGCTGGACCGGGTCGGCGGTAGCGGGAGAAATGTCTGAGGTGTCGCTGAGGAAACAGCTGGCTTAAGGAGCAGCTGGTATGTCTGCTGGTGAAGCCCTCGAGCAAAAAGAACTAGAGGGCTTTCACGTAACTTGAGAATCTGCTCACCCGGGCCCATAACAGCGGTTCTCAGCTATTTTTTCCCCATTATGCTCGGCAGAGAAGATCTCTCCCAGACCTGCTCCTCGTCCACTTCCCCCCTCCCCCTGGAGACACTGGTGTCTCCTCACACGGGACCAGGAGAACTTGCAGGCCCAGAAACAGGTTATTTAATGGGGACAGTGAAAGGAACTGCGTCTTTTCACAGATTCTGCTACAATGTTTCAAAAGTAGATTAAAGGGCAAAGGTCAGCCCTGTCTAATGGACGTTTTATTGCAGAAGCGAACACCAGCACCCACAGATGCTGCTTCTGTTCTGAATTCTGATCTAGGGAAACAGTAACCATAACTTCTAACCTGAGGTATATAAAATAAGGTTTGTTATCGAAGAGCGTAGATTTTCAGAAGAGAACATTATATTGGATTTTGACTGTTGTTTATTCAGGGACTACAGGCTTTCAAAACATTAAGGTTTACAGGAACATTTTATAGGGCTCCCTTTTAACGGTGCAGTGCAGGACAACGTACAACACAGGAATTTATCTCAACAGATGGTGACTTCTGGTAGGGCTGTTATCTGCAAATGCTGTTCATTCACCTCCATTAGTATACACAGCATTTTGACTATTATATACACTATAAAGAAAATACAAGCAACAAAAAAAATCAATATTTTTTTGAAATCTGTCAACTATATACAGATGGATATAGTCCTTTTAATGTGTTTACTCTCCCCATGTAGTTTGACTCGAAAAAGTTCATTTTTCTGCAAAAATGTACCATGTGCATCTGTTCATCAATTTTTTTTCAGATGAAAACTTTAAAATGTATTATACAATCCAGTTTTTCAGCTGAGGTTTTCAATACCTTTATGAAAAGGACCGTTTTGCAGTAGGCCTGGTTTCTTTTTAATGATTTAATAGTGTGATCTTGGACCTTAATTTTCAGAATAATTTAGACATCTGAGTTCCACTGATATGTCTTAAATTCCTTTTGAGGAGGTAGGCCATGGCTTTTCTGTGCCCTTGACTGTCACCAATAAAGAAAGGATGATAACTCTTTTTTGCCTCTTAAATGAAAGGTTTGTAGTGTGCTGAGCAACTATGACTACTATAGACAAAAATAATAAAGGTAGTACATAAAATCTCCTGGCTAAATCCTTCATGTCTTTTCAGACAGCTCACAGAAAGAAGCTAAGCTTCCAATATTCAGATTTTGCTCCGAATGGAGTGGAAAACATGACCTTTATTAAGTGTCAAAATCCTTTGTGTTCCTGTGAGTATGCTTTTATATTATAGGTAGTGAACATCCAATAACAGCCATGGTAAAGGGCAATGATTTTGTCTGGTTTGTACCTAGGTTCATTTTTATGTGCTCATTTGGATTACAAATGTCAGAGTCTGTTATTGCAAAAATGAAATTAATATGAATTACTGTATCTCTTTTCCTTGGTATACCCCATTCCTATCCCATGTCCTTAAGCAGGCATTTTTCACTTACCTCACAACTGTTTCATATTCACCATAATACTGTGTTAATTTTCTCTTTGCTGAAAGACAGATATAGAAAGGCTTTTTGGCAGGTAGAACAGAGTAGTGTTGAGTCTTGCCAGGATTAAAGTCTACGTAAAAATCAGTACCTTACATAATCAGCATGCTGAGACATTTCATGTCTCCTATACTGTTTTATACTTCATTATAAGTTACTATTTTACAGAAGATTCTACAGGGTTTTAGTGTAGAACAGGACCATAGACTTTGAATAGGTGTTTTGGGGTTTGGTTTGGTTTTTTGGGGGAAGCTGGGTTTGTTTGTTGTTTTATTTTTGCTTTGTTTAAAAAGATAATGTTTAGACAAAAAAATTTAGAACATAGGCTCTTTGTGTGATTTCAGGGACTTCCATGTCTGTCTCCCTAATATAGGAGTTTCTATATTAGGGAGTCAGATATGGAAGTCCCTGAAATATATTTGTATATATCTGTATGTCGATAATAAAGCCCTGAATTAAGTTCTCATTAGTCTTTTGCCCTTAGAAAAATCCATACACAATATGTACAACTGTAGTGCATTGAACATAGCTCATTTTTTGAATTAAAAATAGTTGTAGTATATATGATTTCAGGACATAGTTCTTTCATTGGTCTTATAATCATTTCAGTCTCATACTGAACAACTTTTTCAATAGCAGCTTTTACAAACTGGCTCCACATTGGTTTATGCTTTTGCCTGTTGGTGTTGAACACAACTAATAGAGTGGGAGATACAATTCTGAGTATCTATGCATTGTTTATCATGATTGGCATATTGTTTTGAAAGACTTCTGGAAGTGGGAGAAGGAGATATAGTTGAAGTTCCAACTATGTAAGGTTATTGCAGGAGGAAATTTGGTAGGGTCAGTGATTGTAAGGCCTCAGCCCAAGCTCTCCATATGGAAAGGCTAACAATATTCCTTAGCCAATGCTAGGATAACCAAACATCCTAAACACTGTGTCATTTCCCATATAATGTGGGAAGTACTGTCTATCATGCAACCTATTTATAGATATATAAAACAGTTCCCCACATTTTCATGGGAAAGTGGCTATGGCTCATGCAAAGTTTGTGCACAGTGGACTTGCTGTACATCCAATATAGCCCCATGTGCATGGTTCTTCTCTCTCAGACTATGGATGCCCCCAGCCCCAGTGTACTGCCTAGGGACTCCAAGATGCTTGTGACAGCACTCAGTGCTTTCTGTTCTTCAAGTTAAGATTCTTGGTGATCTTTTTGTCATTTCCATATCTTCCTAATTTTATTCTTTTCATATCAATAGGACATTTTTATAGTAGAATTGCTCAGAGAAAATTTGGAATTACTGAGATAGTCCCCTGTGATTAGAGGAAAATTAGATTTTTGAAACATTAACTTTGCAGTATGCAGCATTCTATTTCTCTTTTACTGTTTTATGTCTTGGATAACAAAACTACCACCTCTTCATCTTGGCTTCTTTTGTTTAGAAAAATCAAAAATGTCAGGCTTGAGCTTCTCTCCTTGTTGCTGGAGGATTACTTATTGGAGAGGAAAGCTGTTTCCTCTCCAATAAGATAGATATAATATACCAAGAGATAGGTATATTGATTTCAATCCCTTTAGAAAGGGGGTTGAACCTGTAGCATTTTAAATTCTTATTTTATTTATTTCATTAGATATCCATATAAGGATTAACTTTACAGTCCGTGTTAGTAATAGATTATATGCACTTTGCATTTCAGTGTTTGTATGCTCATTTATAATAGTGCTTTATTTTTTAAAGAGGCAACAATTAATATTCATAGAACCAGGTTATTTTTAAATTTAACCTTCGTTTTCCGTGGACGGTATGCTTACAGCTCTCTTTCTATGATCCCAGCTTTTAACAGAGAAATATAGAAATTGTCTTTTTTATCTGCATATCATTCAGCACGTTTCAGAGACTAAGAATAAATTTAGCCTGCACATTTATTGTCTGTCATATTGCGTTCCTGTTGTGGCAGCGTCTGGATGATTCAACTTACCTGTGATTAGCATTATCATAAAAATAACTAACTGGTCGTGCAAGTTGACCGAGTTTTAAGATGTCATCTTAACTTTCCTGTTCCTCCTATAGGTGTCCATGTCCGGTTGCGTGGCCAGGTGTAAGAGTGCCCTCTCCTGGGTGAACAGGGCAGTTTGCCTTGCTCGGCTGAGACGGATCTCTCTCTTAGGAAGCTTTCCCCGCCTTACAAATACCTCAAGGTACTGTCACTGCTTTGTCCAGCCGTACCTGTAAAGGTGTTGATGAAGAACTTGTAGGAGTTCTGTAGGCAGAAATGCCAAAACCAGTAGAACAGAAATTGTTCGGTGTTCAGGAAGAGAGAGGAGGTATTCACTCGAGATGCCTGCGCTTACCAAATTATACTTTTCATGGTGTTAGCAGATGAAATATATAACCATTAAAAGGCAGCAAGGGTTCTAACTAGAGTGATGTGAAGTCACTCAGGTTGAATTCATATGATGCAATTCATCTGAATTAGTGGAGTTACATCAGACATCAATCTATAGCATAGCAAAGTTTTCATTAAATAATGAATGGGCAGAATTTTTTTTTTTTGTAGTTTAATAACACCTTATTGTCCTTCACTTGTTAAGGGCTATTATTAGAAGTTGACAGGACATCCAGACCTTTCATTAATTTGATATTGGTCTGCCAATATCTTCTAAATTAATGTTATATCTGAACATGATGTTTCTAGTAGGAAAACCTAGATACAAAGACACACGATGCTTTTGAGCCTGTTAGCAAAATTACTGGGGTTTTAAGCTTCCACTTTTTTGTGGAGGAGTGATTTTCAGCTGATGGTACATACACCTTGGGGTCCACGGGCCAATTCTTGTGGCTTTATGAAGAAACAAAAAAAAAAGAAGGGGGAAAAATTAGGTTTAGCTGTGAAATAGTTCTTGTAATTTTGCAGGAGCTCCCAAGTTGATTAATATTCTTAATGATCAGGCATCTACCTTGAAAATTTGGCAGCCAAAGACTGACAAGTTGATTACAGGGAACTAGAAGCACTTCTTATAAAATGTGCTCCTTTCTTCCTATTACAAAAAGAAGATAGCAGTCTTTCTGAGGATCCTTTCAAAATGAAAGTAAGCTGTGAAATAGATTTCACAACCTAACATGGTTTTATTGGTAGTTTTATGAATACTAGAGTTATAAGGGAAGAGAGGATTTAATCAATGTTATAAAGAACTTAGTCACCATGCTATGTTGCTAGTATATGGTTGTCCACTCAAAAAACATGATGAAGATTTGTACTATTTTAAGGATTTTGTGTTATCATCTATTAATGTAATAACTTTTAGTATGTTATCAAATCTGTGTAACTTTATTTAATTAAATATTGTGATCTTTCTTTCATAGAAAGGTACAAAAGGGAGTTAGAGCTGCCTTAAAAGGCCAGCTGGATAGCTTTTCCTGGCCCACTGGACATTATCTTCTTCTCATGGCTGTAGAATTTGTGACTGAATAACAATTGCTATTTTAATGACTATAGGGGCTAAAATCAGATCCAGACTAATTCTCAGTAAAGCCTCCATTTATAAAAGTCATCAGGACTGAAGGATATCAGACTTTTTAGCTAGAAGCTTAAATTTGTTGTTCAGTGTAGTGGTAGCCAGGGAAGTGTCTAAATGCAGCAAGTAAGTGAGAGAAAAGATAAAATGGCATTGATATTTTGAAGTGATTGATTGGGGGGTGGAGTTAGAGACTCTCATTAGGAGATTTGCGTTTGGAATTAGAACTGGAACAGCAAAAAATTGTGAAGCAGTAATTGAATGAATACTGGAATCCAGAAAAAATGAAAAATAAACCCACTTTCTTTGGTAGTGGTCTTTATTGCTAAAATATATTCATTTTCCTAACAATGTAGATAAGCTGACTGCTGGGAAGCTCACTGTATAAAGAGGTCCAACTGCCAGCATATATATCAAATTTGTGTCTCTGGTTCCACCTGGCTTTCTGTGTTTTCCTTTGAGCAGATAGGCAACACTTGCTCAGGGAGTTTATGTTGCAAATTGATTTGCATCACTGCTGTGTCTTCTCAGGAGAAAAGGATAAGAGTGGGCACCTTTCCTCTTAATGTGCATAACTAGAGACATAGAGCCATCAACACAGGCTGCAGAGATGGATTATGCTTCTGTAGGCAATAGTCTTATGAATAATCTTATAAGGTGGTCTCACCTCAAAAAAGTTTCCAGCTATAAGAGAATATGCATTAAAGATGTATGAATAACCACAGTATAATACAAGAATATATGCAGTAAAATCAGAAAACTACTACAAGCCAAGCCACAGAAAAAACATACTCCAGTATACTTTGCATATCAATTGTTAAGAATTCTTCCAATGGTCTCTCTGTTTTGCAAAGCACAGGACTTTTTAGGGATACTGAAAGGTAGGACTAATAATAAAAAAGCAATCTGGAGCTCTTGAATTCAGTTAATATTGCTTGATCCAGCAATTTTTGATTCTGAGGTTTTTCGAAAATTTAATGTAGAATTTGAACTTACTTCTAATGGTGGGCATTTCACTAAACTACAGTATAATCTGTTATGATGGGCACCAAATCCACAACTGATGGAAGTCTTTTGGAACTGTCTACAACAAAAATTTACAAAATAGTGAAGTTTGTCAGAGATCATCTAGGAAAAGCTCAGCTGTGACAGATGGGTAATTTATCAGGCTCTGTTGTTGCAGATATGTTGATACCATCCTAAAATAGCTGCGTTTTGGAGACTAGAACAATTTTGTATTAGGAAAAAAAACCCAAGTTTTTCTATTAATTTCACTACAGTAGAATAATCATTTAGAAGTCTAAATCGCTAGTCAGTGTTTGCACCACAGTTCTGAAAAAAAAGTTAATTGAACAGGATTTCAAATAATAGAAAGCAGTAAAGATCAATTTAAGAATAGAAGCCAGGACAATCTGATTTGTTGTTTTTGTAACCTGATTGTCTGCAATTTGACCACATGGCTAGCAAGAACACTGCACCTGGCAATTTATTAGAGAACATTGAGGATAAAGTCAGGTTAAACAAACAAGGCTCAAATAGTGTCCTGTACTGAGTAATGTACAGTTTCCCTGAACACAGCAGATACAAGCCATTTCTCTGGTCTGTGGATTTCTGCCAGGCATGCAATGTTTCACAGAGTAGTATGTAGAAAATCCCTACTATTCTGTGTGTCTGCTTTTTCAGTAATAGCATATGCTTTTGTTTAGGTGGAAGATCTAGTTTAGATGTAAAGAGTTTCTTGTCTTGAACATTTTTCTCAAATGAAGGTAGCAATTATAGCAGTTTCATTGAAGTATAATCCATCTCATAAAATTCCCTGTTACAGCTTTTCCATCTTTCTGACAGTGCAAAAAGATCACATGGTAAATTGGAACGAGCTTTTAAAGGCAGTATTCTAGTCTGTATCTTTCTTTCCCCAAACAGGGGTTAGTTGTACTGGGAAGTATTTAGTCATGCTGTATGCTTGCCTCTTGATTTTGCAGATACTAACCCTTAGTGATGCCTTGAGAAGGCTGATCTAGAACAGAGGCTAGACAGAGTTAAAGAATAAAGTAGGTATTTATTAAAAGGCCTCAATGGATACACCTTGGGCAGTTGAAGAGCCCGGCCAGGACTACATGCAAGATGAACCCAAAATGGTCACAAAAATGGACAACTGGTCATGAAGTCTCTCACTTTTATAAGTTTTGGTCCATTTGCATATTGGAGTTAATTGTCCAATTAGAGCTTTAGGTTATGAAGTTCCATCCTCCTTGTTTTCTCTCTTCGGTCCACCGTTGTTTATACTTTTTGGGCCTGGAACAGTTGTCCTTGGACAAGCTGGAAAAGGATTGTTTTGTCTACCTACCCTGTGAAGAGAACTTGCTAACACTTAATATGAAGGTCAGAGTTACACACTAAAGCAGTAGAGAATCTGAAAAATACAGAAGCTAAAACTTAAGGCATCATTAGTCCTAGGAATATTGTAATATTATGCTGTTGGTCCTTCCCCAAACACAGAGCAGACATAAAAGGTATTAACTCTCTCAACAGACTTATTTATAGATGCCATACTATCCCTGTATCTTAATATCACTCATTCCAAATAATTTTACTCCCACAGAAATTGCAGTGGAAGTGCTTTGCAGGTGTATCTACTCCTGAGTTCCTGCTTGAGTGGCACAGTATCACAGAATCACAGCAGGGTCAAGGTTGGAAGGGACCTCTTGAGATCATCTAGACCACCCTTCCTGTCAAAGCAGGGTCAGCCAGAGCAAGTTGCCTTGCCAGGACCATGTCCATTTGAATATCTCTATGGATATGAGATAACACAGCCCTTCTGGGCAGCTGCTACCAGTGTTCAGTTAGCATCAGAAAAAAAAAGTGTTTTCTTATGTTTAGCTCTTGTCCTGTCACTGGGCACCATTGTGAGAGGACTGGCTACCTCAGTATTTTCTCTACAAAGGAGTTGGTCTTCTGCTATAATACAGCTTTGGCTTCCAATCTTTCCATCTTCTTTTTTTTTTTTTTCAGTAATTACCTTCAGTTTTAGAGATGTCATCTATGTCTAATGATTACCTTAGTAGCTTAACAAAAAGTAACCACAAGAACCTGTTTAAACACCAGAAATGTAAATTCATACTTTCAAACACCCAAAAGGTTTCCCTCAATCTGTGTGGTGTTTTTGCAAAATTTATGAACTGTGAAGTGTGAGTTGAATTGAATTATATAATTGTTTGGGTTGGAAAGTACCTTAAAGATCACTGACTTCCAACCCCCTGCCATGGGTGACACCTTCCACTAGACCAGGTTATTCAGGGCCCTATTCAACCCAGTCTTGAGCACTTCCAGGGATGTGGCAGCCACAGCTTCTCTGGGCAACCTGTTCCAGTGCCTTCACCACCCTCACAGTAAAAAAATTCATCCTAATAAACCCATTGTTAAAAGTCTCTCCAGCCTTCTTGTACCCTTTCAGGTACTGGAAGGACACAATTAGGTCTCCAGAGCCTCAGCTCTCAGCTGTTCCTCATAGGAGAGGTGCTCCATCCCTCTGATCATTTTTGTGGCTCTCCTGTGGACTCATTCCAAGAGGTCCATGTCCTTCTTCTGTTGCGAGACCCAAAGCTGGATACAGTACTCCAGGTGGGGTCTCACAAGAGCACAGTAGAGGGGATGAATCGTGTCCCTTGACCTACAGACCACACTTTTGATGCAGCCTAGGATACAACTGGCTTTCTGGGCTGCAAGTGCACATCATGGATCATGTCCAGCCTCTCATACACCAGCACTTCCAAGTCCTTCTCAGCAGGGCTGCTCTCAATCCATTCTCCTCACAGCCTGTATTTGTCCTTGGGGTTGCCTTAACCCATGTGCAGGACCTTGCACTTGGCCTTGTTGAACTTAATGCGGTTCACATAGACCCACCTCTCAAGTCTCTCAAGGTCCCTCAGGATGACATCCCTTGTTCACACTGCTCAACTTGGTGTTATCAGCAAACTTGCTGAGGGTATACTACGGAAGAATTCTTTTTTCCTGACCAGTGTTGTCAAGTTCTGTAAAGTCGATTTTTCTTTCTTACACTAAACCACTTGCAGGGTTTACAGCTCCTCTTCAAAAGGTGTGACATACTACAGCAAACATCCAGCTGCATACCACATCATCAAACAAAATTTGCTCAAAAGCAAATGTGCACAAGTTAAAACCCTTGCATTATGTCTATAGAAATCTTGCCCAGCTGAGAGAGCAGTCATTTCTTGTACACTTGTCAATACTCATGTTCTAATATCCAAAGTAAAAAGTATGGTTGAATGTGCTACAGAAACCAGAGTATCGCTTACAGTGATAACAGATCAGATTTTTTTCCAATAATGTGATTTAGTTTTCTGTAGTCCATATAGAGATGCTGCCACATTTTGTGTGATAGAATACTGATCTTCAAGTGCTGACTGGCAGAGTTACGCCTTTTGATATACCTCCTCAGTGACACATGAAATGTCTTCTCTTCTTGGCATATTTTTTTATTAGTAAATAATGCCTTGGCTTTTTAATGGATGGTACTCTTAAATTTCAATCATATACCAAGTGCTTAATACTAACTGCAAACTGCATATATCCAATTCAAATCAGAGTAATTTTCAGTTCATGACCAGAAAAGTTTAATTCATTGCTGCTTCTTAGTTATATGTAGTAAAGTGTTTTTAAAAATCCTTTGGGATTTTGTTTTCATTTTCTCTTCTCACTTCTGCACCTAATATCAAATCTGCTTGCTTGCATTTTAGCTTGTGGCTTGTCTATCAGATACAGCTTCTTCTATTAGGCATTCACTTGGAAATGAACAGGGATTCATTTTTATTTCAAGTCTGTGAGAAGTGCAATAGTTGAGGGCTCTGACTCATGTTCAGAGGCATTTTGAGACTAAATGCTGAAATGGCTCTGAACATAGAGGGTGACAAGAGATGTGTTTTTCCCAAGTGGCAGCAGTTTTCAGATGAATATAGCAACGTTAGCTGCTGGTAAATTTATGGCTGCAGATAGCTTATATGAACTACAGTTGCTTATGAAGCAGTTCACTCTGTTTCTCATCTTTTCTTTGCAAGAAAGCCACCACAGTTGAGCAGCTGCTGTTATGATTTCTGCTCCAGAGGAAAAACAATTTTTTAAGGTTGTAGCAGTGTTAGTTCACTTAGACCACATTTTTAGAGGGGATTGCCCAAAGCAATTGCAAAATAATGTTCCCAATACTGATTGGATAATTATCAATGAAATTTAGTGGACTATTAACTTATGTGGTTACTGAGAACATACTATTCTAATACTATAGAACCATTTCAGCCTAATTCAGATGGGATATCTTTACCAGTGAGCGTTATCATTAACAATTTGGTGGCTCAAGACTTAATCCTCTATTTTTAAATTGCTTTTTGCAAGCCAGACCTTGTAAGCATCCCAGCTGGCCTGCTTACATTTCATTGTTACTCTAAATTACTAGTCATTATTCTAGTTAAGTGTAAAATAATCCTTGTCATCCCCTCAACTTCAGATTTCCTTCATCCATTTCATAGTTTGGAAAACTTCACTGTGCAGGTGTGGTCTGGCAGCATTGCCATTGCAGCAATCCTTTGTGGTCATTTTCCCTAGACTGTGGCTAATTCCTAAAGTCTCTGTTGGTGTGTTGATGCTTTAGGAGCTCAAACGATCCTCCATAGATCCTCTGACAATTTCACTGGAGTTTCTTGTTTCCACTGAGCCATATTTTTTCTGTGAGTTCTGATGATTGTGGTTGAGGGTTTGTTAAGTTTAGATCTGCACATTGACAGAAAATCTGGCAGTAAAAGTTTGGTGACTACATGAGTAAATATCAGTAAAATTAACATAAATGCACAATATAGTCTTTTGCCAGCCAATTCACAGGCTTGCTGCCTAGTGCCCCAAAATGCTTTTCAGTTCTCCAGAGCTTTGTGAGATGCCAGCCCAGATGAATCTAGGAATGCTTGCAGGCAACTTTTTTTAAGGACTTGGCTTCTTTTTCCAAAATTAGATTTTCTTTCCCAAAAATCTCAGTGTTGCTGCCAAAAGGCCTCTTACCTTGATACTAAAAGGTTATTCAATAATCTTTTCTTTTCCACTTCCTAGGTGCCATTTTCAGACCATTTTGCAGACCTCTTCCAAATGGCTCTTTGGTATCAAAATTTGCAGCAGAGTTTCCTGCAGATTCCTTTTTAGAATAGTATTATCTACTTATTATGAATTGCATACAAGAAAAGAGGGAGCAGACAGAAAAGGAGTTACATTAGGAGGATTTGTCCCATTTCAAGGTCATTTTTCAGATCTGATGAAACTGCATGAATTGCAGATGAACAATTTCCACTCCACAGAGTACCTGGATGTCAGCAATACAATGCCTAGTGACATGACTTATGCAAAAGAATATCACCAGAAAACGAACTTGAGAATGGGAAAAGTAATGTTCTTGGGTGTCTGTAAACAAGCTCATTCATTATTTGGCAGGTTAGATCACCAACATGACTCCTACTTTACCATTGCCTACTGAGGTAGAAAAGTGAAAGCTAGCACTGTGATGTGGAATGTGACACCTGCCTGTTGTTTTACAAAATGCCCAACCCACACTACTTATGTAGAGAATGTATAGTAACTTTTGCTCAGCTTCCACCTTCCTCCATTGTAAAGGGTTTTGGTAGAAGGAATATTACCATCCTCTGCTCTTTAATCAGAGTTGTCTTCATAGTTTTAGCTTGGCAGCGGGCAGCACAATTCTTTTAGTGTGCCAAAATCAGTAGATTCACTATTCTATCCCTGTTACTACCTGATTTTGAATGCATCTCATGGCTTTGTTCCTAAAGTAGTCTACATCACTGTTTTCATCATAGTTTGACTACCAGAATGGAGACTTCATACAGTGAGTCTGAAAATAGCCTCCATATCAGGATCTTGTTTTACTGCTGTATTGTGCACTAAATTTGTGAGTGTAAGGGGGAGCAGATGGCTGAAGTCTGGGAGTAGGAAGCTGAGATAGCATCAGTGCCTGCTATGCCTTGTTCATTTGCCCATGGGAACCAGGACGGCCAAATTCTGAGGGATGCTCTAGCAGAATGTACTATGTAAAATATCCAGCTACTTTCTGCTTACCTGTATGTTCTTGCTGATTTGAAAGCAATAAGCTTATACATTGTTTCTCTTGCTCCTGGTCTCTACTTTCTGTGGTTCCTGTTGCCTGCCCCTCTTCCTTGACAGTTCATCCTCTGAAGTTTCATACATGAGGATAACCCTTTCACAAATCCATCCTTCATTAGGCCCATCAGCTTCCCGTATTTACAAATATGCAAATGGAAACATATATGTTGAACAAAGAAAAATAATCAGGAAAACAATTGCTATTTTGCTGTCAAAAGGCAGTGCAAATAATGCAGGGTACTGAAAAAAACCCTCAGCTTTTTACTGAGACCAGGTAAGTAAAACTATTTTCAGATATGCTGAGCTTTGCAGCATACAACATGGGGTGAAGAAATGAGAGTAGGGAGGGGTAGGGTTTTATCTCACCCAGTGGGGCTGTCTGGCCAGCCAGGTACTGCTGCTTGCACACCTCTTCAGGCACAATTTCAAGACATTACCAGATATAATGCAAGTACCTGGATGGGGCAATGTGAGAAATGAGCCAGAAAGACATAATGCACTGAAGTATGAGGAGGCTGCATTTGATTCAAAGTGAGGAAGATATGCCATCTCTAGCTGTGCCACCATTGCATACTGCTTTCTTGTAGATCACTCAGTTGTCATGACTCTCAACTCCTGCCTCTCCTATATAGACTCCTTGTTATTTCTGACAAGGCATCTCATGCTGCTGGTCCAGCTCACTTAGTCTTGCCCTTCCAGTTCTAGGATTGTTCAAATTCAGTTCTCCAAGAATGAATCACTGAGATTCTCTTATCAGTTTCAATGGTTCCTCCAAATATGCCTGCTATCATTTTAGCAACTGCTGTTTGACATTGTCCAAGAGCTGTTTGGCAAGAAAATAGAAGTGTTCGGCATTTCTGCCTCAGCTTGGCAGAAGGAACCCTCCTCTCTGCTATTGTGCAATTGGCATTTCTCTCCTCTCTTGTTTGAATCAGGACTAATGGTAAGCTGAGTCTGGTTTGGGGATTTCAGGATCTCAGATCCATTTTCTAGAACAATGGCTAGCCCTGTGTATGAGGTGTGGGAGACAGATAGGCAAGACTGGTTAATGGTATTGAGAAGCTGCTTTGCTTGTTTCAAGGGTGGCTTGTTCCTAGTGAAGGGTTAGGAGGATGGCTGAGGGCGAGCTGGAAGGAAGGATGCAGCTAACAGTTGATCATTCTTCCTATGACTACCCTCTGACACCATTGTCTAGGTTAGCTTAGTGTTTGGCCAGGACAACCAAAGTATACTTCAAGCCAAGTGTACCTTGATATTGCCGATGTTCCACAGTTCCTGTTGCAGTCCAAACTCCTGAACAGGCTGTAAGGAAACCTGTTCTCCCAGGAAGCATTGAAGGGACATAGTTTCATACTTCTGATTTAAAGATAAGTTTTAGCATCCCTAGTGCCTTACCAGAGTCTTAGCTCCCTGGACTGAGGTAAACAAGATGATACAAGGTCTGCATAGTTTAGCTTTTTTTGTGTGATGGCCTGGTTTTCTGTCAGTGCCTTGCCTCCCTTTTCAGTATTGCCACTGCTTAGTTGGGTGCTAAACCAAGAGAAAGGACTAAAACATGGGAAAGAAGAGGCAAGATCCACAGCAAATCAGGACTGTGTGGCATTGCTAGACAAAGGCAGCCTACCTCCTGACTCTCAAAAGTGAAATGGATATGTCTAGGGCCAGCCCCAACCGAGAAGAGTTAGGCTACCTGCATCTTTAAGAGAGAGGTGGCTCTGTGCACCAGTGATGGTTGGACATGCAAGGCTGCCAACTGGCAGTACATCCAAGACTTGGCAAAGTAACATAGGCTAGACACCCAAAGTTAGGAAAAAACTTTCAGAAAAAAAGCTGTGGCCATGAAAGGAGGCTTGAAAACCCCATGACAACCACAAATAGTAATGAGAACAGCCATATGTGGGTCATATGAGACTACGAGGCACTGGTCAGAGGTACCAACTTGAGAGCACTTGCAACTCCTATCCAACCCTCCTTTCTCACTCTAATTGCAGTACTGCCCTTGTTTCCTGGCTTGGAGGAGGTAAGACAGCCTTGGAAATATTGGAGGACAAGGTTTTCTTCCCTGTATAATCCCCACTGCATTATTGCATGGTATCAGCGTCTCCAAGACAGGATGTGGTCCGTCTTTCTGTACTGGGAGTATGACACTCTCCTTGGCTGACTGAGAAGCCACAATCTGATTTTCCTTTCTAACTTCATTCACACCATCTAAATACCTATTTGGATGGATGCTTTAATTGTTTAGAGGCCCGTGAGTCACGAGCTCCTGAACAGGCTTTAAATTTCAAGAAGAGAAACTACCCTGTAAATGCCCTCGTACTTCGGTGGGGGTGGCTGGGGCCAAGCGGCCGAAGTGACCATGTCTATGACGGGGGCGCGGAGCCCTGGCCGCGGGGGCTGTGGCGGACCCCCAGGCACACCTGGCTCTACAGCAGTCCTGTTCCTGCGTCCTCTCCGCGCTGACCTACCGGAGCTTTATTTTATATGGCCGCCGCGTTGTTCGGCACTGTGGCCGCCCGGCACGCCGCACTACCGCGGCCCCCGAGCCCGGCCCTGCCGGACAGCGCGGCCCGGGACGCGGCTGCCCCTGCCCGCAGCAGGGCTCCGGCTCCCGTGCCGGGCGGAGGGGTGGGAATGAGGGGGCGGGACCGGGCGGCACCGCCCCGGCCCCGCCGCCGCCGGGAGCCGGCAGATCCGGGTCTCGTGGCGCGGGCTGACGTGTGAGCCGGCCCGAGCCGCGGGGCCGCGCCGCGGGGCCGCCCCTGCCCGCCCGGCCGCCCTGCCCCTGCCCCCGCCCCCGCAGCCCTCCGCGACGGCGGCCGGAGAACGGTGAGCGGGGCCGCCGTGGCGGGGCCAGGGAGGGCGCGGGCTGGCGGCGGCCGAGGGTTTGCGGGGACATCCCCGCCCGACCCCCGACCCTCCGTCCGCCGGGCGCGGCGCGGGCCGGGGAGTGGCGGCGGAGCCCCGGTGGGGGCTGCAGGGTAACTTCAAGCCTGTTGAAGTGCAGAAACGTCCCCGCCGCCGGGCGCTTCGCCCGGTGCCGGGGAAGGTAAACACCGGGAGAGCCGGAGCCTCTCCACTCGGTGTCAGGCAGTTCTCCTTCTTTTCCAAACCAGAGAAACCTTGGCTTGTCTCCTTATCAGCTGGTCTGATTGTGGTTTTTCTGGTTATTGGGGATTTTAATGCGAAGTGGCACTCTTCTGTCGATTTTCTTTTTTTCCTTGAAGGATCTCAGTTTGATACTTTGAGCCAAAGAGGTTTAGGTTTCTCTCTTTAAAGAAGCTGGCAGTGGAGTGCAGACACCAGGATATGTGCTGCCAGACTGCTCCCTGCTTTACGAACAGGGTGCAGCTGAAGTGGGAGAGATGAAACAATGTCATGTGAAAGATAATCTCGGGAAAAGGACGGTATCACTCTGCTGTTAATTTATTAAATATAGGGTTCCTGCCAGGAGCTCTTCATGTATGCTCGAATATGTGGTTCCTAGGTAATCAGTGAAGAAGGGGTATATTGGCCTTGGAGAACACAAGATATGGTTATTTCTCTGCTGCTGCCACTGTGCTGGGTTCCCCAGCTGTCCTGCCCTGCAGCTCGACTGCTGCCTTCCATGGCAGTTCTGAGGCCTTGGCTAACCAGCGTGAATGTGGTGCAAGACCTACATCAAAAACTTTGGTTTCCTGACAAACACCTGTTTGCCTAGTCAAGTGTCTTCAGGTTTGCCTTTTAGATTGTAGACTGTTTGTGTTTTAATACTGTCTGAACATCCAGATCTATGCAGATAAATAAGTCTTGAAAACCAACTCCAGTTTTTAGAGGCAAGGACATCTAACATTTGGGTCTTAATAGCATTTTACTTAATGTTGTTAGTGTGCCTACTGGGGAAGGTGTGTATCTTTAGCGCGTGTTAATGGGTTATGTATTAGAAGTTTTTAAATGCTTAGCTATTAGTGTGTAATAAAGTGTCCACCTTTACTCATTTATTTTGCATTCCAAAAGCAGACATAAGTTCAAAAAAATCAGAAATGTGGGAGATCAGTTTTACTTTTTTATTTCTTCCTGTATCCTTGATACACAATTCCTGTGACTCAGTGAGATGAAAGAAATCGGTCTTTTATTTTAAAAAGTGACCCTGTCACTGACAGGGAGGCTTGAAGCAGTTTGCAAAATGAAATTAATTGTAATGTTAGCAGTCATTAGTTGGTTCACTTCTAACCACTGTTCTTTCCCCTGCCACATCTTTGGTTCTTTTTGCCCTTTGTAAAAGACAAGATTTAAAATGTTTGCCTAACTCCTGAATGGTACAGAGTTCTGTATTTTAAGTCATTTAAGATCATTTTGTATAAGGAGCTAAGTAACAGCAAAGTTTTACTGGATGTGTTATTGGTAATTCCACACTGTGTTGTTGCACGTGCTTCTCACACTGGCAGGGACATCCCTGACCCACTCCGGACCATAAGCCCCTGTCTGCTGTAGAACTGAGATGATGGTAGAAACAGTTTTGTAGCTCTGGGTGGATCTTTTTTTAGCCTAGTTGGTTATTATTTTGCTGACTATATAAATAAATATAATAGACAAGGTTCAGTGAAATTCTTTATAATGTGCACATTGTGATGGTTTTGCAACACCTTACATAAACCACGATCAAGTCCATTGAGTTCCAAACTGCATGGCCCAGTTACATGAGCAATATTCTGCAGTCCATGTTCTTTTATTCTAAGGGAAAAATGAGAATAATACAATTGTTATTAAAGAAGTATTTTGCATTTAAAACAATTAATTATGTTTCAATAATTTTTAAACTACTTTACCTGCTTTCAAAAAGGTGCTATTTAGTTTTGGAGAAAGTTAGTTTCTAACTGGCTTCTGGTTTTGTTATTAACTTCTCATTTCCTACTTTCATATATTTAAACTTCAGAATAAGTGGTGTGTGAATGTTATTTGCATAACAGATGTGTAATAAAACTATGTTTGTACATTTAGAATTTTCCCTCCTAGATATTATGGGTACTTGACATACATTCTTAAAGACCAAGTTTTGTCTCTGCTGAAGTTTGTCATACTAGAATTTGACCTAACAACATCATGAAATTTCACAGGACCAGTACAATAGAAGTAGCAAGATCTTCTCTTATAAATGCCTATGAATGGCAAATGTCACGGTGCCCTGACAATATCAAGTATCAAATTCTTGCTGTCTATGTTTTGGACATTTATCAGATTCCTCATCACGACAAATACGAAAATGTTTTGGCAGGTGCATTTATGCATATAAAGCTTGTTGTCATCTGGCCATTTTCTGCTTGGGGCACAGCTCAGAGAGCCTGTGAGCCTAGTTTGTATACGTGCTGTTACACACTCTGCATATTTGCATTTACATACCTGACATTACACTTGATTTAAACACGCTTTCTGTCTTAACTTTCTGGGTTAGAGATTCAATTTACGAATGCGTACAGATCCATCTAGATGTTAATGAGGCACCTGATTCTGCAAAACGCTAATACTTCTTGGAAAATCCAAGTATTCCCAAACCCTCTGTAAGTATAGTGGAAGCTAAGAAAACTTTCTAAGGCTCTATCACAGAGATGAATCTTGCAGTCCTTGTTCAGGTAAAAAGAAAAAGTAATTATTTTCCCAGAAGAGCTCCTTCAGCTTGTATGCCTTGACTCATCAACAGCTAGCATCCCTAGTTCCCAATGAGCCTCATTTGAAGTAAGACTCCTTAGTTCCTCGTTATGAAGGAATACAGTCAGGGATAGGAGAAGGATCAGTGTGTGTTAGCTGTGTTAGTTTTACTTCTGCTGACAGAACTCTGGTTCTCCTGGCAGTAAGAGAAGAAATATGGTCCTATCCTCTTCCCACCACCTATTCCACACTACTAGTTGAGGCTGGGGCAAGAAAAAGGTCCCTTAGTGATGATCGATAGGGCTTTTCATGAAAGATTTGAAGATGCTTAGGGGAGCAGCCCTTGGCATGATTGAGTGATTGTGCATTTGCACTGTTGTTAATTGAACAGATATGCTTCAGCAGCTTTCGTTTAAGTGTCTAACTGGTATTTTTATAAATAATTGAAGAAATTAGTCCCATTTGGGTGGGAACAGATAGAATTACACTTGATAAAAGTTTTCCTCATTAAGATTAGTTCTGATTCTTCTGTTGCTTTGCATGCATTAAAAAGCATGGTTTTCTGGAGCTAAATATAGCTTCATTCTTACTTTATTAAGCTTCTAAACAAATGTCAGATCCAAACCACTGAGCTCTCCTCAGAAAGAAAATATTTTTATCAGAAAAAAAACCCAGAAAAACTGGACAAAAATGTAGCAGCAGCCATTTACATTATATAAGCAGCTGCAATGCTCATTTACTTTATTTGTTGAAACTTTGTCAAATACAGACTTCAAATATTAGAGCTTTGGTCTTTTTTCGTTCATATGTTCACATGTGTATGTTCATATATATCCCATTAGTTAATCATAAAATCTTTAGTTTTAGCAGGGAAATATTTTTAGACAACTTGATAAAATAATTTATGTTTTTTTTCACACATTAAAAAGTTATTTAGGGAAAAAAACAGCTGTCCAAATGAAATTACATGAAGGTGTGAAGAAAAGTTTGGGTTAGCTCTTCAAGCAGCTGAACTAAATCAAGTGTGAAAGAAAGCTTCCTGGTCTGAGAAACCTTAGTTTAACAAGAATTCCAGTGCAAGTGATTACAGTGTTGTTAGGGGTTTCTCACCCTGGTATCTAGATGAGACTGATCAGATGTGACCCATAATTAAGAACCCCTATTTGAAAATACTAGGTAAATATTTTATCAGAGAGCTCTGTGAAATGGTAGAAATATTCTTATTACATTATTATATTTCTTATATAAAAGAGACATTTTTGAGCTATGGAGATTGTCAGATGGTTTAGCTTCAAATTAATATGTAGAACAAAAGTATTTAAAGATGAAAGATACATTATTTTCTGTATGAAAACAGTGGAGCAAAAGGTAAGATGTGTGTTGCAAACTAATCCTGATCTTGTGAAACAGAACAGTAGATTTTTGTTGTGCAAATTAATATAATGGATTTAAAAATCTATTGCTAGTAGGTGCAGGGGAGAGTTGTGTAATTTGCATAACACTTTCCTTTTGATAATCTAAACTAGTCTGTGAGTCTGCTGAATTAGATGGATGATATTCTCTGGTAAAAACTGGGTCATCTGTTAGCTAAACATATGTAAATAACCAAGTGCAGAAATCCTGTTAATTGCTACGGATTCCCTCTGGTATAAGTACTGATTAAAAAAATTCGAATTGATAAGCTTCAAATTGTTTACTGCAGGTATGTTAAAAAAAAAAATAAAACCAAACGGATTCAACTTCCATTGAAGTTGAAGACAGGCACCAGCTAGCTTCAGATAAAATTTGATCTGGCCTAAAGGGGTTAGGAATAGGGCTGCCAGGGAATAGAGCTTCTTTCATCTGAAAATTGAAAATCCTGCTATCTTTCTCAGCATGCTGCTACCCTGTTAAATCTGCTTGCACAGTGGCAAGTTATTAGAAACATATGTCATCCCTGGAGAAAAAAATAATGAAAGTATGCTAAAGAATTTTGGTATAATTTTGTGTTCATATGTGATCAGAGTAACATTAAGGAATGGTGTATTTTTATAGTTTTAAGGATTTAGTAAGGTATTTTTTAATGCAAAAAATTAACGCAATTAATATACTAGTATAAAAAAACTTCATAGCTCATGGTTTAGGGCTACATTTGCTGGGAAAAAGTTTCATTTTTATTTATTTTGGAACTGTATTTTTTTTGTAAAGGAGTGAATAAGAGATTTTTTTCCAGTTTAATTTTGCAAAGAGACAAAATGTCTAAAAAATTGTGAATGATTAACACTTAAAAAAGAATAATTTGAAATAATGAACTACTGAAGGCCACCTGAGCTGCAACCTTTTTCTTTTACAGACTGAGCAAAGTCATGTTTCAATGGCCAAAACCACCACAATAGGTTATATAGTTCCTTATGGGAGCATACTTTTTTAATACTTTTAAAAGTAAATTATTCATTTTGTACTATGAAGCCCAAAAGGTAAGCCCAAAACATCTCCCAGGTGGGATAATAAACAGCGAAGTCTGGTTCCCTGTTCTGCTTCCATGGCGGGGCTAGTATGAGATCCTCACCTCTGCAGTTTTCCATCTGCAAGGCTGCTCTTTATTCTTGCTTCCTTGCAAAAGCAGGCCTGCCCCCTGGAAGTGCTCCTCTTCCCTGTGCAGCTGCTTGCTCAGAGTCTGGCCTGCCAAAGCAGCACTAGCCTTTGGCCCTGGCTGGCGTGGCACAGCATGGGTGTCCTCGCAGGCCTGGTGCAGAACTGCTTCCAGCAGGGTTTTCAGGATTAGTATGTGTTGCTTTCTGCAGCAGTGCATCACTGATACAGCTGCAGGAGTGCTGAATTTGGGAGATTGGCAGTTGTTTGGGAATGGGAAGAGAAATGTCAGCAAGCAGTGAGGCAGTCTGTGATGCTGGAGACGCTAACCAAAAGCAGGAGAGTGAACTAATATGCCCAGGTTTTCTACTTGGTATTGAGGTGGAAGGACCATGAAAGTCAGTGAGAGTTTTTGCCTTACTGAAGACCAGAGGAGAGGGCTCCCAGTTTGCTCTGTAAACTGGTTGAAATATAATGTGTTAGTAATTTTACAGAGGATAGCTCACCTTTTTGCATTAACATATGTGAAATAAAATTATTAATAACCATTAATTACTCAGTGCAATAGGAATAATTTTGTTGTCCTAGACCACTGTCAGTCTCCTAAACTAGAAGGAGCTGAAGCTTTTACTTAGCAGAAAGAGGGTATTATTCTTGGACAATGCTCTGTGTCACTGACATCTTCTCTTAATTGGTTTTCATATTCTGAGAGCTTTCTTTCAGAAAAATGTCATCATTTTAACAAAAGGATGACCAAAGCTGACAGCTGGAGTTTGGTAATGACATTCTGTATCAAATATCAGTAAATGAATTCTAAAATAGCTGGACTGCTTTTTTGGTCCGTCGCTGTATGTGCATAATTAGCTCCTTTTCAAGTGGTGCCCAGAGGAAATGTCGAGCCACCTGCATGGGAATAAGTAAATAGCTTTTTTTAATCTTGGTAGATCTTATTTAGTTCCCTTAGGGAGTTCAGTTTTGGTCACTGACATCAGCCTTATTGCCTTTAAAGCCTGAAATCTTTGTCCTGACATACTGGGGTCTGACCATGAAAGAGAAGGGGGCAAACAGTGCAGTGAGGAGTTTCAGTGTGTGGGTTCTTGTCCTCTGAGAGTTGTACTTGACACTGACAAGACTTAACTTTGCTGAAAGGCATCTGTATAATCTGTATTTCCCTGATATGCCATTCTGTGTTGAACTGATGCGCCTCACCGTACCTGTAACCTTGGTTAGTCCAGCCCAAAAATAGTAAGTTTCCTGCCAGATTCTTATTAGATCCTGCCACTCTGAAGGGGTGTGAACTTTTTCACATACTTCAGTTTGAGAAGGGTTGTGATGCTTGCTGTGAAAGGGCTTTGACCATAATTATAAGTAGTTGAAGTTTTTATGCTCTGATTCCTGCTTCACTGCTCTAGGTGCTAGCACTATTGTTGGCATATGGGTTCAGAAGCATATTCTGCCCCACACAGAGTACCTCCAAATGTCCACTTCAGGGTGAAAATATTAGCAACCCAGCAATGCTCAGAATATGGTGGTGGTCACACAGTAGTGGAGTTGTGGTATGAAGACAAGGGATGTATCAGTGCTCTAGTAGTCCTGTAAGACCACCAGGAAAATACCTGAGAGAAACTTTTACCACTTACTTCTCAGCTTCAAGTCTGTCCCTGCTCAAAAGCTCCTTCCCTGATTTCAGATGTCACTGTAGTATCCTTCAGTGGCTGGCTCAGCATTTCTTAGTTTCTTTGGCTTTGTCCTAGTTTTGAGGAGTTGTTTTGTATTATGTTTGCATCTCTAAGAAACACCAGATGAATGCCACTGGAAAATTAATTAATTGCTTACTTATGAGGTGGTTTGTGGGACAGTAGTGAAGTTACCCAACTAGTATGCCTTGAGTAGGATGTGGCTGGGTGAACATTTCTCTTGTGGAGCTCCTACTGGGGTCTCTAGCTCCTACTTGAACAGTCTCAGTCAACTTGGTTGAATCCAGCAAGACTCCACCAGTTGCCTTCATCTGTGTGTATGGGTAATCACTGACTTTTCCATGAGGAAGGGAACTGGCTTAGCTCAATCTGCATTGAAGAGTTAGTTCATCTTAGATCTTGTTAATTATCCTGAGAAAAGTTGTAGTGCAAAATAATACTTGCCAACTCATTAGGCTACAGCTGGAAGTACAGGGAGACATGCTGATGCTTTCAAGTACAAACCCAGCTGCTCTCCCCTCACCCCCTGGAATTATAAGGAGAGTGGAGACAGTTGCTTTATACCATGAAAGTGTTGCTATGCCTAGGAGCCCACTTTGGAATCAGCCATCAAAATCATTGCAGCTCTTTTCCCTAGAAAGCCTAAATGGGCGATCTGAACTGGGACAATTAGTTGAAGAAAGCTGTAATTGGAGCCATGCTTTACTGTGGCAGCACTCCTTCTGGCAGGACCCACATTCATATCCTGCTGGTTTGCTTTTGCTGCCCAGTTAGCCTCTTTTTTTTTTTTTTTTTTTTTTTTTTTTTTGTCCTGAAAATTCAGTTTTATATTCAGTTTTATGCCGAGGAGGAGGCCTGGTAGAAAAAGATCATCAATAGTTCTCTAGAGATCTGTACTATGTAGTTCATGCAGAACTACTAGATCTTGGTGCGCTAAATCTGATGAGAGTCATAGTATTTGTTCCAGTAAAACTAGGGTGCAGCTGTAAGTGTGAAAGAGATGATGAGAGAGAGCTTCTCTTGGGTTATTAATAAAGGGGATTAAAAATCAACATTATAAAAAAGCCAAATATAATGTTGCCATGTTTCAGACTTTAGTTCTATGAGGGAATATTTACTTGAACTATCTAAATTACAGTAATAGAGGAGAAGAGATCCTTGGAATGTTTTAATTAGTATCAATTTGTATACAAGATTCTTCTTTGCAGAAGTTATTTTTAGCCTTGTTTGAACAGAGGAAGTTGCTTTGTAAAGGAAGTTTTCCTAGAAAACGTCAAGCTTATTTTTGCTAGTTTTATAACCCCAACAGTTTAAAACGTTTTTATAAAAAATGAAGACCACCTTCACTGGTTACTTATGCCAGGCTCTTGGCTTCTGGATTGATTTTGATTTAGTGTGGTGTCTTTGTCTTTAGTGTGGTTCCCTTTAGTTTAGGTTCTGTTCCCTTAGAATCATGCCCCTGTTAACTTCAAACGGAATAGCATTTATTTATTTTAAAGTACTTCTTATTTTTCTCTTTAGTTTTCTTCCTATTCTCATAGTTCCTTTTGTGATGTTTCTTCCCTATTCAACTTCTAATGCTTTAGTTTCCTTACACTGTCCTGTAGTTTTGTTTAGTTTGCCTTCCTTTGCTTTTTTAATGGCTCTGCTACCATTTTTGCCTTGTTCCTCCATTATACTGCTCTGATGATAGGAAATGTGTTGCATTTCTGGTAGTAGCAATTGAACTAGAAATTTTACAAAGATATGTGCTGGTAAAATCAGCCAGTCCTATGTACACATACATCTGTTTGGCTTTTTAAAGAGAAAACCCCAAAATCTGTGCATATTATTTTTCCCCCTCTATGCTACAGTCCAGTCTGAAGAAAAGCATGATGCAGAAATCAGTGGATAAAATTCCCTGCCCTTACTCAGGAAGTTTAGCTGTACAACTGAAATAATGGGAAATCAAATAATAGGCTAGTGATTTGGAAGTAGGTTTTTCATCAGAAGAGTAACAAAACACTCAGGATTCTGTGGGAGGGTGGGATGTACATGAAGTACAAATACTACAAAAGATGGAAATCAACAGGAAAATGCATTATATAACAAATACAAAAAATTCCAAGTTTGGGATTCATTGTTTTGGAATATTTTTGCTTCACTTGGTTGGTTGGTCACTAGTAAACAGTGTTGCCCTACTGCATATACCTTTATCTGTTATTTTACTGTACAACTAACAGATGTTGAATTGGACTCTGTATGACTAGGCAGGGCTCAGTGGGTCCAAGAAGAGGCAGGATTAGACATGGATTTTGGAGTAACCAACTGTACCCAGAGGCATTTTGAAATGCCCAGTAACGAGTCAGCTGGGATCCCAGTTACCCCTTGGGTGCTCACAGTACATAGGGGGACAGAATGGCCAAGGAGGAGAAGAGATTCCTATAAAAGCAGTGATCAGGAGTTTTAGGAGGAGCTTATCACACCAGTCTGTTCCTGCTTGAAGCAAATTTTCACTCCCTGGGTACTATGGTCACACAGTCCCACTGCCTGGTAGTTTCTCTGGGACAAGACTTGATGTGCAGGATTGCAAGGGTGTTATGTTATGCTATATGAGGCCAATGTACAGGATGTTTTAGATTCTATAAGAAAATATTTGGAGGTCATTTGGAGATGGAAAAGATTATACAAAAGAACTAAACTTGGAGCATGCTGTGAATAGAAGAATTTCAAAAAGAGTCAGGTATTGTGAGAAGACATGGATACTAGTATGGCTTAGATGCAGGTGAAAAGGCAAGGCAACACATAATTTTTAAGGAAACCTGTATACTTTAGTAGATAATAGATGAGTACAAGAGAGAGGGTTTCTGCCTCTGACAGTAAGATAAAAATGAGTATTTTATCTTTGGGGCAGTGAATCCTTTATAATTTTTCAGGATGCCTGCAAGAGGCAGAGCAAATAATTTGATTTTTTTATCTAATTTTATTTTAAGTTTGATACATATTTTCATTTGTTCTGCCACACTACTCCCAATACTCTTAGAGGTATTTGACAACTGTGTTCCAAGTTATTGCACTTGGCTGAAAAAACAGTAGCAAGGATCTTGGGATTTTGTTTCTCTTTAAAGTAATGTGGCAAGATTCTGTTACTTGCCTGTTGTGCTATGAGATATTTTTGCTCCCAAGAATTTCTTACCTTTAGTCTTCAGGAAAATAGCAACACAGTGAAAATAGTTCTTAGTAGGGGAATCTTCAGCCATTGTATTTATGATGTTTGTGATAGTCTACATTTTAAGTGCCTGGATCCAGGAAAGAAAAGAGTTGATGAGCTTAATGTTTTGATGCTAAAGATGCCTGGTTTAGTCCATGATATATCTGTAGTAACTCTGATTTATGTATCATATAAAGTGTTTCTTCAAATACTGGAGTGATAATACTTTTACAGTCTTTTACACCAAGGAGTAGAGATGGACAACGTGTACACTTTGACCATCTTGCTAATCAGCATCGTATTAGAATCACATTGGAGAGCATCTAGCGCTTGGAAAATGCACAAAAATTCTTGTTTGCCTTCATGCTAGAAAGGAATCTAGTTTTGTAATTATTACAGTGGAGTAAGGCAGAGTATAATTTCTGTCTCCCAGAGCTCACCAGCTGCATGCTATTTACTCAGGAGCAGAGTTGCAGAATTGGGAAATAATGTATAGTCATTGCAATAATTCAAAATACAGAACAGTCTCTAGGGAGAGCAGCCCCCCCCGCCCCAGCCAGACTGTAGCCATAAAGATTGTGGGTTTGATAGCAGGATGTATAAAATATAACATACTGCTGTAGGGCTGGGAGTGGGGAAGATAATAAAAGAAACAATTTACAATAGTTACTATAACATTTCAAATAGATATTCAAGTGAAAAAGTAGTGAGTGTTGCACGCCGCAGTGAGAAGCTTTTATTTCTGACTTAAATCATCAGAGACCATCCTCCACTTTACTCCTGAATTATAGTAATTCAAACTCCAACCACAGTATTTTAATTTCAGCAGTTCTATTTATGATTACCTCTGTGTGCCTCTTTGCAATGGAATGGTCATATTGACTCTCTGATGGTACATCATATTTGTTCTTGTTTACTAATTCTTTCCTTTATTGTGCTCTCTATCAGTTTGTTAGTCTGGAGGCCATAATAGATATCTTCTCAGCTGTTATCATAGAGAGCTTTGGCATATTTCCTGACCATGTCTTCCAGCTGTTCGTAAATGCTGGGATTTAAATACTGTGCTAGCAGTAATATGGCCGACCCAAAATATGGTAGTTTTGAGTTGTGTAAAAGACATTGCCAGTCAAGAGGACTTGCAGGTATTTGACATCATAGCCTTACCAATTGATGTGGTCCTACCAGCTGATATAAACCAACTCTGTCAACTCCAAGGAAAACAAGGTGATGATAAACAGAAAAACATACTGGAAAAAATAGGTGAAGAAAGCTACAGGCATTTTATTTCTTCCTCCAAGTCGGGAGGAAAAGAATAGAGCACATACTCCCATTTTCTGTGATAGATTGTGTGTAGAATGACTGTATTTGCAAAAGGCGGAGAGGTTGTGTGACTCACAACAAAGAGGTCAGAGCTGAGCAGAGCAAGTTAGCTGCTGACGTGAGATCAGACAATTGCAAGTACCGGGAGGCAGGCAGGAAGCACGCTGCAGTTCTGGAACAGGATTTTGATACAAACAGGCTGCCTAAGGAGCCAAGAAATCCTGCTTTGTGGTATATAAAAATACTAGTCTCTTATTCTTAGACAGGGTCACAAAATGCTGATAAAACTTAAGATCTGATTACAGAGCTTGGTACTTTATGCATTTGAGGTGTGTTACAAATAACAGTTAATTCAAGAATATTTTAAAGAGAAATAAAGACATGGCAGTCTTTATATATAGGACTTTATATATAAGACATACAAGTCATCTTATAGTATAGAGTGTTTCTCTCTTCTTTGTAATTGGGCAGACATGTATCAAATCTCAGTTTCCTTCAGTTCCATCAAAAAATAAATGCATAAAGGGGAATTATTTATCTGGATTTTAAGCATATTAAAATAACCCAATTTTAGCATCTTTTTTTAGGGGAAAACCTAGTGCTGTTCCCAAAATACAATATTTGGTTCTTTGCCAATGAAGGAGTTTGTAATAGGCTTGGAGGGAAGAAAGGATGATTCGTTTCAGCATCATGTGAAGGTGGGAAAGCTTTAAGAGATCTTTTGTTCAAAGCTTGGATGGCATTTTACTTGGTGATATGTCTTGTGCTTTCTTAACTCATTGAGGTAATTTGTCACGTACAGGTGCCTTGGGGTAAATTCCTTTTAGTTCCCCTCCACTTAGATTTATGATGTTGTATGACATTAATTTTTCCCATTTATTGTCTAATTTTTTTCACTTGTATGCTCTGTAGAGAATGTTAGCCTTGTTTTATCAGTGGTGACTCTTAGTGTTTGGTTTCTGTTTGGTCCTCTATAATATAAACACTTGTCTGTTAATTGCTAACAATTGCCATTGTTATGGCCCCTAAATTATTTCAAGTTACAATTAAATACTTTTTTGCAACTTCACTTGTTCAAATACCTTCTTGTGGATGTCAGCATTATATCCAGAGAAGCTATTTTGCACTGTTTAGTAATCAGCACTTTTTTTCTATTCCTTATCCTAAGATAGTTTTAGAAAGGCTCCTCTGCTTGGTATGTTATTCAGGGAGACTGGGTAGTTAAAAAAATTTCTTCTATTGCTGTCATGTGGTTCATGTGGTTCTGAAATAATTTCATGAAAGTTAGAGTAGTAGCCTTACAATAATTCTTAAAAAGAATTATTAGATCATCTTCTCTGATCTCCTATGTATTGGAGGACGTTATATCTGAACTTGGGTGCTTCTGTACTTTACTGAGTAACCTGTATTTTACTGAAGCATATTTGAATGCAGTGAGTGGTGGGAAATCCACTGCTTCTTGGGCAGTTTGTTGCACCCATCAGGTAATGGTAAAAATGTATACCTTGCTTTTCTTTTCAATCTGGTTAATTACAGCTTCCAATTACTGGTTCTTGATTACCTCTTCATTGAAAAATTCAATACTTGGGCCTGGTTTTCTTTTCAAAGGTACTTATATGCTACATAATCAAGTCATCTCTCAGTCATCTTCTTACTACATAGCCAGATTACACTTTCTTAGTATCTAGGCAAAAAGAATTTCCTCCATCACTTCAACTTTTGTTTTCCTTTTTCAATTTTCTTTTTACAAAGTGGAGACCCTAACAGGTTAAGGACATTGATGTTCAAACTCCATAATTAAGACAGATATCTCTCAGTTTCTTTTACTCTCTGTCTCTCTCCACCATGGTAAAGATTTATTCAGAGGAACAGTAGGCATTAACAAAGGAAGGGCTTCTGAAATGCATTTGCTTTTTTCTCCCCACAAGAGGGTAGAACTGTAGCAGTGTTATATTCTTCTTCTGTTGAATGAAGATGTTTTACAGACATATAGGTTATTCCTTTTTCTTCTAGTGACACTGAAACATTAAAATGCTCATGTGTGATCGAGGCTGTAAGTTTTATAGGCAGTGACTGCAGAACACGTCTGTTGATTCGGCACACCCTTATCAAATGGCTGGTACATTCATAAAGTACTTGTTTTAGGAATTGAGAGGTGGTATCTGCTCTGTGCTGCTGTGTTTGTCTGTTTGCAAGCTTGCCAGTTGTGTCACATCAGAGCCTGAGTGCATGCAACACTTACACATTCTGAATACAGCTTTATGGATGGCAAGTGAAAAATATTTCTTAAGTATGGTTTTGCAGAACTACCTAATATATCCTGAGAGTCCTCATTTGAGAGAAATCAATCCCAGATTTGACCACAAGGGTAGAAATGCCTTGAAGTCTGCTGCACAGTTTGACCCTCAATTAAATCACTGAAAAGTTATTGGTAAATAGTAAACATACATTAGTACAGCCTGACATGTCTGGTATAAGTGGTTTTAGCAGATGAATAATCTAGGATCGATTCTCTACCATGTCCATTACTGCTTCTTTGAACATTCTGTATTGCTAAGTGATTAACCTACTTCTTTGATCTAAAATTAGTGTGCATAGTTCCATTTTTAAAGTGTTTCCAAGTACATTCACTTTTGTACCCCTGCTGCTTGCTTTCATTATACAACAAAGATGATTGTTTCCTTTAGCAAAAAACTTACTGAGTTTTAAATTATTTTCCTGTACATTGATCTGGAGGGAGAATGCCAGCAGTTTATTAGGGTTTAGGAGTACAAGTTCCCCTGACCTTTCAATTTGTATATGTACACTTAAGAGTCCCACTGTGCAGATGAGAGACAAGAATTTAATCTTTGTGCTTCATGTTTGTTAGGATGTATTTCATTATGGTATATGAGAAAACCCAGGGGAGACACACAGACTTGCAAAAAAAAAATCTGTGTGAGACAGTGTTTTCAGCAACATCAAAATGTAACTGCACATACCAGACTTCTTCATTCATACTGCCAAAGGAATAATAGGATTACCCTGCTTTGTTTTGCTTTTTCACCCTGGCATTAAATGAACTGAAACTTGATGTGTAAGTCTCTGGAAAATAAGGTCAGTTGAAAAAGAGTTCATTGTCCTTTTATTCTTTTACTTCTTAGGTGTTCACAGAAAAGTTCAGGTTTATCTAGAGAGCCATGGCAGAAGGTGGATTTGATCCCTGTGAATGCATTTGCTCACATGAACATGCAATGAGAAGACTGATTAATCTGGTAAGGATAACATGAGGGTATTTGGAAGGGTGGTTATTCAGACATTACTTCAGCTCTTACAGATTTGCAATTACTGGTGCTTTTGATTCTGCTTATTCAGTAGCATGTACAGTAAGAATCTGTGTATCCAACTTTCTGATGAGCTTTTGAAGAGTCAATACAAATTATAGCTTTCTTTATTTCCCAGGGCTGCATTTTGACAGCATTGACACTGTTTCTGTTAAAATGTTTCTTTTATATGCCTTTTTTCAGTCTGCATAAAACCAAAGAAGCTACCCAGCAAAGTCTTTGTGATCAAGGTAGTTCCACACATATGAAGTTGAACATACTCATATGGCAAGATAATTTTGTCTAAATTTTTAAAACTACTCTCTAAAAACTTCTGAAGTTGATAATCCAGTGATTTTGAGTTTTGAGTTCTGTTTCCTGCTATGTCATTGATAGGTTGAGCAACTTCAAGCAAGTTATGTACATTGCTCTAACTGTAAAATGTTGTTTCTGTATTGAACTTAGTTCAATGTCTATTGAAAAATAAGCTACAAAGTGCTTATTTTTTTTCCTAAGTATATGTATTTTAAAATAACATTAACAATTATGAACTGTGAGCAATTGGGTGAATTTGATTACAACTCTAATTTGGTTAAATCCTTTTTAATATTACCATATACATCAACTTCATTTGATGTACTTCCCCTTACTGATTTTCCTATATTTGTTTTTATCACATTTTCTTTCTTAGGGCCTAAATTAATGTCATTTTAAGTTATTGAGTACATCAACTGTTCAAGGCAGTTATGTGTGAAGAAGATTCTCTCTAGGATCAGGCCCTTCTTCAAGAGGTTTCTTAACAGTATTTTGGAAAGGTGCTGCTGACACATAGGTGCAGAAAATTGAGGCTTCTGTGGAGAATAGTTGTACTTTCTGTGGAGCCTTTACATCAGGCCTAGCCATCCTAGCTCATGCTTCCCAGCTAGAGGCACAACTTCAAAATCTTCTATGTTCTTTCCCAAGAAGGATTTTCTTTTTGTTCTCAATATGATGGTTGTGCCATATCCCACAGTTTTGTTGATTCTGAACCTTGATGCTTCTGAACACATGCTAAAGTCATGAGAAAGGAACCCCCAGAACCAAGTTCAGAAGCTGAGAGGAAGAAAGGAGGATGCATGTTTCCTCAGGCTTGTCAGATGCAAATCTAAACTGGCACGGTTCAGAATTTTCACCCCCATTCAGCATTTTTTAATCTCTTTGGTATTTTGCTAGAAGATACCAACAGGCAATGGCACTGGTCAGCCAATTCTCTTTGTTGTGGCTGGAGGATTCTAGTTATGAACAATGTGAGTTGTGTCCAAAGTTAGAAGAAATGCCACGAATGTCCATGAGGTTTTGTTCCTGGGCTGCTCCAGCCAGTGTGAGGTGGGTAAAAATGGATCATTTGAGGAACACTAGTTCCTGTGTAATGGATGTGATGCTCTTGGGCAGTCACCAAGAGCAGTCTTAACAGTGTTCTTGTGTAGTTGCAAGAATGGAGTTTATTGCTCAGTATCCACCTTCCAAAAAGATCATACCAATTAGCACTTGAAACTAGTGCAGAGTAAAGGGAAATTCCAGATTTCATCTCTCTAAAAAGCAAAGCAGATGCTCCTAAATATTTATAAGACCAAATCACTAGCTAGGATAATTTAGCAGATTCTAGAAAAGAAAAGTCTCAGAAGTCTCAGTCAGCAGCCAGACTATCCTCAAGTAACCTGTTGTATGATCTCAGCAGGAGACTTGCTAAGCCATTTTTGCATCTGTAACTTTTATGCTTCAGTAAGAGTTTGCCTTCTAAGCTGCTGTTTTGTCACTTAGTCTTATACAACATGAGCAAACAGAAGTTTTACTATTTGTGCTAAAAATAACATGTGGACATTGGTTTTCAAAATTGCTGAACCCCACAAGTCCCAATGGAGACTGGGTGCACACTACCTCTAAAAGTTGGATCCTCGAAACCCTAACTTCAAAATCATTTTGATAAACAAAGCTAAGTGATCTGTTCAGATTCTGGGTGAGAAAAAGATATCCAAACATGCTATCTACCCAGAATGGTTTCCTATATGTATTTAATTGTTGATTCTTTTTAATATACATAGGTATAAAACACAGCAGAGTACATTTGAATGGTGTTAAAGCTGGCAGTACTCGATAGGATTTTGGAGGAAATTCTATAACAAGGTGTTTGCAATTGTATCCAGACTGAGCATTGTAAATACAAAAGTTCGGAGATGAGATTTAACAGAACAAATTTTAACAGAATTATAATGTAATTATAGGAGATACCCAAGTGTGAAAATGTTACTTTTAGAGTCTTTCAATACAGTAATGACATTGTGCAAAATCCCTGTGACTGATTGTAGATTTTTTTAAACTTGCAATTGACTTAAACAAATTAGTCTGTAAAAATTAGTTTATACCTATTTAGACCAACACTGATAAGAATTCCAACACTGATAAGAATTAAGGCTTCTGCTAATAAAGAAGTTATGATATAGTCATTTGTGACAATTATGTGTAGAGTTAGCATATTCAAATTCACGGATTTCTGTTAGAATTAACTATACAGGAGATTGGAATAACACTGCTATTCCAAAATCAGAAGGTCAAGAAGTCTGCCTCTAGAACCTGAAGTTCTTGTTTTAATTTCCAATAATTTTAACTTCTAATTTAATTGGTATATTTACTTTGACACTCTTATGAAGTGTATGTGGCATTCAAAGTTTAATTTGTGGTTGAATACATTACTTTGGGGGTTTTATATGGCATATAGTTTAAATCGCTATTTGAAATGCAGACTTCAGTTCATCTCATAGTACAATTAATGCTTATACAATAAAAAAAAAGCTATTGTCGTTTAAACTCTTCTTGCTCTCTGTTGTTAGCAACACCACAGAAAATTACAAACAAGAAAGCTGTTAAAAAATCCACTTCTTACTTAGTTATGTGGCTTTGTTATTTATCTGTCTTTCATTTTCCTTGACTAAGCAGGGCTTTGTTTTGTTGGTTTTTTTCCTTCTTAATTCATAATACCATGAAGATTTTACAGTCAGTGAACTGTCTATCTCTAATATGCACAATATTTTAAAAGATATTTTGCTGCTTATTAGGTTAACTCAGAGAAATTGTTAATACACAGAGTTCTTACAATGTATATGTACGTGCTTAAGTGGCATTGAATTATTTTATGCTGAATGTTCTATCATTTTTCTGAAGTGAATTTTTCAGGGTTCTCCTTGGTGTCAAAATATGAACATTTCACACGTGTAAATTTCTGTAGTATGGCCACTGTAAATAATAAGCAGATATTATGATCTCCAAATATTCCTAGGAAACACCAGAAATCTAAAATTTTTGGCTATGACTTCATAAATATAATTTCTAGTATGTAATATCCATGGCACCATCTGTTATGATTTGGTGGTGTTGTGTGATAACAATTTGGCTATTGTATGTTGGATTCGCTATTTACTCTATGGATATAGCAGTTAATTGGGAACTTCCATAAGAGGAAGTAAGCATAGAAGAAAAATATCACAAGATTTTCCATCCTCTGCAGATGCACAAGAATTGTCAAAAGACAATGACAGGTTTGTTAGCTTGCATGACTTTATCTCCAATTCAGTCTCCTCCATGTGCAAAACTTATTTTGACAAGTAGAGCCAAAGTTCAAGAATGAGGAACAGCAAATGACAGCAAGTTCCTTTATTGGGGCCAAACTGTAAGACAAGGGGATGGTTGTTTGAAAGAATCACAGTGAAGGATTCTGTGTACCCAGAGGAAATGGTTCCTGTCTTAGTTTTGGCAAAAAACAGCAAATCCCTAGGTGAGAATGATGTTGTATTTAAACCTTTTTATTTCCCCTTTTTTCACTTACTTTGTAATACAAAAATCTGATTCCCTTATGTTACCCCTCTGGATATCAATGCTCTCTGAGTAGGCGTGGCTGATCTTGGCCCAAGGGTCAGTTCAAGTTTGAAAACTAGACTGAAAACACAGTTTATGTGGTGGTGAGGAATAATCATACATAGAGCATCTTCCATGATAAGTGAAACCTGCTTATGACTGCTTAGAGTGGCCAGAAATGTCCAAGCCAGTAACACACATGACTTTGTGTCAAGTAAACATCCTTTTTCTGTCTCCTTCTGGTACAGTATTATTTGATTTACAAAAACTGACTTCAGAATTTTCTCATACTAGTTTTTACAAAAATGAATGGTATATTTTTTCACCCAAAATATTCCTAATTCTATAATGTAAAAGGAGCCATTTTGATAAATTGCCAACAGTTCTACTTACAAACCACTGTGGGAATTACAACCTTGTGTTTTGTCCTTCAGTAGCTAATTGAAAGTAATGGTCCATGCTTAGTTACGTTGCTATATCAAAACTTCAGGGGATACAGAGCAAATAATTTATTTTAATCTCTCTTGGGATATGATATGTCACTAGATTTTTATAGCAAAAGTTGCAAATGCTCAAACTATTTGAATATAATTGGTTCAAAAACTCTTTTGTCGATCAAGTTTCTGCATAATTCTCTTGACCAGGTCATTTTAGAGTCTTACGGTTTCAAACTGGCATAGTCTGAGATAGTATCCAGCCACAAGTCTTGGCTGAAGGTGACTTTGTGTAAACAGCACAAAATAAACACAGATTACTAAAATAGATGTGTGCTGCAAATAGTTGGAAATCTCTCAAGATGTTAGCACACCTAAGCCCAACTTAAATAGTCAGTAAAAGTGGCTTTCGCTACTGATGGAGGCTTTTAGTGAAAGCACACCAGAGCTATACCAAATGCATTTTTATAATTTAAAATGTCCTTCAAATATGAAAGTTGTCCTGGAGATTTCTTACACACTTTCCATGGTGTTTGCCTTCTTTTTTGTATATATAGCAGGTGCTACTTCTTCTAGTATGTAGTTTTTAGCCAAGCATCCCAAGAGCCGGAAACTGCATTTTGCTCTCACTTGCTCCTTTTGTCCTCTGCATTCAACCTGATTCAAAGAAGGCCTTTCCCAACAGCTGAACTTTAGGTTGTTCATTAGGACAGAGAAGCTGTCATTCTTCAGAGGTGCAGGGGAAAAGACTTCATGCACCTGCTTAGACACCAGCCCAAAAGAATAAAACACAGGGTTGGAGTGGCAGAGGGTAAGACTGTACTTGAGTGCTCTTGCTCCACTGACTTCCATTTTTCTGCCTTTCACTGAGTGCTCAAGGTACTGGTGTTGCACAGGCTAAGGCCATAAAACTCTATTACAGAATTCCTGTACTGCCAATGCATGTCATAACCTAGAATCTATTTCTGCTTCAAGCAGTGCAAATGGAGACTGTTTTCTAGACATGTTAGAAAATAAAAAAGTTGTGAAAAGTGGTGTCCACTTGGGTCTCTAATGGGTTGGGAATCAGGACTTCCTGAACATGTCTGTCATTCTTTACATTTCCCATCCCTGAGCTTTGTAGTATGCTTGAAAGTACTCCTTCTTAACCAATATATATTTAGAAAAAAAAAAAAAAAGGAAAATCTCAGTCACACCTCATGATCATCTCAATGCATGCATAGTGTATTGCAAGCAGTGTAAAAAAATCATGCACTGAAAATTCTTTCAGCTTGATATTCCAGAAATAATTAATAGGTATAACCTGTACTATGAATGGCTGAACTCTGATGGTCAGAGATGTGTTATGGCCATCTCTTTTGAACAAAAAGGAGAAAATTGTGCTTTTTCTCTCAGGCCTCAAGCAATCAACACTTAGAGCAAACTGTAGTTATCTTTTGGAACTGTGAGTTCTAAGCCTTTTCCTCAAGGCTGTCTGTGTGTGAGTACACTTTTCTTTTGCTAATATGCATCATTTGGAGAAGGTACTCAACTGTTTGGTCAAAAAGCCTAAACATATTTTGGCTTTACATTTTAGATATAAGTTTGCAAATGTCCTCTGGGGAGATATGTATGTTGTTTGTGCACATTTTCAAATGCCTCTGTTTAATATTCTGCTTGTGTATTTGTTGCCTAGTATTTCACATAGTCAGAGATGCTGTGAGCTCCTTGTAATGGTCCTGATCATCATCATCCTGTTTCATCCTCTTTTCACTGTTTATTCATTCTGCTTTGCATTCAGTAAAAGGAGGATGTCATTGATATCCTAGGTCAGCAAAATTATAAAATGAAGTACCAGTAAGGCAAGCAATTGTAGGAAAGCAAGGGAAGTGTGAAAAAGGAAGATCTATATGACACCAAGGTGAAACAGCAATCCCACAACAAATGAAAAAATGAAGAGAAGAATGTGGTTGTGTCCAGATCAGGGCCCCAGATTTCAGTGGTCCCTGGGACTTCTGATGCATCTTCCTCCATAAAATGTCATATATTTCAATATGAAAGTTAATGTCCTCCTTCTGTCATTACTGGCTAATGTTTCTGGGTCTTAAAAGTTGGTTTGTAATCTAGAAATATTATTTTGAAATGTAGCAGCCATCCTTCTCTCTCACTTGCAATTGGAGAGAAAATTACTTGCCACCTCACAGGACTAGGCTCTGTATTTTTATTGCAGACTGTTATTCTGTCGTTGTATGAACAATCATTTATTCTAATTTTGCATATACTCATAGAAGATGGAGTGGGGAAGGCAGTGTTCACTTATTCCTTGTTTGTTCCTCTAAGAGAAGCTAGTGTTGTTTAAGAGACAATTAAATTCCATCAGTGTGCCATTCTTTTCCTTATTTCCTTATTTCTCTTTGCCAGCTTGTAGCATAATAATGCATGTAGGTGTCATTTAGCAATTTATTTATCATGTTGTTTACTAGATTGTTTATGTAGTTTGGAGAGAACAGACATGGCTGCCAACAAAGCTTAAACAATGATTCTGTTACCCAGAAGCATGAGAATGCAATCAGGAGTATGCCATTGTGTTATCATCTTCTGGCATTGTTGGAGAGCAAAAGCAGAGCTCCCAGCTGGTCTAAAGAGCAAAAAAGTATTTTCACAAGGGATGATACTTTGCCCTCGTTATCACATAAAATTTTCTATCAATAGTCTTTATGATTCCATTTTAAATTTACTTGTATTCATGGAATAAGTGACCATATCAATTTAGTTATTTGCTTTCCTACTTAACTATTCTTTTCATTCCCACCATTATCTATTTTTGCTCCCTCATCTTTGTACCTGTTTCATTTATTTCTTTCACACATCTCTCTGGGCTTTCATCCATCACAATTTCCTGTATGGAGGTCTTTTCCTGACCTGTCTCATGAACTTAGTAATTTTTCATTTCTGTCTTTTCTGACTACTTATTTCTGCTTTGAGCGGACTCAACAGTTACTCTAAAATGTAGTTATTTTATTTGTCCCTACATAAATAATATACTAATAGTATACTTTTGCCTCATCTACCATTCACACTAGACTGCATTGATGGTTGCACTTTGTTCCTGCCGTGAGTTCTGTTGTTCTTGTTTCATTACCTCTTTAGTACACCATTTCTGGAGTTGGAAAGTGCTTTTGGACAGGGATTATGGTGCTATTTCCCCTGAAAATTGACAAACTGGTGAGCTGTCTGATCATTGGTATCTTCCTCGTATTTGTATGCTCTGTCCTTTTTTTTTTTAAACTCTTAAATAATACATATAACTCTCAAGACAAAGGGTTCACACTGGATAGAAACCCTGAATCTTTTTTCAGGTAATATACTATTGACGTTAATATTTAAAAAAAAAAAAAATTGTCTGAGCAGAGATTGCAGGATCAGTCCCAGAGATTGTGAGACTGTTGAACTCTGGCATAGCAAACTTTGAAAATTCACCTGAAGAGTTTCACTAAACTCCTCTGAAGAGGAAGCAGAGGAATTGAAGCAAGAACTGTTTACTATATATACTATATAGTGTGCATTTCATTCTCCACAGCACATATCTGTGATGAGGAGTGCAAAGTAGCTTAACTTCTTTCAAGGAAGACTGAAATTGTCCTAGTGGCTGAGGTCCCTGTGTTGGAAAAACAAGTTCTCTGTTTAGCTAGATGAAGCTGTTTTCACTGGGCTTACTATTTCACTTGGACTTCAGTGATTTTGTGGAGCAGCTAAAATGCAGTAAAAGTTCACACTCTGTTTTCACCACACAGTGGCATGTTTGTGTGCACATGAAAAAAAAACCAAAACAATCTTAATATGGTGACTTCCTAAAAGAGTTTTCAGAGGCCAATAGCAGTGTCCCTTTACTGTGGCTGTTCACGTTTTGTTCACAGCTGGGGATTGTAAAAAGTGGAAGCTCTCATTGCTAAAAACTGTGCAGACTCCTACCATAACATGGCATCTGTTGAAAGAAGAACAGCAGGACACAAGTTTCAGGTGTGCTTGATGGGTGGATGCTGTTGATCCACAAGATGGCATGTGAAAACTGTCCTTGTCTCAAAGGAGCAGGATCTAAACACTGTTGTGTTAGTGTGAACTGGGGCTAAAAGCTGTATATTTTGGAAAAGGAAAAGAAAGGAAGAAGTTTCAAATTGGAACTAGGAGCCATTTGAAATGTACCCTTTGTATTTTTGCAATGCAAAATTTGAGTGTGATGAGGAAGGAGTGAGGAAGAGCCCTTTTCTCTTACCACTGGAAGTAACTTGGTTTCTTCTTTTTTTCTTGGTATTGTATTGAGTTTATATTCATAATATGTCACTAAATGGGTACTGATTTACTGTGATTCTGCCACTGCTGCCTCTTCTGAGAACTTATCAGGGGTTTCATGGAAACCAAATATTTCTATTGACCAAGAGTTCTTATGGCTTGGGGATTATTAGTTTAAATTACTTTAACTTAGGCAATTCAAGACTTCAAATGTACTTGGAGGACATGAAAGTTCACAGTTGTATTTTAAATAATATACATTTGTAATTAATATTTTTACTTTTATTTTTTCAAGTTTGTACTGTGCTAAAACTGTAAAATTTGGATTATTTTAGCTCTCTTCTAGCTTTCATGCTATTTACAATTTGTGTTTACTTCATTTTGGACAATAAAAAACAAAATAATTAATTGTTTAGCTCAAATGCACTAAGCCATTTATTATATTTAAATGACAAACTGCACAGAGAATGTTAAAATTCAGATATAATCCTTTTTATTTAAATTTAATAAAATAGTATAAATATTTAATTTTGTAACATTTTTCACTCTCTTCTTTTGTTGAATATACCCTTATGTTCCACTTGCCTAATTTTTGTGTTCTTCTTAAGGGATTGTTTTAGAATATATGGAAAAAGATGAAAAGGCTGTTGCTGACTTTAGTAGATGTTATATCCGTCAGCTATTCATCTTTCACTAAATTCACACTTTTGGCCACACAAGGATCTCTGAAGTATTAATAAAATCAAGATCATTGTTAATAATATTGTCTTTAAGTATCTAGGAGTTATTGTATTTGAAGAATTACTTCTCTATTCAAATTTTTCTCATCAGCTCTGTAGTGTTCCCAGTCTGAAAAACATTGAGTGTATTTGAAGTCTTTTTGAGGGTTTTGTTGAGAACAGGTGAAGTCGGGTTCAACTTTTTACCTTTATTCCACAAACTTTCATCCAAACTTCCCCTCCACATTGGATTAGAAAAATCTTAATACAAAGGACTATTTCTTTCCAGTCTCTGATAATTGCTCTTTTTTTCAATTGCTTTACTACTGAAATGTTGCACATTCAGTTTTTCCCAACAGTTGCTATGTTCCTTAAAGGGTGTCATTGTCAAAAGAGAGCTAATTGGTAGAAGGAACATTCTTCTTTCAGCAAAAGGCATTACCTTTCCCAGCCATTGAATTTACGTAAGCATTTCATACGTGTGCCAGAAGAGTTTCTTGTCTTTTGACTAAATGAGTGACCACAAGGAATCAGATTCATATTGGGTTACACAGTAAGGGACTTGTTGACCTGAGTGAATTAAGAAAAACCTCTTTTTACTGCTGCCTGTTTTTCATGATCTGCTGTGTTTCGTCCCCCAAAGACAATATGCAGCTTCTCACTGAGCTGTTAAAAACAGATTTGTTACCTGGCTCAGAGAGCCATCCTAGAGCTTTAAAAAAGTTGTATTTGGACAGAGTGTGACGCTTAGAATGGGAGATAACTGATATTCTGGCTAGAACACCCCCAGGCAGTTTTCTATATCTAGGAAAACTAGATAAACTGTATGAGGATTTGCCATCGTGGGGACAGAGGGGGATAATGAGATACTTGTACAATGTTTCTGATCATATATCTGGTGCCTGTTTTAATTCTGGTCATCCTTCTGTGTTTAATATCTGTAAACGGTGTTTTAAGTAGGGATTATAAATTAAGCCCCTCTCAGAATTAAACTCTTATACAAACGGAAGATAATTATGTTGCTGAGCTCTTTAAAATATGGGTATAGGAATATCTGGTTTTCCCAGTTCAGAAATCTTTCAAATATTTCAAATGGGTACTGTTGCTAAGATAACACCTCCCCTTTGTAAATTACTTCCAAAGTTTTAAAATAAAATGAGCTTTTATATAAGAACAGCAGGAAATATGCATTGTTTGATAGATCTTTCCCTTCAGTAAGAAAGAGAAGTATTCTGCCTGAATTTCCCTCAATGCTGTTTTTAACTATAGAAATAACCTCCAGCCTTCCAAATTCCTTCCTAAGAGACTTCTTTGTTGTTTCAATAAATTTGCTAGTAGATCTTAATATATTAATGAAAGAATTAATGTGATCAATCTCCAATTACATTTGTTTCCTTTTTCAAATGTGTCAGTCATTGACAATTTTTATGATAAAAGGAGCTTATACTTTCTCAGATGTCTTCCTTCTTCATCTGTTTCCTTGATGTGTTTTGCATAATATGACTACATAAATTAAATCAGTTATGCCAATACAAGGGGAAATGGGTTTTGTGGAAATGATTCATGTATTTCTTACATAAAGAGCATCATATTTTCGTGTCTTTAATATTCAAGTATTTACATTGGTAATAAACAGATTAGCCTGTTGTGACAAAAAGTGCTGGGATTTGTGACACAACTGTATCATAAAACCTGTGAAAAAGCAAATGTCATTTCTAACCAAGGCAGTGTAACAATTCTGTACTTTTAAAAACTTTTACTAATAATCCATGTAGTTTACCTAAGCAGATGATAGAATCTATTTCCACAGTGCTGTACATTAAATGCCATCCATTTAACATCTCTGATCGGAATAAAGAATGTGATATTTGTCTTCCTTTTTTGGCTCTGTCATCTGTAAAATAGCTGTACTGATTTGCAGGTTAGCCAGTGTTGACTTTTCTTGCAGTAGGCAAGCTTACCTAGTATGTAAATCAAACAGTCATTACAGTCACTAAAAATGTTTTAAATTTTACCCATCAGTAAAGAGAAAAAACGGTAAAATAAATATTAAAATCTGCTTTAAAAAAAAAAGGTCTTAGGGGGAAAAATAGTAAGTACTAAGTTTAAATGTAAAATATTAATTCAACTTCTTGTGTGTAACCATTATCACAGTCTGATCATTTATTGTGATGTTATCACAGAGTACATGAATGTTACTTGATGTAGATAATAGTAAGATATTTTGGGATTTATAATGGGCAGGTATAGAGAGTATATCTGTATATAATAGCTCCAATATCACTACTGATTTCTTTTCCTTGAATTTTGAAAGGTATTCAATGGCTGAATTGGAAGCAATCACACTGTAGTCAGGCGATTTAAAGGTATTATGTAAATAGTGTTCAGAAACTATCTCCATACCTGCTATTCTTCACAAACCATAAGCCAAGTGTGATCCAGTAAAGGATCAGTTATACTTGAACTTTACTCTGACAATATATTAAATCTTGATTTCAGTAAAAGCCAACCAAGACTTATTGTTAAGTGTCATGCTTTTCTTTTTCTCTGTTTCAGCTGAGACAATCCCAGTCGTACTGCACAGACACAGAATGCCTTCAGGAATGTGAGTAATTGTTCATATCAGGTTCATGGACATAAAATGAACTGCAATAATTAAAACACAGTCTGAGTGTTCTTGAAAATGCAGCAGTTGATTTAATGTTATAGGAACATATTACAATAAATCAAATACTATGGTAATAAAATTGATATGCTGGGGAGGTAATTTCTAACAATCTGTGATGAATGTTTGTACATTAGAAGCAGAATTGATGGGAATCCTGGAGGTATCAATAAACCAGCATAACTGTCAATCAGGCCCCAAGCATTACTGAATCTTACTGTTAGTCTCCAAATAGGATGATTTGGGGAATGAGAGGGAAAAATTTGGAAGGTGCTTTATTTGTCCTCCTCAGATTCAGAGCAGCCTCACCAATGAAGACTAGATACTGAGCAGACATGTGTTCACAGCTGGGGCTGGGTGATGAACTGTCAGTACTGTGAGCCCTCTACTCCACTGTGAGGAAGAGGAGGCTCTGACATACACCATGACTGCATCTCTGTTGATATGGTGCCTGTGTAGTTAATGAAGCAGAGGACTGATGTGTACACTTCCTTGGAATTTGCTGTGAAATGCATCAAAAAATCTCTCCCAAACAGTGAACAGTACGTCAGTCAAACATTACCAGAATCAACAGTGAAGCATAGCTGTGTGGAGGTTATGCAGTAATGTAAGCATGCCCTGAGGCGCTGAGACACTCCCTGAGATGCTTTTTGTGAACTAGAGGGAATACTGTCAAATGTTTGTAAATAAAAGTGAAGTGGATCTCTTTTTCCTGTATCACTTTACCAGTTGAGCATGTGAACTCACTCAGCTTGCATCAGGACTGCTGTAATGCTTTGAGGGAGCAGCAAGCACCTGAGCAGTGTTCTTGTAAGCAAGAGCTGCTGATGCCAGTGTCTTTTACAGGTCTAGGAGCAGTGCAGGCAAGGTTTCCAGCATCTTGGAGAGAGTGCATGTCTTTGTTCATCCTTATGTTCCTCACTCCTCATTCCCCTGTAAAACCTGTTTAGAGATGGGCATGCAGCTCAGACTTGCACTGGGCTCTGCCAGTGTGAAACAATCCCAGATTCAGTGCCATGCTGGGCTGAAGGGGGAAAACTGAGCTGCCCCACATAACCCCTGAGGAAAAGATGGTGTGGTGCACGTGTGCTATACAGTGCTGCTGGCTTACTCTTTCTTTATGGGCTTTGTAAGTTATGCTGTCTGTGACTTCCATCGCTCCTCCTCTTCCACATACACCTGTCCAAGGGCAGACTTTTTAGTCTCCCACATCTTAGACTTGTGTGTAGTTTTTTTAATCACAGGCAGGTAGGAGAGGGAAAGAGGGAAAGATGATGGGAGACCGAATATTTTCTATATTAGAAGGAGGCACAGACAGGGTGTGGAGCTTTCTGAGTCAAAACCAAGCAATGGTAGGTCATTCTCACTCACGCCTTGGGAGTCTTGGATCATCAGTATTTATGAAGCTTTTAGACTAAGGACTGTATTAATGAGTAAGTTCTGATATGTGTGGGCACGAAGCTTGTGGTGGGATAGCTTTAATGTTACCAAGCTATAGTACAGTGGGGATTTGAATGGTTTGCAACAAATAGCTTTCCATTCTGAGATTCTTGCAATAACTGGTTGTGCAGATGCAAGCAATTTGGCAGCAATTGTTCCAAACCAGTGGTTTGTTTCAAAAACCAAAGCAAAAATTACAGAGTAAATCTTTTCCTATGTTATTATGTTGCTTAAATTTAGTTCTAGCAAAGGTATTTTTCTGCTGATGCAATGATACAGCCTGCATATTTGTCACATTACTTTGTGGTGCTTCTGTGATGCTGTGCTTGTGCCAGTCTGTAAGACCCTGGGAATCAAAGGCAAAAATAAACAGATTGAGCCTGGAGAAGCTTCTAGAGATGTTTTCAGAAATAAATTAAAATAATTCTGGGCCAATCTTCTGTCCATTGCTTCATCTTGTTTTTATGAGCTGTAAAGCAATGAGCTTACGTTTGAGGTGGGTCTCCTCTTCCCTAGGTCCCACAGCTCCACTTCCTGTTGACTTTGATTCCTCATTTCAGAATCTCAATATGAACAAGTTTGTTTCACTCTCACCAATTTGCTCATTCCCAGAATTTGGTCTTCCTTCTGGAAGCACAGCTGGGAATGTTGTCATACACAGATTCTTAAGTTGCAAGGTTGTGGAATAACTGATGAGATGTATGTGGTTTTGTTTTGGGAGACATCAGGGCTGGGGTTCAGCCAATGTCACAGCAGCGTCATGTGTTGTGCTGCTGCTACCAGCTGGAAATTTTCAGAAACACCCTCTGTTGATTCTTCTGAGCATGCTTTGTTTTTTTCAACTCTTGATTTCAGTTCTTTTTTTAGGAGCCATATCAAGGCAGTAGTACCAGGTTTCCCTCATTCACTTTTTTGTGTTATTATCTATAAATTCTTACTTACAGTTGTTGGCACCATTATGTCATGGTGACTTCCCTGCAGAGTTTCCTGCCAGGGTCAGGACCAGTGCTTTTGGATTTAGTTATAGGAACATATAAGCACCACTTCAACAAGTATTTGGGCACTCTACTTGATGGCTGTTCATCTGCTGGTTCTCCATCAGAGTATCTGCTGTGACATTAATGCATGTGTCAGAGTCTGATGACTGTTTCCTCAATTTCAGTGGGTGTCTTGCAGAAAAGAAAAGGTTGTAAGTTTTGAATAGGCAACACATTTAATACTCTGTTAGGATTGTTAATGGTCAGCATTAACAATCCCTTGAAATGAAGAATAAGAGCGGTAATTCTTTTCTGAATTCTGTCTAACGCAAGTGGAGCACGGGGGTTCTCTGACGTGTAGCAGTTGCAACATCAGCGGTTCATCCAGCCTAGGGAGGATCCCAGCTGGGACTGATCTGCTCTGATGGCTCATGGCCCTTCACAGTCAGCCTTCCCTGTCAAAGGAAATGAGGGGCTACTGCCTGAGTTTTTTCTGTGTTCTAGCAATTCCCAGACGTTGTGACCTCAGTTTACCACATTCATATTTTCAGCACTATTCTCACTGCTCTGCTAGGTTGTAATATGGTCAGAGATGACTGTCTCAAATGTTGTCTACTCTACTTCCAAATTTTTATGCAATTTAAAATGAATACATATATGTGATTCATCTTGATTTGTATTCATCTAGGGCAGTCACAGCAGCCTAACCTAACAGCTTGAAATGTCTGCCAACTCTTCCCTCCCTTTTCTGGGAATTCCCTTCTCCCTTCCTCTGCTGCTCAAGTCTGTTTTGGCTTTCTTTGGGTTCCTTATCCCTGCCTTTGAAAGTGTCAGCTTGCAGGCATTATCTCCTGAAGGTCCCATGGGCTGTTTGTCTTCCCTGATGATTCATTTCTAAAATACTTCTCTTCATACAGTTTTATGCCTTTCCTTCACAGAACAAGCAAGGCTTAAATCATCATGAAAAGAAGACCTAAGTCAGAGACCATGCTTTTGCCTTCCTGCATGCAGATGTTTAACAGTTTTTACCAGGGTCAATCTGTTTGTACTCCAAAAGAAGATATTTCTACCATGAGAGGGCAGACAAAAAGCACCACATGGAATACACTTTCACAGTAAAAGAAATTAATTTCTTTAAAGTACAGCCTCACTCTGAAGGAAAAACTGCAGTTTAAGGGCACTAAGTTCATGTAAGGGTATTTAACATGTGCACTTAGTAGTTTTAATATTGTATTCTTGATATTTCACTTGTGCAATCAGGAACTGGTTGACCTTTAACCTTTAAAAACTCTTTTTACCAAACTCATAATTTTAATAGCTTTTATTGCCTTCTAGAACCTCAAATGAATCTGCAAACATCTGTCACAAAGGATTTTTTTTTTCTACTTCCCATTTCTTTCTGGGAGAAGACTAGTTTGTGTGGCCTAGTCTGTGCTTCAGTAGGAAAAAGCAAGTCTAAAAACTATATCTTGTACATGCAGCAACAGATAGGATTCACCATAGTCACTAAATCCCATGGGAGTTAATCCCACAATCTCAGACCAGCTCCTCATAAAGCTTTCTCCTGCAGAGAGATAATTCAGCCATGCTGTAAAAAAAAAAAAAAAAAAAAAATTCCAGGTAACCACAGGGACAAAACTGCTCACAGGCATCCTTCAAAAGTGTGTGGATATGTATGCCAAACCCAGGGGACCAGATACTCTGAAAATAAAGACCTTGGGCTGGTTTCAGTGTTGCATGGAAAGGTAGGTTAGAGACTGTGTGTCATGTCTCTCAGTGACATGGGAATATGTACTGTTAAATTCTGTACTAGTTGGTGTGTCTGGAGCACTGGAGATTAATAACCAGATCCATCCATCAAAATGGGTGGTGGCAGGAACATTCATCTCAGACTAGGACAATCTTCTATTGATCTAAAAATATTAGAAAATATCATTCACAGGTGCTCTTAGAGGATAACCTTTATTCTTCAAGGAATCAAAACATCACTTCTAAATTACTTGCAAAAAAATGCCAGTTACAGATAAAGGAACTGTGACTGCAAACTCTTAAAAAGATTTTTTTTTTCTGCCCGTCATCATAAATTCCATCCTGCTTGGTTTCACCTTCACTCAACTGTTCTTTATCCATAAGCTGGTTTTATCTGATTGTTTTGTGATCTCAGGGATGGATGTCTTTGTAGCAAGATTGTTGTTTCCTACATATAACTGCTTCCAGTAGCTGAAATAGCTTCCTATCTGTTCTCTTGATTTGTGATGCAAAGCTTTGAAAAGTTGGATTCAACCCCACCTATGTGAAATTTTGCTTATCCTCTTCCCTGTAAGAGATTAAACGAACAGATTCTGAAATCTCTCACATCCTTATTAAAGCACACGGTCATTTGTGAGAGATGTGGGTTTACCAGTTCCTTGGAAAGTGTAAACATTGTTGTGTCTGTTCTAGTGTCTGGCGTGCCTTAAGTAGGTAGTACAGGGCCAGTTAGATCAGCTATTGTCTTGCTTAACTTAGTTCAGAACATGTTTCAGCACGTTTGGTTCTATCTAAACTTATTACAGCACAGGCTGGAAAAAACTGTCTTGCAATGAACGCCTGTGGTTTCCTTCTGTGCTCCCTTCTGCTCCCTTCCCTGACCTATAGCATGACCTGATCTGGCATCATTTGCTTACCCCAACTTTTGCTTAACGACCACAGACCCTCAGTGCACTAATGTTCAGCAAAAATTCCAGAAGGCAGTCGGACTAGTCTGTTTCTCTGCATTGTATGGGGAATCCTGACTAACAAGTAATCTGAATTTTCAGTCTTCTCCCAGAAATATTTGCCAAAGCAGGTACTTAAGGCCTTCTTACTTGTTGCTGAAGGTAGTCTCAGAGTGGCTATTAATTGTTGTCTGAGTTGTCTGGAAGCCCCAAAATAAAGCAGTTGTTCTTTTCATGCCAAATTATATGCTAGTCTGCTGGATATATAAAGATTTTCCAAGATTAAAATATTGATATATGCTGCTGATAATATTAATATTTTGGCCAACAAAACCGAAGGTCTAAATTCTTACCTTCACAATTCCATATTCTTTCAAAATCCAATGTGTAATAGTTTAGTGAATTAAAGGCTATAGCTTTCTTATTTATATTCTGTGCACTATGCCATCTCCTCCATATACAAAGCTCTTTATTCACTCAGATTTTCAAAAGAATTCTCACTTGTAATTGCATAGAATTCTAATAATAAAATTCCTCTACATTAGCAACATCTTGAGTTTTGAAATGTCTATATTTTGGACATTTTAAAGGCAAAAGCAGTTTCATTTGCTCATACATGTTAATGGTGGTGTTTGTGCTGTGAGAAGGATGAACTTCTATTGCATGGGATTTTTTCTTCTTTGACATTTTTGAGTGCATGTGATGTCAGTAAAGGACATCAGTCCCACAGCCCCAACTCATGAAGCCTTATTCCCAGAGCAGCACTGTGGAGAATGGCATAGCTGTAAGCTTCCCTGCAGGGCCCCTCTGCTGTGTTATGAACAAACCCTTTCCATGGAAGAGCCTCTGTTAGCAATGCCATGCAGGATGATGGTGATGAGGGTGGTTCTGTGGTATCAGCGTTAACCTTCAAGGAAATTATTCCAGCAGGGTCTAAGTTATTAAGTAAATGTTAAATAAGAACAATCCAACCAATACTGAATCCAGACTTGACTCCATAATCAGGTGACCCACATAAGACAACTTGAAAATATGACAGATACTAGTATCTCTGTGGAGTTTTCTGGATGTTAAAATGTTCATCTAGAGTAATAAAATAGAATAGCTCTTCTCTTTCTGAAGGTTACTCATTATAGCTTTGAATTAATTGCTCTGTATCAGTTGATCATCCAGATCATTAATGAAGATGTTAGGCCTTCAGATACTATAATAAATGGATTCATGTGAGTACCACAGGTAATTATCTATACATGGGTTTACACTTCAGCTGACAAGATTAGTTACTGTTTGATTACTTGAAGCTATGTTTCAGAGGAGAAAAGTTGTTTTAAAATGTGCAGGTATTTGCAATAGTTTCTTGACCTAAATAGATCAGCCATTTCCAGCCTGAAGGTATTTTCTTAAATTTATCTCCATGTTTTGATGCTTCAGGCATTATGTATGGAAATTTGGTGTAAAATTTTTATATTGTGTTCCTGGGCTTCACTTTGGAATGTATCTCTGCAGCATTTTTTCACCTCCTGCCAGATACATTGCTAGAACAAATACCACATGACCTGGATGATCAGTCATGAAGATCTGGCATATTGACACTGAAACATCTTCAAAGAAACTCTCAAGAAATAACTTAGTGTCAAGAAATTGATTACCGTTAATTTGCTCCTTTCTTGCTAGAAATTAGCATGTTCTCTGTGTGGGGCCTAACTATGGAGCCTAAGCTTTCATCAGTTTAGTCTTACTGTTTTATTTGTTTGAGGCAAAAAAACAAAGACCAACATACATATGGGGGGTTTTCCTACATAAATGTATTCTGCATCAAGTTTGATTTCTTAAAAATCAAGTTTGATTTCTTAAATGTGAAGAGCGTGTTTATCATCTCCAGTTCACTAGGAGCTAACATGATTTAAGAAATATTCGTGATAATTCTAAGAATGCCAGTGAAATATTATGAAATAGATTATTGTCTTTTCAAATGGGTAAGAAATGTGATAAAATACAGTATTACTGTCTCAAAGCCAAAATGAGGGACTAATCAGAACACTCCATTGAAAAATATTTCAGGGATTTTTTCCTGAGATTGCATTTTTGGTTTCACCTGGGGAAAAGAACTCTGTTGTTACTCTGTTACAACTTGAGTTTTCCTTGTCTGTAGTGCCAGGACCAAACTCTTCCAGTGACAATGGCATCAGCTTTGCCATGATAATGATGGCCTGGGTGGTGATTGCACTTGTCTTGTTCTTACTGCGACCTAGTAATCTAAGAGGATCAAACACAGTCGGAAAGCCAACCAGCCAACACAATGTAAGTACAGTTTCAAGTGCCCTGCAGGGAGATTCTATAATAGCTTAAACCTATTTTGGTTTAATACACACTTAATAGTAAAAAATCCAGCAAACCCCAGATGCAGGGAAGAAATGATGATGTCTGGTTCCAGATCAGAAGGCTGAAGGATAACTTTATTAAAACTATACTATATTACATTAATATACTATTTAAACAGATACTATACTATTCTACATACTGACTTCTTACTTACCTATCTAACTAACTACAAACTCGTGACTCTGCTGAGAGTCCGAGACACAGCTGGATCCAATTGGTCATTGAACCCAAACAACCTTCACCAGAATCCAGTCAAGCAATCACTTCAGGTAAACAATCTCCATACCACATTCCACATGGGGGAAAACAAAGGAGCAGAAATAAAGATTGTTTTCTCTTCTTCTCTTTGTGCTTCTCCTGAGAGACAGAATTATGTCTCTCTGTCCAGAGAATGTGAATGTCACATACACTGTCTCAAAGTAATATTTTCCCATTTTTTTCCATTGTATTTTCTTGGAACTCCATTAAAAATTAAAATGAGTTAGACTAAAGTGAAAGGAATCATGAAAGCTAAGTATGGGATGGAGCAGATGCAGTGTCCTCTGGACACTGTTTGTCCCTGGATGAAACTGCCTCCTGCCTTCTTAGGTGAAAGGGGACAAGCACAGCTTTAAGAGAGGTCAGTAAAGAAAATTACAGCATGATACTTAGACAAGGGTGATCTTTGTCCTGTATGTGGGATCATGGAAAAATCTCATTTAATACAGTATAGTTTTTGGTGCTCATTTTCTCTAATTATTTTAATAAATATTGAAAAACTATGAAAGAAAACAGAATGTAACACTTCTGAGTTCTTCTATTCCTAAATCCTCCTATGTGAAACACTAATTCTGTACTTGCTTTTTTTTTTTTTCCCTCCTTTCTTCTCCCAAGGGACAAGAACCACCAGCCCCACCAGTGGACTAGAGCATTCAGTATTGGAAAAGTTCAGCAGCTAAAACATTGCACGACCAAATGAACGAAGTGACCAGATTACTCCTAACACCCACTCAATACGGTTTTCTTTTCTCATTTATATAGAGCAGAGTTACCACTCAGCAGTAATCTTCATGAACTGCTTTTAGTGACTTCAATTTTAAGTTAATTTTTGCTTTATATGTTATTACAATTCCTATAAAATTGTAATTTGAATAATGGTAAGGCATTGCAGGGTTTTTTTGGTTGTTACTGTTACTGTGGACATTCCACTCAATCTCTTTCTGTTCCAGTGATCCTAATTTCTTTGCTGTGATTTCTGATATGCATTGAAAGAAAAAGAAAATCCCAGTCCACCTATAAGAATGGAAAGTTACTGTCCTTTCTACAGATTGATTCATATTTCTTCTCCAGTATGCTTTGAGAGTTATATTATGGCTGGAAGTACTTAGTTATGTGCTGAAAAATAGAAATTGTTTTATATTTGCCCTGGTTTCAGAGCAGCTTTTATTTTGGTCTTCAGACCACTAACAGTTTTCAGGGTTGCTGGCAAAAGCAACCCTGGATTGTCCACTAGAATTACACTGTGCGTGTGCATGCACACGGAAGTGAACGTGACAATTGCCACTGTCAAAGCTTTGATCTATATATTGGGAACTTCACACAAAAGATTATACCACCAAAAAAGTTAATTCAGCCATTTTCATTAATAAATTGTAGGTCTTATTCAATATGTTGTGAAAAAAACATACTCTAAACCCAGGTGTGTTTACTGATAGATTTTATCAAAAGAGAAATTTAGTAAGAAGAACTTGGTAGAATTTTCTGTCCTGGCATAGTCTTTTCATAATTGGTACCTTAATAAGTTTTTAGCCATGATATAATGGATATTGGACAGGATGAAATCATACCAAGAAGTTACCATGGTTACCAACTTTTGGTATACAACATGTATGGGATTATTCAGGTTTTTTCACCTGTATGTTATCAGCAATTCTTAACATTTCATCCTTATCTACTAGTTGTAATTGTAGAATAACAAACTTGCAGGTGATTACATATGGCATGTCTCTTCCATCTAATAAATGTGTGTATGTGTGGTATGTTTAAGTGTGTGTATGTGTGGCTGTGCACACACCTGTGCACATCTCCCATTATGGCAAATGGGAATGACTTTTTTATGTACATTAATTTAAGAACATTTTAAAGATGTACAGAAAAGCAACACTGTATATTTTTCTTGTTCAATTTGAAAAAATGATCAGAATAATGTAAAGAACATTTTTATGTTACCAACATGAAACTTCTTTCCTTAAAGGTCAGTAGGACAGACATATGGGAATTCTAAGCCTTACTGTACAAACCTTTATTTCATGAGGACTTTAGTTAGGGAGCTGAAGGAACTAACTGTTAAAGTTCAAAAAGGTTTGTATTAACGGGCTCTAACAAAAATCTCACATCAGATCCCGTGGTTGACAGATGCAGGATTTTGCTCTTCAGGGTAAATGGTGAGCCAGCTAAGCCTCCTTGTAAAGGTACAGTGTAGACCTGAAGAAGGGCTTCTGTAATTTGATGTAATTGACCTTTGAATTTCTATGGAATACTGTGCTCCCAAGCATAGGAGCATGTTTAAAATATATATATATATATAAAAAAGAAGAAGATTGGGCCAGGTGCTCTCAGTGACATCAGTGCAGTGCCATGTAAAGCAATGAAACTGCAGGAGAGAGGCTGAGAGAATTTGTCCCATTATGTCTAATAATGTACAGGCCACAAACACTGTGTAAAGATGTCACTGGGAAAAGCACTCTGCCAGTGCTTACTTTTTGCCTTCCATGTACATTTATGTTTGGGATGCTGTTCAGAACAAGTAATACAGCATCATTTAGTTGAACCCACAAGGAAACGTATATAATCTCCCACACTGACCTTTTTTCTCCAAGGATTTTTGGCCAGAATTCTTCCCTATTGGAGGCACAAAACAAGCTTCCAATTGATTAAAAAGCCAAATGAAACAGGCTTCTATTCAGAGCACTACTCCTCATCCTATTGGGAATTGGTGAGATTTACAGAAGATGCTCCTCACTTGTGAGGATCAGTCTCACTTAAATGTCTGTTTATGTATTTATAAAACTTACCATGTGCACCCACTTCTAAGAGTCTTGGCAAATGAACTTCTTGTTCAGAGGAATGTTGTGGTTTACCTTTAAATGAAATGTCTTTGCTTAAAATTCCTCTAATTGTCCCAGTGATTTTATATATGTATGCTTTCCTCATGTAAATTACTATTTTAAATTTTCTATGTAAAAGAAAAAAAACATTGGAAATATTTTATTGTAAAATGTTTTACTAAAGAGCCAGGCCACTATCCCACATAAAAATGTATGTCTTTTAAATTCAGATACTCTCTCCAAGATATAAAATTCAGATCAGCACTCTTAATTAAAATAAAAGTAAGTAACCATAGGACTGTATTTTGCCACTCTTATTTGTGTTAAATAGTGCCTTACTCATCAAGTAGTTGCACTGAAGTTTGTGGAACTACTCTGAGATAATGTACTAGTAGCAGCTTTAGTAAGGGTGGCAGAAATCTGGCCTTTAGTGATGTAATTTGTGATTAAATAATTGTATCATGGTTACAGATGTTTATGGTAAATTTTGGGAAGAGATTAGTGGTATGCAAAGTTCCAGGGTATGATCAGTTCTGTAATGATGGTTTTAAGCTTGGTTAGTCAGAAATGCAAGTTGTAGCAACTTGGAAAATATGGAGGGAAATTTACAATTATACCTTAACTTTGTTAAAACAATAGTATTTTTAGAGTCTGCTTAACACAATTACTATACTCTGATATGAGAAATCATATGTATTCATGCACTGTCTGCAGATCACTTAGCCTTGTAATATTAATGATTGAAAAAGGAAGAATGAAGATGTCATGTACTTAATGTAAATTGGTGGTTTAAAATATCTGAATTATGCCAAACAAAAAATCGTCTGTGCCATTTGCAGTTTCCTAGTAATCTTTTACTGAGTACTTGGATTGGGATAAAGGGCTTGTACTATGCACTTTTTATTGACTTAACAAAATAAATAGCAATCATTAGTAAACTTTTGTCTTTGTTTTTTAGTTTTTATTTAAGATACAGGACTGCACCAACCTATCAATTCCTAAGGTAATTTCAAATAATCTAAAAGTAAGAATCAGTAAAAATAGTGTGTCACCTGTGTAACTTTTAAACTGTAAATTCTAACTCTTCTAATGGACACTTGTCTACTGTATGTATCTCAAGCAAGTCAGAACAAATAAAAAGCAGTTTCCAAGGTTTAAGATACTTTGATGATCAACATGGTTACCTCTGCCTTTTGCTCTTTGAAGTAGTTATGCAACCTAGGAAGTTAGAAATAATACAGAAAAAATAGTAATGACAATTATGCTGATTGTGTTACTTTGTTTTAGATCAAATCCTACTATTTTGGGATTGCAATCTATTTTCCAGTTCTAGATCTTGGCAGTGTTGGAGCCAGACCTGCTTTGAGGAAGGAAGATGCTGCAATGGCTCTAAGGCAGTGCGTAGGAGCAGTAGAGACCTGCTGCTTCCTCACTGTTCCCATGAAGTGCAGCACTCTTCTCTGGAAGCAGAGCACAGAATTCTGAGCACTGCCTCAGCAGCAACTCAGATCCCTCATTAAGGATTCCTGTGTTAATCTGAGGAAGAAAAGGAGAACCAGGGGAGCATTAGGGTTTAAAATAATATACACCTATCCAGAGATAGTGGCAATAAATACCAGAGAATCAGAAACAAAATCAGAATAATATAATAATAACAACAAGAAGAAGTAACAAATGTTTTAGGCATTTGAGTTGATAAACAGTACATGATCTTACTCAAATATCAATAATGTTGGCTCATCAAAATTTACCCTTTTACTCAAACATGAGATTATAAATAACCCCTGAAACTAAAGCTAAACTTCTAAGTACACTTGTTAAAATGTTTGCCAAGGATGCAGATGCCTATTGAGAAAAGTGATGCAGAAAGAAAATTGCCACAAATCTAAATTCATATTGTTGAATAGATCTGTACAAGGCCTAGTTGTTCAAGATCACCAGTAATTTGAAATTACTCTGCCCCAAAGCCTGAAAAAAAATTACCCTATTTAGGATGTTTGGGAAAAAGACACCACATCATTGCAGCAAAATATTCCATTAAGTTAATTCTTTGCAAAAATGGACTACTTACATCCTTTTCTCCTTCTCTTTATTTCTCCATTACCAGCCAATGGCCTACAGTGCCATTCACTGGAAAGATCTGCACTTTGGGGTGGGGGAAGAAGCAGAATATTCCATGCTGAACCACATCCTCGCTTGTAAAACAACACAACTCTTACTAACTTCCAGGCAACATCAGCTGAAGATTTTTCTTTTCATATAAGAAAAGTAACTGAACACTTGTATCAAAATTGCCAACTCCCATAGCAGACACTTTGGAGTTAAATGTAATAGCTAGAAGAATCGGGCTTCCACACTCCCTTTTTAACATCTGCAGCTCAGAGTACTGGCCAGGGTGGGTGTCTGAAACAAATGTGCTTCAATATTTGGCAATATATATTAATTCACCCTATATGTACAGCATTTTAAAGGTTTCAGTCTTCTTGCCTTTATGGAAAGTGTTACTGTAAAATACTTACTGAAAATAAAGCAATAATTTATAATCAAAGATAACATGTAACAAGGTTTAAGAAAACAGCCCTTTGCATTTATAGGTTTTGTCATTACATCTTCCAAGCTATACATGATGAAACAGAGGAATAATTTTTGTGACTATGTAGTTTTCAGACTTTTAACTGGTTTAAAATTAATTTCTCTTGCTGCAAAATCTGTCTTTAAAACCTAGAGATAAGAAAATAGGTTTCCTTTAGCAGACCAATGGAAAACCCCACCACTGTACAACATTCTGAAGGTCACAGCCATTGGTTCGATATTAAAAGCAAATCTTAAAAAGGTGTTCAGTTTAGGGGAGAACTTGAAATGATAAATTATGAGATGAAAATTATTAGCAAGAAAACAACCCAAAGAAGCCTCCACAGGACTGGCACTACACCAAACACCGCAGGTAATGCATCAAAATCTGCTTTCTTGCGATGATAAGTAAAAATTGGGTTTCTTCAACTCCCTTAGTGATTTCATGCAGTCTTGTTTGAAATAGAAAATCTAAATAATCATTCTCCCCTTCATCAAATATTAGCTTGCAATTTGAATCACAAATGCATCTTGTCTCTGACACTCCCTCCTGCTGTATGCTTGAGTTGGGCTTCATTATGTAAGGGGAAGAGATTAAGCCAAATTATCTTTTCACTATGCTGTAAGGGTAGATCAAATGTTCACCTTATTTTATGCAAACAACTGTTATGGCAGTAGGACAGCTCAGCTGAGTAAAACCCTTTAAAGAAGGGATGCTACAGGACGATTACTCTCCAATGGGGCAGTGATGAAAAGCAGTGCCTTATCTGACTGCTCTTACTTCCATTGCATTAGTTCCAGCATTTAATGGTTCCTTGCTGTTCTGTTGAGATGGCTGTTAGCCTGAAACAGCTCTCCTGGTGGGAGCTGCAGTGTACCCCATGTTCAAAAAGCAACGCTGCTGCCCGCAGCACTGCTCCTGGAGGAACAGCTTTGATGTCAGGCATGAACTGTATGGTTTCCAGAAAAACATCAGAAGAGAATGAAAAAAAAGAGGCACTTAGAAAACAACAGACAGGCCACCAAATGTAATCACGCCTGGAAGGAAGTGTGAATAATTTCTCTGTATACTGAGAGCTTTAAATAATGTAATTAGAGGAAGGTCATGTACTGGGAAACAAAACGTTGTGCACTAACGTAAAGAATGGAGTTTGACAGGATATTTTCATCAGAGTTCTCAGAGTGCCCTTCCTCCAGCTTTCAAAAGTTTTAATCCTGCATGGCTTTGGGGTTTTATTAACATGGCAGTATTGTACATGAGACCTGACGAGGTTGTTGTCCAGACGTTCCATGTCCTAAGCAAACAGGCATGTTGAACCTGAGCAGAAATTCACTGCATTTTGCAACAAATTTTACCAATAATTGCAGTTTGAGAGGCTGGTTGTCACCAGCAAAGAAAATACTATATTAGACTAATCATAAGATATTTAGGCAAACTGTCAGGCTGTTTAGCAATGTCAAAGTTCTGGTGAACCACAGAGAGGTGGACATGAGGAGAGGTTGCAAGTAGGGACATGCCAGGCAGAAAACGTCTCTTGTAGCAAGACAGTGTTGGCTCTGAGCACACATAGAGCTCAGGTTCTCATCTGCCTGTGTTCAAAAATGGCATATGGCTGCTTTATGCAGCTGTTGGAGCCTTTTCAACACGCACACCCAGTCCTACATGTCCTGAATAATCTCTTTAGCTGCATCTCCTTCCTTCCTCTTCACATTGTAAGATACAAGGCATGGATTCAAATACTGATCCAACTGGTCTTCTGGGCACTTTTGTGCCTCAGCCTGGGACTGTTGCCGAGTACCTCGGATTTCCCAGTTACAGGTGCAGTTACCTCCCAGTCATGCTTTGTCAGAAGTTAAAGAAAGGCTTGACAGACAACAGTAGTTGTTGAATCTGTGTCAGATATTAGTGTCAGAAACTGATTACACAAACTCAGCTGCCTTTAGTTAATGATCAGCTAAATCTGGTTGGCAATCAGTCTGACATTGAACAATAACCAGACAGGATTCAAAACCTTAATATCCAAGGTTCTTTGCTGGCTTTTCCTCCCACTTCCAACATCAGGATGCCAGCCAGGAGATTATGCAATCCTGAACTCGCTTGCTCTTTGTCTTCCTTCTCCTTCCCCTCATCCCCCAAATCCTTAAAAAATAATTTTTCCCTTGCATAACAGAACAGCTTGTACATAGGAGGTGAAAAGTGGCCCCTCCACCCGTCTTTGGCATTCAGATCGCTCTTTGCTCAGTAGTTTCTGGAAAGGCAGAGGTGTGGCCTCAAACCCACTCCCCCGTATGCTGGAAGAAGGATTCACCTGACCTAATCAATTGCCAATGCTAAAGAAAAACACACACCTGAAATCCCATTCCTCTTGTTACTTAGTTTACTTATCCTGCGCTGCAAAAGTATTCACAGTCTACACTGAGCCTTCAAAAAAACAGAGCAGAATTCACAACTTTTATTTTAAAAAAGTGGACCAATCTCATCTGCTTTGCAGCAGCCTTACATAACCTTTCTTGCCTTACATGTTATTGGAAAAAATTCTACATCCTGGTAAATGATGGGTCTTCCTCAGTGGAAAAACCAAGAAGATCCCATCCGATAACTCGGAATTTTTTCTGTAAGAAGAGGGGAGACCCAAACTTCACACCATTTATTTGCAACGCCTTTAAGCCCTGCATGTTTTAATCTGCCTGCAGTGCCCTCACCACCAGAGTGTAGGCTATAGGGAAAGAACAGCAGCCCTCATCATCCTTTCACAGAATCAGTTAGGCTGGAAAAGCCCTCCAAGATCATGCAGTCCAACCTTTCAGGTTAAGTTGTGCTATTTGCAAGAGGGAATGCGAGATCAACGTCCCAGGCACGAGTGTGATTGTCTATCAGTGAAGGTCCTTTACTTTGAGAAAAGGGACTGGGGTCTATTGCCTGTTCCAAGGACTCTTCAGACATTTGAAACAGCTCTCAAATAATAGACAACAACCCAGACCTTTCTCCTCCCAGGAAAGGGCCATGATTACCAGATACAAAAAAACATCCCTTTTGAAGCTCCTTGGCAAGTAGCATAGATGCAGGTGGAGTGTTAGATCCATGTGGTTTTTTATAATCCTCAGGACACGGCACTCTCCTGAGGTAAGGATGCCCGAACTCCCCCCCACCCAGCCTAGGAAGGCTCTGAAGCTCTTGCCCTCGTTCTTAGCAAACTCAGTAATTGGGAGGTATAAGCTGACTCTCAGAAACTACTAACTACTCACATAAACACCAGCAGGCAGAGGGAAGTCCTTCTCACACACACCTGGCCTTGTCCCCTTCCTCTGTCTAGAAAATCCACTCCTTGTGTGCCAGGCATGCACAAAGCACACTTACCAACACCCTCAGCAGATCACTCAAACGACCTGAAGTGTTTTTGGCTGTGGCTGGTACAGAGGGACCAGATAACATTCTTGCAGTACATATGTATGCATTCATGGCTATTCTGAGACCTAAGGAGATAGATGGGGGTTCAAAGATGATGACTTCTATGTCACTCACTGAACTTCTATTTGCTTTGCTTAGGTTTCCCTGGGGAAAAAAAAAAACCAAAACCACAAACCTAGACGTGTTTAAAACTGAGACATCTGTGCCAGTAAGCAATGAGAAAAGGTATGACTTGTTTTTACTTCAGAATAAACACAGTGAACCCTGTGCCTTTGGCAGGCAGTTCATTGACTAACCACGCTGAATCTGCCAGGATCCTGCACTGACTGCAAACCTCAGTAGGCTCTTTCAGTAGAAACACACGAATTTTACAGGCATTTCTAAAGGAGCTGAGATTACAGTATGTACTCACTCAAATAGGTAAATATTCTTCTAGGGAAAGACCAGATCCTCCAAAGTAGTAACAGGATAAGATATAAAACAGAAATAATGACTCAACTTTAAAAAATATATATTAAGAATATATATTAATATATATTAATATAGTAATAATAATTATATAATTGCAATTATATAATGTGCAGTTATAATTTTTAATAATATAATAATATTAAAATATATTTATATATTAAGAATATATATGAATGAAAATGCCACATAAGAACAAGGCAATTCTTTAGTCGCTTTGTTAAGAACACGCATGTATTATCCACCTAGACTGGCAACACGTAACATAGAAATCGTAACCTGTTTAAAGTCTAAATCACTACAATGATGCAGATGGAGTAAAATCCCACACCCAGGTTCTAGGAGAGGCAGTGTAAGTGAACTTAAATGTCCTGGAGAAGAAGAGACAGCAGATTTCTCACAATCTTTCTGCTCCCAAAGTCAGATGTAGTATACTAATACCATACCATGTTTACATAAAAGGCAAGAGCAGTATCGGAAAACTTTAATACTGCTAGGCAAGAGGTCCCTGGGCGGTGCCCAGGTCACAAGAGTGCAAGCTCGTTTTATTTCCTTCTTCTGGGCAATGTTCGCCACTGGACTTTAAAAGTTTAAACTTTAAACACTGAACTTTACTGTAACCTATCCACGTTTCCCTTCACTTCTCTTTGCTGAGACCGTGCTACGGTACAGGAGAATGAACACCGCCTTCTTTACTTCACAGTATCCATAGCTGAAGGACAAAAAAATTACTCAACCACCACAATTAAGTTCTCTTACAAAAACACCCTGAGGCAGAAGACAGGAGCAGTTCAGCGGCCCGGCCCCGCAGCTCCCAGCCGTGCCCGGGGGCCCCGCGGCCCCTGCCGGGGCCGGGCCGGGCCTGCCCGAGGTGTCTCGCGGCCATTCGCCGGCAGCGCGGCGGGCGGGGAGCGCGGGGCGGGCGGGCCGCGCCGTTCTCCGCCCCCGGGGAAGGAGGAGGTGGGACGGCCCCGCGCGGCGTCCTCGCCATGAAGCAGCCGCCTCGGGCCCGCCGCGGCCCTTTAAATAGCGGCCGCCGCCGCTCCCGCTCCCTTCGCAGCAGAGCGTCGCGTTGAGCTCGGCGCGCATCCTCTCCGAGCATCCCCGCCGCGCATCCCCGCCGCAGCGCTCCCGCTCGATCCGCGGCGCCGGGGCCGGACCGCGCCCGCCTGCCCGCGGTAAGTGTCCGTGCTGCGGCTGCGGTGCCGGCCGCGCGTCCCCCCGCTGCCGCCCCGGGGCCCCTTCCCGCCCCGGAGCGCGGGGCCGGGGCGCGGCCGGGGAGCCGCTCCCTTCCCGCCGCGCTCCCAGGGATGGAGCCCGCGGCCGGCTCGGCCCGCACCCTCCTCCGGGGAGGTGGCGGGAGCTGCGGCCTCCCTTTCCCGGCCGAGGGGCTGCAGGGGCAGGGCGCGGCCCGGGGTCCCGGCGCGGCTGTGGCCGCAGCCTGGGGCCGCGCCGGCGCCCGCCGAGCGCTGTCTGCAGCGGCGGGCGCTGCTCGTGCCCGGGATTGCCGTGGCATCAGCAGTTCCTCGGCCCGAGGGTGGTGTTCGGGGTGTCACGACTCACAGCGACCACAGGAACGCTTCTTTGGTGGTCTGTGTATGCTGGCGCTCCGGAGAGAGGCAGGCTCCAAAACCTTCCCGGTTTGGAGAGAGGAGTAGCGGTTCCTTTCAAGAAATCAACCATAAGAAAACGCCTCTGTGGGCCGCAGCATAATAAAATCTGAAATCACTGATACTCTTTGTTTGCCTTGAATTGTTGGCCGGTATTTTAATTTGTAGCTCTTGATTTTCCATTTCCCTCTCCTCTTACTAGAGCAATCATGTTTGAAATTAAGAAGATTTGCTGCATTGGTGCTGGTTATGTTGGTGGGCCAACCTGTAGTGTTATTGCACAGATGTGCCCCAGTATCAAAGTTACTGTTGTGGATGTCAATGAGGCCAGAATCAATGCCTGGAATTCAGACACACTCCCAATCTACGAGGTAAACGTCACTGTTGTCTTTTATTCAGCCAGCGTTGCCTTTGCTTGCCTCCCACTACATGGCATTTCCCTGTAGCCCATTTCTGAAGCTTGTCAAGCTTAGCATGTTAGTGATGTCCTTCAAAAAGAGTATTCTGAAACACCTGCTTGTTTCTACTTCTCATTAAACCAGGTTTCTGAAATAGCTTAGTGCAGCTGATGCAGATGTGTATTAATGATTATATGAAGGGCCTAATAAGGAAAAGTGATTCTATATATAGTGAATTGTGCTAAATCATGCTGACTTTCTTTTGGGACCTGATTTGATCATAACATAGTCCTCTTGCTCAATTACAGATACTACCTGCTGGGTTGTAGCACAGTAGAAATGTGTAATACTCAGTTGTAAGCTTTATTTGCATTCTGAATACTGCCAAAATCCAATCTGTGCTGCCCAACTTTAACTATGTGGAAAGATTGGGACAGTCATGTTTCTGATTCAGTTGTACTATGAATCTTCAATCCGGCCTAAGAAAACTAGGCCAAATAAATGTACCACACTATCCCTCCTTCATTACAGAATTACTTTAATTTGAAAATAGGTAAAGCATTTTTCTATTTTGCTTCTCTTAGCATTTGTTGTATTTTCCACATTTTTCATCATAAAAGATCTCTTTTTCTTTCTTTCTTTCAAGAAATACAATTTTTATAGATTTGAGTTCTTTAATAGGAGTGAAAACTTATCTTCACTTATCTCCCAAAGACAAGGTATCTGACTGGTGCTAACAGTTGCTCTTTTGCTATAAAAAGGCTTCTTCCCTCTTAAAACCAGAGCTGTACTGTGACTAAGTCAAGATGAATAGACCTTCTCTGTCCTATAAATTCAAGGGAAACTGTGTATAATGTTCAGATTAGCAGGTGAGACATGAAAAAAGTTTTTGAAAGCAAGTACTGTGTTTTCTCTTAACACTTAGACTGAATGAGCTAAAGTGGAGCTCGCCTTGGCATGGTTTGTTTTTTTTTTTTAAAAAAAAAAACCAAACTTGTAACATCTGTTTCCTGGAATGGTGTCCTTTGCTTACAAAGAATGTACAAAAACTGCCAAGAGTTAGTTCAGACAGTTGTAAAATTGAGTCACTGCACAGTGAGGTTTTTGTGGTTTTTTGGGTTGGATTGTTTCTTTTCAGTGTCAGAAATTGTCTAGAGGACTGCCTTTCTATTTACATCCCATTGTAAGGACCGTAGTTGGAATATTCAGTGGATTGTAGGATGTTATTTTGCCTGTTCTGACCTTTGTTTTTCTTCTAAGTGGGTGGTATTTGATGTAAAATGAGACAGTAAAAATGTCTTGCATAAGAAGGCTTCTGCTTCCTTTCTTCTCTGCATCCAGTGAACCTTTGCCTTTCTGGCATTTACTTAAGTATCTAATGTCACGATAGGTGTCTCACGTTGGAGATATGATTGCCATGTGACAGTGCATGACTGACTATTCAAACAAAATATTTTGGTTAAAATTTTTTATGACCATTCTTAAAAATCCATACAGATTTTGCTCATTTATATGTGACCTCCTGCCTCTCTTGTCTGAGTGGAAGTGTTAAGAGAGGGGAAAGTGTTACAGCACCGTATGTATCTCTGGAAAGAATTTCATCATATTATGGCTGTTGTGATTCTTCCACACTGTAGGAGTAGTGTCAGGATAAGTTTAATCTGGCCCAAAGGTGGGTGGTTGCTGAAAGGAGTGGTCTCGATTTCCTGTGTGTCTCTGCTGCCTGGCTTTTGCTGGATCTGGGCTTGCTTACTTGGTAGAAGACTTTGTGGGGTGTTTTTTTTATGCTGAAGCAGTTTTAAATCTGATAGTGAGGGGATCATGGACAGAGGGAAAAGGAGAATTGAGACCACCTCTTTTGGTTGCATTCTAGGGAATATTGTAAGACTTCTTGAATCTACTTAATATCACTCTACAGGTATTTCTTAAATTGCTTCTTGTGGTAGTAGAACTGAGTACTGGAATAACTGAAAGCTAAAATTTGGCTGTGCAAATATGCAATTCAGTGTGGCTCAAAGTTTCAGGGCAGCATTGTGAGTCTTTTGAATAAGATAGAGTTTAACTTTTTTTACTGTGTAAATCTTCAGAAGCTTTACGTCTGCCAGGCTGAAAACATGCTGCACTGACAGGGGGGGAAAAAAATCTTTCTGTATCTGAAATTATATTCTGTTTGGGCATAAAGTTTGCTGTTCTTCTAACTGCATTAATCTTAACTGGGTTTTTTTCTGCTTCTTTTTCAGCCAGGGTTACAAGAAGTAGTAGAATCCTGTCGAGGAAAAAACCTCTTCTTTTCCACCAGTATTGATGATGCCATTAGAGAAGCTGATCTTGTATTTATTTCTGTAAGTTTAGGCAAAGGTGGTTTTCTTTTTTTTTTTCTTTTTTATCAAATCATTGTGTTGCTTTTCTTTTAGGAAGTTGCCTTTGTTTTGTCATGTAGATTCAGTTAGCAGTATTGTGTCATTGTGTCACAGATTTCTCCTTGTCTTTTCTGTGTACTGCGGGAAAAGTGTTAAGTAAACTTTTTATTTGTTTTTCTTATAGCCAGTAGCAGCTTTGACAAATGAACAGGTTCTAAGTCAAAATGGTAATGTTGATGTTTAATTTGGTTAGGTGTATGGAGTCAGAGCAGAATGTAGTGCAGCTCTGTCATTGCAGTGTACTGGTGAAACCTGTGGGACCTTGATAATAATGATAAAATTCCTAGACAGATATGCAAAATTGTATGCTGGTTACTTGGTTACAGAGATGACCTATTTCTAGAATCTTTTCAAAATAGTGTATTAATGGAAGCAGGGATGGCTTTAGTGTTTCAAAGCTATTGACACCACTAGAAAGAGGATTTAGTCAAAGATTAACCTTTTGTAATCTAGAGGTTGTTACTAATGCAGAATCCAAAAGAACTGATTGCTACTTGCATTGGTAGGCCACAGTTAAGATTTTGTTAAAGTTGTTTTTGCTTGAGGCCTCTTCTTTGTTAGGGCACTGTACTTTGGAGCTCCCTTTCTGACAGTATTTTCTTTCATGCATTAAGTCTCAAAATGAATGCTATGTGGTTGGATGACAGCCACTAATACAGCCCATATATTGCCACCTGTCCTTGGTTCAAAACAAGCTGTTGTGTTTTACATGTTGCCATTTCTTCTTCCCATTTGTAATGAAAAGGACCCTCTGTCTTAATCTAAACTACGTGTTTTCCCTCATGTTGCCTTTTCTGTGTACATCAGTATACTAATTTTCATCAGTCCTATGCTTGGGTTTCATTGCAAAGTGAATTTAAGCTACAGTTGCCTCACTGGCCACAAGATTCTTACATGAGTCTTTGCACTCCTAGTATAGCATAGGTAACAAAAGGTGGCTGGCCATAATCATGAAGAAATTACTGGTGTTTCCAGAATAAGGATTGTTTCACCAAAGCCTGCAGAACTGCTATGAATTGCTCTTGTTTAAATCTTACTTAAATAGAGACCAATGAGCTTTCTGTAGGAAACAAAATGTGTAATTGAGACAGCTAATATATCTTCATCTGATGTGGTAGCCAGAATAATTCTGGGGTAGAAGCATTTTCCTTCATCTGAGAAGGAAATGTCCATCAATCTTAACAATTTCACCTTGCCTCTTAGCACAAGAGATACTGACTTGTAACATTTCTTTGTAATTAGGTAAATACACCAACAAAGACCTATGGAATGGGAAAAGGCCGAGCAGCTGATCTGAAATACATTGAAGCTTGCGCCAGAAGAATTGTACAGAATTCAAATGGCTATAAAATTGTCACTGAGAAAAGCACAGTTCCAGTACGTGCTGCAGAGAGCATTCGTCGAATATTTGATGCTAATACTAAGCCTAACTTGGATTTGCAGGTAAACATAATCTTTGAGTTGTGTATTTAAGGCCTGGCTGTTGCTTTTGGCTTTTACTTGTTCTTGTTTTCCTGTGCGCGTAGGTGCTGTCTAACCCGGAGTTCCTTGCCGAAGGAACAGCCATCAAGGACCTGAAGAACCCGGACAGAGTGCTCATCGGTGGGGATGACTCTCCAGAGGGACAGAAAGCTGTCCGTGCTCTGTGTGCTGTTTATGAGCACTGGGTGCCCAAAGAAAAAATCCTCACAACCAATACCTGGTCATCAGAACTTTCTAAACTGGTTAGTGTTGCTCCCTGCTGTGGTCTGCAATGAGCAAGGGGTGTGAGACAAAGCTCAGAAGCAGAATTTTGTTGACAATGAGTGATGCAGCTCGGAAAGACAGGTTAGGTTGGGAGGACCCAATGCATATGTCAAAGGATATTGATCTTTTCAGATCAGCTGACCTAATTAATAGATGATTCTGACTTTCTGTGAAGTCTTTGCTCACTTTTATTGCTGTTCATTATTAATAAGAGCAAGCCTCCAGTGCTGTAGAAACTGATTACTGTCATAAAATGGTTCAAACTCTGCAAGTTAAGCATTATCTTGTTTTGCTTAAAATCCCATTAACTGGCATATATATATTAAATTTGTTAGGTTACCCTTTTGTATGTCAATGGAGTTGCATAGAGATGAAAGTAATCCTTTCAGTAGCAATTCCCTTTGGTCTATGGACATCTTGGTTTCTAAAAAAATGAAGTTCTTTACTATGCTTTTTATTTGCAGGCAGCTAACGCTTTCCTTGCCCAAAGAATCAGCAGCATTAACTCAATCAGTGCTCTGTGTGAAGCTACAGGAGCAGATGTTGAAGAAGTAGCAAGAGCTATTGGAACAGACCAAAGAATTGGAAATAAATTTCTCAAAGCCAGTGTTGGTAAATGAAAAATTCTTCCTTTCTTTTTCCCCATTGGGTTTCTGTTTAATAGTGCAATAGTAGTGTTTTGAAATAAGTAATCTGATTCTCTAAAGTTTTCTACACCATTAGAAGTGCTTAATGTATGAAAATATTACTGTAGAATACTAGTATAAATCAATTTTTCTGGTAAAATATGTAGAACTGAGGTTGCTCCAGTCCCAGCAACTTGAAACTGTAGAGTTCGGTGCATGGTTTACCCTGCCTGTGACACTGGAAAGAAAAGCTGTGACTTAATTTTTCTGAAGCATCACTGACAACAGTGCTTGGGAAGATGTCTTCCCAATTGCAACTGCTGCAGTTTTGTTTGGGAGTTGCTGCCAGTGGCCTGAGGGAGAGAATAGCTCTGAATGTGTGATGACAGCTTCTAATTCGTAGGATGAATTAATAGGATCATAAGGTTGGAAAAGACCTCCAAGATTGAGTCCAACCTTTGACTAATCACCACCTTGTCAACTAAGCCATGGCACTAAATGCCATATACACTCATTTCTGGGTTAGATTTATGAGAGAGTAAAATGTGATGAAGTGGTGATCAGTGCATCAAACCTTCAAACTTCAGAACAAGACTAAAGCCTCTCTGTATGGTTTCATGCTAGAAAGTGTGACTTTAAAATAACCTTATTATATATAACCTATCCTAGAGTCTATGCAAGAGTGAAAAATAGATAGCCAATGCATTACCAAAAATTACTACTAGGTTGTTATAATTCCTTCTACAGTGTGTTGTCTCTGGGACTCTGCTTGCTGAGCAAAGTTCTAGGTTCAAGGATTCCTCTGTCTCAGTTCTCCCTTGGTCAGCTGTGGTGATCTTTCGTTCTTGGCAATGATTAGATATCCATTTGGGGGTGCAAGAGGAAGGAACCTAATCCTAACATGCTTGTTTTGAGAAATATTAGTCTGAATCTTGAGGTAGGGGGGGAACAGGCCCAGGAGCTTGTGTACTTTTAATAATAGCCCACAGTTGCTTTTTCTCATACAGGTTCAGGTTTCTATGTTAAAACTTCCATTGATTTCAGTGGAACCTGAAGCATAATTAAGCCTTCTGTAGCTGACAAAGTAGGTCCAGGAGTCGGATTTTAAGATATTGAGGTTCTTCATTTGCTAGCAGTGAAATAGTGGGAAAAATTACAATGCTGACTATGTCAGTGATTGCCAGAAACTACTTGGTTCCACAGATTGGCTAGGATCAGTACCGTAGTCAATTGTAAAATAACTGTTTTCTCTTTTAGGGTTTGGAGGTAGCTGTTTTCAGAAGGATGTCTTGAATTTAGTGTACCTCTGTGAGGCATTGAACTTACCTGAGGTAGCTCGCTACTGGCAACAGGTACAAGTTCTTCACCAATTTTTTCAGGGGGTGGTGTTTCTTCAGCACTCTGCTTTCAGGCATTGAGCTTTTAAGCATTGTCCATACAAACTTTGTTTCAGCTCCAAGGAGCAGATACCTTAGTGCTGATCACCTTTACATTTCAGGGCCCTTGGCTTAACACTGACATTTGATACTTGTGGGTGCTTCAGCTTTTTTGGGGTGAATTAAGTTACTTGGATCAAATGGATTGTGAAGCTGTCTAGCAGCAGTAGAAAATGTGCAGTACAAGCATGTGTCTCCTGCCTTTCTTCTGCAGTTGGGTATCTGTCCACTTTGAATTCAGAACTTGTGATCTTTTCCTCAGGGTCTACTTTTACAGTTCTGAAAGAACTTAGTAGATCTTGCTATTTAAAAAAATAAACATGGTTGCTGTTGTTCCCTTGTTTAATGTTAGGAATGGTTGGGAATATATGGATGCTCTCAGGCCTGGCTCCACTACAGCAATGATACCCAGTCTGTACTAGCAAGCATTTCCCTATTAACCAGTGAAAGCACCTCACCTTTCTCCTTAGTGCTGACTGAGATGCTTTGAGATGTGTGGTATGGTTAAACAACCCCTTTGGTTTCTTGTCCTGATTTGTCTGTGGTGGTCAAGTATAAGGCTGCCTAGCAGATGCCCCCAGAATACCAAGTACATGATTTTGCTACCTTATTAGCAGCTTTGGTCTTTTTGGCCTTCATTTTGGTTAGCCTGTTTCCTCTTCACTCTTCTCCATCCCAGGAACAATTGGAACACTTGCATGTAATAACAAAAGTGAGGCATTTAAGTGTGGTGGAATTACACAGGTTTTGTGTATTGGCATCTGTTAGTGTGGATTAAAAAGGCTAAAAATATTCTCACAGTTGTAACACAAGGCATGTAAAAAAAGTGTAGATCTGGCAATGGCATGTATATGGCACGTAAAAATTTTAGGGTACTAGCAAGTACCCTAACACTGAAATTTTGTTCTAGGCAGAGACATGGAAAGCAGTAAGTTTTAATTTTTTGAAAAAAGCAGTCTGAAAAAAAATCCTAGACTTCAAACTAGATAATGTTTGTTAAGATGTGTATATGTGCATCAGTATTCACTCTTTAAATAGGATTTATCTCAGAATTTAATAAATTAACTAAATTTATCTTTGGATTGCTTATGATACTGAGTAAAAATAGTTACTCTTTTAAGACTCTATTAAATTTATGTGTGGGTAGTTCAGCTTGATTGTTAATGGAATCTGTTTATAGTTTAAAATGGCTCCCTTCTGTACCATCATGGCTTGTATAATTTCAGGTAATAGACATGAATGATTATCAGAGAAGAAGATTTGCTTCCCGCATTATCGACAGCTTGTTTAATACTGTCGCTGACAAGAAGATTGCTATTTTAGGGTTTGCTTTCAAAAAGGATACTGGGGACACAAGGTAAGCAAGCAAGCTCAGTTCATCAGCATGGATTCCTTACAGCTATCACCAGCCACCCAGCTAATGCCCACCACTGAACTGAACTGATGGCTGGATATGGGACCCTTTTTTTCTTGTGACTGCCTTGATTTATAACAAGGATTAGTCTTTTCTTAAATGGGTGAGAACTGATTCTTGACCTCTACAGCAGACCTGAGTCATGCAGAAGTTGCAGATAATTCTAGTCCTTATTAACCTGTACAAGCAAAAATAGATTCTGACAGACTCCTTCTATTCTCCACAGAAAAGAATGCAAACACTTTTGCATCTGGTTCCAAGTTGCTTTGTGAAATCAAAGTTTCCGCTTGATTTCCTGAAATGGTTCATTCTGTTCTCCTGTAAAGGTCAAACTTGATACAACTCTTCAACTGCAGTTTGTGGGGAAAGCTTATAAACTCTAAGCCGTTACAATTTTGGTCACTAGGAGTCATCAGACTCATTATCTTTCTTGGACGATTCAGCAAAGGAGTTACAAACCTTTTACTATTATTCTCCTTGGAGTCCAGCAAGATTACAGGTTTCCTGGCATGGTTGCCACTAAGATATTTAATGTCAAAATTATATAAAAACTCTGGCATCGCATATCATGATGCATGAGAACTTTCATTACTTGGAACAAGCAACCTGTTCTTTAATGATTGATTCCCTTCCTTAGAGAATCATCCAGTATCTACATTAGCAAGTATTTAATGGATGAAGGAGCAAAGTTGCATATCTATGACCCTAAAGTACCTAAGGAACAAATCATCTTAGATCTCTCACATCTGGGTGTCTCAGAAGATAACCAAGGTAAGAATTCTCATATAAAGTTTATTCCCCTCTTCCCACCCTATTCTCAATATACATGGGTCTGGTTAAATATTATAGATTCATTTTCAGCATGACATCATTGTGCTGTTGGTTGCACTTACAAAAAGATTGTTATAGCTCAGAAGATTACTCTCATTCTTCTTCCTTTCCCTGTAGCTTTTGTAGATAAATGCTAATTTTCGACTATTGTATATTTTTCTTCCAATAAATGCTCATTTGAATAGATGCCTAGAATTTTATCTCTGAGTAATTAAAAGGAAAAGAAAGAAGAATGTCCAGGACAGACTAGTTCTGACAGTTCCTTTGTGCCCCCAGTTCTTAGTTTGTTTTCACATATCTAAAATAGAAATAAACAAGTGATTCTGGAATGTACTGTTGAGCATTCTCCCTTCCCTCATATCACTTCCAAATTACTTCGTTCCCCTACATTCAAGAAACCTTTAAAATTATCACCTATGATTACAGAGGTAAGGGGTATTTGTGATTTCTGTTTTCTTACTGGGGAGGGGGGGAATGCAGCTGATGGATGGGGAGCATAGTTGAGGCTTCTAGAGGTGAAGAGAATGGAGTGAATTGAGCTGTGATGAAGAATGAAGGGTGTACATTATTAGACATGCCCTTGAATTAGAGAGAAAGGGGAGGCTTTCCTCTAGGCAGCTGCTCAGGCAGCCCTGGGGAGCCACATGTGTCTCTTCTCTAGTGTAAAATAGAAACTGTGATGTGCTACTGTTGTACAGACAATGACCTTTGTGAGAGTTGGCATTTGAGTATTCCATAGTACCTTCAAATTCTAGAGATCTGCATGACTGTTTACATCAAATTTGAATGCTTGACTTCAAACATTTAAGTGCTTTGCCTGCTCAGATGCCAGGTACGACCTGCTTTCATTTAGATAAGTAAAATCAAAATATTAAGTACCTTGGCAGAAAATATCTCTAGGTGAGTGACTTGAAACCACTTGTTTGTGTAGGGCAAGGAAGGAGACTAATTTGCCAGAACCGTGCCAGGCTGATGCTAAAGACATGCAGAAAAAAGCTTTTCCTTCTCTTACAGTGTCTCGCTTGGTCACTATCAGTAAAGATCCCTATGAAGCCTGTGATGGAGCTCATGCCCTTGTAATTTGCACTGAATGGGACATGTTTAAGGTAAATGCTATCTTTAATTTAAACTAAAGAAAAAAAGAGAGTGTTATGCTACTTATTTATTGTATCTGCTTTAATTACTCTTTACAGGAGTTGGATTATGAACGTATTCATAAGAAAATGCTCAAGCCTGCATTTATCTTTGATGGTAGGAGAGTTCTAGATGATCTTCACAATGAGCTACAAGTCATTGGCTTCCAGGTAATCATCTGGGTGATATTTCTTATGTTTCTTTCCTTCTGCTCTCTTCTCTATTGCTCTCCTCCTTCAGTGACTGAGTAGCAAGGGGAAAAAAAACCCTCTAGAGGTGAGGATTTAAATATAAACCTGTCTGTTTTTAAGTGTTCATTAGTACTGTCTTCCTCCACTGTGTTACTACTTTCACAGACTGATGTGCTTTTAAAGTTGACGCTATGCCATCAACATTCCACAGTATAAGCCTGCCTTAGAATCATTCAGGTTGGAAAAAACATCTGGGGTCATGGAGTGCAACCATAAAGCTAACCTCTGAATCTGCTGTGCCCTTCTTGCAGCAGGGGAATGATGGACAGTTAGGAGGTAAATGTGAAAAACTGCTAAATCTCATGCCTAAATTTATTCTAGGCATGATATTTGACCCCAAAACCAGCTCCTTCACTGTTTCTTCCAGATCTGCAGTCTTTGCAGAAGGGCTGAATTTGTATGTTACAACCTATGCCATAGCCCCTACTTGGAATCTTATTTTAATACTCAAAAAAAAAAAAAAAAAAAAAAAAAAAAAAAAAAAAAAAGGCAAGCTTTTGAAATTGACAGTAACAGGATAGCAAAACACACTTCCTGCAGAAGTAAATGTAAGCTGTTAGTACCATTTTTGCTCCTCACAGAAAACATAAGCAGGTTTACTGGAGACATGAGACTTAAACACTGCATAAGATGGAATGCAGGTAATAAATGTTTATCAGCCAGTGAGATCTTCACTTGAACAAACTATGAAGTGAAGTTTTGGACTCTTCTCCCAGAGGGCTGTGAAACAAAGCTGGCTGATATTGGAGGTGAAAGCAGTGAATGCAAAGATGTATCTGAAGATAATCAGTGAAAGGCTCAAGAATTACATGAGAGGCTGGAAGAGATGACTGATTAGTCCTTTTAGTCCTTTGTGTTTGATTAAGATCAGCTGGAAGATCCAAATAATGGTGTTTATACCACAGAGAGAAAGCTTAACTTTTTAGCTAAGTGTTTTGCTAAGTTAATAGCAAATTCTGGATCAAATTCTAATCTGTGTGATATTTCTCCCAGGAATTTATCTTCTGAAGTCTTCTGTGGCTTAAAGATGTTATAGATCAGAGACTGTACTTTTGTGTTTCTTCTATGAAAGAAGAAACAAATTAAATTCTAGTTGAATTTTTAACTAATCTGTGAGTTTGCCATCCAGAATGCAATTAGTCATCAAAATTTATTAACCAGATTTTTCATCCAGAATATCATTGCAAAGGCATTTAACAATTGACCTATATTTTCTTCATAAAATAATAAAAAGGATTTTGTCTGAAACAGACAATCCCAAAATTTAAGTTTTTAGGGCCCTCATCTTTTAACTTCCCTTGTTAAAAGCTGTTGCATTAGCAATTCCATTGTATACAATCCAAATCTATGAATTTGAGTAATTTTAAATTTTTCTCTCAATAAATTTTTTTTCTCTAGCATTTAAATAACTTTAAACACACCTACCATTTCAATTATGACCTGTTTCCACAGTTAAAGCTTTAATTCAGGAAATATGAATGGGAAGTTCTGTGGTTCTAGGCAGAGTAATATCTGATTTGAGAAAAAAGCCTGCTTAGGTCTCAAGCAGGGAAAGCAGAGTAAGCCTTGATTGAAGGGCTTGAAGAACTTTCAGCATAGATGGAATTTGACTAATACTGGAATCACCAAATCCTAGAATAATCTGATGGAAGTGTCTCAGCCAGACACCGTAAGAACAAAGTCTTCAGGCCAGATCAGATGCATGTTTCAGTCACTTTTCATGCCCTGTGCTCCTGAGTACTGTGCTTACTCTTATAATGGCTATAGGATTTCTCTCTGTATATTTTTTCTTTGTTTAAGCTACAGATATGTGCACTGATTGTGAACCAGCTTGTAGAAATCCATTTAACCAGGCAGTTGAAGCTGCTAAAGGCAAATATGGTACATATAGCTCTCTTGAATGTTTAAACAATGCTCTTCAGTGTTAACTCAGATGTCTGCCTAGAATATAGTCATCAAAATTTTGTTAAAATAGAATAGTTTAAGTATTTTGTCTTTTGGAGCTTTGCATTTGACCTGCATTACTTAAGAGGAAAGCTACAGTTCTGCTTATTTATTGAGTGTCTGAACTGTCTTACCTAGTTGGTGTTTTGTCTTCTACAAGCTCTGTCCTTAGTGATTTGCATTAGTCTGACCTGGAAATTAGAGGAATTTGCCTTGCTCTTTGAATTTTGCCATACCTGGCTTGAGTGTGTTGGCTGTGTAACAGGCTTTCACTTGTTGTGTTGGCTGCCTTAGCCTTTCAGAGTTGTGTGGCTTCAAAAACAGCCCACTGCATTATAGAGGGAAAAAGCTTTTTCTGCGCTAATTTAGTATAAATTTTTAGGAAAAGGAGACTGAAGTCCCATTTGATGAATATGCAGAAACATTTTATGGTATTTATAGTCCTGTGGAAGGTGAGGCAGATGAATGTTCAAAATGTCAAGATGCAGCTTTAAGCAGGCAAAGCAGGCAGCTGTAAATGGCTGGTTGGTTGTTTAGGTTTTTTAACAAACTCTTTGCAACTCTAGTAGCAGAAACTGTCCTTGGGCACACTGTGCTTTGTGGCTGGTTTTAGTCTAATGTTCATAAAATGTGTTCTTTGTAGATTTGTTATAGGTTGACATGATTTTTAGCTTGCCACATTGACTTGTTTAATGTTTTCTTTTGCAGATTGAAACAATTGGGAAGAAGGTGTCAGCCAAAAGAATTCCTTTTGCTTCTTCATGTGAAATTCCTAAATTCAGCCTGCAGGATCCACCTGTCAAAAAGCCTAGAGTATAATGTGTAATAGACACTGAAGGAATTTTGTTGATCTTCCTAGTGATAATACTGTAAGCCTATGCTTTTTTTAAGGAAATATATTTTTCATAAACTAAACCAGTTTTACACTAGAAATGGTACCTGGTACATGTGAATTCAGTCTATTTTCAAATCTCTATTTTTATAGCAATTTTTTTTGGTTACTGAAGATGGTACAAACCTGTTTTTAATAATGAATCATCTTTTAAGTGAAAAGTTACCTTCAAACTGAAGATTTCTGCTTCCAGAAATGTTCCTAAACAGCACTTTAAATATTTCAAATTGTATGAAAACAAAAAAAATAGAATATCTTTTTACCTTAGTCCAGTTATAGACTGCAATTAGTCTATATAAACTGTGATCTATGGACTGGAACTCGGGTCTCACCAATTTTTTTCTTTTGGGGTGATTCTTTGCCTGGTTACATGTGTGCTCTAAATGGCATTGAAGTCAAAAGATCATTTCTAAGTAAATTGGTAGGGTTTAGGTCCAGCCCTAAGGTAGAACTGACTTCAGAAATAATGTCCCAGTCCTGGTTGAGATCCATTGACACTGGTGCAGTCTAAACTGCATCTTTTGGGAGACCACATAGTTCTGCAGGCATCAGTCATGTAATTAGAGCCAGTGGACAGCAGTTACAAACTGATCCACTGGCAGATCTTCAGTTTTCATTCTTTGGTTGTCTTGCCTACATTCCATGTACAGCCACACATTTTTTATTTAATCAGATTCCTGGGGCAAGTATTCCCAAAGTTACAGGAACACAACTTGTCTTCAGCAGAGGAGCATTTCGCTTGTTTGAACATTGAATTTAAGGAGAATTACCTTAATTTGGTATCAGCCCAAGTAGAAAACAAATATTTGCTTTAATGTTGCCTGATAGTTAGCTTTTTCCTTCATGACATACTCCATCTGAAAGCAGTCTTTTTAATGAATCTGCAAAGAATTTATCTCTGCTGTGAAGAAATCATTAAAAATAAAATCAGCCCCATAAATCAGCTTCCTACCTCATTTGACTAGCAGGAATGAATACTTCCAATGTTCTCTTGATATTTTTGCCTTTACTGTTACTTTGTTTCTACTTGTTTTTATTATTCTCAATTGGCCAGTGCTATTAAAATCCTTGAGATGACAGTGTTTGTCAGTGTTTGGCTTGTTGCATGGGGTTCTGAAATGGAGGGGAAGATAGAGAAGGATGACCATGAACAGGTTTCAGACTAGAAGGTAGAGACATCTTAGTTGAATAATAGAGCGTTGGGATAGTAGGGAATTACCCTGCAACTGGTCAAATAATACCTTCTGAGTTATTCGACTGGTGTTCCTTCAAACATGGTGTATCAATAGTTAAACAGGAGTAAGATCAGAGTCTTGGTAATGAGTGCTATTACTCTAACTGCTTACCCACAGAAATGTAGATACAGTTTAAGCTTTAGGACAGTTACTTGAAGGTTTAGGGAACTGGTATAACAGTTTGGATAAGCAATACAAGACACTGTTATCTGACTGAAATAGTGGTGTCCTTGAAGCAGATACTTCCAGGTTCTGCATGTTTATGGCTTCCACATAGGGACTTATTGTGCAGCAATCATCCAGCACTTTGGGCAAATATGCCTGAGGCTTTTTGTCCTGTAAGATTTTTCACACGTCAAAAGCCACTCAAAGTGAGTGGGAATTATGGGGACTTAAAATCAAACCCTCATCTTTCATCATGCCATTTCCTCCTCCCTATTGACAAGTGCTGCTTTCATGTAACAACCCTGGGATGCAGCGAGGGTTGCAGTGCAGCCCCTGTAAGGATTGTGATCCAAGAGACAGACCACCCTGGTTTTCAGGTGAGTGTCCTCTTGGCTTCCTCTGGCCCTGTAGCACCCCAGAGGGCAGGCTGGTCACTGCTCCTTTGGATTAAGAAGAGGGTGCTGGCAAGTTGTACTCCAAGGATCTCTTGTCTTTGACTGTTCAGGCTGGCACAGCATTGCTTCAGGGCCCATCTTAACCAGGAGGGTGAGTAGAGGTGTCAGAAAATCAGGATGCCTTTCTGAAACCTGCACACACCTGCAATAGTAGTGCCTCTGTATGGGACCTGTCTTCATCAGTTTGAAGCAAATGATGAGCTGTTACTCTTGTGTGAAGAATTGCCCCTTTTAGAAATATGAAAGTATTCCTGAGATTCCAGTGGCTTTTCACAAGCCATCCCAAAGAGATGGAAAAACTTTGTTGTTATTCCTATTGCTACCCTGTTTCTCCTCAGAATTAGTCAAAGCCTTCAATTGTGACTTGTGAGTTAGTCATAAAGATATTCAAGAAAGGCCAAGTTCATTACAGTGGGATCACTCTTACTTCCCTCTCTTAGCAATGGGGGAGCAGCAGATCCTTTCTCAAGAGCAGTAAGAGATAAAACTAGTACTGGCATTTCCCTTGCTTTCTTAGAGTCAACTTAGTTTCTTGGTGGCTGCATTCTTTTAGAGGGAGAACTGGGTCTGGGAGATGAATCCAGTGGGGCATTCCTTCAGGATACAGCAATACACACCTTGCATATATGCCAAAGAACCTTACCACAGGCCAAAAGGAAGAGCTTCAGAAGCTTGTGCAGCATCTTGAATCACAAGTCATCATATTCAGAGTTATCAGGGAAATGAGAACTGGAGATGACCTGAGTTCCTGTTATGAAAGCTTGAGTAGTGCAAGTAATAGATGGGGTTTAATGCCATTGAATCTTTGTGTGTGGATGTTACAGCATGTCATTCTGGATGAGAATTGTGTAACATGACCAACGGCCTCCTGTGCTCTGAAATTCTCTTTATGAGGGTCTTAAAATGCAATTCCATGGTAACATTGCTTTACACTGTGAAAATACAAGACTACAACAGCTGAAGAAAATCAGGATTTAATACAAGTCTAGAAGTAGTATGATAGAGAATGCATAAACTGGGTCTTACCCAAGATGTACACAGATAAATTTTAAGTGCCAGGCAAGATGTAGTGTTTTTGTTCTGAGTATGTGTGTTCATGTTTTTGTGCAGCTGAAACTAGTCTGGTTCCAGGAATACAATAGCAGCCAAGAATATTCCAAGTGAATAGAACACACATTTTTGACCAAGACTAGTTATTATAGGAGCAGTTAGGGGTGAGATTTTGTACTGGCCAAAAAGTTTACACTTCTCATTTGAGGTTTTTGTTGTGCTATAATCTTGTTCAACATCTAAACTTGAAATTTAATTGTTAATGCAGCAAGGCATAATGGAGATCTGATTTAGGAATGCTGGAATCAAATTTTGGAATCAAAATTTCTGCTCCCAGTTGAACACCTGCAATAAGTTACTACATGTGGTAGTGAAGAAGCATAAATACTTCACACTGTTTAAATGGAGGGAACGCCAATATTAATTATTCATCAAGTAGGAAAAAATTCAAAACTGTTTTTAAATTGACAAAGCCAGTATTCAGTTCACCTAAGGACTTGCAGTTACTGGAAGATGCAACAATTCTCTATGAATAACATTTAATTATGTTTCAGACAGTGTAGTAGATTGATGTGATGATGCCAAAAAGACTATTCATTCTTTTAAAGTGTCTGTGTCAACTTTAAATCTTATTCCCAAAACTCAGTTTAATGTTTTCCTGATTGCAAGGATGAATAATGTTTCTTGAAATATTTTATAGCTGCTTTGTGAATCAAACTGACAGAATGGTATGATTGACATACAAAATGAAAATATCACCAAACAGGAAACCCTGTGCTGAATTACAAAAAGGATATTTGTGAGAGTTTGGTGCTTTAACACATAGTTATGGAAAAAATGGAATGGGCAATAGCAGAAGTCAGATGCCTGTACAAGCAGGAATTTCTAACTAGGAAAAAGATTTTAGGGCTTGACCCCAAACATTGTTAAAAAAAACAGGCAAAGACCTCTCCAATCTGTGAAGTATGACTTTCACTAGAATCCACAGCAAAATATGCAGCTAGAAAAACTTGTGTAGCTTCTGACACTTGGTACCTGACAGCTGGCAGACAATTGTGTAAGAGCATCAGATCATCTTCTGAATCACCCAGCAGCAGCTCACAAGATAATTTTAACATGATGCGATATTTGGACTGTGTTTCAAGAAGTATTATTTTTCCCACTGTAAGGAAGTCACTGTGCAATGTTCTCTTGTTTGATAATGGCTGTATGGCTCAGAGTTCCTTTCTTCTATATTTCTGGTGTTGATATGTTGAAAGGGCAGAAGCTAAAGTCATATTCTGTTAAATCTGCTCTGTAGGCAAGTCAAAACCATTCTTTACAGTAGGACCTCTAATAAAGGCTGGCAGCTGTTAAATGTGTGGGTATCCTGGAGCTGATGTTGCAACCCTCTACATCTGCTGCAGTGGAGGGAGCGTTGAGTTTCCTTGCAATGGTTGATAACTTTTCCCTGCTCGAGTGCACTTTAGCTGAAGCAGGGCATTTTTGGCTCAAAATACACCTGGGCTTTCCATGACTAGCAATCAGACTAGCTATCAATTTGATTTTTAAAATTTATGAATACTGTTTATTTTAAAAACAGCAGCCTTGCCTCTCTGCCCTTGCTAAGTACAGATATTCTTTTCTTTATCCATTCCTCCCCTTTGTTCCTCAAGGTTTACATTTCCCCTTACACTGGTGAATTAGTACATTCCTTCTTGGTTAAAATTTTGTCTTCATAATGCTTTAATATTGCTGTACTTAATTTTGTGAAGTGTCAGCTGAGGCATCACTGGCCTCAGTTGTACAATATTATGTTCATACAAGTTTCTCCTATATATTATCTTGCTAGGAAGATGTCTTCCTTCTGTCATTTTGCTGAGCTGGTGGGTGTGCAGGGTCCACTCCTCTTCTATACCAGGAGTTTAGAAAAGTACTAGAGTCAGTCATAGAATTACCTGCATGATGGGAGTTTTGGACCAGATAGCAAAGTCCTGGGACGTTTCCCAAATAACTTGACAAAGATACAGGTCAAGTTAGTTCAGAGATGGGATTTAATGTCCATAGCTGAGCATTAGGGAGAGAATCATCAGTATTATTGCTGTAAAGAGAGGCAAGTGGAGCCATTAATGTAGCATATACCATGTTTTTATTTCTGCTTGAGCTTAATGTGATATACAGTGGATTTCATGTTTTACCCACAATCTGGTTCACTTCTCTGCACTCAGATTTAGCAGCCAGACCAAGCGTCATGGGGCAAGTAACCAGACCCACCAACCAACCACTGGGGTTTTAACTTTCCTTTAATGACAAGACAATAGCCATGCAATAGGAGCAGCATACAGAATTGCAGCAGTTCTGCAAACTCAATACAAAAGAAGCATCTGTGCAGCTCAGTGGGGTTTGTTGCAGTCATGTACATAAATTAGGGGTAGCTCCATTTATGCTCCTACACCAACTCTGATTTTCCAAATTGTTTAAATTAATGATATCTACACAAGGTTAATTGTCTTGCCAGAAAGGACGTTTAGTTTTCTTTTGCTTGATACCTTGTATATACATACCAAGGCTCACATGTGGAGACATGCAAGCTCTGGAAAAGCTACAGCTCTTTCTCTGATGCAGCTAAGAGATACCATCTTTTGAAGGAGTATCACTGAACTTTGTCTGGCACGGTTCAAGAAAGCCCTAATCTGGTGTGTTACCACATACAGTCTGTCTTTAGAACTCCTATAGTTCCCAGAGCCCCTGCAAGCTTATGTTACATAGTAGTAAGATACACCAAAGTATCAGTAGCTTTCCAATTACTATCAGCACCTTCACAGGTATTAACTGCAGCAATGCTGACTGCTGTAGCAGACTTAGAAATCTGCCCAATCTTTGTTCCCAGCTTATGTTTGTTTCTTCCACCTCAGTTCCATCACTCTTTCAAAATCAGTTCTATCTTCTGTCTTTTTGCTTAACACTAGAAGTATTCTGTTGCTGTAGCCTTGCCAGGAGAAATGAGGTAAAATAATGTGTTTTGATGAGAAAAAATTGTTCTGGAAAGATAGTAAGTTTATTCATACAGCCACCATCTGTTCTTCTGCATTTCTGGAACTGAGTATAATTATGCACTGAAAAAAGGATTCTTGAAACTGGCTGCTTTAAATAGGTTCACTCTCATTTTCAGATGGCTTTTGTCTTTCTTTTTTCTACCAAGTTCTTCAAGAAGAATTCACCTAATTAAAAGGAAAAAAAAATAGACACCAAGATTATTTGTAGGTATTTCAATAAAATAAGGCAGAAGAATACATTCTTATTTAACATGAGTGTTCTGTTCTAAAATACAATTGTTTTCACCAGTTATTTTATAGGAATTCAATTATATATAACAGCATTTCCAATACATACAGCAGGGATCTAAAAAGCTCTCAAAACTATAACCCAACACACAATCCCTCCACTCCCAAAATCTTGATTTTCCTCCTGTCCAGCTTTATGAAATAGCTCTGTTGCTTTGTGCATTACAACAGGCAAAAGTGAATTGATTTAATTAAAATTTAATTCCTGTTTCATAAAGTACCAGCAAGTTATAGTGAAACCTGCTATAAATCTTGTTTGAGCTGTCATTAAAACAGACTGAGCAGCATGGTACCCCAGATGAGTCTTCTCTGCTCTTTCCTTATGAAAAAGCAGGATGTTGTACTTACACAACAGTTCCATTAATATCAGCTGCTACTTCATACCCAGTGCTTTATCAGAAAATGCACTGCCATGTCCCTAATTATTTTTAAAGCACTGTAAATAAATTCTGCCTGAAGCAACAAAATTGCAACACAAACAACCAAGGACCTTGTTGAACCCAGAAGCATCCAAGAGACAGAATGTGAAGGAAGGCTTGAAAATTTAGTACCCTAAATTGGGGAAAAAATTAGGTTAAGCAGCACTGCAATTGTATAAATATTAATTACTGTCATACTGATGTATTTTGATGACCTACAGGAAATGGTGTAATTAATTTTAAAAATACAGATAACTATATACAGATAACTAATACAGATAACTTCACTTTTAGTGAATAGTTTTTAGTAATTTTAGTGAAGTTTTAGTTTTGTATAACAAAATGTTACCTGCTAAATAATCCAATGCCTTTCAGTAATTTACCTGCTTTATAGGAAGAACGCACTAAAGGCCCACTAGCAGTATAATGGAATCCAAGCTCATTTCCTACTTTTTCCCAGTACTTAAACTTCTCAGGAGTTATGTACTCTTCAACCTGGGGAAAAGAATTAATTTTGCTCAGGTATTAATGCAAAGAAAATTGCCATAGCTAGCATACAGTGAAATGAAATACAGTTACATTGCAAGTTCAAAATTTTTCACTCCAAAGCTTTCATCAGTGAAGTTACAAACCGCATTTTTGCTCTGCTTTCTACCAAACAAATGTATTTGATTTGTTTTACCTATTTAGCTGAAAAGTTCAGAATTTAATCTCTAGTTGTTGCTTTATCATTTTCTTCATTCTGTTTCTGAATGGTCCTTTTGAGCAAACCTTTTTTTCTGTCCAAGTTAGTGAAAAGCCACAACAGTCCTACAAATTTCTTCACTAACAGTTAATTCAGTGAAATACAGAACAGAACAGAGAGCAAATTTCTGGACAGATTGCAGAAGCAGAAAATGGTGAATTTCCCAGCTGAAGTGGCACCATTAAGGGAGAGCCTGTAAGACAGTGAAGGGGCACTGGCTTGAGCAATTATGTTTGAGACATACACTGAAGCTCTTGTTTTCCAGAATCATGCCTCAGCTCCAGCTGTCTCCCTGGCTAACAGCAGAAACTAGCACTGGGAAGTCTGCAGAAGATGGAAGGGGTTAGATGGCTGAGGTCATTTTTAGTGAAGAGCCCCTAACAGATAATCATTGTCAGGCTAAACAAGGAAGGAATTTTTTCCCAACATCTGCAGTTAGAGTAAGGATGACTGTGCAACGTACGGACCATAACTCTGCCTGTAAATTAAAGGCACTTGTACCTTCAGGTGACGTTTTGTTGGTTGCATATACTGTCCTAGGGTCAAACAATCCACATCTGCTTCCCGCAATACTGTAGAAACAAAATTCCTTGTTAGTGGCAGAAGGATCACAAGGAGAATCATGGATTTACCTGTCAAATTGAATCTGTAAGCCATAAGAAGACTAAATATTTCAGAAATTCAGTCTTCTTTAACCAAACTTTTATTTTTCAATGGAAGTTGGAAAACATTTTCTGCACCAGCAAACTGATTTGGCATGTAGAGTCAAAGATGCTTACAATTGTTTTCCAACACAGTAAAATTCATACCTGTGAATTCTGGCAACTATTTCAACACCAACTTACATTTCATTGTGGAATATATTTGTTCGTCCGTCTCGCCTAGCCCCAGCATAATGGAGGTTTTGGAAATGACGCCGGGCTGGACCTCTTTAGCGTGTTTCAGCACACGGACGGACTGCTCAAAGTTGGCTCGGGGGTCACGGACCTTCCTTCGCACATTTCCAGCACAAAGGGGAAAAACACGCGGAAGGGCACAGAGGAGTTAGAGACGCCAGGACAGGCGCGTTCTGCCAATTTCTGCGAAGCGGCAGAGCAGAGGTTTTTTGGCCGCCCGGTCGGACACCGGCACCGGGCCGGGCCCGGCTCAGGCGCCGCGGCACCGACCCAGGGCCGCGCCGGGCGCGCCCCCTGCCGGCGGGCTCGGCGGCGGCGCGCGCGGGGCAGGCCGGGAACGGGAACGGCCCCGCCCAGGCACTGCTCACCTCTGCAGCGCCGGCACCGTCTCCACGTTGTGGGCATAGACATCCAGCCCCGACAAGGCGACTTTCTCCACTGCTTTAAGGTCACCTCGGAAATCGGGAGTTAAGCATTCCACCAGGATTTTTGGATTCCTGAAAGCGAGACAGAAGGAACACGCGCGTTGTGGCGTTTTGTGTCACTGTCGTTAAAAAACTCAAGATAGTAAAAAAAACCCCAAATCCCTGTAACTGAACACATGGCACTCTAATAAGCAAAGCAAAGTTAATTCAGGATAATTCTAAACCAACAGGTTTCTACAAACACTTTATAACAAACTCGTGTTAACTGGCAACAAAGACATGTTAAAAAAAAATACATAAACAGTGCATGTCAATGTTTGCGAGACTGTTGGAATTGCTTTTATACTTATTATTTGGCTTTTGCTGTATTTCAGCTCACATCAGTAAAACCAGGAATTTGTTTTGTTTAAGATCATAGCTCCAAAATACAGAGGAGCTTTAATTCTGCTACTGGAATAAGAAGACTCTGAGTCTAGAATCTAGTCTTGGTGTTCAGGAGCTATGATCAGCAATGATCACAGCAAATCAGCTGATTTCAGCTCAAAAAGGCAGGTGGGGAAAACTGCAGAAACCCTTCAAGCCCCAAGATAGTCTGGATAAAGACTTAAATAAGGTTATAAAAATGAATTCTGCAGGCAGGCAAGTGTGCTGTTGGATGGCATACAGGGCACAGATGTAGGGTGAAGGCAGCACAGCCAGGGAAAGCAGGAAGGTACAATCACAGACTTGGAAATGGCCACTGAGGCAAAATGAAAAGCAATTTGATCACTGCTGAATGAGAAACCAGACTCCTTCGGTCACATGGTGACAGACTTACCTAACTCTGCTGTGTTTGAGCCCAAGCTGCAGGAATGAAAATACCTCGGAAGAATGTATTCATTTCCTGATAAACCAACTGTCTGCTCAAAGAAAGAATCCAGTGCTTAGCTTTAAATAAGCCTGGCATGAATTGCAAATGCATCCAAATTCAAAACAGTTTGGGGCCATTCTATGAGAAAGATGAGGAAAGAAAAAAAAAAAAAAAAAAGGGGGCACAGACAGGCTAGAGGCAGACTTTTGTATTTGCATGGCCCCTGGAATAACCCAGCTAAAGGAGCTTTGACCTACACGCAGTACCACATTGTAAAGTTTTAACAACAGTAATACATCAATGACACACCTTTCTTTCAGATGCCGGACTGTCTTTGCAAAGTGTTCTGCTCCACCATCAGGCATATCTAAAAGCATTTAAATTATTCAGTTAATCTTTCTGTTCAAGAACTGTATTTACTTACTAGCAAAGCAGAAAGCCCATCCGATTCAAACCTTAAATGCAAAACAATAAAGCAGTCAAACCCCAGTCTTGTCTCACCACTTATGCCAAGGGCTTACAAAAGATATCTTACCAAGCCCCTGCACAAAGTCTGTGATTGTCTAGGGCAGAGTTCAGATTTACCTGTCTACAGGTTCCCCGTCTCCCTGAGCACAGAATGGCTTTACCTATTTATGGTTCTGGTCTGAAAAACAGTTGTACAAAAATTGAGAAGTATTTATTAGTGCTCTTTTAAGCCCCTTTGAAGCCACTGGACTTTCCATCATATTGAACAGTTTTTACAATGGCTTTCCTCACCTACATGGTGTCACCACAAGGGAGCTATTGCAAGGGAGTTACTTCCTACTTCCTTAGGAAAATGTAACTTTCAGTTTTGTTACATATAATATATTCTAGGTTTAGTGTTTAGAAGGAAGTTCTGTAATGGTATTGCATATGATTGTTTGTCTTTTTGCTATCCAAGTAATAGAACATGGTGTATATGCACGCATTCTGCTAAAAATTAATTGTAAAATGTCTAGTGTTGTAGTATTTATTGATGTTTATTGAGAGCACAATTTCTGTTGAATTTCACCAGACATGGAGAAAGACTGAGACTATGCAGGAACTGTGCAAAGTTCCAGTACTGTTGTCTCCTTTAACACATCCTCCTGGGCAGCTGTGCAGATGACTGTTTCTGGGGGCTGTGTGTAGCCAAGGAACACCAGTGAGAGCTCAGAGCAGGGAGGAGAGCCGAGGTACGCACCGTCTCTGTCCACGGATGTCAGCACCACGTAGTCCAAGCCCCACTCGGCGATAGCCTTGGCTGTGTTGTAAGGCTCCTGCGGATCCAGCGCAGGGGGGTTTTTGGCAGTCTTTACTGAACAAAATCTACAGCCTCTGGTGCACGTGTCACCCATCAGCTGGAACATGAAGGACATTCCTACACTTACACAGTAAACTATTGCTCAGCTGCGGAACAGCCGCATAAGCTACATCAGATAAATCCTAACAGTAAGCAAAAAAAATTAGGACAGTGCTTTACTCTAAATTTATTGTAATAAACCCACTCCACTTCAGTAAAGATCCAACAATAGAGTACCAACAGCTCAGACATTAACAGAACACTTAGGAAATGGTTAATGACTTACCATAATAGTAGCTGTTGCTGTGGCATATTCCCCACCTCCCCAGCATTCTCCAATGTTGGGACAACGTGCTTCTTCACATACCTGAAGGTGAAAGGCTGTACTGTACTTGGATTTTTCCATATTATTTTTGAAAATAATTATTATATTATTGATGGATTTTAATAGTAGCCTACAAACAAAACATAATTCCTTCTGTGATAAATGAGGTTAACAATTCCCTGCTGTTTTTTACAAGAACAGATAGGAAGAGAATTGCTTCCTGATATGCATTACCATTACTTTCTCTACTTCAAAGCTCCAAAAACTGCTCAACCACATAACTGTCTTATTAATTAGCACAGACTATCATTAACATTAATATTTTAAATTTTAAGAACTGATAAAATGTTCACAAAGTATGTGATTCATTAAAGCATAAAGAACTAAGAACTTAGTCTGAATAAATAGGAAAAAATCCCCTCCTTGCATTCCCACTGCTTTTTACTATCTGAAAAGTACAATTAATGAAATATGTACAGTTTCTTTTCATGAAAATCAAGCATGTAACTCTGAAATTGCGTGTGTCTCCATTAAAAACAGTTGCACATAGCATCTTCTAATCTCTGATGATGTAAGCAGTAAACCCCAGTATTTAAAACCACAGTAGGAAAACACCCTAAATCTGTTGGATTTGCCCTTAAACTTTAGGGGTAAAATTCACTGCTAGCAAAAAGGATAAGCACTGGGCTTGGTTTCAGCTCTGAAGATCATGCAAGACATGATTTCTACCTGCCCTCCACAGAGAAAAATGTAAAATCTGCCTTACTTCTACAGGAACACTTGGTTGGTGCCAGACTTACCGTATGAAGATTTAAACTTCTCAAGGTATTCTTTAGTTTATTGTAGTTCTTTCCCATGGGAATCTTTGTTTTCAGCCATGGAGGAAGATGCAGCCTGAATAACACCAAGCAAACATAAAGATTAATAAACTACTTACATGGTAAGTTTTGTTAATAGATTTGTTTTAATTTTTTACAGATCCCAACACGGAAAGGTCCCTTGCAAACTGATGCAACTCAGCAATTAATGTTAACATCATTCATGGCCAGATCAGACTTCTCTTCCCTGTTCATCATCATTCCAACACTCAGGCATGGGAATTGTTGTCATTTAACTGTTCACTGTTCCAGAGGGATTGTGAACAGTGCCACACTGGAGACTGCAGCCATTAATGGCAGCAGATATTGCACAGCTATCCCCAAGTCTGATCACACTATAACTGGAAATATGGGGATTTAAACATTTTTTTAACTTAAGTCTTCATTTTTCATTTTCTTTATCAGTAGTACTTTTCCAACACATTCACCTACTGATGTGTATTTGTAATTTAATTACTGGCACTCAAGAACATACCACCATGTCTCCACATTTTTTATGGATTTGAAGTTAATGACATTTGTCCTCTCTTGAATAATCCTTACATTTGCAACACAGTAGGGTAGAATTTAATACAGGCACATAGCATACATTTTGTAGTTATTACTGAGCATGCGAGATCATGCTGGAAAGCAACTAAAGTTGTTTAAAATCACTATTACCTTTCTCCTTTCTCACGCTTTAAATTGCCTTTATACTCAGCCCATGTGCTCTTGTCTGACAGATCTCCAGAGACAAAGTCCTGTAAGTCTGGTCCATTTTGCAGGAACTCTTTTTTTTCCCCTGGCAAAGAACCTGATGTTCCGTACTGGTTACACACATGGCTCCCTGACACCTAAAACAAGCAAAATTGTAATTTATTTAGTAACAAACATGCTGGCAACATATGCTAAACAACAATTTGCCTTTTTGCTGGTTAATGCGTGCTTTGTGTAAGCATTTTCTCAATGGCTTTTAAGTTAAATGTATAATCCTCTTTTTATTTTAGGCTACATGTAACAGACTTATCTATCATAACATCACACTAAGTTATGCAGTGTAACACAAAATTCCCCAGTACTCAGCACGGGGGAGGCCACACCTCAAACCCTGTGTCCAGTTCTGGGCCCCTCACTGCAAGAAAGACTTTGAGAAGCGTGTCCAGAGAAGGACAACAGAGCTGGGGAAGGGTGTGGAGCACAAGGCTCATGGGGAGCAGCTGAGGGAGCTGGGGGGTTCAGCCTGGAGAAAAGGAGGCTCAGGGGGAACTGACTGGTCTCTACAATTGCCTCAAAGGAGGCTGTAGCCAGGCGGGGATGGGCTTCTTCTCCCAGGCAGCCAGCGACAGGATGAGAGGAAATAGTCCTAAACTGCACCAGGGGAAGCTCGGTTTGGACATCAGGAGGAATTTCTTCCCAGAAAGGGTGAAAGGGCATTGGAATGGGCTGCCCAGGGAGGAGGTGGAGTCACCGTTCCTGGAGGTGTTTAAGGGCTTAAAGACTGGATGTGGCACTCCGTGCCGTGGTCTGGTTGACAAGCTGGTGTTGGGTCACAGCTTGGACTTGATGATCTCAGAGGTCTTTCCAACCTAAGAGATTCTGTGAAATAACATTGTGTGGGTTACTCCGGCGTCTCGGGGCCGCAGGAAGCGGCGCTGCCGAGGCTCCCGGTGCCTGTCCCATGGGAGCGGGGCCGGGGCTCGGTGTCCTGGGGGTGCGTGAGCCGGTGCGGGGCTGGGACGGTCCGTCCCGGGCTCTGCCCGCGGCCACCCCGCGCTGTCCCGCGCCACCACCACAGACCCGCTCGGCACCGGCACCGCGGTGCGCCCCACAGCGTCTCCTCCTGCTCTGCCCTGCTGTGCCGTATCGCAGCCCCCGCCCGCCCGGCCCGTCCAGCTGCCGGCGGCCCCCCGGCACACGGCGAGACTCACCCGGGCCCGGCCCCGCGGCACCAGCAGCCCCCGGGCGGCGGCGGCCCCGCACCGGCCCTGCGGCAGCAGCAGCGACATGGCGGCGCCCGGCCCGATCGACGCGCTCGGCCGGCTCGGCTACTCTTGCCTATCGGACGGCTTCCTCGGCGCGATGACGCCACGAGCCCCGGAGCGGCTACAAATACGTGATGACGTCATGCGCTGTCTCTTTTGGCCCTGTGCGCTGCAAGGTGAGGTCTGGCGGCGCCGCCGGGATCGCTCGGGCTCACCGGGATAATCCGGGACCATCCGCGGCGCTCGGAGCCCCAGCGCGCCGCCCGCGCGCGGGCAGCCCCCCGCGGCGGCGCCGGGCCCCGCCGGCGCCTCCTGGCCCGCACCCCGCGCGAGAGGGCCCAGCGACGGCGCCTCCCCGGCAAGGCCCCGTTGAGGCCGCCGCGCCCCGCTGCGCTCCGGGCCCGGGCGGGGAGCGCCGCTGCGGGGAGCGGGGCCCGGCGGTGACAGCGCGGGGGGGGCGTCGGGTCGCGCAGGGAAGGAGCGGGCGGGGACCCCGCGGGCACAAGGCCAAGAGAGCCTCCAGCCTTTCTCGTTGTCTCCCGCAGGATGAAGACCATCCTCAGCAACCAGACCGTGGACATTCCCGAGCAAGGTCAGTCCGCGCCGCGTTCGGGGGGCGCCCGGCGGTGCCGCCCCCGCAGCCTGTAACGCGTGTCCGCCTTTGGTCCGCAGTGGGAGTTTCGCTGAAGGGCCGGACTGTCATTGTGAAGGGGCCCCGAGGAACCTTGAGGAGGGATTTTAACCACATCAACGTGGAGCTGTCCCTCCTGGGAAAGAAGCACAAGAAGGTGAGTGCTGCACAGGCCGTTTCGCTGCCCGGAGACAGAGGGGAGCTTTATTATTGGCTTAAAAACTTGGTGGTGGTGTAGGAGAGTGACCAAAAATGCTCAGCTGCGGGTGAGTTGTTGGGTAGGTTTTGCTTATTCCTGTGTTTTCTGAGAGAGAAATTGGTGTGATGGAAGCGTGGGGCCTCTTGGGGCACTGTGGGAGTGATTATGTGGACTGCATTCTTACCTAGTGACAGTTACAGGGAAAGGGGTTGATGACTGTATGCTGTTCTTCAAACTGGATCTTTTAGAGGATAAAAATCAGTCTACTGTATTTCCAGAAACTGCAAGTTATATTAGGAGAGCAGAGATAAATAAATGCATGATTTTTCTTAATGTCTCAAAAAGTATAAGAAAACATCAAGAGTGACTGATTTCAGCTACTGTTTCACAAAGATCGAGTGTTTCATTAAAACAGGGGATCCACACACAGTGTTTCATTTAAGTTGATTATGCATAGGAGGCAGACTTTAAAACAATATGCTTAGCAATTGCTAATGCATACTTTAGCTCAAGACTGTATATTTATCTACCCCAGCTCTTTTGAAGACTTGTTAGTGGCAAGACCTGAAGAAAACAAACGTTTCTCCCATGTCTCAGGTTAGGATTTAAAAGACAGGAACCAGGTGGGCCTTTAGTAAGTAGTCTGTCAAATGAACAAAACAGTTCTGTGTTTTTGTTTGGTGGGCTTTAAGTAGTTTATCTGAAAGTTTTGTTCCTCGTTTGTCACATAATTATTTTGTTGCTGGTTTTGAAGTGTAGCTGAAAGCTTTGTTAATGTGATTTTTGATGCAGCTGCGTGTTGACAAGTGGTGGGGTAACAGGAAGGAGCTGGCAACAGTTCGCACAATTTGCAGCCATGTACAGAACATGATCAAGGGGGTCACTCTGGTAAGTTGTGTTTGGAACCAGGATAACTGCTGCCCTTTTTGTTACTTGCAGTGAGAGCCTTTACTTTATGGAGGGAGAGCGTTTCTAAGCATCCAAGATGCAGGTTCTTTCTCCTTTGGCTTTTTGTCTTGCCTTTGCTGTCAGGCAAGTTCTGCAGGTGGAGGAAGGGATGGATGTCTCCCGGGCTCAGTGTCCTGCCCTTTCTCAGAAGCTGTTGCTACACCTTGGCTTTAGTTTCTGCTGTAAGCTTCGTGCATGTGTTCTGCCTTTGGGCCTGTTCTGCTTTCAATACCTGGTTATGTCCTGTGTCCCAGGGCTTTCGCTACAAGATGAGGTCGGTGTACGCTCACTTCCCGATCAACGTAGTCATACAGGACAACGGCTCGCTTGTGGAGATCCGGAACTTCCTGGGAGAGAAGTACATTCGCAGAGTGCGGATGAGGCCAGGTGAGCATTTCTGGAGACATACTCTGCTGGTTTAACTATGTTAAACAGCTTTCCAAGCTGTTTTCTTTGGGCTCTGCCACTGAGAATGGGAGAGGATGAAATAATTGTTGGAGCAGCATGTGCTTGTCTGAATTAATGTAATCTTCTTATGATACCATTGCAGCTGTTGAGATTTATTACTAATAATGCCTCTGTAATTTATCTTTACTAGCAAGGGCTAGCTAATAACCAGTCTGGAGTTAGTTACTGTAATACAAGGAATCCAGGATTTACTTTAATCACTGGGAGATCTTAACAGTGCTGATAATTGGTAACCTGCAGCTGCTTAGTGTTAGATTTGTGTTTCTGTTTTAAAACACTATACATGAACTAGTTTCATACCGAATCATAGTTTTGGTCTTTAAGGTGTTTGAATTTGCTGATAATCTAGGAGCATGCACAATAAACTTAGAAATTACCATGTTATTAGTTGTTCTTAAATCTTGCACACATAGAGTTTCAGTAAAATGTCTAACAGAAAAGCAGGTACTTGATGGAGCTTGTTAAACTTCTGGAGGGAGGCAACAAAACATGTCATAAACAGAGTTACATAAAGACTGTAGGAAAGACTTCCCTTATCCATTTGGTTTTTTTCTAATTTCACTTCTGGTGAGGGTATGGGTAAGGACATTTAATGATGTTTTGGGGTGACTGTAGAGGAATGCATCAGACCTGTCCCAAAACACTGGTAGATAACAGTGCAGCAGAGTTACAGGGTTTTTGATTTACTGTGGGATATTAAGGGTGGGTTTGATTATTGTATTTGATTTCTTTTTAAGTCAGCATTTACTGTTACTGTAATGGGCTGGCTTAAAATCTGATGTCTGTTGATTAAATAGCTGAAACTGTAAAAACTTCTGTTACTCCCCTTACAAATTCAAGTTTCCTGTTAGAGTCTTGAATGCTGTCACGTTTACTCCTTATGAGTATTTGCACCATTGCTAGTGTAAACACAGTATGTGACATGCCAGGGGCAGGTGGGTTTTAATGGCTTTTGATTGGGCTGACTCCAGTTTTGTCTTAATGAGCACAAGCCTGTGGGAAATGGCACCACCTTGCTGACAGAGCTGTGCTGGCAAAGCACTGGCTTCTACACAGTGTTGGTGATTGATGCTCTAATGTAATAATGGGTAAGCAGGACTATCACTTCAGTAGCTTTCACTTCAGAGCGTGACTTGCACTAATCGTTAATTGAAGCTGTGAGGGAGGACAGCCCTGGAATGGATTTGAGGGGCTCTCTTTAACAAAGTCTTAGAAGCTAATTATTATCTTGAATATTAGTGCTAGATATGTAAATTGGGACATGACATTAATATTGTTTCTTTAATACACTTAACACCTTCAACAGTGTGGATTATATGTTTGCCTTTCCATAGGTGTTACCTGCGCAGTATCTCAAGCCCAGAAAGATGAGCTGATCCTTGAAGGGAATGACATTGAGCTGGTCTCTAATTCAGGTTTGTGAAAGTAGATGTGTGGAAAATTATATGAAAACTTTTATCTGAAGATGTCAGCTTAGCAAACTCTTTACCTCAAACCCTGAGGTAAAGAACAGCCCAGATTTTTTTTTTTTTTTTTTTTGCTCTAGTGACTGTGATTGCTTTTCATAGTTCCTTACTCTGTTTCTAAGCTTAAAGATGTTTTTACAAGTCTGCAGAACCTTCTTCTTCAAGTCAGTACTTAGGGCATTTTTGGCACCAAACTTTTCAGCTTTTCAGTTGTACATGTGTGCAGTAATGAAGTGCTTCTGCCCTGAGTTGCCAAGATGAGCTCAGTGAAATGCATCCTATTTTCATTAGACTCTACAGGATTTAAAGTTGGTAATTCTGTCTCTAGATGACAGTCCTGTTTGTTAGTTGAAATACTGGAGCATAAACAAAGACTACAAGTTGGCTTGGACCTTTTGGCTTTGTGCTAACAGTCTCACTTTGTCTGCAGCTGCTTTGATCCAGCAAGCCACCACAGTCAAGAACAAGGATATCAGGAAATTCTTGGATGGTATCTATGTTTCTGAGAAAGGAACAGTGCAGCAGGCAGATGAGTAAAACTCATAGGTTGGTATCATCTTAATACACATTGTACATCTTCTCTGTAGAGATGGGGACTTGACAAGGTTTATCTGCTTCAACATGGCCATGGTTAAACAGGTTCCCAGTAGGGATGAAATTTTATTTGTAAAAGATGTCATAAGATGCATCATAAAACTTCAATTTCGGTAGGTCTTTCAACAGCAGTTTTCCATCTTTCATCAACTTGGCATTTTGCTACCGTATGGAGAAAACCTGTCTCTCCAGTGCTGTACTCTGCATTGTGAATGCGAGCTGCAGTGCTGGCTGAGAATTTAAAAACAGCTGACCTGGCCTGACAGACTGGTTTACAGCAGCTATTTACAGAGAAGACCTCAAACTAATGTTCCTCCTGGTTGGACACTGCCCTCACTAAAATGGTGGACAGGACCCAATTTATATATAAAGGTCTTCCGAGCAGTTAATATGTAAATGCTGGTAAACAGGTCGGTTTAACAAGGACAACTATTTACATTGTCCATGGGCATTGTTACTGAAGTTGAGTACGAGGATTTAGGGATTTAACTGCTAAAGAAATTTGATGTGTTTCAGCTGTGTATGGTTCCTTACGTAGTACAAAACACCTGTGCAGGATGAGACAGTTTGACTTGCAGATAAGTTCTGTGCTGTGTGCTTTGAGAACCTAACCTTGAGGCAGGATGTAGGTGAAGTGAGTTTCATAAACTGTTTTTTTTTTAAAAATCATCCTCCAGATACCAAACATTTGCAAGCCTCAAAAAAAAACCAAACTTCTAGTGTCATTCTAAGTGCCTTGAGAGATGGAGCAACTTACTACATTTGTTGAAAAGTTGAGCTGTTGTGCTTGAAGGCATCTTTAAGTAATTTTGTCTGTGTGAAATCAAGCAAATTCTTTGAGCTATTAATGTCTGTCTTGCATTAAAATTATCAGATAAACATCAAACAGTTATAAACTTTCAGTTTCACCTTTGTACTGCTAAAATCTTTCTAAAAGCTCTTAATGTTTTATTTACAGTTGTCTGGATCCCAAGGGTAATTACCGTGAGACATTGTACCAGGAATGCCAGCTGGTACAAGGTGCGAACACCTTTAGAGGTTTAGTAAAATAAAACTATATTTCATATCTTGAGTTTGTTGTTGTTTTTTTTTTTTTAAGAACTCAATGGTGATTGCATGAACTTCTTAGAGAAGTAGATTGCACAGTGGTTCCAGCCTACCAATGTGTTTTCAAACCATTGAACTTCATTCAGACTGAATGAATGTGCTCAGAGACTGGTAGGGCAATGTGTAGGCCATGCTACCATGATCTTTCTGTGCCAAAGTCATTAAGTGGCAGTTTTGAGTCATTAAGAAACAGTAAAAGCATTTTTCTCATAGAGGGAAGACTAGTGTTCTTTCACATCTTTTCTCAAGCCTCAGACTTGTGATGACAGAATCTGAAGTAGATGAAAAACAAAACTGAAATCAGTAGAACTAGATTTGTAAGACCATTTAAACTAAATACATAGATAGAAGCAGTAGTCTGAAAATACAATGCTTTATTGCTCAAATAAGAAAACAAAGGATTTGACCTCAAAGCTCAATCAGAGTGTATTGCTGAGTTTCACCAGCAGTGAATTATCTGTGGATACAGCTTGGTTTCTTCACTGCTAATCTTGCCATGTAGCAACATCTAACTGGGAGGTTGTACTATTTCTGTGCAGTAGTAAAATCCACATTGTCACTTGCTCCATTCATTTTGGAAAAAGTATATAAAATATTGGGATAGTGCAGAAACATACTTGGCAACAAGTTGCTAAAGCATCCCACGCATGTTAAAAAATTCCAAAATTGCCCAAAATCGACTTGTATAATGACAAGTGCAATTTACATTCCTCACTATTGAGTGGGTTAACTATTTATTTAGATGTTCTCTGCTAGTAAAAATTTTTATGGCTGCTCCATTTTGGAGGTGAAAAATAGTGACTGTATATGGTTTTATCTCCAGTTATATTTGCTTAAAACTACTTCACCCAATCTGTAAGGGATATCTGTTGGTCAATAATGGAGTTAACTTGGTTTTGTTCTTTTAGGGGTATCTTCAGAAGCTGGCCTGGCACATTTCATTCCTGGTGTTGTACTTAGTTGAAGTTTTATGGAGTTTAATAACACTTCTAAACCCTAACAGCTGCAGTTTCATGCTGAACAACACTCATAACATGAATACACATCACAAGACTTTAAAAGGTGCATATCAGTTCCCAAAAGTTTATCTTTGCAAGTAAAGCTGTTTTAAAGGTTATTCCAAGGCACAGGAGGGTCATAATTAATTTTTTTTAACAGATGAAGTTGTCTTCTAGGTACAGTAGGTGGATAAAAGTAATTTCACTAGAAACAAGTGCCATGGCTGTTCTTCCTGTCAATGTGATTATTTCGTTTTTGAATGAAATGATTGGTGTGTGTGACTGGAGTGACTCAGTGCTTTTCCACAGTTGTCTGAGTGGTATCATCCACTGTAGAATGCAGTGATGGATCTCACTGAAAGTGGGCTTGTGCCCCCTTTTAAAATGAGACACAGATGCATTTGATGCTTTTTGCCTTAAAACGTTTCCTTCTTTTTCTTTTGTGAAAAAAAATAATAGCTAAAAGCAAACTGAGGGTAGAGAAAAGGCAGCAGGCAAAGAATATTAACGGCTTCTTCTGAGAAATAAACAAGCAGAAGCTACACTGCTTTTCGTGGCTAGAGGGGCCACAGACTGAGTGGTCAGCAGGAAAGCCATTGTTGCTTATCAGGTTATTGTAAAATCTTACTGAAGGCTTTCCTTTTGAATCTGAAGTGAAGAATCCAAATCTAGGCTTAGATTTTTCTTCAGTCAGCTTAAATGCATAGTAGCCTTTAATCTTGACTTTGTCAATGTGGTAGGCTGAGAAGGAAAAGAAACCAAAACAAAGTGTTAATAAAAACTTACGTGTCAGGTAAAACCTGCAGACTTTCTGGGTAAGGAGTTCAAATTAAAAAGGGTACTTACATCATAAAATATTTACTGCTTCTAATACTCAGATGTCTTAATTACATAGGAAAAGTGCCTTACTGTTTTTAAAAAATACTTATGATTTGGGAATTTTTGGACCTACGCCTTGAAAACTGGATTTGTACAGGGTTGGAATTTGTTTTCCTGGGAAAAACTAGATGCTGCTCTTAACTGAAACCAGCTGCAGAGACTTGGGAACAGCTGCCCATAAGTGCTATGACAGCAGCTTTCCTCAAATTCCTGCCCTGCTCCAAACCCAGTTGTTCATCTGCAGCATGCATGGCTCTGTGTTACACTGCTGCACCCAAGTGCTGGATGAAAATACCTTAAAATAGCAGGCCTTGAAGTCATGTGCAAGCAGTGAGTATAGTTGGGAATGTGACCCAGACTAAGAACATGTAAACATTTAATAACTTACTTCCTTTAGTAATGTATTGTTCTTTTGTTTGCAGTATGAAGTTAGCATGGAAAACAAATCAGCAAATTATTATCAGTCCTGTGGTAACTGAGAAAGCTAAGCCCTGGAGAGAGAACACTTTTTTTCCTTGGTGTCTAAAAGTAGTCTGAAGCCATGCTTAGCCATGAGTAAGATTTGTCTCATTTTTTATTAACTGCTAGAGAGAAGAACCCAGGATACCTAGACTGTGTTTGATGTCAGTTACCTCAGAAAAGCTTTTGAACCCCCCATGTCCTGATCAGGATCTCTCTAATGCTCATCAGTAGGGAACAGTGAGGGCAGGGATGTATTGCACATCTCATTTTGCCTGTATGGTTCAAGTACCAAGGCCTTGCTCGTAGCCTGTGTCTCACTGCTTTTCTTTAATGATTGGTTGGAGGAAGAGGGAGGGTAGGGGAGGGGTGAGGTCCTTGCAGCATTTCTCATACAGTAAGCTGTTGCTGAAGATCCTTTGCTTGAATGTTTTTGTTCTCTAATTCCATAACTTGCTAGTTTTTCTCTAAAGTGAAGAAGTAGATTTCTGTATGTGCCCAGGAGAAAACAAGTAGAGGAACAAGAACTAGAGCTGGACTCTCCCTTCAACAGCAGCTGGTGCCCTGCTGTATTTCTTCTGTATGTCCTTTCAGGTCTCTGTGGACTTGCTTGCACTTTCCTGTCCAATGACTATTTCAGTAAGCAAGGACACTCTTGCCTTTCTTTGGGGAGTAGAAACGTTAATTGTCTCTTGGGAGTTGTTGGGCTGAAGTGCCATCTCCTAATAATTTCTGAGTAACTACTCTGCTCTATGTGCATGCCCAGAGAGCTTCTCTTATGGTTTAAACTGGAGGCAGCTGTAGCTGCATTTTGTGCAAGGCACCTAATGCCATTTCTTTGTGTCGTAGCTGCCCTGAGTGTGACTGCAGAGTTGGGCCCCTCAGGGGCTTAGTGCTGCTGGCTCCTGCACCTGAACCAGGACTGCTCACTCTGTCCAGGGCAAGACTTAGCTGTGCTGGGGTCTGAGCCATGGAAATGGCTCTGGGGAACTTGAATCTGTCATGTACTCACCTTTTAAAACCTCTTGTACGTATTTGCCCAAGTAATAATTTCGAAGTTCATCATTGTCTAAGGATGGGTCATCTATTCCATTTGCTGTGATGTAAATGTCGATGTCACCATAAGTTTTTTTGATCCACCTGAGAACTTTACGCATTCCCCAAGGCACCACTGCCAAACGAGAAGGGGAGCTCAGGCAGGTGATATCCTGCAGAAACTGAATGTCACGATCAAATTCATACTGACTTCCATTCTGAGGTTCGTCAATCACAAATCTGGTGGTGAAATGATTCAGGGCATAGAAGTCAGCTGCACCTTTGACAAGTTGCTTTTCCTCACTTGTGAAAGATGGCAACAAAGTATATGAAAGGCCTTCTCTGTTTTTAAAGGCAATGTATTCCCTCATAGTAGCTGGATAGTCCCCAGTCTTAAATATGGGATTGGCAAACCAGCCTATTTCAAACTGAAGAAACCTGTTGGCAGCTTTTGAATGAGATTCAAAGAAGGGGTTGGCAGGCTCAGCCCAGTCCGAATGCAGGGACAGGGACACTTTGCCGTACTGAGAGGACCGGTACCGCTCGTCGTATATTCTCCAGGCCATGGCGTGTGCTATTAATAAATTGTGTGCTGCCCGGTAGGTGTCATTGCTGCTCCTGTTGTAGACATTGCTTAGCTGGTTAGGCTCGTTTATTGTAATCCAAAGTTTAACCAAATCACCAAGCTCCCTAAAACATAAAGCTGCGTAGTCTTGAAAAGCATAGGCAGTGGATTGGTTCAACCATCCTCCTGTCTGCAGCAAAGGACCTGGCAGGCCCAGGTAGGTGTGAGTTGGATAATACAAGGTGACCATAGATTGAACGTTGAGTTTCAGGACTTCGCTAATCACACATCTGTAATACCTAAGAACTTGTCTGTTGACCACTGACAAATCTCCATTGGGTAAAATTAGTGACCAGTCAAGTGCAAATCTGTAATGGGTGACTTTCATTTTTTCCAGGAGATCCAGTTGCTTTTTAATACTGACAAAATCTGTGCACTGTGCTGGTCGGGTTTTTAGCTTTACCCCTTCAACTTTGTGCAGAAGCCCATCTCCTGTGACATTCCAGAGGTACAAGCTGGAATCACAGAACTGTGGCGAGGAAGCTGCTGATTCTGCCTGTGAAAATAAAAATATGCTACAATGGGTTTTAATTAAATGAACTTAATACCTGCTTGTAGTCTGCATTTCTGCCTGTGTTTAGCTGTCAATTAGTGCTGGATGTCAGAAGGCCCTGCTTAGATGCTCCAGGGGGAAGAGGATAACCAACTCACCTATATGGACTTTGTGCTAGTGGTCATCTTAATAATTTCTGTTCCTTTCCCTATGAAAAACATCAAAATTGCACTTTTTTCTTTATGATTACACATGGGCATTTGCCCTGCCACCAGCCTACATGGCATGTTTTCACAGAGAGAGCTCTCCCTGGTCGAGTTCGCTCTGGTCACGCACACAGCAGGTCTCAGGCAGCTGCCAGGAGAGCGGGTGGTGAGAACAAGCACCAGGGGCTGTATAAGGCAGGCATGGATTATTTTGGCACTGCTGCTGTGATCAACCTTGTGAAACTGAGGCATAGTAATCTGACACAAACAGCTTGTGGCATGTAGTTATATCTTTTCTATCTCCTACTAGTTGAAAAAGTTTGGAATAACACTTTTTTTTAATATTCCAATTTTTAAATGCTTTTTTTAGGTTTCAAAGTACAATATAGTGAAGTTTAAAATATTTAGATTTTTTTTTAAAGGAAATGTACTTTTTTTGGTGCTGTATATTAACAAGATTTATAGAAGCTTAACTTTTTCTTCCCCTACGGTTGTCAGTGAATAGGTTAAATTATGGGATTTTGTTGTTATTTTTGGAGGCTGATATTTGTCATGCGACTGTGTCTGCAATGACAAGATGGGTATCCCAACACTGCCCATACATACAGTTAGCTTATTTACTAGTTGTAAAGCAGAAATAGAAGAAAAGTAAAGTATCAATCAGTCCTGTAGGAACCAGTTTGGACAAAGGTGGTATAATCTGTTTTTTAATGTGAGCTCAGATGGTAAAACCTCAAGGTTAATTATCTTCACCTCTGCTAGGTGTCTTTTTAAAGAATGGCTTCTTACACACTTGTCTGAGTGGCACTTAGAGCCAGGCCTAACCCAGGAATGTGTTTCTGCTCTAGACAAGACCTGGAGCCTGCAGGTCGCTCTGCTGCCACCAGTGTAATCACCTTGTCCTTGCCCTTTGTCACTCTCTCCATCAGGCCTTCACAAGCATCCCTATGGCCACACTGCAAACTGGATATGGAAACCCCTGGTTGAAAAATAACCCAGTAACAATTGGTTGGATCAACTTCTTGGTCTGAAATTTCCTCATCTGATCTGCCACATGGAGATGCAAGCAGAGGGAGGGCCATGCTTGAAAGGCTCCTGCAGCAGGGTCTGCTGCTGCAGCAGTAGCCAGCACTCTGTGACCAGCTCACCTGAAAACCTGGAAACATGAAATTGAACCAATGCAATTATGGCTTAACTTCTGTTGGCAGTGTGCATTGAAATTCTTGAATGCAAGGTGCCATATGCAGCCATTTGTTCACGAAGCTGCTGACCACTCTGTTTCCAGAGATACGCGTCGTATTTTATGCTTACCTTGAGAACAGACTCGGTGATACCCCAGGAGAACTCACAGGAGAACTGAGCTTGCAAGTTTGGGGTAGAATCCTTTGGGAAGAAGCCATTTTCTCGTATGATTTGTTTATAATAAAGTGCAGATGACTTAGGAATCCTTTCCTTTTTTTTGCTTTTGAAATCTACATAAAATAATCCACGCCTGATGTTGTAAGCATGTTGCCATTCGAAGCCGTCAAGGAGGGACCAGGCTGTGTAACCAAACACATCTATGTTGTCGTATTTAATAGCTGCGTAAGAGAAGGTAGCATCAAGAGTCTTGTATTTAGTACTCTAACATATATAAGGGATATTTATGAGGAAGTGCTATTTATTTTGAAAATCTTGGCTGTCTTCTCAAGATCTGTATTGACCCACTGTAATTCATTGCAAAACTGATGTATATATCTTAGTCTTCATTTACTAAAAAAATGGTGTCACTAAGAAATTGTGTCCTTAAGAAATTAAATTACTGTAGGATTCTTTATTTCTGCTCTGACCAAACAAGAAATATTGTACTACATCCAGGTTTGATGTTTCATTTGACAATTTGCCAGTAAAATAATACCAGTAAAATTAGAGAATCGTGAATTAAAATAAAAGGAGCAACAGTTGATCTGATTTGTAAATTTGTCATGAAGCTAAAACTCTCTACCTTTATTTGAAAGATGTCTATAAGCTCAAATGTCTACTTAGCTTGTAGATTGGAATTTTTTTTTTGTTAGCATGGGACTGTTAATGACTTTAGAGAAGTAGGGTAGAGCAACCCAGAGACTGATTTATGCACAAAATGGGTGCAGTGCATGCTGATTTCTTCAGGCAATCTTAATGTCCCTCTTGCAAAGGAGTCTAGATAGGATCTTTTACATATAATATATGTGAAAGATAACAACACAACTGCTTTCTCAGATGTGGAACCTGATTCTTCAGGAAGGGCAGCAGAGCCTGCAAAGCACTTCTTAGCAGACACCAGCTAACCACAACACTTTTCACCTGTGCAGGCTCGTGCCAGCTGGCAGCCTGGAAGGAAAAGTCCAAACTTCACAGTCAGTCATGTTCACTGCCTGTCACCACCTTTAAGCTAGGAAATAACACAGGATGACTCTTCATGTTAACCTTATCAGGGCTGGAATACCCAAGGCAAAGAAATGACCAAGTAGGGTTGCTGAGGATTTTGACACAGACAGGTGGACAAGCCATATTTTACCTGTAGCCCACCACACCAGTAAGCCAAGGGATAAAGATGAAGTTTTCTGGTTTATTCTTTGCAATATCATTTAGCCTCATTTTCTCAGGACATATCATTTTGCATCGTTCTGTATTTCCACTGAACCTCCTTGCCCTAGTCACACCAGGCTGCAACTTGAGCAGAAAGCAGTTTTGCACAATGCATGTATTGATGCAGCAGAGTTCTAAGGTACCCAGAAGCATGGGCACAGTCCAGCTGGATGTTTTCCTACTTGCCAGATGAAATCAGAAGGCCCAAGAGCTTGCAATGTGAGTATATGGGAAGATGATAGACAAGGCCAGACTACTGGAAAGGAGATGAGGAAATGTAACAAAGCAATACAAGGGCATGAATTTTCAAAGAAGGCAACTTCTACGTTAGGGAAATCATGGGAGAAAGTATAAAAATATCTGAAAATACCCATTGCAAAATGCAGAGGCAGAGAACCGTGTAGAGGATAAAGAGATAAGCTATAATGGCCTTTTAAGTAAAGTTGAGTACTTGATGTCCACAATGAGGAGGGTTGAACAAATGGGAGCAGACATCTAGGGACAGAATAAGTGACAACTGAGAACATTTTTGTTTGTAGAAGTATATTGAATAGATGGGGATAAGTTTAATTGTCAGAGCGAAAGATGCTGTTGTACTTGAGATGGTACATGCTGAGATTTTGTGGCCGTTTGAATGGGTAGAGGAAAAATTACTATTTTATGTATACTTTATGGTAAAGAAAATTAAAAGTTAGGCAGGTGATAGATAGAGACCTGGTGGATCAGAATGAGAGTATGTTTGTAGCATTGTCTGCAGGGACAGTGAAAGGAGAGGGCAGAAACAGGTCAGGATCCTGACTGTTAGAGTGAGGATGAGAAAAGCCCCCTGAAAAACAAGGGAAGGTTTGGGGCAGAAACAAAGAGCTGAAGGTAGGAAAGCTCAGGAGTTAACTAAGCTCTCTATGTCACCAGAGGTGACATTCACAGAAGACGATCTCAAGGCTTTTCTGTACCTACTATAGGCAGGAGTAATAGTTTCAGTATGGAAACCCTAACCCTAACCAACCTTAACCCAATGCAGATGTTGGACTTTAGCTTTCTGGGACAGGGGCTATGGGTTTTTTCTGTTTGTACAACACCTAGCACCAGTAGATCCTGATCCATGACTTGTACTCATGCAGTATAAATAATTAATGATTAACTTTGTTGCCATTATCTCTTAAAAAAAATTAAATTATTACAGAACTAAATATCAAATGATCAAAAGTGCTCTCTGAAAAATCCAACAAGTAATTTCTGTACAAACCTTGTAAAACCTTATTAATGAAGTTTTTCATGATGTAGATGGCTGTGGTGTCATCTGTTTTCACATGGCTGTCAGTGAACCAGCCATTCTCTGCAATCAAGATTCGAGGACTGTTGTATTCCAGTTTAATCCAGTTCAGTACTTCCCTCAAATTGAGTGACAAATTTTGTCCCATTTTTGGTAGAGTGTTTGGAGGTTTAAAGTTACTAGGACCAAAGGAAAACGCGAAGAAGTCAGCTGTTCCCTTTATGTAGTTTTTTTCATCTTCAGTGAAGTGTGGCAAAAACAAGAATTCATTTTTCAGTTCTTCTGGATAATCTCCATCCCCGTGGATAGGTTTAGCAAACCATCCGAGTACTCTCTCCATGGACTTCTGACATTTAGAAATGTCCGACTCATCTTCCAATTTGTTAGGCTCGATCCAGTGGGATCCCAATACTATGGATATCATCCCCTTCTGATAGGGTTCAAAGTGTTCTTTGTAGGTATGCCAAACTTTTGCATGAGCCTGATGAGAGAAAAATAGCATTAAATTGTAACTCTAACAAGTCTCTTTGTGCATTGGCAGCTAGAGAGGCAGGTAGCTCCATCTGAGTCACTGCAGGCTTATATGGAAGTATCAGTTAAGGCACATGAATTACCCTGCACAGTTTAATGGGCAATCACTGTTACCCTGCAAGGTTCCTTGGGATGAGGGCAATGCTCAGTAACTCGTGTCCTATGACACGCTGGGGCTGTGGCTTTTTGCCTTTTAACACATGTCTAAATTTCAGGAGAGATCCCAGCAGGGATGAGAACAGCTGTTGTTACACAGATACTTTGGAACAGCTCTATCAATGGGATTTGAACTCTGTGATCTAGCCAGTCCCATCTGAGTCTTTCTCTGTCAAATGGTGATTCCTGGTATGGTTAAAATTTCAAACCATCTTTACAATTATTCCATCAATGATGCATCTCATATGACATTTTATTTGTCAGTGGTGACTCTTGTGCTACTAACTGCTCTCTGCTCTGGGGGTTACCTGGACTTACTCTGATCAAACCACATCCACCCCATTCCTCTTCTTGGGATTTAGTTGTTTTATTCTGGCCTAGTCATATAAGCAAGTGTTCAAGTTTTGATATTTGCACAATTCCTAAATGTAAAAACTTGGGCAAAGGACCCAGCTGTGAATTTGAACCCAAATATCAACTTTCACAGCTCTGAGTGAGAATTTTGTTCAGGATTTTAGTTAATTTCTTCTTTGAAATGACCACTGCACTGCGTCACATCTTAATACTGCTTTTCTGATTATCATAATGTTTTAGAAAGTGTGTCGTTATTACACATCACAATTAGCTTCAAATGTCATATTATTAATTACTTAAATAAGGGCATACAGCAGACAAAACTTACACAAAACCAGAAATACATGGGAGACTGAGGAACCACTAGCACTGTCAAAGTCCTATAAGGAAACAGGACAGGTAGGTCAGAGAGGAGTGACTCTGGGCTGCTGCGTGAATCACATCGGGTGATCTGACGCAGGGGAGGGGAGCTGACCTCTCCCAGCTGAAGAGTTGTCAAGTAACTCAGGGTTTACCTTTTGCCTGTGATGTGGCATTACACTCTTAAGCTGGAAAGAAAATAATAGTTTGCACCCAGAGAAAAACATTAGGAGCATTGTGAAACACTGAGTGCTGAGTTAGATTGTCATCATTACTAAGCCAAACAGCATTGCTTACCTTTGACAATAATTTCAGTTAATTTATCTAGAAACATACAGCCTTGACAGTTTTAAAAAACCTCCAAAAGGCCTGATGTCAGGTAGGTATTTGTTTAAGCTGGGCAGTACCAAAGAATTACAGTTTGTGAAATTTTGTGTATCAGTTGTTTATGGTTTCTAAGGTCATGCTCGTAAGATTTGTTCAAAGTCTGTCTTTGAAAATACTGATAAAGTGACACTAACCTTTGAAATGCAGGTTCTGTAGCTGAAGAGGGAAGCCAGCAAAAATGGAATAATGAGGCAAATTGCAAGATAGAGTTAGAGTGTTATAAAATGGATTTCTTAGTAGCCTCATCAGAAAATTTAAGTGGCCAGTGCTATCTCCTCAGTTGCCCTCACTGTCCTCTCCTAAAGTCCCTCCAACCTGGGGTGGCTGCTGGGGCCAGGCTTACTCTGTGCTCTGCCTCTAGGGTTTTCTCACCTGGTTTATACAGTTTTTCTCCAGACACAGCCCACAAACACCACTGTTGAACAAGAGGCATATGGCTTAACAAGAAACCCCCACTGCACTCAGCTGTATGATGCACAGTGCCAAGTACTATGACAATAGCTCCAGGTAAATCATAGCAATCACACTTTTCTAGGTGAAGGGGAGAAAGATGGCTTTGCCAAAAAACAACTAATTAGAATATTATATTGACATGTAAAAGCCAATCAGGGATAACTCGTATTCATACACATCTTCAGGAGGTGATTAGAAGAAAATAAAATTGTTATTAAAAATAATGTGTACAGTAGAGGATATAGGCCCAGGTATAACTCTAGAGGAGTAGACCTCAAGTATATATAAGTGCATTTCATATGAGTCAAGATAGAAAGCTCATATACAAATTTGTATGTATCACTGATGACTTAATTCTGAGGATTAACTCTTTAACTGTAAAAAACTTGTCACTGTCTACAGTAAGGGTTTTACAGACATAGCAGACACAATATAATTTGCTTATCTATAAATCTGAGTTGTTAATTATCTGTAAAGAAGCTTAGCATTCTCAGATAGAAGGTGTTTGCTAAATGCAAACTATTGTTGATGGAATCAGCTGATTTACAGAATTTGTTTTTTAAGACCAGATATGAAACAAATATCAATTTAAAAGCCGTATCATACATCAAATTGGGTATTTTCAGTAAATCTTGACTAATCTTTTTTCAGTTATAGTTTAATTCCTAATCTTTCATTTTCCTTGTTAGAGCAAGGACAAATGTCAAGGCTAAATACACAGTTAAAGTAGGATCAATATTGGGTATTTATTCTAGATAAGTATGACTCATTAATTTCAGCATATTTTCCTGGTATAAAAGTAGAAAATATTCCCTAGTCTCAAAAGTCACAGAGAGTACTATGTCAGTTAGTACTAACCATGTAAAAAGGCTAGAAAAGTCAACTTAATAAACTGAAGCCAACAGTATTTGTTCTCTCTTTTTGAAACATTCTCATACTCCTTGAAATTCTGATCCTGTAATTTAACATATGCACATGCAAAGAGCTTTCAGTAGAGCAATACTTTCAAATTCTTAAGATACTTTAGTCAACCAATTTTTCTTTGAATAGCAATGAGTATACAAAACAATGTCAGGGGTATATGGAGTTATTTTAGTGTGCTGGAAAACAAGAACGTTTAGGAAAACTGCAATTGAAAAAATGATAATAAATTTTTTTGGGCTTTGTGTTTACTTGTTTGGTGTTTAAACCATGAAGAACTAGAATGTAGTCTGATGATGATGATGTTACTGTTCAGAAGAAGGACAAGGGTGTGTGGCTTATTTGGAGAGTGTATTTCCATTCAAGGCTTTTTTGGTCTGTGGTAAAGATGCCCCATAGTCAGTAGAGCAAAAGTAGAATTAAACCCTTTATTTTGCAAACTGAATCTCAATCCTTGTGAAGGATTGCCTACATGTCGAGATGCAGGTGACTACACTTCTTGAGAGGGTGTTATGAAGGACTGAGGCTTTACTATCGTAATTTGTTGTCTGTTAATTGTTCTGCATTTGGATTGTGTTTTCCCTAATGATTACCAAGAAATCTAAGAAAGCTAACCTGAAAATAACAAATCATCAAAAAACTATGAATCATTGCTGAATTTTACATCATCACTGATTTGAAAAATCTTCCAGCAAAGACATTTACAAGCACAGGTGATTCTGGTGTCCACCCTAGAGCCATACTTGATGGAGACAGGCTTCCCTTCTCCTGAAAGAAATACAGGTGCTGGTGTAGTTTCATCTTTCTGCATCCTGAGGAAATGAGTCTCCTTTGGGGGAAGGGAAGGAATTGTCTGGTAGGACACAGAGGTAATTATTAATTATTTCCCATTCATGAAGTAGAAATTCATTTTTAAGGAGAATGAATTATAGGACTTTCCTGCGGCACACTCATCCACAGATCCCAAAGTCAGCAGTGTCCATGAAGAGATCCTGGCATAGTGAGATCTATCAAAGAGCTGGGAGTAATGCAGCTGGGCACAGAAAAGGACATGATCTGCAATGGACACTTAAATCATTCTTCTGCTAAGTCTGAAATCAGTGACTCAGGATTCTTGACAACTTTTCTGTGTGTAAAACTTCTATTGACTGCAGTGTGACTTTCTTGAAAAATGATGTTCTGAAGGTTCAAGGCCACAAGCAAATACAAGAATTTGTCAGTTGCAGAATATTTTAACTACTCTTTAAAATATTTTTTTTCCCACTTGCATACTTCTTTCTGTAGGATTAACCTATTCAGATTTATTTGTTAATTAAATGTGCAATGTATGGCAAGTTGTAGAACAATTATCTTTGTGACAGTTAAGAATAGTCTCAGCAGGGAAAATTATACTGGCTGCAAAGATGGGATAGAGACCTGTTCTGTAAAGCACTTTGAGCACAGCAGATGCAAAAAAATACTGTACATCATGGAAATAATTTGAAACTCTCAGTACTGAAAAGGACATTTGTTTTCTTCTGAACCCAAGAAACCTTACTAGTTTAGAAGCAAACATTTTGCAATATGATCTTACTAAGCTAGAACAAATCAGACTTAGATATACATACTCTATGGCCAGTAAAGTTGATTTAATATGCAAATACAAATGAATTTCCTTCTAAACTAATAGAATAGTCATTTCAGTATGGCCAAATCTGTTTAACTAAATGTAAAGAACAAAGAATGTTCTTTAAGAGTTAGAATTTGTATGTAAAAGCTAATTTAAATAAAATAATAAAGAAGCACTTTAAAACAAATAATTACTGAGTCAGCTGTTGTGACAAGCACTAAGATCAAAGTGAGGGTCAACAGAAAGACTGCCTTAGCTAAAGGCTATTTCTTGGTGCTTTCACAGTAGGTGATTTTTTTAAGAAAACATTGATCACAGGACCAATTCCTCCTATTATCTCCCACATCAGTGCAAGATCAATTTGTAAAATCTTATTATACTGTACCTTGATCAAATTGTGTCCTACTGAGTAGACAGTTCTTATTTTCCCTCTCTCTCCAGGAGCATGAATACCTGTGCCATATCCATGCCAAGCAACTAAATATGGATTGTGAATTGTAATCCAATATTTAACACGATCCCCAAAGGTCTGGAAGCAAAACGTGGCATAGTCATTGAAGATATCAATCACTGATTCATTTTTCCATCCCCCGTATTTTTCTTGCAGCATCAAGGGCAGGTCCCAGTGGTACAGTGTGACCACGGGGTCAATATTTCTGTAGAGTAAAGAGTCAATAAGGGTGTTATAATACTGAAGTCCTTTTTCATTGGGAGCTGCCACCACTCCAGTGGGGAAAAGCCTTGACCATGAAATTGAAAACTGGTAAAAAGTAACTCCCAAAAAATCCAGAGCAGACAAATCTTTGTCCAACAAGATATAACTGTCACTGGAGGCGCCTGTGCTGTCAGTGTCCCTGAACTCCGAGCGGGTGAAGCGGTCCCAGATGGAGGAGCCTTTCCCGTCCTTCCTCCAGCTGCCTTCCACCTGGAAAGCTCCTGTCCCTACCCCCCAGAGAAAATCTTTGGGGAAAGTGTCATATAAAAACATCTGTGTTTCGCTCACAGGGCTGAAGTGGGAGTCCTTTTTCCACACAGCTCTTCCCTCTCCAGCAAGCCCAGTAATTATCCTTACGAAAACTAACGTCCAAAAAGCAACAATCTTCTCCAGTCGTTGGCCACACATTATGCCAGTTTATAGTGCTGGTGTTAAAAATCAGATTTCTTGTACTGATGCTGAAAAAATTCCATGCTTTTGCTGGAGTCCACGCCGTGCAGACCGTTTTCATTTGCCACAAGCTGCTGGAGTGTCTTATCAAAGCTTCACTAAAAGCTTGTGATTGTAAAAGCCCTGTCAATGATTAGCCTGAACTGTGAGACGTAGAACAGGTCTGAGAATGATGTAATTTATAGGGAGGTGGCTTCTGTGTGACCACTGAGACACCCACCTGGCTTCTTACTGCAGCCTGCCTCAACAACAGAAATGCTAGGAACTAATTTATCATCATTTAAAGGTCAGTCATTCAGGTGGGATAATATAGGTGACAGAGGGTCTAAGAAGCTATCACATCCTTTATTTCTTGTGGAGCTGTATTCTGAGGAAACATGAATACAATGCACACTACATAATCACCAATTTAAAGGAGATTTATCCTATCTGTGTAATTGGATGACTGGAAGGGCAGTGCATGATTCCTCAGTCTTACCCTGCTCAAACAACCTACTTCTGCTGAAAAACTCTTCCTGGGCTTGTGGGAAATTTTGTTGTGAACAGGAGATATGCATATAAAAACACAAAGCAAGTCAATATTTCTTTCAAACACAAATGCAACCATTTTTCTATCCTGTATAAAAGTCTCCTGTACAGCACTACACACAGCAGCAGTACAAAATCAACAGGGGACTGTTGCAGTTCTTACACCATTTTCCTGGATTTCTTCAAATAAACACAATTAGCAAAGATAATTATCCCTGAAATATTCTATTTCAGTATTGATTAATTTAACAATTCATATACACAGCTGGAGCATCAGTACAGCAAATATTTATACAGCAATTTTGCAGTATAATTTGATCTTCTAACATGTTTAGCAACAGTATGTCTGTTGAGATATAGTCAATTTACTCGACATAGTAAGACTGATGCCTGCCATTTTTGTTTTTCTTGAGGTACAGTAATATAAAATGTGTCCATATAGAAACAGAAACTGTTGTGACCACAGCTTCAGAAGGGGCTTGAGGAACACCAATAGATGTATGGAGTAACTTTGCATGTAAGAAAGATACACACTGAAATCTGAACATGGGGACAATTCAGCAGTGGAGCAGAGCACTCTGCTCAGATGAATTAGCCCTGCTGCCATGTAGGACATGAAAGTCCTGATGCACTGCAGAATGCCACTGACATACACCTTTAATTTATCAGTCAAGCTGATGAATTGCTACAAATGGAAGCTACTTTATTTATTTTTAGGATAAACAAGAAAACGTCCATGCTTGTAAGCATTTCTCTGCAGAGCCTTTACAAGAAACATTTTCACCACAGATGAAGATAAAGCTCCCACTGACATCTGCACTCCAGGTCCCTGGTGGTGGGGTAGCCACGCATCTGACATGAGCCTCTCCTCTAACCAGAAGTAACTGCTCTACATTTCTCAGCCAAGATCCTACCACGCACAGGCAGCTTGGGAACAAGAGGAGCAGACAGGGACTGTACAGAGTTGGTTTACAGTACATACTGACATGTTCCTTTTTTGTTCTATGGAACAGCATTTAAAATGCTGTTTGATAGTTATTGCATTAACATCATCTTTCTATTTTGACATTTAAAAGCACTGATTTTGTGTATCCTATTTCACGAAAGAAAATTCAAATGCAAGTTGTTGTCGATGCCGCTGTACTTCTAAAGCAGCTAGTCACCATCATTACCAGGTGCTTGAGCTCCAAGTACCCACAACAGCTTTGTAGCCCCATGGGCAATCTGGGTAAGCCCCATGGGTAAGGGAAAGGCAACAGGCTTCTCCCCACTAAACACAGCAGTGTTAGTACCACTGGCACAAGGCTGCAGAGCGTGTTGCACCTGCCTGAGATGTGTAAGGTGCAGCAGAGACTGGTGCTCTCAGGTGCTTGGTCTGTGTAAGGTTATGAACTGAAATTCTTTCCTGATTATTGACATGACTGGGAGCATGCTATAATCATGGTTTGAAAGTGTTTCAATGCTTCAAGCCTCTGCGAATCCAGTTTCTTACTGCTTGGTCATATTTAACTGTTTGGGCTGTAATTTAACTTCATGAAGTTAAAGAGGAAGCTGTTCAAGTGATGAGAATTGTATAGTGACTTGAATTTGGAAGAAGGATTTCATTACCTGAGCAAAGACTTGGGGGAAAGAAATACTGTTAATCTGGGAAAGCAAATTTAATTTGACTGTGAAAGCAAATGTTAATTTGACTGTTCTTAATTTGGAAAGCAATCAGTATGGAAGAGTGAGGTGTGATGAGGGGGTGTTAGGAAGTGAGGGTGTGAAAGGAGGAGAATTAATGATTCCACTGGCTCAAGTGGCAGAATCAGGCCAGGCTCCAACCCTGATGCTGTATGAGGACATCATAAAATATGATGCTGCACAGTGGGATTTCCTGCCTCTGTCCACACACCTAATCAATCTGGTTTCAGAATGAATCAAGACTGGGAGAAGCTGAAATCTCCAGGGCACTTGCTGATACAGATTCAGTAGTTAGGAAGCCTAATGATTATTCAATTCAATTTAATTCTTACTTATCAGATTTCCTTTTCTTCTTTGCCTTTGCCAAGGCATATGATTCAAATAAAAATCACTTGACTCTTGAATATGTACTCTCCTTGTTTTGGGGCTTGGCTTGAAAATCTGGGGTTTGATCTACAGAAAAGCTGAACACATTAGTTGAAAGGATAGAGTTTTGAATGTTAGACTGAGTGTCTGAGTTGACACATTCATTCTGTCTAGATATGTAAATGAAGAAAAAGACCTAAAGACAAAGTTCACTCAGAAGAAGTGTAATGTTGACATTAACATCAGCTGCTCAGATCTACTAGTGTTAGGTGCTCAATGAAGCACAACTTATGTAATCGCCCCCAACAGCCTCACGCAAATCCCTTATCTTTACCTTATGCAGCAAAAACTGTTTGAGATGGGATCAAGTCTTTCTAAAGACACAGAATTTTGATGGATACTATAGAAAGCCTAATGTAAATAGAAACTACACCACGGCTTTATGAAGAATTTTTGGAATTTTTCATCTGTAACAAAATGCTAATTTCTGCTTCTACAATGCCTGAAAAATGTTATTTTCTTTACCAGAGAGTCTAGTAAGAAAAACATTCCTTATGGGATTCCTCCAAAATAGAAACTACAATCTAGTAAATGAGTATTTTAATGCCCATTATTACTACAGAAAAACCCAGAATTTATCATGAAATTTCACTTAAAAAGTTGGTTTCAATTCCAAAAGAGTATCAACATATCAATATACAAAAATGTGGAAATAAAATAAACAAGATATTAACAAAAAGAAAACAGACTATTTTTTATTTCTTAATAAAAGAAAATGTAATTAACAGTAATAATATTAACAGTAGGTCTGGGCTTATTATACAGGGGAAAAATCTCAACTTCAAGTTTTAATATCTCACTTTTTAAAATGTATTTTGGAAAAAAAACCCCAACATAAAAAGCCGAATAGTCTGTGAGTTTCAGCAAGGTAGAAAACAATATTAATAATGTAAAAATTATTTGTCAACCTTGCCAATAGTGGTGAAATCAAGTGTACGTTAGCTACTTTTTAAAAAGCTGTAATTTTAGTTGGGTAATAGGCCTTTAAAACAGTACCCATGATCAGTTATAGATTCAAGGGATTTTGCCTCGATTTTATCTTGCAAAGCACATCATAATAAATGAGTATTCAGTTTTCTTTCCTGTGGTGGAGCAAAGTTTTTCCCACTCCCACTGGGTCCATTGGCATGCACATAGGAACAGAGGTATCCTGTGTCTCCCCACCATAGCCAGCAGTGAATTGTAGGCATTCCCGGTGTTCAGTCTGATGTCTCCACAAAGGGTTGAACTCTTGCCTTCCAAGAAACATGAAGATGTCACAAACCCACAACAGATACTCCTCTGCTGGCTGTTACTCTAGGTAGTTTTATCAACTACAAAGAGAGATAACCACCTCAATAACTCCTCTAGCATTATTTGAACAGTTTGGCTCTTACAAATATCAGCCATTTTAACTGACCTTTAGTTCTAGTATGAGGAGCATGCTCAGCTTTCAAAGTTACATAACGAGAATTAAATATGTGAATACAAACTTATCACTGGAGATGTTTTTCTAAAGCAATATCGGTTTTGTTTGCATAGTCATTATGTTGAGTGCATATGGAATAACTTGCAAAACAGGCCAAAAAGCACAGCCTGTGCTGTGGGTCTGTGTTTACTTGCTCACCGTGTTCCTTATGCAGAAACCCAAATTCACAAGCTATGCTAATGCTGAAAATACAAAGGCCCACCTAACCATGTGTGTTCATAAAAGAACGGTAGCAGTTTCTGTATAAACAGGATCTTACAGTTCCTTAAAGTCCAATTTCAAGAATTTAACAGGAATGGTAACAGCTATCATTAACAGATGTGTGGAATGAGACCATGCCACCAAGCAGACAGTGAACACAGACAGAACGCAAGTGACAGCATTAGGGATTGCAGTATGAGACAACTACCAATTGAGCTTGTACTCTGGTTGCTTTATTTTTTTCTTTGATGAAAGGTCTCCCAAATCACTGCCAGTATTTGTAATGTCACAAATTCAGTTTGTCTTCCCATTCTTCTCCAAGTCCAACAGTAATTAGCAATCCAGTATGTTGGCAGAATCTGAACAACAGACAATATTTGAGAGTGGAGTAGTTTTTATTTGGCTTGAACAAATCTATCCCCTTCCAGCGTTCAGCAAGTGTGTTTAGTGGAAGAAAATATGTAAGATTTCATTAGAAACTAATTAGAAAATTAAGCAGTCAGTAGCAAAAACACAACGTTAATTAATTCCCTGGTTTCTTTTGGACTCCTGAATTCCGAGCCCTCAACAGCCTTAGCGCATGGGAGAAAATACTATTAGAGGAACCAGACGCTCCGACAGCCAAGAAGCCGGGGACTATCACATATTTATGACCAGTTTATGACCAGGAAATGCCTTTCAGTGCTGCGCTGACCCGGGCTTGGCTGCCCGCCTATTCTGGGAGCTGTGTGTGCCTCAGTGCCCTATAGAGACGGGAGTCATGGAGGCCTGGCACTGCTTTCCAGTCTGTTTTCACCCAGCAGTTCAGCTGCCGGCTCGCCTGCTCTGCCGGACGTGCCCGAGCACACGCGGCTCCATTTTGAGCTGCCGCTGCAGCGCTGCCGTTCCCGCCGGGGCAGCGCCCGAGGCCGCGGCAGCGGTTAAACCCCCGCCGCACCGAGGGGCCGCTGCGGCCCGCACCCGAACGGGCACGGGGCCGGGCGGGACGGGGCCGGGTGGGACGGGGCCGAGCGGGACAGGGCCGGGGTCGCGCCGGAGGCAGCCGGGCACGCCCGGGAGCCTCTGCCATGGCCCCGGCCCGGGGCACGCCCCGGCCGCCCCGCAGCCCCGCCCGTCGCGGCCGTGACGGCAGCGCGGCGCGCCGGGCGGCGGGAGTTGGCGCGAAGGCGGGAGCATGGAGCCGGGAGCGTCCCGCTAGGCACAGGGACCGCGCCGCCACCGCCGCCGCCGCCGCCGCCGCCATGGTGAGGGGCTCCCCGCCGGGCCGGGGGTGCGCGGGGCGGGGGCGGCGCGCAGGGTCCCGCCGGCCGGGGGGCGGCTGCGGGGCCAGCGGGGCCCGGCGCGGGCTGAGCGAGCCCCGCGGGCGGCCCCGGGCGCGCAGCCCCGCGCGGAGCCCGAGCGGCTGCGGCGGAGAGGCCGCCCCGCCCCGCCCCGCCCCGCCCGCAGCGGCCGAGGCTTCCCACGCGTGCCGGGAACACGAACCCGTGCCCGAGGAAATGCCCTTGCCCGGAGGGGGATGTGGCTGAGCCTCTCCGGTTTCGCTTTCCCCGAAGGCGGGTGGGGTGTAGGGCGCGGACCGTGGGCTCGTCCGGGGAAGGAATGCGGATGAGCAACCTGCTGTAAAGGCGGTGTGCGGGAGCGTTACCGCTTCCTTTCGGTCCAGCAGGAGCGCGCACGAGGCGTTTCTGATGACGGGCTGGAGGGTGCGCAGTATTTGCAGAAAAACAATTCGATGGGGGCAAAAAAGAGCTTGAAAGTCTGGAAGTAAACAATTGTTTATCGATAATGATGCAACCCTCAGTAGGATGTAAAGAGATCTTTAAGCATAAACATATACGTGTTCCTGTGCTCTACGAAGTGCTACTCACCTATGCGGTCACCATAGGATGGTATCCCCTTTTCATTTCTGGCTCAAATGAGTTTGCTTTTATTCAGATGGAGTCTCTGTGCACATCTTTTACTGGCTTAACTACAGATGTCATTTTGCAAGTTAAGGTGCAGCTCTAGTTTTGGACTTTCCAAAGAGTTTAAGCTTGTTTATAGCTTACACCTCGTGCACTGCAATGGTGGGTGACACAATCTGAGTCTCTCCTGTACTGACAGAGGTCTGCCAGCACGGAGACTCCTGGCACTATTGAACTGTGATCTTTTCATGGTTTGTTTTGGGCTGGCTGATGACTTCAAATTTATGTAAGAGATCTGCCTCTCCCATGTCCCTGCTATCACCTTTTTAGAAAACTGATCTTCTTGGAAGGCTTGCTTCGTCCTTTCCCACCTTCCCAGGACAAATTCTTCCTCTGTGTGATCTCCTGAATGTCACACATCAGTGTCTGGGCCTGTCCTAGAAGGGATGAAGATAGCCATTATTTTGGGGAGCGTAAAAGTTGCCTCATCCCATTCCCTTTTCAGTGCTGAAGTGGCTGCTCAACCATCTCTGCTGCAGCTGTGGAAACAGAGGCAGAAGCACAGTGATGTTAGTAATGGTGCAGCCTATTCTGCTTGTGCAGTGACAGCATGAGCATATTGCAAGTCAATGTCACACCCTTGCAAACTTTCCTCCTGTAGTGCCAAGTGTAAGTAGCCCCTGTTAGCTTGATTCTGCAGGATATTCTCAGCTGTGCTGAACTGATGTCTGCAGAGTTACACAACAAACTGATTTGTATTAGAAGGGATTTATTTTTTCACCCAGATTAGTGACCCAGTTCCCAAGCAGCGAGCTATGGTGGCACACTGAGGGAATGAATGCCCAGGAGTAGGGGTTTCTGGAGTTTCCCCTTCTGAGAGGGGCACTTGTGGCTGGAGCAGGAGCATCACTTACAGCTGCGATACTGCTTGTAAAACTGCTGCAGTTACCACTGTCAGTAATGGTTCATTAAGTGTAGCTACCCAAGCAGGTATTACTGGTTTCACTGAAGTGATAGTATAAATCTGGTTTTATTTAGTGCAATTGTTCTGGAAGTGCCAAGTGTCAGAGCTGATATGTGAGCAAAACTTGCACTGAAATAGGCAGATTGGAAAGAAATATGACTGTTCTGATGTAAGGTCCTCATTGAGACACACAGAGTACCTGAAGTAAGATGCATTACTTTCTACTGCAGTCATTGAGCTAGGTGGATTAAGTTCAGTTTTCTGTCTTGTATTTTGAGCTGCAGACTGGATTACATGATGTAACTTTGGAAAATATTCTGCCTTACTCAACACTAGTCTTGTAAAAACACTCCTGGAGTTCCCAGTCTGTGTACTACCTAACAAACGGGTTTCAGTTTCTGTTTGTGTTACTCTCCCCAGTAAAAGAGACATTACAAATCTTCCAAGAGAGAACTTGCACCCTGGCATGATCAAGTACTGTGGTCTTCTGTTACAGTGTAAGATGGAGGGTTTAAGCAGTAGTCAGAACAGGCAAGGACTAGATGGTACAGCCATACAACTCTAAGATAACTGAGCAGCATTTTAAGCCTTTCAGGTGTTAGGCATCAAGCACCTCCCTGACTGAGTGAGAGTGATCAGAATTCTTAGTTACAGCTCCTACTTAGGTGGAACTGCTCAAAATTATTCCTTGCTGGTGCTGTGCTCAGGCAGCCCTGGGGAGCCACACCAAAACAGCCTTGCCTATTTAAATTTTAGCCTTTTGGGCAAGGGAACAGCCATGCTGGTGAGTATCTCCAGGATACACAGGGCACATTGCTGTGGGTTTTGGGGACATGTCCTGGAAGGAAACTTGACAGCTGCAGCCTTTCCTCATTGGAACAAGCATAGGTGAAAGCTGAACATTCAGATTTTCCAGATGGTGATCCTACATATATATATGGATGGCATAATATACCCATAGGAAGGCCAGTCAGAGTATGTTAAATAGATGAGCCCAGGAGGGAGGGAAGTGGTCCTGTCTGGGATCTAAGTTGGTATGATAGATACTTATGTGGCTTGATTTCTGCAGTTAGTTATGCAGTGAATTAATAATTTGTCTGAAAAAGCATGAAGAATCTGTTTCATGGTTCCTGGATAAAAGCTTTACTGAAAGGTAACTTTGTTGTTGCCCTGAGGCATACTTTTCTCCCAAGCAATTCTCTTTTTGCTGTGTTATGTCAGCAAGGGTGCCTTTTCCTCTGAGGAGCAGGGTGGCTGAAGAAGATTGGTGAATTTATAGCAGAATATTGAAGAAGGCTGTGCCTAGACTAGATGTCAATCTTTGTAGCTTAGGGCTGTGTATTAAGTTTGCATTTCATAAACCTTGTATAAATCTTAAAGAATTCTAATATTATTGCCTATTCTCAAAACACCAAAAGGTTCTGCAAAGCTTCTGCCAGAATTATGTACACTTTAAAACTGGTTCCAGAACTAGAATCCAAACTCAAGAGCAAGTTAGAGGAAAAATAGTGATTAATAAATCTTGCTAAAAAACCTTTGGAGAAGCCTACTGAAAAGCTTTAGAAATAAATCAAAGCAGACATGTGGTTTTAAGCTGGGCTAGCCAGTGTAATACATATCCCCTGCTACCACTTTGAGGTGTACAAGCTTGATGACTGCAATTTTGGGATGTATTCATGTTCCCTCATGTAGCAATTTCCAGGTAGCACAGAGGTTGGCAGAACAAGTTAGATTTGCAGAGCACCTCATGTAGTTAACAGTTTTTAGTGAAAACAGTACAATGAATAGACCCTTACTGTTAATCTAAAATTAAATTCTCAAATATTTTAAGCTTTAGAGTAACAACTATTAAAAAAAAAGGGAATTTTAAAGTCACTTTACTTTGCAGTGTTGTATTAAGTATTTAAATTATTTTACTACATAAAAAGATATACTTGCTTTTCTCTTGCCTATGTTACCTTAAGCCTAAAAGGAAGTCAGTAATAATGAATATAATTGAGTAATTAAGTCAAAATATCTGCTTAGAGACTTTTTAAATATATGCTCTCCTCAGACCTATTAGCTATAGGTATTGGCTGTCAAAATTTCAGAGTTTCTATAGTGCTGCATTTATATCATAGGCTTGTATGTAAAATAGTAGAGCATTGAAAATCTGTGCTTCAAGGCATGAATTCCATGGATGGAGAAGTGTGAAGTCACATTGCGGAAGAATGATTTTCAATCTACCATTTGTTGAATCCGTATTAATATATGCAGTTAAAACACAAAGTGCCTAAATATTTACAGGAAGCAACATTTCCAATTCTAGAAAATTGTTTTAAGTGCACTGAATGAACCTATACACATCCCATCTTTTGTTTATGCTTTCAAATTACATGTTCCATTGATTTAAAGCCCTAAGTCCAACTGACAGGAGTTGAGTTAGAAAAAGAGCCTCAAAGACCCTTTATTATCAATCAGACTTGATGCCAGTTTCCTGAGAATGTGCTCCTTTCCTTGTGGCTCCCTGGAATAGTAAGGCAGTGGCAGCTGAACTCCATGGTGGGGAATAGCTCCCAGCTGTGTGCAGTGCAGTCCTGAACCCCACCCTTTACCTGCTCTCTGTGTTTTAGGCCAGAAAGAAAGGAGGGACTGTCTTTCTCTAAAATGGCTGCTAGCCCTGGAGGTAGTGATACCAAGCAGGTACCTCCTTCCTCACTTTCTGTTTGAAAAGCTGGATTTTTAAAGGAGTAGTCAGATGTGATTTTGTGTGTACAGTAGTGATTGTCTAAAGTTTAAGCTCCGGCTGCTGACTTTACATGCTCAGAAAGCTTGTTATGGCTGTATTGTGGTCAGGTACTAAAACAAGGTAACAAAATAGATCTTGGTATTATTTTTCTTTATTTAAATTTTATAAGTTTCTTGCTGGCTAGTTTTTTAGTGAGGTGTAAGTTACTGTCTTAAAAATTTATGAGAAAGTGGAGAATGCAGTATGTGCCATTACTTCACTGTTTCAAGCTCCTGGTCCTTGTCTTTCTTTCTATATGGGACACTACTTCATAGCTGTGTTAATAATTTTGACTGTAGAAATAGTTTGGTTTAGGTTTGTGATAATTAATCAGAAAAAAAAATGTAATTATGCATCTGTCTTAAGTCACTGTATTTTATTGCTGCTGGAAGTTTGTTTTGCAGTACGTATTGGTGAAGATGCCCAATTAAGGAAGAAATAAATTTTTTTCATGATTCAAAGACCAGAATCAGGTGGTGTGGCTGTCTGAGTAGCTACTTTTAACTATCTGGGCTTTGTTTGCTGAACTGTAAACAAAATTTCAAAATCAATAAATGTAATGGAGCTGCTGAGAAGGTAACTTCAGTACATTGCTATTTTGTAGTGTGAAGAGCTGTCTGTATTTAAAAATCTATAAATCTCTTTTCCCTTCTACTAGGATATCCGGAAATTCTTTGGTGTTGTACCTTCTGGAAAGCGACAAGAATGTGAGACTGTGAAAAAGAGTGAAAAAATTAAAAATGGTGAAGGACCTTCAAGTGTGAGGAAAAGGGAAAAGGAGACTAAGGTTAGTTTTGCTTTTCATATTTATGAAGTGTTTGTTTTCTCTGATGCTGGATTGTTTGTGTATCTAGCATTTTTTAAACTCATGGTTCTTCTCATATACTAAAATAGAACTATATGTTAGTTGTTTCTATAGGCCCAGGAGGAAACTGCCACTTAAAATTAACTTCTAGCAGTAAAGCTTTGTAGGTGGTGAAGAAAATTGCTAATTTAAAAAATTAGGTTTGTAGGGCAAAGATAGGTAGAAGTTGTTACAGTTAAGTGCTAGTGTAAGAACAGTCTGATATATTTGAAGTTATTCTGCCTATTGGCCACAGTTCTCTCAGTAGGTTTGCTAATGTAATTTTTAGTCTAATAAACCCAAGGCTTGTGCCCAGTAGATGTAGACATATCATAAAGGTGTCATGCTTACAAATGAGGTAAAAGTCTGTTGTGTGGTGCCTGCTGACCAGTTTTTAACACCTGTGCAGGAAACATGAACATTCTGTTTGTTGGGATCACTTCTCTAAACCTGCTGCAAAGACCAAATTCTTCAAAATGACAGATTAAAACTAGATTGGGTTCTGGTTTCAGACTACTTTACATGTTAATCTTCTGAGCTGTATAGAAAAGAAAGTAGTGGCTAAAGCTAGTTTAAAAATCACTTAAAGAGTGGAAGAATTTCTAATAGGATGGAATGTTTAATGTGAAACACAACAGTTTAGTAGTAAGAAGCTACTTAAAATAAGTATTCTATGCAATTTCAATGTGAAAATTCTTCCTTATTTTCTCCGTGCTGCATCTTTCCCCCTCCCATGCGGGAGTTAGCACAAGACTGTTTGTAAATGTGATAATGGAAAAGAAATAATTTCTGTTAGCATTTGTTTGAAACTCATACATTTGAATGTATGCCTGACTAAAAGCTGAAAGGATCTGTTTAATGGTTGAACTAATGCAATGTTACACTTAGGTGAATAATTCACCCAGTGAAGATGATTCCATACAGAAGCGGACAAAAAAGAAGAGAAGAATAATCTATGATTCAGGTAGTGTTCACAGTTGTTTCTGAATATCCCTTTGTATTTTTTGCATTAGCATGCAAGGTTGATTAGGTAAATTGTACATCTGAGAATTTTTGTGGGTTGAGTTTTATAAACAGTTCCTGTATTCCAGTGAGGAATAGTAGGAGTACAAAATTAATATATTGCTGCTACCTTTAAAGTATTGATATTGTTTGGAGATTTGACAAGTTCTGACCCTTTAGTAGTAGGATGGAAAAAGAGAAACAGTGCCCTAAGCTCTACAAGGTGGAAAACTGTGTGGTTTTTTTGTTTGATTTTTTGGTGGGTTTTGGTGTTATTATTGCTGGTGGTTTTGTTTGTTTTATTTTGTGCCAGTACGCAAGTCAATTGACGATAGCCACTCTTTTATTAGATATAATTACAATATATTTGTGTTTATCATCGAAAGAGACTCTGAAGGTTAGCCCTCTCTAACACTTGTTAGTTGTCTCTGCTTCTTCAGTTTCTCCTGTTTATTCATGTGGATATTGGGATCCATAATCCACAGTAGTATAAATCTGTCCTCTCCACAGCTTTTGGGATATGGACAATGGTTAGTGATGTGAGTGGCAACTCACCAATGTTCTGAAAAATCAGAGTACTACCTCTGTGGTTTTTTGTTTTTTGCTTGTTAGTTTTTGGAATAGGTTTCCACCTACTGGAACACATCAGCATAATATATTTTTTGTGATTTGATACTGGTTTTTTTGTTTTGTTTTGTGGGTTTTTAAAAAATTTTTAAATTTGTTTTGTTTTGGGTGTTTGGTTTTTTTGAAGTAAATTGCTGTGATATTTTTGAAGGTTGCATTCATTTTTGGAAAGGTTGCTGTACAGATATAGCAGTTACTGAAATAAATAACAAAGTATTTATTGTTATGTAAACAAACACTACTGTCAAGACTGAGTTGTGACCAAATTTTCATTTGGTCATTTATGTGGTGGATGGAAAGTGAAGCTATGCTCTGAGCTTCCTGCCATGTGGTAGGAATATGGAGTCTTTTTCTCACTCAGCTGAATATATGTGAACACATGTTAACTGTTATGTGATCTATTACTTAAAGCCTCTGTGTAAGTGGAGGAAATCTACATTTATGTTGTGGTCAAAACACAGATTCAGAAGAGGAGGTGCCGTCAGTGAAAAAATCCAAGAAGCCACCTGAGAAAAAAGCAGCTGCTTCAAAACCTGGTAAAGTTCTAAAGCAGGATCCTGTTGTTTACATTTCAGAGACAGGTAATGGAAGAAATACATCATGTGTATTATACAGTATCTCGTTACATGTTCACCTCTAGTGGGGTGGGTTTTGTTCTAGTGGGATGGATTGTTTGACTGATAGACTCAAATGTGGCCATAAAACCTAATATTGAGGAGGACAAATTATGTTCTCCTTAAACAAGCTAACCAAAAATGCTTCAGAAGTTTAGCCTCAAGTACTGTAGTCAGGAGCCAGGGTGAAAACTGAGGTGATGGTGTGTAGTGGCTTAGGTTGATTTAAATAAGCATATAGTTTAATGAGGTAATGCTTCCTTGCTTAAGAGAATTCCATAGATTTAGGGGAGGAAGTTAAGGAAGTACCTTTAATATAGTTCAGCTGCTCACTAGCATACTTTGAAATGACTGTTGGCTGCAGGTTTGGAAACAGGGATTTTTGTTTTACCTGGTGTATAACCTTCCATGTCTAATCTCTGTGTGATGTGTTGGTGACTGAAAAGTTCTTTTACTTCTCAACACAAACACCTATTTCGTCAGTTGCTGCAGTGGTTGCCTGTACTTCTGCACCCAGTCTGAGTTGGGCTGAAGCTCTAACTTCTGTATTTGTCTCTGGAGTAGAGTTCTTTTCTAGCCACAGTACTTTCTGAAGAAACTGTGATTGAATTAACAGACTTGAACTAAATCTGTTTTGATAAAACATGGTTTTTAAGTAATAGAATTTCAGTGAGGTTTCTGTAATCCCTCTTTGAGTTTTATTATACTTATTTTGGAAGAGTGGACACTGTTCTTAGGTATGGTAGTAGTTTTTTTTGGCACGTTTATTAAAGCTGAACATAAATGTTGCCTCCCTATAAAAATACCATGCATTTTTAAAACAAAAAGGGATTGTTTGCTGCAGTATTGCATTAGAAGTGTGGCTCAGCTGGTTTATTCTATACATTTCTTCCTTCTTGGGGTGTTTTGTCTCTAAGATAAATACATTGTGCTTATTTTGCTTGTCCTTGGTAGGTGACCTGGCATACTGCTGTACCACATCAGGTATTCAAATGAGCTCATTTTCCCAAAATAACATGAACATCTTATTTGTCTTATTTATCCTTTTACTCAAAGCTTTGTTTCCTTTGACAGTTTTCCCCACAAGTCTTTCCTGATTAAAAGGATCTTTAAAAGCATTTATGCCAGAGTAGGTAAATGATCAAATTCCTGGGGAATAAACAGCATATATTTAGGTTTATTATGCAATTCCAAGTGGTGTAATCAGGTTTTTCTGCATAGGGATACCACGAGAACACTAGTCAAGGTTATTAGTGAAATGCCTGAAAACCATGGTCAAGGTTACTCTTATCAAAGAGTCTTAAGTACACACAGGTTTGATTTAACAATGTCTTCTAAAACAATGCCTTTATAACCTTGAGACGTAATGCTTGAATTTTGTTTACTTATAATTTCTATAAATTGTTTCCTCAGCTTGATGGAACTGTCAAGCTGAGTGCATTTAAGTGGTATTGCTATAGCAGTTGGCTTGAGATAAATATGTTTTACAAGAATAGGAATATAGACATATAGATAGAAAAGGTCATAACAAAATTTGTAGACATTTGTCCATCTCTTTTTTTTTAACTGTTACAGAACTGAAAACTTAAGAATATGCTGCTTGGACTCACTCAAAAGTCAGAATCTCATTCTAAAGGGCTCTGTCCATGGCAGTGTTTGAAAGAGCCTTTTGGCATCAAGAAGGCAGTAGAAGTTTGGTAGTTAGTTAATTGCCTCAGCCTATTTTTCAATTTAATTTGAAACTTTCTTCCTCTTGTTGCTTGAATTTCTTTTCAGCTGATCTATATATCTATGTGGTATACAGCTTTCTCCAAAAGTGTTTGAGGAAATTAACCCTTTTGGTTTGTATAAAAGTAGACTGATCTGGATTATTGTGTTGCTTTGTTTCTTATTGGCTTGTGAACAAGTTAATTTTTTAAAAGGCAAAAAAAAAAAAAAAACCAACAAAGCAAGAATAGTTACTCTTTGTTTTTATTGATACATTTAATCTAAATAAGTATTTAATTTAATGATGGCCAAAGATAAAACTAACTTATTTTGCACCGTAACAAGGGGAAGTTACCAAGTTTTTTGTTGGTAGTACAGTCTTAGGGAATTGGGAAAAATCCAAATGTTCATTGTACTTGTTAAAATAATACTTGCACTGTTTAATGGAACCTTGAGCTTTGTAGATGACCTGTTAGTGGGGTTTGTTGAACCTCATCTGGTTTCATCATACGTGGTTATTCAGCAAGAATTTTGACCTCGCTTGAAGTGAATACTTATCTTTCATATACATTGTGCAGAGGTAATCATGTATATGTAGCAATTGCCTTGATTGCTTGAATATTTTTAAAAATAGAAAAGCCTTATTGTAGTGGCAGTCAGAATTATTTATAAAGGTAGAAAAACTGGCATGGTAGGAACTGAGGAGGTGTACAGGTTACTGGAAAATTGTTCCTTTAGCGCTTAGAAGACAGGACAAAAAGAATAGCTTGTGAAGGTCCTTGCTTAATATAGACTCTTTTAATGTAGAGAATACTGGGGATGGGGAACAAACAACAAAACAAACCAAACAACCTCAGACAAAAATTAATTAATTGCTAATACTGGTGGGCAAAAAAGTAATCCCCACATCCAAGCACAGGTTCAAATGAGCAGCAGGTTGTCAGTGAATAAGCAGGTCTTTCACTGAAATATTTCATGGGGAAATAAAATATTGTCACTGGCACTTCCTGGGCAATACTTGTGTTCTACTAACTTATGAGAAATGCTATACTTGAGTGAAAATGTGAGGAGGAGATAAATAGTACTCTGTGTACCAACTTTCCTCTCAAGTGTTTCATGAAAGGTCAGTTGAGAAGGTGTAGTTGAACCTTAAGGGAGTTTTGAAATGCATTTGAGGAATGAGTGTGGGTTCTGGCAGAAATCTTCTGAAGAAGCAGGATGAGTGTTGTAGAGGGGAATGCAAAGGTTAAGGGGAGTGAGCCTGTTTAAAATTGATTTGATTGAGTTTGGGAATACCAGCAGAACAGCATAAGGGTCATGTAATGGTAAATATCTCTTGTACTCAAACTCTTAAGAGTTGAGAGGAGTGTTACATGAACAGTGAATGTATGATAGTAGTTAACTCTCTGAATAGCGGAGTAAGTGTAAACCAGAGGTGTGCATGAAGTAAAATACAATCTTATAGAAGTGGTCTTTTTTTCTTTCTACAGAAACTAGGATAATAACAATATTGAGAAATAAATGTAATTATGACTGAAAGGATTAATTTATCAGAAGACATTAGAATTACTTGTCAGCTTGTATTTCACATGTGGTAGGACGCGAAATTAATTTTAGTTTCGTCTCTGTAGCAGGTCTTCAAGCTGTAGCTGTGTTAGCTCAAGATGTTGCTGTTTTCCTCTGCCTTTTCCTATTCTCCATGCTGGAGACCACCTTTCTCCCTTTCAGATCTCATTATTGAACTGCCAGAGTAACTGGTCTTAACGTGGTTAATCTGCTGGATTAGTTCAAAATGTAAAAAGAGGATTTATGTTTGGATTTTTTTCTATGCTGATTGATTTTGTTTGAAAACAGAGTACTGCGTCCTGAGAGACTTAGTAAGCTGAGCTGCCTGAGCTGCAGCTGGAAAAAATTAGCACATTTATACTTGCCTGGATTGCTTGAAGTTACCTTTTTTCCTGTTCTGTAATTATTCCTGTGGCATTACTGAATATTCCTGTCATGCAGGTAACTTCAGGCTATTGAACCAGAACATGAAATTTCATTGCATGGTGGGATTCAGTTCTGCTTCTGTGAACTACTATTGTAGAAAAGTAACCTCAAGTGAATAGAAATTTCAATAAAAGTAACCTGGAATGAGTTAATGGACTCTACTAATTGCTTGCTGAGGTTATACACATAACTGTTTCAGTGCCAAGGGCAAGCATTTCATTTGGAAGGAGTTTGCAGATTAAAATTTACTTTGGTTTAAATATATTCACCCTTCTTACTTATTTTAATGGTCCCAAAACTAAGCATACAGACTTGACTAACAATTTTATTTGGTATGTATTGGACCAAGGATAACAAAGGCTATGTAGTTTGACACTCAAGTGTCTGACTCATGGTAGTTAACTGCATTTCAGTCTTGTATCCCTAAACCTTTTTATCTCAAAGTGAAAAACACAGCAGAGGCAACTTTCTAAGGTTACCTTTTATAACTGAAAAATCCAAAGATAAATTTGTTTCGAGGGTGTAAAGGTGAAATGATTCAGGTAAGCTTTATATTTTTATAACAGCACAGAACCTTGACATGTCAATATAGGCCAAATGCTAACAATTGTGGTTTAAAGTGCATGTTTGTAGTACATCTAAAATCAGTTAGCTTTTTGAGAAATGGCATGAAAAATCTAATGTGACATAATATCTAAATTTTTAAATGTAGGCTGCAACTACTAGCTTTTTGAATGAGGAGAAAGAAAAAAGACACTTTGCTAATCACACATAGCATCTGTTCTTTGGAAGGAGTTGCAGGAGCTAAGTTGGAATAGACTTGCTGGCTTTTTTGAGAAGTGGTTATCTTAAAGGTAATCTTCTTAAAGACTTACTTTAGGCAAAAGATGAGTACAAAACTCAGTCCTGCCAAGTGTTGGGTACTGACCCATGCATAGGTCAAGTAAATAAAGTCAATACTAGGACTGTAGACAAACCTTATTTTCTGCACCCTCAGTTTAGCTTAGACACCAATGCCTGTTGCTGGACAGCAGTGTCTGTTGCTGGAGATGGCAGGTTCTGTAGGACAGGAACTGGTTTAAGTACTTGTGCAGAAGAGGTGTCATTGAAACTGAAAAATGTCCAGAATATTAACATTTTTTACAAGTAAAGGAGATTTAATGATTTTAGGATGTAGTCATTTAGCTCTATACAGAAATCCTTATGTAGTAGTCTACAAATGCTATTGAGCATATATAATAATAAGTACAGGTTAGTTATAATCTGCAGATACCCTGCCTGTATTTGGAGTTGGTTTTATGACACCACAGTAACAGGCTGTCCCTGCCTCAGATATTTTGTATCCTAAATAGAATAGGAACCAGGAATTATATTCTATAGTGATGAGCAACTCAACAGTACAGAAATAATAAATTAATAAGATACATTGTTCTGAAGGCCTTTTGAGGATCTGTCCTGTGCTGCTTGTTGCCATTGTCCCTGCATGCAATAGAGTGCTCCCTTTTTAGATTGGCTAAGGTAATTCCTGTACCCAACCTTTTAAAAGGATCTGAATGCATGTTTAAAACAGCCAAGATAATTTTCATCAGGCTCAGTTAGGGAACAATTGCAGGTGTTGTTCAGTAATCAACAGGTGAAACTCTTTTGAGAAAGGGTGAGGACAGGAAAGAGGAAGAGGAATAACAAACAGTTACAAGTGACCTGCTGGCATTGGTTTATTAACATAATTGTGCTACTGCTGGAACAGTATATAAAATGAGAGCCAGCTGTGCTTTAACATCATGGAATAGCTCTTAAAACCCCCAGGATGGCAGTTATTTGTTGCTAGGGAAGTTTGTCCTCCTACATTGCCTGGCATAATAGATCCCTGCTTCATGTGTAGTGTTTGTGTACAAAATAATTAAAAGCAATCTCCTGATTGTCACTGCCTGTGTATTCCATTGATCACATGATTAGCTTTCCCTTAGTTGCATGTACTTGATTTCCAGAAGCCTCAATTAGAATATATGGTCTTTATTTGTGTTTGTAGTTCTGAGCTGATCCTGGAAAAAATAAAGAGATGTATGTTCAGGATATTTTTTCATTGTGTAGCACACACAAATGAATCAATGTCAACAGGAAATACTGTTCTTGGAATAGTAGTGTTCTGCTGTAGAAAGGTTTTACAACAGAAAAGTCATTTAGTTGGTGATGAAATTGATTCCTATCTCTCAGTGAAGTCCATGCCCCCATGTAAGGCTATCTCAAGGTTTGCCCAGCAGTTGCTATTGAGACTGCAATTAATCTACAATTTTTGCAAGTTAAAACTCAAATTTTCACTTGTCTTTTCCACAAGTTATTGGCTTGGTTGTATGAATAAGGACACATCTTTTTCCTTTTACAGGTCAAGTGCTGAGCAACATTGACCTGATTAGTGCAGCAGCAATAGTGTTACTGTCTTGGCATTTTCAGAGTTGTAAATCAAGTTGCCTTCATGCTTAAGGAGACTGGAAATGAGCAGCTGATTAACTTTGCTGCTCACTTCTGTGGCAGTAGGTGTGTAGGAGCAGTTTGTTTCGAGGAAAAGTGTTAAGGTTTTGCTAAAAAAATGTTGTTTATCAGTACTTGAAATAAGGGGAGTGCCTGGAGATCAGGTGAATTTGTGATGTGTTAATGGATTTCCTGAACCTGGGATGAAAATGTAGCCTGAATGTCAGTCCCCTAAAGCCTCTTTTGAAACCCACTTTTAATAGAATCAGGCTGGTTTTGTTTCCTAATGACAACTTCCATGTTCTCATTCTCCCTTTTCTTTATTTTTATTTATCAATGACTGTTCATAAGTGAGTCTCTTGTCTGTCTTCAGCCACTGCTTGCAGTCAATAAATGCTTCTAATCCTGTCATTTCTTGGAACAACATAATTAAAGCTAAGTTCTAACTATTGATAATATGTAGTACTGGCTTCCTAAATGACTTGAGTGCATACATTTTTAAATTAAAATCTAATTGTATTTACTCTACTTCTTTCTACTTAAGAGAAAGCAATATCCTCTTGGGTTTTATTGCTATTTATGGTTATAAGTGAATAATGAAAAAAGTCAATATTGCATACAGATCCTCTGATAACAATAATAAGTAAAAGTTCTTTTTTAGCATCGAGCAGTTCTTAGTTTAAGAAAAGCTGGGAGCATGGGGGCAGAATAGGATTTGTGTAATATTAAGACAAATGTAATTACATCTACATTAACTACTGATTTACAGTAACAGTATATTTTACTCCTGCAGATGTTTTTTTGTTAAACTGAAAAATTTGAAAGAACCAGAAATATTATTGAAATTGAGATAAGCAATCTCCTATTCAGACTTGAAACTATTGTAAATTAGGAGTCTACAGCATCTAGTGTCCCAATCTCCCTGATAGTAATAGTTTGTTAAATTGAGCTAAATGGCAGTAGGATATTTACTGCTGCATTGGGAAAATAAATTGTGTTGAGAATAGTAAAGCTTCTAGCTTTGTGTAAAACTTACTGCTGTCAGCTGAGGGCCTGGGATTAAATTTTCTATATGTTGCTTTGTGAATTGAGTTGGCTGAAATGCCACTTTCTCTTGGATAAATTTTTGTCTTTAGGCATTCTCAATTTAACTGCTGAACCAATTTACCCCCTTACAGATGTATCTTTGTGTTAGTTTTTTCCCTCACTAAACTTTCTCTCCCAGCAATAGGTGGAATCCTGCTTGGTTCTCATTATATTCTGCCTAGTAAGTGTTCAGTAGCAGCAAATTCTGGTTGATGCCCAAAACACTGCCATCTGTTGAGAACAGGTGAAACAAAAAATAATTGTTTCCCTCCATCTTGGCATAGAATACAACAAAAATGAGAGATGACAGACATATAACGTCTTCTAAACTTAGGGAAATTGTTAGAAAACAAATTTTTCTATGGAAAGAAATATGGGGGCTTAAATTAGGAGTTGCTGGAAAATGAGCATGTTTTTGTGATAATGCTGTCAATTCAAGTTCTGTTAAAAAACAGATGTTTAGAACTATCTGTGTTTATGATATGTTGAGGTGAGTGTTTAAAGCATCTCTATTTTGAGAAAAGTAAAACTAGACTTCAGTTAGAGGCATGCAAATAAAACTGCCTCTGTTTCTGTTCCTCTCAAGTCTTTCTGCTGCTTTTTTAGTGTGTCTAATGTTAATTTTCTTTCAGTTTATTCACTCACTTTGAGTTTGTAGAAGAATTCACAAAGATGGTGCTTTTATCACTAGTAGAAGTTTGTCCAATGATGTTTGTCTTCTGCGCTGTTGTATTAATCATGTGGCAGTGATACATGTGGGGTTTTGTATGCCTCCTTGAGAGGGTTTCATTTGTATAACTGTCAGTAAGACTTCACAACATGACATAAAACTCCTTGAAGTCCTTGGTATTCATTTTTATGTTGATTGACTGGATGAAGAGTTTGGGTTCAGAATTAATAAACAGCCATCAAACCCTCTTTCTTTTTCATTGCTGGGTAGACCATGTCCTTGTTATTAGAGAAGAGTCTGAAAAGGAGATTATTCAAAATTAAAATTTTGCTCAGTGGTCTGTGGGCTAATTCTTAGTAAGACTGTATATGCCACTTTTCTTCCTCCTTTCAAACTGAAAAATCCATTTTGTCTTGCTGACCTTGTCTGATTTCTGTGTTCTGTGAAATTGTTGCTTTTCTTTGAGTTGGCTTTGACTGTACTGGAAGGAGAGTGTGCTTAAGTGCAGAGATATAGAGAGCTCATAGAATCTCTAAAAGGGAAAAAGTGAAAAAATGGCATCGAAATGTTTTTAAAACTTTCATAAACTATGAGCAATACTTTAAAAATAACTAGGAAGCTTACCCAAGAATCCTTTTTTCCTTTTTTTTTTTGGTAAAGACAATGTTTTGATATTTTTCCTTGGTTTGTAATGTAAGATAGAGAGATTCTTAAGAATACATGTCTACAAAGCCTATATTAGCTGCTTTGTTGATGAATACTATAAAGTAATAAATGTGCCTTTGTGCATCACATAAAATGCGAAGGAAGAGTTGTGCATTTGACATTAATTAAGGAGGGAGTTCAAATTTCATTGATCTAGATCTTCTGTTTATTGTTTTCCTCATTTAAGAAGGGAAGGCATTCCTTGTGAACTTGTCTAATTGAGAGGTGATGTAAGTAACAAATGTCATGTTGTTATTTCAGTACTGAATCTGTTCAGACTCGAGTTATGCTATTCAAGGTGTTAAATACTATGTGTTGTGCAATTCAGCCTTTTTTTTCAGAAAACTTCTGAATGCCTGTAGCATTTTTTTAGGATCTGAGTTGATGTAATGTGCCAAAATAGTTCTCTTGGCAGTTCCATTGTAAGAACTTGAGTTCCATGTACCAGAAGTAATGGAATTCTCTTTGTGTTTAGATGAAGATGATGATTTTGCCAACAAAAGGATTTCCCTGAAACCAAAGGAGAATGGGACGTCAGCGACTGGTTGTCCAGGAACAAATACTGGGAAAAAAGAGGAGGTAAAACCACAAGCTAAAAGCAAACCCCTCTCTCCAGTGAAACAGACTCCCACCTCTGCACTTGATTTCTTTGGGACAAGGAGTGTCCAACGCTCAGAAAAGAAACTGGTAGCAAGTAAAAGGAAAGAGGTGAGTACTGATGAGGTTCCTTTAGGCTGCTCCTGTGTCTGGTGGCAGCTCAAAATGAGCAGTTTGACTGCAAGGAAGTACTTACTGCTGCTCCTACCTCGTGTTACTCACTGGGATCACTCACACAGAGGTCGAGTGCTGATGATCCATGCGTGCATGTCAGGTCCTCAAATACAAGTTTGGAGTAGCATTTCCATGTTTGATAAGATAGCACAAAGTTGAAGGTAGTATTTTCTTACTGCCCCTTCTCAAGTGACTTTTCTTGAAATCCATTAAGTTTTCTGAGGTTGGTGAGTGGAAGGGATAGCTTGTATTTGAGGGTGGAGAGCAGGCAGGAGAGGGAGAAGGTTGTTTTCCCAAGCTTTATATGGGGCATTTATTCATGGAATAACAAAGCACCAAGTAAAGTATGGAGGAACTTCAAAATTCCCAGTGTAGTTATTGATGTATTTTTCAAGTGGGGAATATCAAGCTATTCACTTTGATAGCTTGGGAGGTGTTCAGCATTGTTTGAAGAGTTGAGATATTTATATTACAGTATGGTCTTGTTTTGAATAATAAATCCCTTGAAAATAGCCATGTTTAATAGTGTTTAGGTTGAGAGCTAGAAGTTAATGTTGCATGTCTCGTTCACAGTCCTTTTCTAGAAGTATACAGAAGGAATCTATACATATTAAATTATTATAATTGACACAATAATGGGGTAGCTGAATGGTTGGTTTTTTTGTCTTTAATACAGCCTTCCCAGAGCAGAGACAGCACACTAGATGATGAGGCCATTGCTAGGCAACTGCAGCTTGAAGAAGATTCAGAGGTAAAAGCTCTACAAATGTAATGCTCTATATCAAGAGCAGTTTGTTTAACTTAAAATTGTTTTTCCTTAAGAAATTAAGATGGACTTTCCAGGTATGCTATAATATAACTAAGTGTAATAAAATTCATCAATATGCTCAAGCCTGGTCACACAGTTATTTTACAGGCATTTTTTCAGTTATGTAAATAGAATGTATCATTTAATCTATTTTATCTCTATCCAGGCTTTGTCTGTGCAGCTGATGTACTTCTAATAATCCTGCCTTTCACACAGAATTCACTTTCTGCTTTCTTATGTTTTGGTAGTGTTTTGATGGTGTTACGCTTTTTTCATTCTCTGGAGTGAAAAATTAAAAGTAATAACCATCCATGATCTATTTTACTTGTCTTCTGAATTTTCTTATAGTTGAGAAAAATGTGAATGACTCTTACATGTCTTAAGCCTTCCTGTTTGAATCAGTACTAATACAAGGGGAAAGTACACTTACACATATTTACTTGCTTTTGGGAAAATGTGATTTCTCACATATATTTGTAATATTGAGTATTGTTTGAAATAAGTAGGTTGTACAGACAAATCTGCACCTCTGAAGGTAAGGATGAGAGTAAATGAATCCAACTTTACCCTACTAGGAAGTTAAACAACCTGTCAGGAAAAATAATATGATGTCTTTCATTTGAACTGATCTTACCTCTAACAGTGACAGTTTCTGTGCATCCAAGTGCTTTATATCAGATGTATCTCTGCCTCAGTCTGCTTTGCACTGGGTGGTCTCTGCCCCTTCCCTTTCTCACTATACACAGGAAGGTAGATTTCACTGTTATGGACACAAATAAACAATGCCTCAATGCCTGTGGCATACTGGTTTTATAAAGTCATCTATTGAGATCTTAGAGCATGGCATGTTGGATTTCAGTTATGAAAGTAATTTTGTTGTTCTCTTGTCGAAACAATGTTCAATATTTATTGGCAATAATGAACACTATTCATTAATAGAAAAGGTTTTCCCCAAGGCACCATACTGGACAGGAAAGGTAACTGAAGGATCAGTTATTACTGGAGATGTCAGGTTTATGTTGTTAAGTGAAATAAAAATGAAACCAAACTGACTTTGGTGGGTTTTTTTTACAACTAATAAATAACTTCCACAGATGTCATGCACTGTTTGTTCTTACTGGTTCTTCCATCAGAGAAAATCAGTTGTATGAGTATAAATAATAGAAAGTTAAAATATATTTGCTTCCCTAAAGTAAATAGAACTGACACTAAGAGCAGAGCTAAGGGCAGTAATTAAAATCTTCAAAACTGACAGATTTTTTAAAAAATTATTTGTTGCTAGTAGTAAATGAGAATAAAACATTAATTCTGGAGACATCATAATTTTTAACAGACATTCTTACTACTTGTCTTTTGGGACTGCTTTTGGTAAAGGCAGCAGGTTACATGGTGTTGCAGGCTGTTTGTTATGAGGTGCAGCCTTCAAAGTTTTGATTATTTAAAAGGAAAGGGTACACAACAATAAAAAATATGAACCAAAAACTCCTTTGAAAACGGCTTATACAGGCATAATAATGTTTCTAGTGCAACAAATCTATTTTTCTCACTAGATTTAACTAGTCTTGCTTTCTGGGGGAGACAAGTAATTCTTCAGTGCCATTTCCAGAAATGTATTTGCCTCTGGTAGGACACTGTTTTTCTGTCTATGTGCTCACTTAGTTTTTTAAAAGTACACTAGAGTTAGAACTTGTTTGGCATTAACCTATTTTTTTTTTTTAATTTCAGCTGGAGAGACAGCTGCATGAAGATGAAGAATTTGCTAGAACTCTGGCCATGTTGGATGAAACACCACAGAAGAAAAAGGTTGAATTCTTTTTAAATTTAAGCTTTTAGGAGTTGCATTGCTGGGAGTGTTCTTATTTAGACACCTTTGTTTTGAGACTTCCATACAAATACATTAAACTAGCAGGGAAGTATTTTCATGGAAATAGCATACTCACTTCTTATACTTTCCTCCTGGCTTTTCCTTGCTCAGTAAAGGGTGTCCTGCCTAATCAGACACTGTGTGCTGGATGCCTGTGTTGGAATGGTATTTTAAGTTGTAGTCACAATTAAGTGAAGTGTGTTGCTGTTTCTCTGTGGTAGCTTGGGACACACATCCCTGACTTTGGCATTGTGTGTTTATTTAGGCTTGGAAAAACACCGAAGGAGAGCAGACAGTACTGAGCATCAACAGCAGCCCTAATACAACAGCAGGGTATAAGCAGTCAGAAAGAGGTAGGACACAGAAACTGGAAAGCATTGCAGTAATTTATAATATTAATGAGATACATTTTTATATATGAGCTCTTCTCCCTCTGCCTCCTTTCAAGTGAAAGCAATAGACTCAGCTGGTGCAGCCAAGAATTACTCTGCGAAGCCACAAACTAAATCTGAACAGTTGAAAGGTTCTTGTTTATCCCCACAATCATCTGATGGTAAACAAGAAGGGTTTGCTGAAAAGGAAAGAGGTGCTCAGAATTCACTATCAAGAGGAAAAGCAGCTTCAGGGAAAGAAGAGAAGACAACACCAAAGAAGGAAAAAATTTCTCCCAAGAAGACTGAGGTAGGAGCTATCAAAATTAATTTAGATGTCTTGGTGGAGTTTGCAGGAAAATAGTTTTCATTTATTATTGGTGTCACTGTTGTAACTTGGTACTTTGAATCTCCTGGGCAGCTTTTAAGGATATGAATTCTGGTAAGACTTCCTTACAGCAGTTGTAAAACTATCTGGCAAAGTGTAAATTAAACAGATGAAAGATCTGAGGTTCTCTAATGCCCTTTAAGGGTGTGCAGGTGCACTGCAAATTCAGTTCTGTGCTTTCTCTTGTTTAACTTTGCTGGAAAACACAGAATGCAGGAATTCTGACACTTACTTAGTGAGTGACAACTTATCATGTGAGTGTGGTGACCTTGGGTATCTGTTCTGTGACTAGAATGATGGGTGGCATTGTTTAGGGATTTACATTTCTCTCCCTAGTCTCCTATTTTTTCTTATTATTGATACGCTATGTAAGAATAGAATTGAGTTTATCTGATTCAGTAACTGTATTTGTTGAACACTGGCAGTTATTTGCAACATTAAAATGTACTTTTAAATCATACAGTATAAAGTACTCCATTTTGACAATTAAATAGCAGCTGTAATTAGAAGGGAGAGCCTGCACCTCCTTTTGAGGTGAGTTTTTAACAGGCACTTAAACTTCTTAATCAGTCAAGTCTACTTCATAGTATTTCTACTTTTATATAAGTGTAGATCACAAATAGGATGTGAGTTTAAAGTGACAATTTAAGAATTAAGTGAGCATGTATGTGTGCAATGGACGAACCTACAGAAACCTGACAATAAACAATGGGTACGTATTTTTTAAGCTCTCACATTTTTGAAATATTTTTAAAAGGAACAAGGAAAAACACCTCAACACAAGCACCAGAAGGAGAGCAGGCTTCAGTATTGCATGTTAATAGATTACAAACAAGCGTTAGAACTTGCCTTTCCTTTGGTGCATGCAAATGTCTTGAACAGTGAAGCTGGGGTTTATTTTGCTGTTTTTATATTTGTAATATGTATATTAATTTTTTTCCCTCTCCTGACCCAGTCTATAAGCCCTGAGGACTCTGAAAAGAAGAGAAACAATTACCAAGCTTACCGAAGCTTCCTTAATCGTGAGGGTCCCAAAGCACTGGGTTCCAAAGAGATACCTCAGGTAGGTTTGGCTACAGGATTCTATATATGAAGTAGAGTGTTTGGTAGATCTACTGCTGTAAGTAGTTTAAAAAATACCAACTTAACTGTTTAAAGACTGGTATTTTTTTCCCATTAGGAAGAATGTATTAGAAAAACTTAAATTGTAATGCAAAGCAGTGACTAAATGTAAGGAAGTGTACTAAAGAATTTGTATTCAGAACTTGGTTTAGGAAGTCATGGTCATTAAAAATAGTTACTGGCCTTAAAGTTGAAGATTGCTGTCACACATTTGATTCACGTGCTACACTTGAAGCACAGAGTGCTACAAGTATGGTCAGGTAAACAATGAGTGAAGTTTTGTTGGTAGCTATTCCCATTTAAGCTTTTAGATCTATTACCTAGCTAGGTATGATAGTCTTATTTGTAAAGTTGTTTAGGGTACTTGATGTGGTAGAGGGTTAAAATAGCTGATGGTTAAGAGCTATTTGGTAGAATTGTATCAGTAATGGCATTTTCTGCAATGCTCTGGTTCTCAGGGAGCTGAGAACTGCTTGGAAGGCCTGACATTTGTAATTACGGGTGTTCTGGAGTGCATTGAGAGAGATGAGGCCAAGTCTCTGATTGAACGTTACGGCGGGAAAGTAACTGGCAATGTCAGCAAGAAGACAAATTACCTGGTGATGGGGCGAGACTGCGGCCAGTCCAAGTGTGAGAAGGTGAGTGTGCTCCTGTGCCTGGCCAAAGGCAAAGTGGAACTGAATTGTTCCTCTCTTAACTGGTAATTGCCAGTGTTCCTGCCAACAGGAAGCAGTACTAACAATAAAATGCATCTTTAAAATGAAAAGTTGCCAAGTTGTTTATGGCTTTGTTTTGTTACTGGAAAACACTTTGAAATGAATTATGGAAATCCTAATGTAACTTGATTTCACATTTAATTCTTTCTTTTGCTCCAGGCATCAACTTTAGGTACAAAAATTATTAATGAGGATGGTCTATTCGATCTTATTCGAACTATGCCAGGCAAAAAGTCAAAATATGAGCTGGCAGCTGAAATAGAGGTATGCTTTTTTTGCCTTGGCTTATTTTTAATTGAAAGGAGTTTGGCTTCTGTTCCAGTAACAGTACCACAACACTCGTCAGTTTGACCTTTTAGGTTAAAAGTGAAAGTTTTTTGTTTGTGAAGACAAATGACTCTACTTGGGAGCTAAAGGTTATTCTCATACTCTGACATTATTCTGCATTTTAGGTACCTGACAGAGCAGGTAATTGCATCTCCTTAGATGGTATCAGGTTGAAACAAGGAATATTCATTCATTCTTTGGAATAACTAATTGTGACCGATACCATGTGGTACCCAGACAGACGCAGAAATATGTAAACTATTTGTGTACATAGCAGATCTTGTCTTTGTCATACTTGAACTAAGAATATTAAAGGTAATTTTTTCAGGCAATACCAAAAAAGAGGTAATAAGTTTTTTGTGCACATTTAAATTTAGGTTGTAGTGGCTGATAGAATGTTACTAAAATCTCTGTTAGCTCTAATGTGGTGCATTCATTCCAGACATGACTTATTTATGCAAAGATACCATTAGTGTCCCAGGGAAAAGCAACTCTAAACTTATTAGCTGATCACTTTTTCTCCCTTTGAATTGTTGTCAATCAAGCAACTTTTGCAAGTGTTGTTTTGCAAGAGCTTCAAGGGTGTCTGACCCATTTGTTCCAACCTGACAGTCGTCATTTTAGGCATGTAGGATGCCTCAGGCTTTGTGAATTAAGAGACTGCTTTTGGAATGACCAGAACACTTCCTGCCTCTTTTTTGTGGGTTGTACTACAGAACCTGGTGACACTGTGTTTGGCTGTGCTTTATTTCTCAGAAAGTCTTTCTGTATCTGCTCTTGAAGTTTTTTTAATCACTATCTAAGCTTTGTCACTTTCTAAGTACTCCTGTAATTGTTTATATAATAAATATGCTGTTTCTTTACTGTATTTTTTCCTTTAATTTCTTTTTAATTTTTTTATGTTCTTAAGGCAAAGAAAGTGGAGTCAAAACCCAAAAAGACACCACAGAAAGCTGAAGCTGGGAAAAGGAATTTTAGCCCCTACAAAAGGGAAGCTAATAATAAAAAATGCAAGTTTACTCCTGAAAAAGGAGAATCCATCAGTTCTGTCAAGAAAGAAACCACTGCTGTTCGAAAACTTACGGACTTTAAATGTCAGACTGTAGAGGAGAAAGAAGCCCCAAAACTAAAGGGGAACTTGGTTTCTGAGGTTAATGAAGATGGCACAGAGAGATTGCTATGGGTAGATAAATATAAGCCTGTATCTCTTAAGGCAATTATTGGACAGCAGGGTGAGCAGAGCTGTGCCAATAAACTGCTCCGATGGCTCAGAAACTGGCACAAGAACACCTTGGAAGATGGACAAGGTGACTGGCCTACTTAATTTTCTCTGTGTTCTTTCATGCTAATCATGCTCCTTGGTTCCCTGGACCACTGAGGGCCTGGGTGGTAGCAGAGCAACTTTAGAAATTGGGAATAAGGCTGCAGTCAGATGTGGTTTTAGCAGCAATTGAGCCTGAGGTGTTTTTGATGAAATAGTTGTTCATTTATTACCCACCTCCCCACCTGAAAAAAGAGCAGAAAAATGTGTCTCAAAAGATTTTTTTTCCCCAAGTCTGAGGTTTCATTTTTACAAAAAAATCCCAAAATATCCTAGCTGTGATGTATCTAAAAATGGCCTTGCACTGAGCCTATTGATTTCTTCCTCAGGAAGAGGAAATAGGTTAGGCACAGCCATCAGTGAAGATACAGGATAAGAGCAGGTCTAAAGGGCTGCTGTCACGAGTGGGCATGAATTGTCAAGGTCCTGGCTCTGGCAAGAAGTGCATGTGTCAAGTAGACAGTTTGTCATCCTATAGACAGACAGGTTTTTCTGTGTTTAAAAGAGGGTTTAAGTTTTAGTTCAGCTGTAGTGGGGGTTTTGTGTGTGGCGTGTTTGGGGTTTGGCTTAATTTGTTTGTGGTGGCATATGGGTTTGGTTGTGTTTTTGGTTTTTTATGTCTATGATATGGTTGTGAGGAAATTGCTGAAATGGTTATATTACATTAATAGCACTTTTTGGTATTTTTCAGTTCAAAATCACTGCAAGTTATAAACTGTAAGCTGGTTTAAGCTGCTTTTACCTGAGTAGTTAGGATGCAGCTGTGTATGCATCTTTGGATGTTCTTCTTGGGCCTTAAATGAGGAAAAATTCCAATGCTGCTTGATATCTTTAGGAGCATGTAGTTTGTTTTATAATTACATACCTAGGTAAAACCTGAAATATGTTTGTTGTTTTTTTTGTTTTTAGCAAAACCCAGTAAAACTGGAAGCAAAGATGATGGGACAGGCTTTAAAGCAGCATTACTTTCTGGTCCACCTGGAGTTGGTAAAACTACTACAGCTGCTTTGGTTTGTAAGGTGAGCTCATAGTAATGGTTGTTCCCAATGCTTTTTTGTTACATATTAATTATGAATCTGCATACAGCTATATTGTGTAGGTGGGTGTGCTCTGAATGACCAGGGTCTGCTCTCAGCCAGGTTGCACCTGCTCAGAACAAGGTTACAGGTGAAAATATGTGGCTGTTTAGATACCTTTATTAGGTCTGAGGTGAGAAGGTACCAGTGGGTGTCTGCATTTCTTTCTGTTACATTGAGAGGAAGCATATCACAGTATGTTGACCAATTGGAAATGGTTTTCCAAAATTGTGAGCATTCAGCACTGGTTCTGCAAGTTGGAGAATATTTGCACTTAGCGGGACTCAAATTCTGGCAAGCTTTTTGAAAGCTTAAGGTCATGGTTTTTATTTGTCTAACAGAGAGATATTTCCCAGATTTCTTCTAAATTGAAATGCTACTTCAGGATGAGAGAAAATGACAGGGCTGTGTGTCCATTTCTAAATCTGAATTTAGAATTCTGTTGTATAGAGTAACTCTTAATCCTTTTTCTCCCCTTCCCCTTTGAGCATGCCTTTGAGCTCTGGGCCAACAGGTTGATGCCATATCTAGAACTAGACTAGGAAAGGTGACTGTGCTGTCTTGGCTCACTTTTTTTCCCCTCAAAGCATGGTCTTTTCTGTTTCTGGTTCCCAACCTGGCTTGCTCTCAGCTGCCTCAGGACTCTACAGAGCATTTCTCTGTGCTCCACAGGAAACACCAGCAAAACAGACCAATGCTTTGTGTGCTCAGTGCTGTGTTCTGGCTGCCTCTGGCAGGAGAGTTTGCTGATATAAAAGAGTAGCTGGGTTAAGTTGTGTCAGGGACTGACAGAAGTGTTAGTGCTGCTGGGGGAGTCATGTGTTTCCTATTGGTTAAATAGTTAAAAACTTCTCTCTCCTGCAGCTTTGAGAGCCATGTGGTATGTTTCTTTGTTATGCAGCTGGAAATACCATGGAGCTTAGCCAGCCTTGACTCACAGTTCTGTTTCTATCCATGCTAGCAGTTCTGTTCATGTTCCAAAATTTAATATGTGCCACTGACTCTAATGCTTCTGCATCCCCCTCAATTAAAACAAAATGAAAATCAACCAAACAATAACAACAAAAAAACCCAACAGCCAACCAACCAAAAAACCCCAAACAAACAAACAAACAAAAAAAAAATTCAAAAAACACAACCAAAAAACCCCACAACAAAACAAAAAGAATCTCTTTTGGGCCTATCTGTTCCACACATGGTTATAAGTTTTTTTGAATTGCTAGAGAAAAGGAATATAAGGGGAGAAACTAATTAAAGCTATATGATTTTTCACTGATCTGTGTTCTCACTTTTTATGTGGTTTATGTGTTTGGACCAGGAACTGGGGTATAGCTACGTGGAGCTGAATGCCAGTGACACTCGCAGCAAGAACAGTCTAAAGGAAGTAGTTGCTGAGTCACTTAACAACACCAGCATCAAAGACTTCTGTTCTGGTGCGTCTGTTGTTTGAATGAGACTTCTGGTTTTTTAAGAGTCTGCTTAGAGGAAGGACAGAGCTTCCTTATTACACAACAATGTTAGGAATTTACCTTGTCAGGTGGAGGGACCTGCCTCTAATAGGGGTGGGTTCATGTAGTAAGCTGTTATATTTCTTCTTCAATTCAGAATTAAATCCTGCTATTAGTAGAATGAGTTGTTAATCTGCACAAACTACTCAAGAGCTCTGCAGTTGCTTCTCTGTTCCACGGGACTTGTTTCTAAGAAGATGACAGGAGGTTATAGTCTGGTCTGTGAACATAGATTCATGTGATCAAGTGGCAGAGCCACCACCTCAGTTGCCTAGGATTGGGTTATCTTACTTAGCATTGGGTAAAACTCTGAGCAGGACTCCTTTATTCCCATCTCATTTTCTTATCCATATTCATTTTCAGGTGCATCTTCATCAGTTAGCGGGAAACATGTATTGATCATGGATGAAGTGGATGGTATGGCAGGCAATGAAGACAGAGGAGGGATTCAGGTGAAGCCACTGTAGTTCCCAGCTAATGCCATTGCCAAGAGAGTGTGCCATATATCACACAAGATAGTTAAGTCACTCTGTCCTCAAGCCATGGTCCATAAACAAACTCTCTGCGGAGTACAGTGACATGTTTTAGAAGCCTGTCTTTGTGTAAGAATTGTGCTTTGGTCTAGATGGGGGAAAAAGGATACTTGTGTAGAAGAAGCCTGGAGTGATGAGTGTGTGCACTTCAGAACAGGTACATTTATCCTAAGGTCTCTCTAAGGTGACATCTTCCTGCAGTGGGAAGTTCATAATCTGGCTGGGACTGTTGCTCTTTTGCATAGGCAGTAACACTGAGTAATGTGTGGCACAGGCAGCAGCATCCTTTGTTCTCTTTAGTAGTTCCAGTTTTAGCTTCTGAGGATTTCCTATAGTCACGTGCAGTGCTTTGATGGTGAAGGGCATACAGATTTTTAGCTCAGATGCAGGAATGAAACTGAGCTGAATTTCACCTTCATTAGAGCTAGCTAAATTTGTTCTGGTAAGCCTAAAAATGATGAAGCCTCTTGGAGCAGGGATGAACTGGTCTTTTTACTTTCTGCTTTTTCATTCTTTGTGGCAGGGTGCAGCCAGAAAGCTGTGTGTGCCCTCTGGGCATAAGCCAGGTCAAACTGGCCTTTGGAGAAATGAGTCTACTTCTCTAGGTGGACAGCTGTACTCGGGGCTATTGGTCTTCATTGCTTCTTGAAGACAGTTCCAAGCATAACTGCTGGAAGTATGCAGTGAAAGTGGGTAGGCAGCAGATCTCTTGCAGCTGAATAGAACAGGAAGTGAAAAATGTAGGCAAGGGGCTAGGTTTGCACTGTGTAGAAATGTGATTACAGCAGGAGTGTTATGGACTTGGCACCTGTCAAGGATCTGATTTAAGGCAGGGACTAATGCTGCTTGGTATGACATTCTAATTGTTCTTAGTGTCCAGGTTATCTGATGGAATTGTAACGTGTTTAAATTACAGGAGTTGATTGGTTTGATCCGACACACAAAGGTACCCATCATTTGTATGTGCAACGATCGCAACCACCCTAAAATGCGCTCCTTAGTCCACTACTGCTTGGATCTTCGTTTTCAGAGACCTCGTCTGGAACAGATCAAAGTAAGTAGGCTGTGGCTTTATGGACTGCACTGAATTGCCATCAGTAACTTCATGTGCCAGCGTTTATTCAGAAATGGATACACCACTTAATCGATCATCTCAGTGAGTAATTGCTTTTCAGAATGAATTGCCTGAGGTTTTCTTCCCAAAGGCTTTTGGATTTTAGATGTCTGTTTTAAGAATATATCCAAAATGGCTTTTTATAAACAAACATGGTCTTTTTTACACCAATGCTAAATGATGGTTTATGATTATGAGAGAAAACTTGAGCTATATGTGCTTTAAAAATTTAGAAAAAATATGCAGTGCTCTTTCATAAATGTGTCAGTATGTTCTGCTGGGGCAAGAATTCACTGGAATTACCTAGTGACAATTTCTTAATTGTGATTACAGGGTGCCATGATGTCTATTGCATTTAAAGAAGGTTTAAAAATTCCCCCTCCTGCAATGCAAGAGATAATCCTGGCAGCAAATCAGGACATCAGACAGGTCAGTACCCATTCAGCATCAGTAACCATTCAGATAGCAGATTATATACATTGAATTGAAAGTATTTGAATACTATTTTTATGTATAAAGATCAGACTCTTACTGCTGGAGTCTTCCATTTAAATTCTATTATGCTACCAAATTGTACATTTTGTTCTTTAGGTTTTACATAATCTTAATATGTGGTGTGCAAAAGACAAATCACTGACTTATGATGAGGCTAAAACAGATGCCAGCAGAGCCAAAAAGGACATAAAACTGGTAAGTGTCAAATACTGGATTGGCTTTTACTGTCGTATTCTGATATAATCACTAGGCTTTATAAAGATCTTCTGAACTGAAGCACTGAATAAAGCCTAGGTGCCAAGAGCTATCACATTTGCCACAAATAGTTGAAGAGTAGTATATCAAGGACCGAATATTTTGATATACTCGAGTATATTTTGATATACTCATCTCTTATGTAAGATGGAATTAGGAAGCTCATACTTCCCATCCTTTGTTCTCTGTTTAGGAGATAATTCTCTTAATATCAAAAATAAAATACAGTTCTTAAAACTGGTGAAGTTCTAGGGCGGAAATACTGATTGAGGAGTTTGTACTGATGAGTCAAGATACTTCTAGATACTAATTTTGTTGATAACTGTGCTATGACTTACTTTCTGTGTTGACCTTCTAGCCGCTGACTTCTTGAAATGTCATTTATTTAGGGCCCTTTCGATGTAGTCCGGAAGGTTTTTGCTACTGGAGAGGAGGCTGCCCGTATGTCTCTTATAGACAAATCAGATCTTTTCTTCCATGACTATTCACTAGCACCTCTCTTTGTCCAAGAGAACTATGTGCATGTGAAACCAGCTGCTGCTGGGTGAGTTACTCCAAACCCTAAATTGACATAGGCTTTTGTGTCAGGGAGTCAAAGAAGACTAAAACCTATCTGGATGTTTCTGCTTTGTAATAAAGTCAACTTCATTTTTTTTCCAGAGGTAATTTAAAAAAGCACTTGGTGCTCTTGAGTAGAGCAGCTGATAGTATATGTGATGGTGATATAGTGGACAGACAGATTCGTAGCAAGCAGAACTGGAATCTTCTTCCAACACAGGTGAGCACTTAGCACTCATTTTATGTTAAGGGGGGTATCCAGTGTTAAAGGTGGATCTGTGGAAATTGGTGTTTCAGTATAGTTATATGATCTGTATAGTTCATACTTCATGTAATATTTTGTTCCACTGGTGATCAGAAGAGTTTACTATATCCATGTTGTTGAGCCCATGCTGCAACATGAAATGAAGTCTTCTGAAACTTGGAAAAGTTGGACTGTCACAAAGCATAGAAGCACATGGTGTGTAACACTTGTCCTGTTACAAGCCTGCTCTGTCCTTCCTCTCACCAGGGTAGGATTTCTCTCAAAGCATAGAGGACTGAAGCTTGGTCACTGTACTTCTTTTAATGCTCATTGAAACACTGACAAGACTTGTGCTTAAAGGATTATGACTGGCATCAGAGAATGCATTGTAGGTGAAATTGGAAGGCACCTCTGGATGTCATCTAGTTCACCCCTCTGCTCAGTACAGGTCCAAAGAGCTGAATTGCTTAGGAACATAGCTGACTTGATGTAGATTGCAGTGTTCTTTGGAAATGTCTGCTTCACCATATCTTTGTGTTGGAGATCAGTTGTTTGTGTGAAGTCAGCTATTTGACTGCACTCTAAACTAGACTTGAGAAAAGGCCGTGCTTTTGTGTTGTTTGTTTTTGGGGTTTTTGGGGGGTTTGTGGTTTGTTTGTTTGGTTTTTTTTCTAATTTTGAAACCCAGATAACTTCACAGGTATTTTAGAACATGATAATGAACAGGGTGGTACAAGGGTTGAAGCTGTAACCTAACAGGGATTGACCAGAAATAAGCAATTGAGAGAATTCTCTCAAAATAAGCTGTTTCTACTGTGGCCCTGTGTTGACTACCCCTCTTCATTGGGGATGGTGCAGTGCAGGGTAGTGTGTCATGGTGTCCATGAGAGTTTCAGTGTGATTTGAGTTTGGCATGTGTGTTATTTTTTCAGGCTATTTATGCAAGTGTTCTCCCAGGGGAGCTGATGAGGGGTTACATGTCCCAGTTTCCTGTCTTTCCCAGCTGGCTGGGGAAATTTTCATCCACAGGCAAACACGATCGTATCATTCAAGAACTGGCAATGCACATGAGTCTCAGGTAGTACTGACATTCCTCTGATACAGTTCTTTCTTGTGCAGTTCATTACCTACCATCAGTTCCTTGCTGTGCTTGGTGCAAACAAGTGACACATCCATGTATTCTGTGAATGTGTCCCTGTGTCATTGGTGACACTTTTCTCAGTGCTTAATTTGTACAAGTCAATCACAAGTACCTTGCATTTTTCTTTTTTCCCCTGAAGTTAGAGATGAGTTTCTCAGTTAGAGATGTGTTTCCCCAAACTGTTTGGTGTTCAAATACCTTGCATTGGTTATTCCCTAATGAAGGTATGGCAAAAGGAATGGCACAGTACAACTTGCAGTTAGGTCTTAAGGCAGCAGATTGTTGATTTGTTGAGGGCCTCCTTACCTATTTGTTCTTGTCTTTAGAAGCCAGTGGTGCTGGTTGGACAGTTTACTTACTCAGTACTTTATTTTCACTTTGACAAAGAACTCAGACGTGCAAGAGGACAGTAAATATGGAATATTTGTCGTATTTGCGGGATGCACTTGTCCAGCCCTTGAAAGACTTTGGAGCAGATGGTGTACAACAAGCTATAACATTTATGGACTCTTACTGCTTGATGAAAGAAGATGTTGAAAATATCATGGAAATAAGCACGTGGGGAGGCAAACCCAGTCCTTTTTCAAAGCTGGATCCCAAGGTAATTTTTTTGTCAGTGAATTTTTTTGTCTTCTTCCATATCTTAAAAAAGAAATCTAGAATAATTGCTATGGTGTGGATGTGCTTTGGAAAGGCTGAAGTTGGTGGAGCAGCTTAACCATAATTGATAGCAAGCTTTGTAAATCAGCTGTCAAACATACCACTAAGTTCAGGGCTAAGTCCTAAAAGATAATCAGGCTGTGCTTCACTCAGTAGTCTTACACTTTTTGTTCCTGGTGTAAAGGATTCCTAGGAGTCAGTTGTGTCTTGGGTATAGAAGCAGAACACAGGAAGGACAGGGAAAGCTGGTACCTTGCTACAAGGAAGCTCTGGCTGTAAGGTCTGTGTGCTTCAGGCACAGCCCTGCCTGTCTTACCATCCTGCAAAGGAGGAGGCGTGCACAGCTGTCTGTGTTAGGCAGCAGGCACTGCCTTCAGAGGCTGCCTTGCAGCTTGCATCTTTCCCAGTCCTGTTAGACACAACTGCCAGACCTGGGGTGCTTCATGTGCTGCTCTTCCAGCATCCAGCTACTGCACTCCAGTGGTTGGGATCCTCATCTGGTACAAGGTGAGCTTAAGCTCAGATTGCTTTTACAAACTAGGCAGATGTAATCTGAAACAGGTCAGGTGCTGATGGAAAGAGAAGAACCTGCTGGTAACTAAACCTACACTGCTGTCAGGTGTTTTCCCCTAGTCTGAATATGCTGCTTAGTATGGCAAGGGTACAGTGCTGCTGAAGGGGCTGTGGTGTGACTGTGCTGAAATAATTGTAGGCCTAAGCAAGAAGCATCTGAAGATACACACTTTATTGAGGATTATGTAGGACTTCTTTAAAAAGACCCTTCACCATACAGATCTTAAATGCTTTCTGTGTCCTTTTGAGAGAGTGTAATCTTCTATATATCTTTGGTCATGTCTTTCCAAAGGAAAGTTGATGTGGAATCCCTCATTAAGTCAGTTAGCTAAACTGATTCTCAGTTTCTTTCCTTACACCCTGCCAGGTCAAAGCAGCTTTTACACGTGCCTACAACAAAGAGGCACATCTGACTCCATATTCACTTAGTGCTGTCAAGGCATCTAAAAGGCAGTCAGGATCTGCAGCGACCTTAGATCTGAGTGAAGACTTGACTGTGGAAGAGATCCAGTCTGATGAGGATGAGCAGGATACTGTTGAGAGTGATGCAATGATTAAGGTGATGTAATTTCCTCACTATTAAACAACCTCACTGAAGTGTTGGGGCTTTTTTGTTTGTTTTTAGTTACCTTTCTCTGACTTTTAAGATCATCTTAATGCATTAAGAAAAAAAATCACAGTAGATATTAAATAATCTCTCAACTTTTAAATTTTTAAGTGGTGGTAGTGTGGAAAAGTCTAAGTTACTTCCATCCATTGTCTTGTTGCACCAAAGTGAGACATCACTTCAAATCTAAAATTCTGCATCCAATTCCAAAACTTAGTAATGTTTCAAGTGTTGATGAGGATGGTGCCAGTGGCAAGGAGTCACCAGAGGCCTGTGCCTGTGCTTCCTACAGATGACAATTATATTAATACCTTTGGTAGGTATCACCAAATGGGGACCCTTAAAGACTGAATATGGTAGTCTGTATTCTCCGTGGCATTTAGAAACTTCACACCTGAAAGGGGAGGCAAAGAGGTGTCTTTTTCCTTAACACTGACTACATTTTGACCTAAACTTTTTTCAGCTGGATTTTAAACTGCCTCTATATTTCTGTTTGTAGCAAAAAAAGGTGAAATCTTCCAAGCTGCCAAAAAGAGAGAAAAATGAAGAAACAACAAAAAAAGAAGGGAAAAGAAAAGAGAAAACAAGACATTTAGAGTAAAACCTTGCTTTGGACACAGCTTTGCGTATCTAACTTCTACCAGGAACATGAAATAGATCCAGTGCTGCTGCTGGGAAAATAGAACCAGTGCGTTGAAAATGCTCCTCTTATAGAGGTGCTGTAGCTCTTGTGCTCTCACACTGCTGTGCTTATTCCTGAAATGATACATGTTACAAGCTATAACTGTCCTTGTGCAACAGACACCAGGTGTGTGAAATGCTGAAAATGTCATGCTTAGTTACCTGGCATTTCTGCTGAGTCTTCCTAGGACTTCACTGCTTTTTTTTTTTTAATCTAAATCCCCTGACGTTATGTGGTGAAGTCTTGTAAATAGTACATGATGCAAAAACCCCATACATAAATGACTTATTTGTACATTATAGAAATTAAGCAGTATATAAAATTACAATAAAATGTTTCACAGGACTCTTTTAAAGCTTTGGTTAAATTAATGGAGTGTTCTCTCCTGTCTCCCTCCTTTATTCCACGGTTTTGTCTTTCCTTCACATACGTGATGTGGCATTCCCCTTTTCCTACAACTTCCCTTTTGTTCACTTAGAGACACCGAAAAGCAGTGAGGGATTTACTTCCAAAACTTGAGTAGTCTGTACTTGTATAAGTTATATCTTTAATCAAAACCAGAAAAGAATATTTAAAGAGTAAAAAATGTTTAACTGAAAATATTCATAACATTTCAGAACTGATACTGAAAAAGAGAACAGTAGGGAGGTGGTTTTTTTTTCTACAAAGATGGCCCAGTGGTTTGTCTTTGGTGCAGATGAAATGCAGATTTTGTTTGTAATAATTACCGGCTTTATTACTACAATAAACCAAAGTACAAAATTTATTAACAGCTAAATAGTTACAGATATCACAAAATAGAAGTGACATGGCTGTTATTAGGCCTTTCTGGGGAAGAGATGTGTGATGTACTGATAGAGTTTTCCTTGCTGCTTGCCAGCCAACACAAGCAGTTCTGGAAATAAACAGAGGTGGTTAATTATATTCTGAGATACTGTGATAGCAGATCATGAAAAATAAAATCAACTAAAAATTCCCCAAAATAACTTGAGTGCATTACTATGATCTACAGCTGAGTTTTCATATAAGGTTTGCAATAGTAAATTGCAATTATTGAATTTAAAAAATCAAGTTATTGAAATTTTTAACGTTATTGAGGAACATTGTTAACTCATTTTCAGTTACCATTAAAAAAAAAAGTCCTGCATCTAAGTCTTTAGTATAGACAGAGCCATGCTCTCATTCTTAGAAGGATGAGTATTTCAGGCCAATACTTGTTGCTGTTATCCTGGGATAGATACTGTTAAATAGACAAGTTAAGGTCATGTAACCTGCATTTTAGATTTGCTCCTTCCAGTTAGTACCCCTCTTGTTCTCTCTCCTTCCCCCCCACCCATTAAACCCATGCTGGAAGAGCTGGAGAAGTTTGGATGATGCTGAGATCTTCAACCTGTTCTCTGTGCTACTCAAGCACACCTGGTGTTCAGGAACATGTTCCAAACCAGAACAGCTTGTGGATGCTAATGTGGTCATAGGGGTAAACTGAGTTAAAGCACAATTTAACAACCAGGTTAGTTGCAGTAGCAACAAAACCTACTGGTGTTTGCATGCCAGAGGGCAAATAGGTGACAGAAGTGGGTCTCAAGTTATCTGAGACATTGAGCCAGGCTCTAGGTTAAGATTTCCTTACTAGGAAAAACTCCAGAACTGTCTAGAATGAACCCTGTTAAGTAAAAAGTACAGACTGTAGGCCATACCTGAATTTATTTGTCCTCATCTACTTTGAGGTACTCTGTGCAGTCATTTATTTTCTTAAGATCAACAATGTTAATCCTTTCAGAACACATGGGACACACATTTTCAGTCTGTAAGAGGCTGTTTTAAAGAAAGAGTAACTGGTCAAAAGCAAATTCTAACATTTTACAAAGGAAGTTGGGCCGAGGCACAAAGCCTAGAGCAGAGTTCTGAGCAGTGCTATGTAACAAGTGCAGGACAGAGCAATGCTTCTGTCTACGTTTTCACCATTTGAGAACAAACACCACGGGAAGGCTGCTGTTTGCATTTAAACATATAACAAAGGAGGTTTTAGAAGCTCCTGAGTTCCTGACATGGGAACAGAGCTATCCCATCCCATCGTCACATGTGATTATCAGGGACGAGACATTATTGCTGTCTTTGTACCCAATTCCATGTGCATTTTGTTTGTTTTGGTGATTGCTGGTGTGCCTGTGTTCCTGTCCTGCCCCCATATCAGGCCTTCTTCCTGGACAGAGCTGAGAACTTAACACAAGCTCACCATCCATATTCATTACTGTTCCTGCTGGAGCCCTGCATCACTGGCCCGATTCTTCTCTCATATCCTATTATTTTAGTTAACTTTGAAGCAATGTTCTGTGAGTGTCTAAGGTGCAATTACCAAGTAAGGGGAATTCCTCTTCTACCCAGCCCAGCTGTTATATGTTTTTAGTACCAAATGATCCATTAGCTGCTAAAATATGAACAAACAATGGAATACTGCAAAAGAAAAAAAAAATCCCAACTTACCTTTTGAATTCTGTGTAGAGGGCAGGAAAGTCACAGTGTGGGCAAACTGTCCAGTCATCCCGTACCATGTGCCGACCCTGCACACAGAAACTGCAGGTAACTGAGGGGCAAGTGCTGCCTGGCTACAGAGCAGTTGCTTTTGGACCTGTTATTATGTGAAGGTATCAGCAACTGAGTTCTAAGATCTTGAATTAAAAGCCCCATATATGTGTTACTGTAGCTTGATTACTGTGTATATTCTGTAACTAGAAAAGGAGCTCTTGAAAGGGATGCAGTGGGAGTGAGGAATTTGCATTCCTCTTTTAGAAATGGAAATCTAGGAATACACTGAATTGCAGTGTTTAAAATTCTTTTACTTTGGCAGTTCTAGAATGCTATCTGTAGATCTGTATCCAGAGCTGTACCTAAATCTGCTGGCATTTTTGGTGTTGTATGTGACATACCAAAAATGCCCCCAAAGCAACAGCACCTAAGCCCAGTAGGTCACATCAGCAGTCTAGTTTGTGAGCCTGCCTGGCCTTTGCCTCTTTACATTTTCTCTTTTTTGCTACAGTTTACTAGTTTATTTTTGATAGAAGGAATTTGTATGTATCTTTTTAATGCTATAAAAATCCAGCAGCACCTTGAACTATACCAAGACATTTATGCTCTAATACAATATGCAACAGCAGACTTTTGACACTGACTCTCATTAGATATTTGAAAATGCCACAGTCCTAATGTCTACAAACAACTGTGACATAAACAAACTGTGGTCAAGATGGAGCCTAAATAAATATTGTGCAACATAAATGTGTACATTGTGTTTGGCTTATAAAGTTGTATTTAAACCCCTTTGTTTTCCTAAAGATATTACTTTTAAAGTATACCTGTTACCTTATTCTGCTAAACCAATAGTGCAAAACGATCCCCACATAATGGATATTAATTTTTTTTGGTGAGACTTAATTCTTTAGTTTTAATAAAGAATGTTAACTCTAACATTTGTTTCTTGTTCAAGTAAGTTCCCTTTTTTTCCCTGCAATTTTAGTATGACAATTCATGTGAACCCAGTAAAAATTATGTTAGTTATACATAATTATATATGTATATGTATATGTAGCTGTACAGTAACTTCCACCAGGAATGTATGCCATCCCTACCTTTTCAGTGTACTCTAAAGAAACAAAAAATGTTAGAACCTCTCATTTCTGTAGGGATGAGTAATGTAAGAAATGTTGAAGTCACTGCCTGAAGCATTAGCATTGGGTGTGCTTAAAAAGTCCCCAAAACAGCTTTTTGAAGTTTTGTTGGTTTTTTTGTTCAGTTGGTTGATTTGGTTTTTAAATTTCTTTAAATTTTAAGTCTTGGTAGCTTAGGGGAGGAGAGCTGTGCCATCCACAAGCTCCTCTACATGGAAAAGGAAAGAGGGACTTCTGTTAGTTCTCTGAGCACTAGAGCCCCTGGGCAAATGGCTGAGCTGGGAAGGCATCAGCAGCACTAGCCTGGGTTCTCCCAAGTGCACCAACTGCCCCAAATGTGCGTGCTGGTGATTCCTGGTGCTGCACCTGCTTTCTCAGGAAGGTAAAGTCTCCCAGAATGACTTCCTGAATTTACTGGCACCCTCAAGTGCCTGCTACTTGTAGGTGGCAAGTGAGGACACTCTTATGATAGTCAAAGACAAAAAGAAATTTGCCAGCAGATTAGAAAAACCCATAAATGCATAAAAATATCTAGCTTGGATCCACTAGCAAACTGAAGAAGTTCAAATAAACTTATTTTTAGAAGGGAAAGCAGCTTTGCCTTTACTGTCACAGTGCAGAAAGCACAGCAGACACTCACAGTTGCAATGCAGTATGGAAGATTGTTTTTACAGCTGGGACACAGTAGTTCACACTCTGGGAGTTGGAAAGCACAGTAGGGACAGGCTGTTGTTGGCTCTTCTATCTCACTTGTGTCCCGACGTCTAAAACATAGATACAGCTGTGAATAAAACCCTCAAGCTGATTGAACTTAACAAAGCTGTTTTACAATGCCTTTGATATTTAGCAAGTGTTTTTCCTTTGAGTTGCTTGCATAGCTTCCAGCTGCTATTTTACATTCTATTAGCTATCACCCAAGCTTCATCAGAATCATGTCAACTCAGAAATAATAGGCAATTTTCCCTTTAATTAGAAATGCCACCACCTTTTAAAAGGTGTAACTAATCCTAATACTTTATAATATTTCAAAACTCAGGGTCTATATGTATTGACTATAAAGCTATGGTTTCCTTGTTTCAGAGTTTTTCTGTGGCAGGACCACAGAGAACTGGAGTACCAAAAAACTGGCTTCCTGGTAGGATTATAGTGCTTCTAACTGCCTCCAAAAAGGCAGAAGAGTAGTAAGAAGAGTTTCAGAGAAACACCATAAAAACCAGTATCCATAAAAAAGCTATGTAAGATGAGACTCTTCAGGTCCTGAAAAGATATAACTGATAGAAGGGAAATAAATAAAACATGGAGATGTTTAAAATCATAAATGACACAGAAAAGGGTAAATCTCTCCCAAGAGGAAAACTACAAGGCCTTAAACTAGCTAGAGACCAGTCTTGACACAATGGAACTTGTTGCAGGAATCAACTGTCATTAAATATTTACAGGAGTTTAAGCAGAGCGATTGGATAAGCTCATGGAGAGCTTACAGACTTCATAAATAAATACCTAAACCACCAGTATGAGCTCAGCAGATCACTGAACCTTGGTTAGAGCCTAGTAGAATAAATGACAAAAGTGTTGCATATGCTTGCCCTGCTCTTCTACAATAACCTATGCTTCCTCCTCTGGCAGAAAATATTGACTAGGATCAAAACAAAACTTCAGATAAGGAAGAAAATGTCAGGAATGAATATATTTTATTTGCCCTCCCATTCTATTTCATCTTAGCCATTTAGTCATCTAAATTACAGAAGAGCACAATGCTGCTGCTGTAATAGCCAAGAGTTTGGCTGTGGAGTCTCAACTAGAAACCAACTAAACCTGTCTGGCTGCACTTGTGTCTGTAGGGAGAAGATGGTTAGGAACACTATTGCTGGTTAGGAAGCATTTTAAATGCACCTTGCATTTAAGGCTTATCACATTCAAAGGAAAATTTTAAACCTCAAGGGTGGAAATGGTTCTTAGCCTTTCAAATATAAGACAGTGAAATAATATGAAAACAGTCTACAGGCTTTATGATCAAAATCAGCATTGCAAATAAAACCTTGAAATAAAAGCTGTGTGCACTTGATTAACATCACTCACCTGACCATTGTTTCAATTTTCTTTTTGTATTTTGGATCTATTTTACTCCGATACTCTGGTCTCATCAACATAGCAGCAAAACTGAAGGCTGAGTTTTTCAACCCTGCTCGGTGACATTCAATCACAGCTGAAGTCAAGATTGGCACAATATCTGTAATAGAATGAAACAATGATGTCAAATATTTATTTACCAATAATAATGTTTAAAACCTTTAAGCAAATACAGCTAAAAAAGTACTGATGGAAAAGACTATTTTCTTCTTTGTCATGGTACACAGTTGCACAATTTGGGGTATTCCTGGAACCATGTACAAGAAAACCATTGTTTCACCTCTCACTGCCTCACACTCCTGAAGTTCAGCATGGCAGCAGGAATGTTTTGATTTTAACCATTCCTCCCAAATCTTGTCTGCACTCTTTAAAGCCTACCTTGTAGTGTACATTTTCCATGTACCCAAACATTTTTTAAAAAAGATCAATTAAAATGTTGTGATGAAGTCCCAGAACCAGTCAGTTCATTACACACAATCCTAAGACTGTGTGTGGTTCAGGCTGCTCAGTACTGCAGTGAAGTGAGGACAGATGGAAGTGCTGGTGAGGATCCCATCCTGGAGGCTGTGTATGGAAGAGCTGCCTGGAGGAGGATGCAGAGCACACTGTGTAGTTACACTCTGTTGTTGCCCACAGGATCACAGGGGGAGGATGAACCTTGCAGTGCAGTGCTGATTAATGAGTTACCCTGCAGAGCACAGCTCCCCTGCTGTCAGCACTTACGTGATGGGAACTTGCTGATGTTGTTGGCTACACGTATAAGCATCCGTGCTCCCTTCATGTGATCACCACGTTTCACGTGAATCTGAAACGCAGCAAACAAACCACATTTACTGCAGCCATTAGAGAGTGATTCCTGCAGCCTGTTCTTGGCAATCATTCATCCTGTTGGGAGCTGCGTGCCAACAGCTCCTTCATGAATCTGAGCAGAGCTGGATTACAGAAGGGACCAGAGACCTCAGCATGGCTCTTCCCCAGTCTTTCTGGCCTTCAGCCCACCACTTGCAGCTCTTGCCTCACTGCTGGTAGAGAGGGAGGCTGAAGGTGGCTGTAGGAATGGATATCCTGATGGGTATCCATGGGTTAACAAACAAAAATCATTTGAGCTCCTGCTTAATTTCATTTACAGAAAAGCAGTGATCTGTTTATGGATAATAACCTCAAATACAACAACAACAATAATAAATAGTTGTAGCATAGTATTTGTAAGCACGAATGCAAAAGAAAAGCAAGAAGCATATGTAATTTTCAATTATTCAGTATTTTAAAAAAGAATATGCTACTCAAAGAGGCAGAAACAACTATGGATTGTCCTCCTGAAGCTTGCTGTTAGCAAGCACTTGGATTCTGTGATACAATCTATACGACAATATAATACGCAGAACATCCATACATACAGTTCAATAAATCAGACACTGTGCAACTTACATATAAATTCAATTTCTCAGTTCCTTACCTTCACTAAAATATAGCTGTGTAGAATCATAAGGTTTGTAGCCATTTCAGAAGAAATTTTAATCTTCTGGGTCTTTAACTCTGAATACATACTGAAAAGAACATCACGTGCATTTCGGTAGTTCCCTTAAAAAAACCCAAACAATTAACAGTAAATTTAATTTTTCATAACAATATCTTTACTAATGACATATAGGGAAGCTGAAGTTATGTTGATCCTTTGAATAAAACCACTGCATGACAATTTCTTTGGAAAGTCACAAGCAGCTGCCTGTCACAGTAACCTAAACAATATCAGCCAGGAAGTTAAAAAAAAATTACACTGGGAGAAGTAGTCTAAACAGTAGCAAAATATACTATGATAGCAGGATGATGAACTTTAATAGTGGAAGGTGTTTTTAGAGCATTTAAAGATGTTTTTGTTGTTGTTGTTCTTCATTGTCAGATATTCAAAAGCTACTTTTTAAATGTTAATTCAGTATACTTTAACTTGATCATTTGCTTTGGCAACTCCTTTCCTCTGCAACTGAACCCAAAACCTGTCAAGGGCCAGTTAAAATTTGAATGTTACTTCACTCAGTTATACTGTTTCAAGGTTACGATGGAGGATTGTCCTGAAACCACAGGATTTCATGAAATTATCAATGTACCTGAAATCAAGAAGTTTTATGCAATTAGTCTATTCTTAGTTGTTTTTTTCTTCTTTTGTTTTGGGGTTGTTTTGCTGATTGATTGGTGTTTTTTTGCATTATTAGAGGCTGAGAATGTCATACTCTTCGCAGCTGGAAGCATTTAAAGGACATTCTAGTTATTTCAGCAAATGTTTTCCTTTGCCTCCCTATATTTCTCTATCAGCAGATGTTTTCACTCTACAGAGCAATTAGTAATGTTTTGTTATACACTACAATTGAATCAAAATATGAAATTTGTGTGAGACAGCTAAATATCACTTCAGAATTAGTTGCTGGAAAACAACATTATTCTTTTATATTCTATTACTAACTCTCAGTATAATACAGTCTTAAAATCAAGTGATTACATAAAAACAACTTCAAGGAAAACTCCACTTAAAATGGCATACCCAAAGAAAAATACCAAGCAGTATGACTTAAAATATTTTTATTAGATGGATTTTTAAGGAAAGAACAAACTATATTAGTGCAAATTTCACAATCAAGCTCACTGAAATCTGCTGAAAGAAGAGGGGGCTGATGTAAAACTGCCTCTCCAGAAGAAACATTTACTGCAAGATTGGTGCTTTTAATGAGACAAACATTGTGCTTCTTATTACAGTGTTGCAAACACATTTATACTACTAGGGAATATGAAATATACAATGGGATACTGCATTTTAGACACAAGTTTTCAGATTCAGAGATGCTAGTAAATATTTAAACCCTTGAACCTTTGCATTTCCTGATTTTATAATCAGCACAAATGCATTATTCACTTCTATGATAGATTAGGAGATTTGCTTGCCAAGGGTTTCAGAGGTTTTTCCACTCCTTAGCCCAGTTCTCAGGAGCAGCCCATAAATGTTAATTTGCCAGGGTTATTCCCAAGACTGCTATTTTTCCTTTATAGAATTTTCTTTTTACATAATTGAAATGAAAAGCAAGCAATGTTATGGTAGGGTTGTTGCCATGGCTACAGAGGAGAGTGAATAATGGAGGTGGCAGCTATTTTGCTTCTAGCCCTCTAACTTCTTATTTTTTCTATTTCTATTTCATTCTATTTTTCTATTTCATTACAAAGGAAAACCAAGCTTAAAGTAAGCATATGTCTGGTCCTTCAACAGAAATCAACTCCTCTGCCCATCTTCCACTGATAAAAGTCAGGTGCTAAGACTAAAAGATCAGTACCAAACCAGAAACGATATGTATAAATGGCAATTCTATGACCTGTAATACACAGAAAGGTAAAGTCACAGGCTGTCTTAATCACTATGTTACTTGGATGTAATAAAAACCACAGATATTTTCCACAAGCTTCTTTTTTCCCCAATATTTAATATACAAGTAGTGAGCCCATAGGTTTTCCTCAAGTCTATTTTCAAATTCAAAACTGAACTTGAATATAATTAAAAACACCGGTACATGTCTTCTCTAAATAGAATCCTACACAAATAACAGCATCCTAAGGAGGCAGCATGAGAGATGCCATCACATCAGAGAAAACAGATTTACCTGAACACTGCTCCTCCCTGGCAATTATTATGGCAGTTCTGGCAGCATCTCGGTGCTGCTTTAGGGCCATGTACAAGCGGAACAGGTACTTGGCATCCTGAATAAAATCATACAAAAGCAATTAATACTGACCAAATTCATACTGCTGTATTCACTTTCTTGACTTGCTCCTCCCACCACCACATTCTCCAAAGAAAGCAGACAAGCTTGCTTCATGAAGAGCTCTTTGTATGAACACACTCCAGCTATGCCACAGTCACCTGCAGGGTTTGGCTGTTGCCCAGGCACAGAACACCCATGCCAAGGGCCCAAGGGAGTCCTGGCAGGTGCTGGCCAAGCCCTGCCAAGGAGGGATGCAGAAAGCCACAGACCACTATGCACAAAGAGAGTTGTACAGGGGGAAACCAAACAACTCCTGCTGTGTGGGCATTTACAGTGTCAGAAAAGAACCCAGGGACTCCTTTTAGAAATAGAACTCTTGCCAGAAATTGTGTTACGGATCTAGATGCAAACATTGCTTAGTGTGGGTGCAGATGACAAAATCTGGCCCCTAATGAATGTATTGTTCTGGGACCAGATGGTGGACGTCCAAGACAGCTAAAAAATTGAAAATGAGAGGATGACCAGCTAATAAGATGCATAAAATTTATAATTTGCTACACTGGGAACTTTTGATAATTACGTAACTCAAGAATGACAAATGCAGTAAACAGTTCACCCAAAACCTGGCCATCTAACAGCAGGAAAATTAGTGGAATAATTTAAAAACAAAACTAAAAAACCAGAATGGCAGTATTGTAAAAAACAAACATGAGTTCTATTTTTGTAAGTGTACTCAAATGTCTAGAAGATTAGTAAAAAAAAAACACAAATGAGAGGAAGAAGAATTGGTCTTTGATAACAAATCAAAGTTGGTTTGGTTTTGAGAAAATCCTCAAGAGCTAATTCCTGAAAATACAAAATAAAATATAGGAATAGAAAAAGTAAATATTAAAAATTGTCTATGTATTGCAATTAAAGAAGTATAAAAATAAAAAGCAAAATAAAATGGACTTGCTTATGTTGAAAAGGAAATATTAGGTGCAAAAAAATGGGTGAGTGTCACTATTTTATATCATTAGCAGTGATTTCTAAAATGGGGTCAATAAAAAGTAAAGCCTGTACATGATAATCTTATAACTAGTAAATTGGGATTAAAATAAGCTAAATAGTGTATATAATTGTATAGTTCCAACTTAAATGTACAAATGAACTAAAAAAAGAAAACACTACCAACTTTAAGGAGAGCTTAGCAAAAAAATCCAAACCAACCAATTCTGCAGTATTAGTAGTAAATCCAATCATTCAAAGTGTGTATTCTATGTTAAAATGGTATAAAAATTACTACAACAATAATTGTATTAATGAATGTTGTGTTATTCTCTGGAATACTGTGGGGGTTTTGTATGTAAGTCTCAGACACAGCAAAAAAAAAGCAGAAATTCAAGGGAACAGAAATATTAAAGATATAAAGATATTTCCTTGTAGAGAAGATGACTGCAAAGTTTAGATTGTACTTTAGAAGCAAAGAAAAAATTACAAAAAAAAAATCACAGAAATAAAAGCAAGAGAAAGAATCACAAACAGAAAGAAAAAAACAGAAGGCAAAATCTTCTTTCTAACTTGAAATACAAGGAAAAACATTAAGTGACCAAAAGGAATTACTGCTAAACTAATGATGGAGCAGAATTTTAAGTAACACATGATCAAAAGGTTGAACATAATAAGAATTGTAAGTTAAAGAATAATGAAATAGTTATCTGGATAATAAAGAAACTGCAACTACTTACATTAACAGATATTATTTATCCACTGTAAACTGCCTTAAAAAGAAAAATTGCTATTCCCCTTAGTGGGGTAAACCAAAAATTAGTAAAAATAGTGGGTTATGACATAATTCTTCCCAACTTCTGACATCACCTAATGGTCACAGATGGCCATTCCATTGATGATTAGCAGAAAACAGCACTACTTTCCCATCCAGGCTTATTTAAAACAGCACTACTTTCCCATCCAGGCTGCTTCTCCCCTTTCTCCTGCTGCAGCAGGAAAGGATCCTATCCCAGCATGGACCAGTGGTCTTATATGGTATTTGCCATGTTCCTAATTATATTTGACTTAAATAATGTATTTTAAATACTTATTCAACCCCCCCAAAAAAGAAAAAAAAAAGAAGAAAAAAGTGAAAGTTATTCAAGCAACATTAGTCCCATGTTTTACTTTCATACTCCTACCTTTAAAATCAGTAAGTTAAAAAGCAGAAAATGCAGGAAAGAATTTTCTAATACAATAAATTTCCTAAGGTCTTTGGAAAATTTATTATTGCAATCTGATTTAATATAAGATACTCATAATTTTAGTTTAATTTTTCTTTTTAAAACGTATGTACTCAGAAAATATGCATACAGAAAACAGCAGAACCTTGCTAGTTAGTGTTCCCAAAAAGAAAGCATATGACAAATTAAGAATCTTTATATGTTAAAGTTAACAAACACAATAGTTGACATAATCACACTGACTAATTATAATTAGTCAGACAATTGTGTAGCAAAATTTTGGTGAGCATAATAATTTTGCTAATATGGCATTTTATTAAAATGCCACACAACTGTTGGCTGTGAAAGATTTAAAGCAATCAGCCTGCTGTCAGTGATGATGTGGTTTGAAGATCGATGCTTGAAATAATGAACAAGTTTCTGCTGCACGGCTACTATTAAATTCACTCTTACTTTCAGCTTTACAAAAATGCCACGATATAGAGCTTCTATTTTTTTAAAAACAATAATATCTTGCTTGATAAGTTTGAGAACAGTCTCCATAGCATAATGAAGATAATGATTGTTTTTAAAGTAGCTTTTAAAGCAAATATATATTATTTGATAGAGTAAAATTTTGTTACTCACTGAGAGAGACTATGGTAGATTGGATTAAAGCATTCAGAAAAACAAGAGAGAGCTTTTAAATAAGGACAACAAAGCTCTACACTGAAGTTCAAAACAATGTTAAATATAGCAATAATGGCATTCAAAAAATTCCTAAATATTTTCTAAAATCTTTAGAATGTCTTCACTATGGAGATCATACTGTAGCTCACTTCCCTTACCCAGTCCCATGGACTTCTCTGAACAAGGCAGCTAGACTGCTGTTCTGAGGAAAGAGGCTGGATGCTACAGTTTCTCTCCACCCAACTTCCAGCATAAATATGAAATTAGTCTTGCTTACACTGATACTGCATAGTTTTTTCATCCAGTGCCTCCAACAACTTAATTCCCTTTGGGTTCTTGCAGTTGAATTCTTTTTTTTTTTTTTTTTTGCCATGTTTTGCTACTCACATAATTTTACTGAAATTCACATTTCATATTAAAGGTAAAGTAAAAGGTAAATAATAAAGAAATAGAGGTTTGGTTTGGTTCTCCTTTTTTTATCTTTTACAAAAGCAGTTTGCTTGGCTATCAAATGCTTAATGTCTCTAAAAGTCTAAAATCTCAAATCCTTAATCCATACAGAGTAGAAGGAGACAGTTTCCAATTTCCTAACAGAATTGTAAACCACAGCTGAAATATTAGGGGTGAAATCAACTTGCACTGAGCCCCTGTCATCTCCATAATTACCAAACCTTACTGCCCTCAGCAAGGCATAATTTATTCTTCCATATACATCACATTGCACCTGACTGTATTTACCATGACTTTGTATGACACCCTAAATTCCTTGACTAAGCAATTGATTGCAGACTGCAACGCCCTCACCTGAGGTCTGGCTTTCACCACTTAGCTCACATTCCAGGTCTGCTGTAACAGGCAGTAAAACTTCATGTGCTTCAGCCACTTAGTTCCATGAACTCAAGCCCAAATACGACTGAATGTACAACAAGCTCTATTATCATCTGTCCCATTCAGAAATCAAAAAGGAGCTGCTAATTTTGAAAATATGTCTGCAACATTTTATGCCTTACACTGATGTTGAACACAAGAACTTTCATAGCCTGGTCAACTTTGGGGTTTTGACCTGCATCTCCTACTTTGTACCTTACTTTCTTCCACTGCAAAAGTCAGACCAACTCTGCTCCTGCAGGAAGAGATCAGTGCTGTAGCTTGTTTTGAGACATACACATTAACTGTTCATCTGGGAAAAGCAACAGCTAGCTGGCAAACTGGCAACAACAAACAGCTAAGTTTTGTCTCTTACTCTCATTAAAAGCATTAATTTGGACCTCCCTCTGTCCAACTATCTGCTTTCATAAAGATGACTGAAGAAAAAATTATTATATCCAAAATAGTTGCTTCCTTTCTTATATTTCTGAATCTGGAGTTACTGGGTGAATGACTCATGGAATGATCATACAAGTCTTACTCCTTGATGAAAGCTAAAGCACAGTCTGTGCCTACCAAGAATTTTAGGACAAAGTAAACTCAAAATATCTTGTAGCACAGAAATGCAACACAATAGCAGTGATAAAAATACAATACCTGGGGCATGCCATCCCCCTCTCCCATAAGATAGTCAATCAGCTGATTTGTTAGGGCTTCATCTTTTGCCCGTCCCACCTATCAAAAAAAGACACAAGAAATGATGATATGAAGGAAGAAGAGAAAAATAACTCACTCATAAGGAGCCCTTCCATAAAGCACTGAAGCTAGATAGATTTAGAATATGATTTTTTTAATTCTGTATGTTCAAAACAGATGATTATTTGGTTCATCAGCTTTGACATGCAGAAGTTCCTATTTATTTTCTAATGTGTTAAGCTGGGATTTTTAGACATGTTTAGATATCTTCTTTACTGATACAGTTTTTTTTCTATTTGCAATCTAACCAAACACACTCAGTGATGCTGGGAAAATGTCACAATTAATGAAGGTAAACTTCTAAAAAAGATGAAGAATTTTTTTGTTTTATCAAAATTGCTTACTGTTTCAATTGCCATTTCCATAGCCAAGTTATCTTCTGTGCTTGGACTTTGCAAGAAATGCCTTAATGCCTAAAATTATACAGAAGAAAAGTTAAAATTGAGACCCATGAAATTCATTTTTTCTAATTTTTATCAAGTTCTCTCTCTCTGCATTTTGATAACAAAGTGGCACACTGAATGCTTATCTCAACTACAGAGGTAGCAGCTGCTCTTACAGATACTCATGCAAGAAACAACTGAGACTTTGCCAAATTCTGGTGTACACCTCCACTAACTGTGAAAGATGTTCACAGCAATATGGTGAGAACAAATTAATGATTCATGTAATTAGGGTTTTAATTAATCACAATGTGATTAATGTCATAATGTTTTTAATGTCATGGAGCCCCCCATGCCACAGTTGAAGGAGCTGCCATCTACAATGGCCATAATTTGCAAAAATCAGTCATATTTTTTGGTATGTGTTCAGTATGCAAGAGTCAAACATTTAACAAGCATCAGTTCACAGACTTGTAACTGATCAAAAGCGTGTCAATCAACAGATTTTCTTTTCTTAAAAAAAGCATTCAGTTAGGACATGCTACAGCAATTAAATTAATTAGTTACTTTGCAACTGGTCAAGCCAATGAAATATAAATAAATTACTGCTGCAGATCATGATATTCAGAGACTCAATGACAATAGTATATCATTGATTCACCTCAAGCTTCTACTGCTATGAAAAACATATGTGCATGGCAATGTATCATTCATGGAACACAGTCTATATAACTGTAAATATAAATAGTTTGCTTACAGTTTTTACTCTTTTAAAAAAATATCAGTATGTCATCAGTAAAGGCACTTAAAATCTAATATGAACTTTCCTGAAGTCTGTATTTTGAACAGTTTCTATAAACATTTAACTTTCACTGACTTATCCTTTAAGCACTGACCCGTCCATATTGACCACACAGCAAGAAAAATTTCCCCGCCTGAAAATGTTTCTTTTCTGCTTCAAAATAGAGTGCAATGCTCTGATAATCTTCATTGGTAGTACTTTCAGAACCTGCAACAGACAGACCTGAGTGATAGCATGGTATTCTTATTAAATAAGATAAAGACCCTACTGAATGAACATATTCCTATTCTACTTTGTTTTTCTACTGACATTCAAAGAAAACCAAAGCTTGACTTACACATTTTTTTCCTATTTAATCGGACTAAATGTCAGGCATCAGGAACTAGTAACATAGTGAAATAATTGTTTCCACAGGTTTTACACCATAATGAGATTTCTGTTTTTCACAGAATCATAGAATAACAGAATGATTTCTGTTTGAAGGGATCTTAAAGATAATCTAGTTCCAAGCCCCCTGCCATGGGCAGGGACTTTCACTAGACCATCTTGCCCAGAGTTCCATCCAACCTGGTCTTGGAACCCTTCCAGGGATGGGACATCCAAAACTTCTCTGGGCAACCTTTTCCAGAGCCTCACCGTCCTCCAATAAAGAAAGTTTTCCTAATATCTAATCGAAATCTACTCTCCTTTAGTTTAAAACCATCCCCCCTCATCCTGCCACTACATTCTCTTCTAAAAAAGCACAATGAAATGGGCATTGCTATGATCTGATAATGATTTTTTCCATCATGTCCTGGCAACAATAAAGCAGAGCAAAAGATTATGAGATTATCACCTGAATCACTTCCACAGTTTCAGAATATGCAAGCATACTTGTACAAAGCAAGGCTATTGGGGACAATGCAACCATGTGGTAGCAGGGAGAACTAAAGTCTTCTAACCAAGACTCCATTCTGCTGTACACATGTTGAACAAAGACAGCCATTACTCCAAAATTAGTTTTAAACTCCTTTTCTACCCACTTGGATTACAGTTTGAGACATCCTTTTGTACAGAAGTAAGAAAGCATAAGGAACTGTAGAACAATTGTGGCCACCTTGACAATCATCTGCAACCACACATCTCCAATCCAACTGTTGCCAAGCTTTTATAACCTTCACAATAAGAAATCAATGTCTAAACAAAGAGATTAAGTGAAAATATGAGAATTTGGGAGATACATATGTGGAGCTGATGGGCACTCTTCAAAGCTTCAAACAGAAGCTATAAGATTTGGTGCAAATTGACAAGATGGACTCTGACTGGCTTGATGGCCTAAGCTTCTCAGTAAGGTCTCCTTACCATTTCTCACTGAGACAAGAGGAGGCCATGAAGGATCTTAAAGAGTAGAAAAGGAAAAAAAAGTGACATGCAAGAAAAGAGCTGGAATCAAGAGAAAAGGAAAAAGGAACAAAAATCAAGAACTGTACCACTGAAATGCTCCATTTTGTATCAAGGTCAAAGAAAGGGATTCCTCAATGGGCACAAGAAAATAGTCTAGACAAATGTTTTATCTCTATGGATAAACCAAAAAACCTGTAGGACAGGCAAGATTTGAAAACCAAGCAGATAGCAAAGCTGAAAGTAAAGTCTGGCTTGTAGGCCTGAAGTACACATTACCAAATCTGGGCACGATGACTGGAAATGGGAAACAAAACTAAACACCCATTGTCTTAAGATTTTAAATTGGTTAAAATTAACTAAAGGAACAGCAGAACATAATGCAAGCAAACTATGAGCCTGGAATACTCACTGATGATATCAGCATAAATCTCCATCTTGTTGTGTTGTTGAGCTAATGTGAAAGCTTCATTATTACACTTAGACATAACCAGGAACTGGATGGCAGAACCATAGTCACCAAGCCGCAGAAAGAATCTAATGACAAATTAATACCTTAGCACTAATTAGCTTAATGAATACACCAAATGTTTTAGGAATATAGTACATAACATACATACAAATATGACACACTTCTAATCCATTTTGTATCTCAATTGTTTTAACTAGGTTCCTAAAATTAACTCAGTATAAATAATACAGCATGGCAATTTCATGGCAATTTTTTATTATTGTCTAAACTCATTACTTCAGGTTAATATAATTTTAATCAGAAAGTCAACAAGGACAAAAAAATCAGTACCTATTTAGTTGTCTAAATCTTAGAGAACTCAATTAACTGAATTATACAGTCACTAGCTAAGTACCAATAACCAGAGTCTAATATGTTAGCAGGCCTCATAAATTCCCAAAAGATATAGACTTCTTTTTAGTGTGCGTAACATGATTGTTACCTGGCCACCATCTTTGCTCCTTCAAGAGATTGTGTTTCTCTCACAATATTAACAGCCTTTTCAGGATTATTTAGGTGATCCAAATATAGTCGAATTACACTATCCCATTGTTTTGCATGTTCATAAGCTATCACAGCTTCTGTGTACCTGAAAAATAATGGTTCCACATCAGTTGTTTTAACTTTGTAAGTAACTCTTTATAATATGGTGTGAAGGAAACATAAAGTACTTTATTTCTGTGAGATTACTTTGTGGCAACTTCCTTTCAGTTTGCATGTAATTGAACTGCTCTGCATTTACTATATTCTTTTTGGTTTCTATTTCATTTTCTCTGAGGAGAATGAAAAGCAGAGGCAATAGAAAAATATCTACCACAATACTATTTTTGACCTACTCTGCCAGCATTTCTTTTGCTATATATTAAAACCAGTTAATCTCTTCCATATGAAATCCCTTGAGAGCAAGAGAACAATAAAAGCCAAACGTGAGGTGTACAATTTTAAAAATAAGACCTCTTTTCTGTTCTGTAGACAAGATCAAGAAATTTCCCATTCTCTCACTATGCAATTTACAGAAACAGTATTTGCAAGTCTCATCAATGCAAACATTAAACTCTGGTGCTGTTTCAAATTTTAAAGTATCATTATTCCGAAGCACATTTACTTACAGTAAGGACTAGGAGGAACTACATTCTGTGATTAAATATAACCAGTCTGGGGCTTTCACTTCAGCTAATGACTTTGCATTATTATTATGCAAGTGCAGCCATTAAGATGTACCAGTAATTTGATTCTAAAATGAAAAAAAATTCTTTCATGATTATTCTCCCTTTGAATGACCTTTAAAATCACAGCTAAGGAGTTGCTAGAAACAAACTGAACTTGAATACTCTGCTAAGTGGAATGAATGGTTTTAAAGTTCAGTACTTTAAAACATTTGATAATTTTTGTTAGAAAGATATTAATGTTTAGACAGGAAAACAATTAATTAGAAACAAATCTTTGACACCAGATGAATGTCCTTAAATTATGTTTCAAATCTTCAATACACAAAGTGTAAACTTAAGTTTACATATTTTAGAATCCATTTTCACAAGACTATCTTATGCAAGTTTCAGTATGTGTTTTATTTTACAAAAACAGTCACGTATAATGATAACAACAACAGCAATAACATGTTTTATATTAAAAAAAGAACATTCAAAAGTACCTGCCATCTGCTTCCTTGGCTTTTGCATATTGTAGGTGAATCTTTGGAGATGAAACCTGAGGAAGAAGTTCACCAACCTTTGCCCTAGAAAGATAATAGCCACTTAATAAATACAGCTGGTTCCAAATTTTCTCCAGTAAAACTGTCATATTTATATCAACATTGAAAATGAGTCTGATAGAAGAAACTGAACATAATGGATAAACTTTGAAGTAATTTCAATGTTTTCAAGAAGTTGCACTTTGTAAGAACTGGAAATCACAGATAGCTTTATGAGCATAAAGGCTTGAAGACAGTCTCTTCTCTTTTTTTAAGTCTGAGGTGTACAAGCATAAGAAGTGCCAGACCAACAATTTTTACCTCAGGTGTTCTTGGATTAATCAACAGAAGAAGCACAGCATTAAAACTGCAACCTGAAAGTTGCAGTTAAAAAAACCAGCAGTTAAAAAAACCAGCAAGCTAAGCAATGGGCCTTTCAGGACAAAGGATATGAAAGACTCAACAGAGGATGACCTTAAATCTCGTCACTCTGACTAAAGATGGGCACTCTTCAAACTGAACCTCCTTCTACAAGAGTAAACAAAGCTTGTACCTCCCACTTCCCAAATCAAGGTTATTATGAAATGCAAGGTATTCCCCTTAACCAAGTGCTCTCCTGGCTCATTTTGATTCTTTGATGGAATAAAATTTTCATTTTTCAAATAAATGCACATAATATTCCAACCTAATCTTTAGAGCACTCATATGAAAGAGGTCTTACTGAACTGTCTGATCAGTTCCTAATGTAGGAAGGAGTCCATAAAAAGTAATTAGGCCAGAACTGAGCCCTTAAATCTCTCAGAAAATTGGACTTTTCAAATGGAGACTTCACAATAATCAAATTAACTTAAAAAAAGAAAATTATGATACTGGCTACTCTTGAATCATTTCCAACTGTTCAAATACTCAGTCTCAGCTATGCATGTTATAAACATGCATTTCTTAGTTATAAAACTAAGAAATCTAATTAATTACACAGTAACTACACAAATATAATTACTATGCTCAGTGTCCACTAAATTCAGTGTGGATGTGTGCATATGCACACACCCACAAAGGACTTAAAACTGCAGGAAACTTTAAACCTAACACACAAAAAAAGGATAAAAAAAATTTCCCATTTACAGTAAGACTATTAAAACAATATACATTTCTGAGAGAATCTTTAAACTTTAATTTGGAACAATAAAATCAATGAAACATAGTTAATGAGGCATTTGTGCTATTCAAAGAATCAATCTTTTCCAAAGAGTACCCCAGAAAATCCTCTGAAATATAACATTTCCCTGAAACCTGTACTTACCAGTTTTTACACCGGATGTATACTGATGCTGCCTTGTCATAATATTGTCCCTTTTCATACAGCTGAGCAGCTTCTGAAAATTGCTACAAATTGGAACCATTAAAATATAATTTCTAAATTAAGATCATTAATTAATTACTAACCTAGTGAAATCACATATTCAGCCTTAACTTATATTAACTCCCTTGAGTACCTTCATATTCTCCAGAATAGCTCCACAGTCTCTTTTCAGTAACCTGCTGGGATGTTTAATGGCCTGGTTTACCCCTCGACGGACATCTCCCATTCGAATGGACATCTGAGCCACTCCAGCAAGGCAAACTTCATCATGTTCCTGGTACTGGCAGTCAAATGAAAAGCAGTAACTATAGATTACACATTAGAAACACCAGGCCACAAAAGTGACAGTAATCAACCATTGAAACAAACTAACAAAATATTACAGCCTTAATAACATTTAATTTAGAGGTGAATTTAAAAACTAGAATTCAAATGAGTTTGAACATGACAACTTGATGTATATTGTGACAGTACAATGCTATCATTACTAAAAAGGAATTACCTTATTGTTTCCAGTGATTCCCTTCTCATAATGTGCCAAAGCATTAACATAATCACCCCTAAAAGAAAACTGGAAGTTATACAAATATTTTTAATAGGAAGAGATGTTTGCCTTCCTACCACTTTATGCATGCATTGTGATGTATCTGTCTTGATTTAGATGTAATGACTGGATAGAAGGTTGTGAGGTATGTGAGAGATGGACAGTTACACAGAATGTCACAGCACTTCTTATGGACTTGATCAAGCTCTTAGTCAAAGAGGCAATTCCATCTCTCAATTCTGTTGGATGGAGACCAATAAACCCCCCTTGAAAGGCAAATAATCTATCTGCAAAATACATCTCAGTGGTCTCAGCCCTATTCCAGATTTTTCTGGAAGACAAATTAAGCTAATCTTTGAAATCATTTAGAATTTTTGCAACACAAAATCAAAGGCATTTTTTTCTGGAGTATATTCAGAACTCAAGTTCCATGTGGTTGCATTGCTTCAACTGTGTCCATTCCTTCCTTTCTGTGACCAGCAAGTGTCCTCTCACAATGCTAGGTGTACTGCCAGGAGAAAGGAGTTGTCTACAAACTATTAATAGGCAAGTTTTTCCTTTTGACTTAGATATTAAACAGACTAGGTTTTATCTGGGAAGAATTAACTATTAAGGAGGCTTTAAAATCATGACAAATGGTTAATACCTTCTGTCTTTCAGGGATTGGCAGCCTTGAAATTTGACACACCTCTACCTAAATGATTTAAGAAAATAAAGGCTTATAGATATTTTAACAAAGACAGGCAAAAGACATGGCTTTCATCCAATGTAAGAAGTGTTAAATGATTTGGACTTTCTCTGTTTTCCAAGCACTTGCCTGCACCAAAGTATTTATTTAGCAGATGATATTATATAGTGGACCTACCAGTGGCAAAGAACCTACATATACCAGAATTAGTCAAAAGGAACTATGATTTACTAACATGTCTCTAGCATGAAAGATGCCTTGCAAAACTCCTCTTCCTCATACTAGAACTGCAAGACGACACTGAATCCTCTCTTAGTAATGCAGTCATCTGAAATATCTCAGTTCTTTGTTATTCTATTGAGCTTGAGTATTGGTTTACTATTCTTATACTACAACCTTACAGGAGAACTTACATGAATTCAAGCTGCACTGCATATTCCTTTGATATGAAAGGGATTTGGTCCGGGGCCAGATGCTTAGCCAGCTGAAGTGCTTTGTCCCAGTGCTGCAAGTCTTTTCGCATCTATTAACGAAGAACAGTAACATTTTCTGATGCAAGTATCAAATTTGGACTTTATTCTGAGCTTTAAATTATTCTAATAAATTATACAAATATTGAGTTTATATTCTAGAAAGATTCAGACAATTTGAGAGATGTTCATCCTGAAGGAAGGTCTGTTAGGTTGACCCTGGAAATGAGAGGCCTGTCACTCACTTCAGTGCCTGGTAAAATTATGGAAAAGATTATTCTGGGAGTTATTGAAAAACACTTCAAGGACAATGCAGTCATTGGTCACAGCCAGTATAATTTCATGAGAGCAAAGTCCTGCTGACAAACTTAATTTCCTTTTATTATAAGGTAACCCACCTAGCTGATCAAGGACAGTCAATTGATGTAATATTTTTGGATTTCAGTAAAGCTTTGAATGTGGTCTCTTAGAGTATGTAAAATGTCCAGCCCACAGCTGAATAAACACATCAGCGGATAGGTGAGCAACTGGGTCACGAGTTAGGCACAGAGGGTTATAGTAAATGGGGTGACATCAGACTGGGGACCTGTCAGTAGTGGGGTTCCACAGGGCTCCATCCTCGGTCCTGTGCTCTTCAACATCTTCATTAATGACTTGGACACAGGACCTAATGGTATAATAAATAAATTTGCTGATAATACTAAATTGGAAGGAGCTCTTGACTCCCTCAAAGGCAGGGAGGCCCTGTAGAGAAACCTTGCCAAATTAGAGGACTGGGCAATCACCAACTGAATGAAGTTTAACAAGGGGTAGTGCTGGACTCTGCACCTGGATGTACAGACAGACTGGGGAATGAGATGCTGGAAAGCTGTGCCATGGAAAGGGACCTGGGGGTCCTGGTCCATGGTAAGTTGAACATGAGCCAGCAGTGCCCTGGCAGCCAGCAGGGACAACTCTGTCCTGGGTGCACCAGGCACAGCATCACCAGCCGGGCAAGGGAGGGGATTGTCCTGCTCTGCTCTGCGCTGGTACAATCTCATCCTGAATATTGTGTGCAGTTTTGGGCATCACAGTATAAGAAGGAAATAGAGCTATTAGAGAGTGTCCAAAGGTGGCCAACAAAGATGGTGAAGGGCCTTGAGGAGAAGCTGTATGAGAAGTGGCTGAGGTCACTTGGTCTGTTCAGCCTGGAGGATACTGGGGAAACCTTGTCACAGTCCACAGCTCCCTTGTGAGGTGAAGACAAGGGGCAGACACTGATCTCTTCTTGTGGTGCCCATGTACAGGACCCAAGGGAACCACCTGAAGCTGTTTTACATTGGATATCATTCAAGAAAAGGTTTTTCACCCAGAGAGTGGTTGGGCACTGGAACAGGCTCCCCAGGGCAGCAGTCACAGCACCAAGCCTGACAGAGTTCCAGAAGCATTTGCACAATGCTCTCAGGCACACAATGTGACCCTTGGGGTTGTCCTGTGCAGGGCCAGGAGTTGGACTCAATGATCCCTTCTAATTCAGGATAGTTTATGATTCTAGTCACAAAATGGCAAGATCAAAACCATAAAAGGACAAAATTATCAGAAGGTAAAATATTCTAGCATTAACCTCAAAACAAAACCAGCAGAAAATATATCCATCTTAAATGAATACCTCAAGAGCAGCAATAGGACAGGAGGATGCCAGATACAAATCTTGAGCCAGATTAAAATCACTAGTAAACATTGCAAGATGTCCTGCTAAAAGATTGTGGTCTTCTATTCCCTGCAGAAAGACATAACAGGTGCAGAAGTAGTCCAAAAGAAAATAAATACTGTATAAATAACATAATCTTGTAAGAAAAATAAAGCAAAATAGAAAAACTAAATATCCTTACATTTTACAATGATGTGTATTGGATTCTACAAACCAGAAAAAGCCCTCATGTGCCACTACAGCTAATACAGTCTAAAACCAGCAATTTGCAGAAGTATAATTTTAAGCTGCTATTTCACTTTTAGATGAATAGACACAATCTGGTTTTATTTTGGATTTTTTAAAATAGCAGTCTTCAACATATTCTCAAAAATAACAAAAGGAAATAAGAGCCTCCCAATGCCTGAGACATTAATATATTCTGCTGTTCTCAAAAAAATGCAGAAAGAAATACTGCACAGTCACTTCAAGAGAAAACCAAGCAAACAGTCTGTAGTTTGGGCACTTTATCCTCTACATCCCTAGAAAGCAACTCAACGTCTATTTGAACAAAATCAACCCCTTCCCCCCACAAAGAAACCCCAAGAATTCAGCAATTCTTAAAGAGGAATTAAATTACCATATTTCCTAGGTAAGACTTTATATTTTACCTTTACTTGCTCTAGTGACATCACCATCCCAGCATTACCAGATGTTCGATAAACACGTATTGCAAAATCCACCTCCATATGATGTAAGCAAGCTTTGGCCAGCTCATTCCAACAAGACTGGTCATTCAGAAGTCTGCAAACCTCCCATGCTTCAGAAAACCTACAGAAGGTAAAACACATTTACAACTATTTGAAATTTAGGTATTACTCATACTCAAAACTCCCTCTCAACATTTTTTTTCTCTCTGTTAGAGAAAATATAAAAACATTTACTTCTAAGTCATGGAGAGAGAGATGTATCAGGAAGAATGGAAAAATACAAATGTGTACCTTACAGTTCTATTTCTCCTGTTTCTACCACACTTTTTCAGTAAACCATCTGCTTTCCCTACTTTGGCATTCTTTCCATTATACTGATTTTGCATTGCTTCATTACAGTGGGAGGAGAGTACAACAGAAGCACCCTCAGCCAGTTTTGGAGGAGCCATTGTCACAAAACTCCAAATAAGCCTTGAAAAAAATTACTTTAGACTTTTATTTGACAGTGAAAGAAACCCCAAGCCATCACTGGGTCATTTACTTTGCTTGGTCTGCCTGGAGAGCTATGTGAACTTACAGATCAATCTGATTTATCAAAGTTCAGCAGGACAGTTTAAAATCACCAGGATATGCTATATTGAACTATAAGCACAGAAGAAAACAATTTATACAATATAATTAAAATGCAGATGTACCTTTTCAACATTAGAGTCTGAGTAAGCATTTGTCTCAGCATATCGGGTCCAAAGTCTTTCAAATTGCCAAGGAAACTGTGAGTACTTAAATAGATACTGTTTGTTTTCCCACTTGGAGTCTGACAAGTTAATTCTCCATTATACAACAACAAAGGTTTATGGGAATAGGGGACTTCTGTGCCACCTGCCAAAATAATCCTTGATCCTAGATTCAAAGATCAGGAAGAAAAAAAAGATGTCTCGTAAAAATCCCTACATGGTAAAAAGTATAGCAAGCAGCTGAAAACATGTATATTTGCAGGACATTAATTCAGGGTCTGTAATTCTGGCAGTCAGCAGCAACTACACAAGCACACATCTTTCAGTAAATATACAGAATGTAAAGCTTCTAAACCAGTAAGGTCCTTTTCCAAATGTTGGTAGGTAAATTTCAATGTTTCTCTTTTGCAAATATAGAAATGGCTATGTTTACAACTTTAACACTTTCAATGAATACAAGTTTTGTGACCTTGATGCAAGTTTTCTCACCCTGATCCTGAGATTTTTCTCATGAATGCTTCAAAATACAATTGAAATGTGTAACTTTCAGATGAAATATTATAATAGCAAGAAGCTGATGGAGTTGAGACCAAAATGCCTTGAAGCCTTACAGAAGAACCTGCAAAGTAACTAGTTTTCTATACATAAGTTGCACTTCAAATCTTCTGTAGTACTATTTATTTCTATATGTATTTTATTTAAGACAAATGAAGATGCAGAACATGCTTCACTTTATTAACTAAAATAGTATAATCTTCAAGAATAATATTTTTAAAGAGCTTATGGTACCTTGAATGGCATCCTTATGAAAAACATAAGTGTATACTTTATCATCATCAAAAGCAACAAAAACACCTTTATCCATTGGCCAGTTTTCCCACAGGATTCCTTTAATGGTTGGTGAAAAGTCTGGAATCTCAAATACTCTATCATTTACCTAAATATAATACAAAAGTAAAATTACTACTGAGTGACTAAGGCAAGAAACAAAATATTCATCCCAGCTATGATTAAAAATTTTAAAAATAATATAAATAGTACAGAAATATGAAAACTGTTTTAAGAAAAAGTTTCCTTATAAGCAGTGATTCTGAATAACACAAGAATTTAAATCTGAAGTGGAGAAAATATACATTATATAAATTATATTTACTATTTAAAAAACCAGGTATGGAGAAGGGCAATGAAACTGGGTGAATTATCTGTATTTAAATACACAAACACATACATTTTTGAAAATTACCAATCAGGAACTTAGTATAATGAAATTGTCCTGATCTAGTATGACAGATTTTATTCTTTGCATTATCATTAAATTATCTTCAAGTTTCCTTGACAATTTCTTCTATCACCATACATGCTAGAATGCCAAAATCTTCTTCATTTTCCATTAAAAACACTATATAGTTGAAGAGCCTGCTTGTATTGGTATCCCACACTAACTTACTGGACAATAGACAAAGCCATCACTTTTGTCATCTATGAAAGCCATTCTGGTTCCATTGGGATCTGGAAAAACCTTTCTCACACTGACAGAATGTTGATATTCATTCACATATTGCCAGTCTTCAATGAAGAAATAATGAATAAGTCCAGTCTAATGAGAAATAATAGAAAATGTTAATAATTACATCAGTAAGTGGCAAGCAGGTAATTAATGTGGCTGTAGTGTCTTCCATCTTAGAGTACCAAGTGTTCAAAAAAAGTACTTCCTAGTGGGTTTTTTTGCTTCATTCTCATACCCTGTTTTGGGTAAGACAGGAAAAACTTGTGGGCAACAAAGAAAGGATTTGGGAGGTTTGAGGGGTTTTCTGTTGGTTTTGATCTTTATCTCCCTCTGCTTTGTGGAGACAAGTGTTTACTGTGCAGTTCTCTAAACAAATGTCTGTCTCATTGCTGAGAGAAGCCTAACCTTCAAAAAAAACCCATAAAGTTTGCTTCCAAGGAAGAACCACACATTCTTAAGAAGAGAGGTACCTAACTCAGGGAATAAAAGCAATCAAACTGATTTTGATTAAAGGTATATTTAAAAAAAATGTGGCTTTTGACATCAGTGGTAGTACATGCACACATCAAATTGATCAGTTGCAAATTTAGTACTTCAAATTTACGAGTACCAGTTTAGGTACTGAGGAGGTGGGAAAGGCCTCATCTGCTACAAAATCACTCAAGTCATTAAACCAGTTATTCAACCAGAGGTAGTGGTTCTGCCTTTCCTCTGGAAGGTCAATACATCAGTTGATGTCACACAGAAATATATTCCACCTAAAAAGATCTTTTAAAAGAAGTAATACTCACATCTGTACCATATATGAGGAAGTCACTAGTTAAGGCATGGCACAAAATTCTGTATTTATCATCATCTGCTGGGAAAAGTCGAGTTTCTCGTTCTTCCTGAGCACCCAAACCTTCACTTTCTATCTAAATATAAATAACAGAACGAACTGAAAATCTCCACTGTTAACAACAGGGTATCATAGTGTTGCTTGTATCAAACTGTAAGAAAATTAGATGAAAAGAACTTGCATGTGCATCCCTTAAGAACCTAGCATCTATTTCTGTCACATTATCAGAGATCTTTAAAATAAAACTTGTTAAATAGCTGACAAGAAAATGTTGCTCTTCACCTGTTCTAATCTAGGTTGTATTTCTAAGTCTACAGAAACTCAGCTCTATATTTTACTTAGCCAGCAAAACTATTCTGAAGAATGTGTAATTTTTACCTCCATTAACTGAGTATCATTCCATTTTAGTTGATTTTTAATATTACATTAACTTGCTCAGCTTATATCAACTCATTAGTTCAACACTGGCAATCCAAACTGACAGAGCTCTTACCATATGCAGCTGGACTTTACCCTCAAAGAGAGCAGCAGCATAATCAGAATTAAGGTGCATACTTGCTACTGTCCCCAGGTACTCCACATCTTTAAGCTTTTTTACATCTAAAGGATTCAAACAGAAAAGATAAGGTAAAAATATCTTGGTTTTGTACAGGTCTTCACTTATCTAAACTTGCAGCTGAGTAAGCAGATGTGAAAATCTCACAACTAAGCAGAGAGGGGACAAGGCACACATAAAGAGACTTTCTTCTTAGCAGTCAGAGAACTGGTTAGAAACTACAAGAGAAACTCTTTTCCTATGCAATTCTGACAAGTATTGTTACAGTTTTACTTAATTTATTCTCACTGAAAAAAAGGGATGCTTAGAAAAACATGAAAGTTTGAAATCCACCATCTAAAATTTGGACACAGCATAACCAAATTTTCCTTATCCTATACAAACAACATGAAGATCTGCCAAACTGAAAATTTAAACTCTCTGATCAGAGTTCCTAGGTACTTTGCCAAACTTAGTACTTTAAGACACAGATACATAATGTCTCAAAAGCCTGAACTCCTTCACTGATTAACAAGATGATGTGAAAACAACAAGTAAGCAACAGTCTACATTTCACTACCAACACCTCAAATCTCAAATGAGAAGTTTTAATTCTGTTATTTACAATGCCTTGCCATAACTGCTTCAGCCTGCGAAAATTATTATCCCATCCTAGCAGGACCATTGGCAATTCAAGTTTTTATTGTATAACGTAGAATGTCCAGAACTGCTAAACACAATACTAAATTAATAAAATAAAATATTAGTTTAGCTGCATTAGTTTTAAGAGAACTAAATTTATGCTTACTATTCTCTCCAAGTGCATAAAACCAAGCCCGATTGTTCATTCCTACAGCCAAATGATAAGCACCAATAGCGACAAAACTGGGTTCTACTTCAACAGAGACTGTGACTGGTAGCTCCTGTAAGAAAACAAACAAAATAATACAATTTTCATCCACTTTAATACTTACTTTAATTACATCTACATGAAGTTTAAAAGGAAGAGGTTATCATACGCTTTCCACATGATTTGCTATGGTGACTTCAAGCAGAGAAGTGAGGTATGCAATCCGTGTACTGCAAGCATCTCCAAGGATTGGAAGCTTTGTCAAGAAAACATGGAGGGATCCTCTTCGTGTAGATACTGCCAACAGCTGTCCATCATCTGTCCAAGCCATTTGATCTACACCTAAAATATTCACAAGTTTTTGTAAAAATAATATAGTTCCTTCTTTAACTACTGTAATCAACAAGCAATTATTTTGCTCTAAACTGTGAAAATTGTAGGAATTAATATCTATAATATTATAATATTATAGAATATTATAATATAACTAAAGCTAACCAATTAATACAATTCCAAGATCAATTAGAATCACTCAACTCAAACACATAATTAACTAATATAGTGTTTTCCTGAGAGTGAAGACTTCACAGAATCACTGAATTATTTGAGCTGGAAGGGACCATAAAGGCCATCTAGGTGCAACCCACCTTCCATTAGACAGGATTACAGATCTGTTACAAAACTGATTAACACCCTTCCTCTTTTCAACACTGAAAAGCATATTCAGTTCAGGCAGCACATTCAAAGTGATCCATAATACTGGAAGCAGCTGAGCAGAATTCAATCTTATTCTCCTTACTGCCAAATTAGTAAGCACTAAACACAGAACTGGTGTTTGCCACACTCTGACTAATACAAATATGCCAAGGGAGACAGGGAAGTGTTGTGCTGAAACATCCTAAATTTCTTAAAAATAATAAAATTTTAAAAGGAAGGTTCTTAGAAATAAAAATGCTGGAGGCAACCAGCTACTTGACAATAACTGAAGCGTTTACAAACACTACATGAGGAGATAAGGGTGGAAACACACTACATAAGAAAATGGTTTTGTAACACTGTTCTGGAAGCCACAGGCACAAGTCCTGTACATCAGGACAAAACCAGATCAAATATCAATGTTAGAACAAGACATGCTGAAAAGCACCAAAAAAATCATGGAAAGAAGCAGAACCAGTTAAGGGTATTATTGTAATAATCTGAATACATTGTAATACAGATTCAAAACTGCACAACACTAACTGGTCAAATGTTCTGAGAGCTGTACTTCTCTATACTTTGTATTGGTAAAGTATGCACCCATTTTGCTACAGGTTGCCTAATAAATACAAGTTGGAAAAGCAGGAATTTTTGAAAAATTCTATATTTACACAGTTTTTCCTACAGCAGTACTTTTACTCTATGAACAGAGATGCTGTCAAAATTCCAGTTAATTTGTAAAATTTTCTATCCCCGTGGAGAAAGTCAACATACCTTTGTTTTCATCATCCAAGTTTATTATGGCATACATTTCTCTCATATCTGTCAGATCATGGATTTTGATGCTAAAACAAAAATGAAGAGTTAGTCATTCCCACCAATCTAAATTTCAGTCATCATTAACTGGAAGAAACCTAGTCCAATCAAGACAGCCTAATGGAGCAAAAAATAGAACACAAATGCAGAATGTCTTCAATTTCCTAAAAAACAATACATTATTATCCATCACTGTAAATAGTGTATCACTGCATCGCAGTACAAAAATATTTGCTCAGAGAACTAAAATTTGAGGAAAAGGCACAAATCCAATTTGAAAGAATTGAGGGTTAGGGAACATAGACTGTTATTCCCTTTTGATCTGTTACAGCATTTTAGTTTTAAAAGACATTACTGATGGAGACACAGGGCTTGAAACACGGAGGCAAAAAATACTTTAAATCCTGCTGCATATAAAAGGGACAGAGTGAGAGTTTACTTATGCTGTCATGTCACTCAATGCAAGTTAAACCACTCCTTGAAGAAATAATCCTTATTGTACAGTAGCTCAAGTGCTTGAAGTTGCACTATGTTTTGCTCACAGTTATATCACTCTTGATGTGCAAGTGTCATCAATCAGCAGTTCGTCCTACACAGAGCTGAGGACAGAGAGAACAGTTTGACTCGTACTGTGACAGAAGTCCTCTTTTGCTGAAGAATTCAGATATCACAGAATCAGAGATTAGCAGATGAGGAGCTAAAGGAGCTGTTCTATCATATGCACAAAACATTTTGGGAAAACTCCAGTGTATTTAATTATTTGTTTCCTTAATTGCTCACACTTTTCAACTTTTATCTAGACTGCAGGTAAGACCAAACACCAGAGTGGAGGATATCAGGTATCAACATACTCAGTGCAGATTTAAATTAATTTTTCTCGTGTTGTTAAGCAGATGTTTATGTTCAATCAATAAATCTCAGTAAAGAAGTTTGGACTTTCTTCTTGCCAAGCAACATAACAGAAAAAGAATGATTAAAATGGAAAAATACATACTGAAGTTTACTTCTTTTTTGTTTACAATTAATGATATTAATTACAGTTGCAGAGATTTTTGTCAATAATAGCTTCTCCTAACTCAAGGCAGAGCAGCAGTTCCATAGAGCAATTAATCTTACCTTTTTAAAATTCATTTCTTAGGGAGCCTTGAAGCCTTAGGAATCATAGTGTGAATGCCCAGTAGCTCCAGTCCTGAGAGATTAATTCTATTCTTTATATATAAAACTACCACTTACCAATTGTCTCCACATGATGCAGCTTTGTTTAATGACTGTGATATAGCAATGCTGCTTAGATTATCCTTATGATTATGAGCTTGAAAGACCTCTTGTCCTATTTCACGAATGTGTGTAGAAATGACTACAAAACACCCTTGTGAGAAACCGATCATAATATAGCCATCACCATACCTGTTACAAAAAAACACCAGTTTAGAAAAGAGATCTATTAATGCAATATGCAAAAAGCATTTTCTTTCAGACTGCTGGGGTACAGTCAATGCCTCCCAGTAAAAGAAAAAATAAATTATGGGAATTTATATATATCATGTTGAACCTTATAATATAAAATAGGTTAAGGTCCCTAAAGGACAGAATCTTGCCTGTGCCCAGATGCCTTGTAAGTCATCTCTATTTGCTCCTGTTTTCTATCATGACACTTTATTTTCAGCAAGCTGCACACCTGGCAGTGATGCCAGGAGAAAGATTTCTGGTACCCTCATTGAAATAAGCATACAAGAAGATGGCAACTTTCATTTCAAGGTTCTGGCCTATGTGGTCCTATCCAAGCCATGTCAAAATAATAATGCCACTCACTGTGCCCTTAAGGGCACTGCAAACACAGTGGAAGTACAAAAGCAACAAATTGGTGAATATTCTGTTTACTTTTCATAGTATCAAGTAGAAATAATAAGGTTAAGGCACAAATAGTTACAGCATGTAAACATGAATTCAAACAATATCTCATTAGCTCAATTGGAAGAAAAATCACTGCAAGGGAAACAGCCCAGGTAACACTTTTTACACATGGTCATAAACTAAGAAGCATATAGCTTCAGGTTTTTTTAGAACTGTATGTAAAAGGATGTCAATTCCATGTTGACTGAACAAGCATTAAAAGACAAGCTGTAATGATTCAAAGATACAGAAATAGTACAACTACTTTTTTGGTACAGATCTGAAACTTCTAGCTTAGGTTTTCTAATAGGAACATTACCAATGGTATTGCACAATAAGAAGGCTAAAAGAACTTTGCACAGCTTTGCAAACCAACAAACTAGCTGAAGGACACAACTCCATCCCCAGTTCTTCCATCAGTTACTCATCCACATAGAAAACACCCCATAAACCCATCAGTTTAATCTTCTGTCAAGATCGCAACATATTTTTGTTTAAAGCTGAGCATACCAACAGTGATTCTGTTGGAAGATACAGTGATATGCTGGAAGAGAGAGCCATTGAATCATCAAATAGAACAGTTAAAAAATGTAGACTACCTTGTGTTCAGAAAAGAATTACTGCAAAGTCTACAATACAGTCAAGAAAAATCCACTCTGAGCATGGGATAGATGAATTTATTTCCAGCATTTATCAGAAGTACTTGGAAAATATTCAAATTCTTAATATTAGAATAATTAATTAAGAAAGTTCTGCTCACCATTTGTAGCTTACAATATTGCCATAAGGCTGCTGAAATTTCAGATCAATTGGGTTATCAGGATCATTCAAATTAAAAAGGAAGAGAGTCTTCTTGCCAACCACTACACTGACCTGTCAAAGAATGAAAAGAAAAATTAACATGACAAGAATGGCATAACTTTAAAGTAAGGCCCTATATTTTCACTAAAAGATGAGATCAAGGAAATTGAGTAATCCTTAAGAATCCCATGGATCTGAATTCTGAATCTTCATCAACAGTAGAAGAGATTTTCGGGACATTTCCCTTCATGAGCCAGTGGTTCACAAATCTAAATGCAAGCTCAGCAGAACACACATCTCAAATTCAAGACCTTCTCCTACAGAAGTCAGCTCCATTTCCTCAGAAGAAAAGGCAGCAGCTCACATGGAGTTATCCTGTCAGATTATTCCCACTCAAACTACTGTATTTTGTAGTGACTTCTTACTGTGCTTTCCCTGGTTGGTACTCTTTCATCAGTCTTCATAACTGAGAACTGCATGTCACTGGGATCTGAGCTGATTGAGGTCTGCAGGAAAGAAATGCAGATTGAGAAATCAGTTCATCTAGCCCATACTGATGATAAATAATTGCATTATTCCTGCCACGTATATTTTGCATAAGGACAGAGAGGGAAAGTTACTACTGCATTTAGTACCAAAATCAAGAAAATCATTGGAGAAGACATGACCTCATTTTGGGTCTTAATAACATGTTAGCATGAAATATACTGAAAAAAAAAAAAAAGTTCCTGGTCCTTGAAAGCACAGGGATTCAAAAGGCACAAGCTCCCATAGGTCCCAGCTTTCTCAGAAACCAGGAGTGCATCCTAAAATCCAATGTCCATTATAAATACTACCTGTCTTATAGTATCCCCTTCCTGATTGCTTATAGTAATCATTTTGTCTTCACCTCCTAAAGCAAGGAGGTTTTCAATACTCCAACAGCCACAAGTAATCCTCTTAGTGTGTTTACCTGAAAAAGAAAAAAACCTATACAACACAAATCAAACACAACCACAAAAAAAAAATCTGTGATGGAAATATACACCCTTCAGCCCCTCAAACACAGATTGTCAGAATGTGAAACAACCTGTCAAAGCAAGAACCTTTTTTAAAAAAAATCTGCTCTCAGGTGGAAGTATTTTGACTTGATATGAAACAGCACAGCCCTTGTTCTTCCATTTCTTTGCATCACATTTCTGGGGAATGTCTTAGCCTTTATGCATCCTTAGCCTTTATGCCCAGAGGTATTCTAAGCAGGTAAGAAAGAGTAATTTAGCAAATGAACAACCACATAAATCCTTTGCAAGAAAGGTAACACAAGTCCCCCAGGAGGCAGTAAGGCAGTGTTAGGTATTTGTGTATATATATGTGTGTGTGTATATATATATATATAGATATAACTTAGTATTCTCTAAGTAGAAGGTGCAAGTTGAGTATAAGCACATTTTTTACCTGCATGTTCATATAGAGAACTGGAAAGGAAACTATGTATATTAGCAAAATTCCACTTTCACATGTGCCAGAGTAGTTTCAAACCAGTCCATACCAAGAACAGAAATCTTGCGAGAAGTCTGACGGTTATATATGAGTAAGTTTCCCTTTGTTGTTCCAACAGCAAGTAAAGCTCCAACTCGAGACCATAACAAGAAAGACATTGCATCCCTAAAACAAAGAAAAAATTTACTTTGTATAGTAGAGACTCCTTGCATGTGTTCACATATTAAAACATTTTGCATAATAAATTTTGCATTTGTCTTTCATTTCTATGAGTCATACAGACCAAGGAGAACTTCCAAATTAAGCAAATGTTCTCGACCAATATCAGAATTATCTAAGTATGCAGAAGATAGTAAAAGTAATAAAAACTGTATGAGGTAATGTAAAATGACTTGCACAAATAAAAATGGGTCTGCAAGCATCAAGAGTCTTTGATGGATTCACTGCTAATTTTCCAGTCACTTTTTGTATTGTTTTTTTTTGTATTTCAATAGCTCCATGCATTTAGCCAACTCAAAAGTGAGTAGGTCTGGTTCTAGTCAATGTAATGAAGAAGTTAGAAAGATCTATTTGAACTTGAAGTTTCAGATTGAGCAAGACCCATGTGGTGTCTAATTAAGGCTATACAGATACTATACATCATGTTAAAAAACCAAGAGCCTTTTAAGCAAAAAAAACTATAAACTAGAATTTTTTAATTAGTGCGGTCCCTCCCATCTTTTTAAATTTCACTGTAGGCATGCAATAGAAATTTGAAATATTGACATGTGACATGACTTCCAATATATTTGGTTTGCATATAAGGGTGCTTTTCTAATATCAAAAAGGGAAGGATATCAGAAAAGCCTCATTATCACACTGTTTATGTCTTGGTGCTTATTCTGCTTAAGCAATAACACTGTGACAAAGAAAACAGGACAGGGACTTACATTGATATATAATGTTCTAGCAAGACTGCCTCCAGTAAGCAATTTACCTCCAGTATTAGAGATAAAGATCATGAAGGAACTGCAATTAACTGCAAACTCCATTCTGTTAAGTACCTTCTCTGTTCTTTTTTGCTTGCATACTGGTAAGTTACTCTTCTCCCCACAGTATTTGTTCACACATGAAAATGGTACAATATGGTCTGTCCATTCCCTGAATATAGTATGTGTATAACATACATCTTAACAAACATAGGACAGAGTTGTTTCCACTCTCTTTCCTACAGGAAGAATGTTTATACAGAATGCAAGAGTTTAGTGGAATAGACTCAAAGAAGCCAGAAGTTTAATTGTTAAACCAAGCTTATCTATTAACCCAGTGCTTGATGGTTATGCAGACCCCAGAAGAGTTTAAAGTCTGTGGCCAAATTCAGAAAGGTAAGGTTTTGAACCTTAGATATCTACTTTCATCCTAAATTAGTCTACTTTGTAGCAATTAACTGTAGCATATTATTTTAATTAGTACATATATTATGAGGACTCCAATAAAAAGATGATCTTGAAATATAGCCTCCACATCAACAAGTCACAGCAGTCCAAGGTTTTAAATACCCATGTTAAAAAAAAATTTCTTACCTCATGCCACTATCTACTTGGCTTGTTTTGTTTGTGATTGCATCCCACAGAAATATGGTGCTAGATTTGTCTGTGATTATTGCTAAAGTATCTCCATCCTTATCCCAGTCCATAGCAACACAGTTACTGAGGAAAAGAAAAAAAAATCACTAAGAATGTTAAAATGTATTTGTAAGTGTATAGAGACAGCCAGAACTATGCAACTGAGTCCCTATTTCTCCCTTCTCCTCCCCTGTAAACCCATGACATATTGCAGATTTATCCTAGTTCTATAGCAACCCCACTCTTACTCAAATCTCATTGATGACAGGGGCTGAGAGGGAGGTCATAAAAGACACTGCTACATATGTTCTAGTACTTGAAAGACTGTCACCTTGATTTTCAAGAGACACTGAAAGTCCTCTGCAAGGTTCTGGTTTGTTAAAGGCCATTCAGAGTTGGGATTATTTTTCTGGTAATACACCACTGATTCCACACAGCTTTCCTCACTTTGGAGAGTTTTCTGGAGAGAATGTGCATTTATCATACATTGTGCAAAACACTGCACAGAGAGCTGGGCCACGGATATTACCAAGCAAAAGAGACTGACACAGCCAGACCATATTATGAATGGCACCTAACCCAAACAGCAAGATGTGATGGTCAGTGAAATACAAGGGAGTCTGGTAAAGACAGGGAGAACTGCATCTCTTGGTTTGCTGCAAGTGACAACTACCACGAACTACAAAGACTGGATTTCTAGACTTCTTGGGGAACTAAGTGATTCTGGCTCATATTTACCAATGACACAGGGCTATGTAACAATCTGGAAATTTAAGTTATACTCTTGACTAGAGGTTTCAGCCTTAAAGACCATGGGAGTTTTGCCTTGACTAAGGAGTTTATCTTAATCAAAATTAATCAGATAGCTAGAAATAAAATAAAAAATTTCCATGATGACTAAGAACAGTTAAAGTGATATGAAGAGATGAGCAGTACACAAATGTAACTACATGAGGTATTAATGGTGCCCAATAAAAATGTATTTATTGAGCAAACCAATATGACGACCCAATGTCACACCATTTTTCCTTAGGGAGGTTCCCCCTGGCTCATATCCAGCCTGTTCCTATGGCTGACTGCCTTTTAAGAAGTTCAATATGTCTTCCAAGGTACACAAGTTTTAAAATTTAATCTGAAAAAAATCCAGTCTGTAAACTCCTATACCACTCTCTGATGTGAACCAAAGTGTGATAAGCTGGAAAAAAGAGAAGATTCACTTTATAAATATCATCTTGACATAAAGCAACAATGCCAAAGTGTACATTTATGCCACCAATGCAAACAGAAGCACTAAACCAAAGAAGTATCTTTCCTCAGCAAAGCCATGATAATAAATTGTTAGAAAATCAACAGTAGCAAGAATGCAGGGATATATTTTACACAACCTCATTATGATCCTTCTTAATGTGATAGGTCTTTTTTTACATTTTAATTACATAATTTGTCTTCTCTGCCAGGTATGTTCACCAGAGGTAGTATATCATCCTACACATTTCTCACATTGTTTAAGTATATCACCAGAATGGAAGCATTTTTAAAGAAAACAACAAAGAAAATAATTTAAACCTATCTCAGTACCTACCCTGGTAGGCTGATTTCATTTTTCTTCTGACCATGACGATCAAAAATTTTCACAGAATGATCACCTCTAAAAAAGATTAATATATAGAATAATTCCCTTTCTTTATCAGTAACTATGATGAACAAATGCAATAAATAGTTGCAGTCTTACCCTATCACCGCAAGAAAATTTCCTAAAGTTTTCTGCCAAGCAAACTGCACAGGAGAACCAGACCAAGCTTTTTCATACAGACTGAATACTTGCTGGGGAAAAAAAAAAAAAGGTAGGAAATTATACATCTTAAAATCGTAAGATATAAGAATACTACAACTGCCTAGCATGTTAGTAGCTGAGTACTGTAGAGGTAAAAAAACCCCACAAACAATCCAAACCCAACTTCTGTGTGATTCCAATGCACTGAAGTATAAAAATCCCACTTAAGTGTCCACCAAATGCCTGTGAGGTTTGCTCAAGTCTGCCACAGGTTCTTCTCCCTTCTTTTAGGTCAATGTAAACGGAGGCATTCTTCACACTGAATCTGCGTTCTGCTCACAAGAACAGCAAAAATACAACCACCACATGCCACACTAACAAACATCATCTGACAATGACGTTTGATTTTGAAATATAATTTAAGGAGGAGGGGCACCAATATGATTTGAGGGATGAAGCGCCTCTCCATCTATGAGGAAAGGCTGAGAGAACTGGGATTGCTCAGCCTCGAGAAGCGAAGGCTTTGGCGTGACCTAATTGTGGGCTTTCAGTACCTGAAGGAAACACAAGATAGACAGGGACTATTGTAAGGGCATGCAGCCACAGAACGAGGGAGAATGGCTTCAAACTGAGAGAGTAGTTTTAGACTAGTTACTAAGCGACATTTGCTGTGATGGTGGAGAGGCACTGGTACAGGTTTCCCGCAGGAGTTGTGGACATCTCATCCGTGGAAGCGTACAAGGCCAGGCAGGATGGAGCCCTGAGCAACCTGAGCTAGCGGAAGATGTCCTCGCCCATCGCAGAGGCGTAGCAACTAGATGACCTTTAAGCTTCCTTCTACCCGAAGTTTCTCCATGAGAAAGTAAACAAACACGGGAGTGCAGGCAAGCACACCAGGCCCCCCTGCGGCTTGCTGGCAGCCCTTCCCGCCGCGCCTCCCTCCCCTGCACAGGCCGCAAGCGCCACCGCCCGCTCGCTCCGCGGGGCGGGACCCGCGCCCACCGCCCGCCGCCGCCCGGGGCCGCGGCGCCCCGCTCCCGCCCAGACCCACCTTCATCGCGGCCGCCGCGGGCTGCCAGCGCCGGCACTGCGCATGCGCCGCCCGCCCACGGCGCCGCGGTTACCGCGGAGACGGAGCGGGCCGGCCCCGGCCCCGGCCCCGGCCCCCAGCGGGAGGAGCTCTGCGTGAGGCCGCAGCCCCAGAGCGGGGTGCGGGCACTTCCCAGAGGAAAAGGAGGGGTTTTAGATCGTAGGCACGCAGAACGCGTCTAAGCGAGGGAACAAAGGCACACACTCGCCAGCAAAGCCTCTTGAGATCAGCTGTATTCCAACTGCAAAGCTTCATCACAAAGTGTAACCGATTTCTTTTAAAACAATAAATAGTTCGCCGAGAGCGTTAAAACACACGTTTAAAATTACAAATGTACAAAGGACTTTGGGTATCGGGCACTTCAAATTTTTTTTAAAAAAAACAAACCCAAAACATTCAATGAGTTCACATTTTCCCGTTTTTCACGCGCGGTGCTGTTCGGAGAACATAAGGGACAAGGCACGTAAAAGCAAATACAAAAAGGCGTCTCCCGAGAACATTTAGACCGTTCAAAGCAATTCGGTTTAACAGCAAAGGACTCGACAAAGGCAAATTATAAAGTATCTGAAAAAATTAGGTAACTGTTAAATAATTTGATACAGTCCTGCGAGGCACACATCACAACCCTGTAAGATGCTGAACATGCTTAAATGGTGGCAGCTGAGCATCTGGCAGGATTGGGCCCTTTACATTTTTCAATAACCTTACAGGAAAGACAGACAATTTCTTCATCTTATAAAATTATACTTCTTATAGTAGTGCAAAGCCTCATTTAAAAATGTAATTAGTCTAGATGTAATGGAATGCTTCAAAAATTCCAAAGTGCAAATATTAAACTTAAATTGGTTAATTGTTAATCACACTTTAGAATTCTTCCAATAATGCATACAAACAGCAAAGTAAATACAAGAACCAAAGCAGAGAAAAAGGTATGATGTTCTGCATCTTGCATAACAACTTTGAAAATCCAAAAAGTACACTGGATGTCAAAAATATCTATCAGAAATTATTAAATAGTAGGTTTCTGTTAGCATAAGACAATATTTAAAATAAGGCTTTGGTTAAATAAAAAGTTTGCTAAACTAGGAATGATGATAAAAAGTGCAAAAGATTCACCAAATACACAACTTCATTTCCAAGGCAGGCATTACACCTGCCATCTACAATGGTTTGCATTGATTTGTTAGCCTGCCTTGTAGTTACTCAGATACCTATTTGTGTTTATTACAGGCAAATTAAATCAATGGGGTCCAATCCTATAACTTGTTTCATCCAGGGATAGACCCTATTATATCAAAGTATATCCATTTAGAGCATCATTGCTCTGCATTTAGGAAAATCAAGGCCCTGGAACCATAACATTTGATTATAATAGTGAGTTCACTCATTTTCTTAGCACTCCTAAACAGAAGTCCTCTATTGCCAACTGGCAGGTTGCAGCTGACTTTCTTACAAGCAGAATTCTTGTAACATATGCATAACAAAAGTTTTTAAGAAGTTCTTAAAAAGTGCTTAATATTGGTCCATAAGAACATCATGTCAGCTTCAGACCAAACACTTTTCTGTGGTAGATATCCTGCACCTGGTGTTTATTGGTGCACTCATAGCTTGCTTGAGGAAAAAGCAGTCCTCTGAGTCTACACAGGAGAATGTCACCTTCCCAGAGAAAATAATTCAGAGTTTTACAGTCACAACACATGCTCCAGCTCTCCCTAAGCACAGTGGTGCAACCTGCAAACAAACAAACAAACCATCTGTGAGATAAATGCAGTCAGCTTTAAGTAATTTTCCCCCCTAATTATATGGCTGCAGCAGAATGACAGTATCACCCATGCTCTGTTAACATGACATACAGATTCGTCCAAAATTGGATACAAACACAAAGAAAAGGTAAAGATATTTTATATAACAGAGTGAAGCACTCTGAAAACAATAGCAAGCCCTAAGGGCATCAAGAAATTCTTATTGATAATTTCAATTATTCAGTATTACAGGAAAAAGAAATCTTTGATTTAGTACAAACTGGATACCTGAGCTAGACAGTCAGACAATTGAGTAAAGGGTGGTAAAATAATGCATTTCTCAGAAACAGAAAATGCCTAAAATTATAGGGAGAACCTCTCCTTTTTACTTGATTATTTGATAAAATCCTGTTAAGAGTTCTTGAAATCAGAAAAATTTCACCAGTCTTTATTTGTTAATTGCAAACAGAATTGGCAAGACCCTTTTCTGCTGAGATTCTGCTGGACTTGAACAGAGGGCAACTCCCCTCTAACAATCCCCTTTGCTTCCCCTTTTAACCTTCGTAGTATTGCAATGTCTGTGAATAGCACACCAAGTGGTACAGAGACCATCCTGAAGACAAAAAAGGCTGTTTATGCCAACTCCCCTATTTCTTTTTTTCCCAGGAACAACAGACTTTTGTAGAGCTGTCTGTGGTTCTGACAACCTTCACCTGAGAAAATTCCACTGCCTTCTGAGTTGTGTTAAGATAAAGAGGTGGCAGACTGCTGACATAATGAGAGAAGGAAGGTACACAAATATTTCCTAATCCCTCTGGGAAGGGTTTGAAACTATCCTATATACTGGGATTGTGGCATTCAGTGAGATATAGAGGGTCAGGGCTAATGATACAAAGGTACACCTAGACATGTGAGATTCATTTAGATGCAATGGTGAGAAGCACAGTTTCTCTCCTCTGGTGAGAAACAGTTTCTGTCTTCTGATACACTCTTTTTTTTTTTCTTCAGCAGGACTAAGAATGCCATGGGTTATCATTACCAGTACCAGTGAATTCCCCAAGCTCTGATGATCCTCCTTGATGACTTGTAAGACCTTGCAGCAGTATGAAATGGAGGGAAATGGACAGCTGAGTTTTTTTTTTTTGTGTTCCAGGGATTTTTATAAACAGCAGTTTAGTTCTCTTTTTGAATTAAGGATTTGGGGCTATTACCAGAATAACATATTCAGGTGGTTCAGAATTCAGTTCCCTAAATACTGGTGGTGTCTGATGCTATTACAGATGAGCTTGGACATTCATCCTGGTCTGCAGCTGGACTCCAGGAGGGCCTTGGTGTCCCATAGAGTCTGTGCTGTATCTTGCAACCTTTTGTGGATGTAAATGCTTTAGGGTATTTCAAATGGCATTAAACACCAAAGGACAGTCAGCTCAGGATATCCTTGTGTGTGCTCTTCCCACAGAGAGACACATTCCTGGAGCTATATAAAAGTAACCAAGCTCTGAACTGACGGTAATGGTTTCTGAGCATGAACTGTAGAATTATTTTTATTTTAAAGCTGCAAAAAGAAAAATGGGTAAAGGCTTTCTGTACATAGCATACACTGTACATAGCATTCACCTCAGGAAGGGATTATTAATGAAAAAATGACCAAACCCTTGACAAAATAAATGTTGGGAGATATATTAGAGCTAAAACTAATCTACATTTATCAATTATCTTCAGAACAGGAAGTCATGTAAACAGAATCCTTTGTGACAGTTTGGGAAATGTGGCAATACATTTTATTAAAAGTAGCTGAAATTGTCAAATAAAATAGCTATACTCTTGCAAAAGAAAGGAGGGCAATTTATTGGAAATCAACAACTGTCTGTTCAAGAGAAGTCATCTCAAGATGGTACACAAAGGAAAAAAAGAGACTCACAGCAGACAAGTAAGAAACTGCTTTTTAGAGAAGAAATATTTGAATTCGCCTTGCAAAAGGAGGCACATTTAAAATAACAATATTAATAGTAGTGTATGATCTGATTAGAAGCTATACCTGTGTCCATTCATTTGTCTGGGGATCATAAGACTCCACGGTATTAAGGTATGTTTGACCATCATATCCTCCAACAGCGTACAACTTGTCACCAAGAAGACACACTCCCACTGCATCTCTGCTAATGCTCATAGAGGCCACAGCAGTCCACATATCTGTTTTGGGATCATACCTAAAAGATAATTTGTTATGCTCTAAAACTGTTACCAAAATTCAACAACAACAAAAAAATGTACTGGAATTGATGCTGTCAAGGTAGTAGAAAACAGGACAGTATAGATCTGGGTGTCAATTTCAAAGGACTTTCCCCCCTCAATTCCCCTCTCTTTGAAGATGTTTCTTTAGTCACCTGGTAACACAAGTCACTGCTAACCAGGTATCTACTTCATACTGCTTTCCAAATAGTCATACAGCCATATACACCTGCTCTTACTACATTTTGTATGTCTAAACATACCATGCAACAAACAGTTCTGCTGCTACACCACAGTAGAGCAAGTGCTTGCTTTAAGTATGGCAAAGCACAGGCTGGTAAAATTTGATTTGGTAATAAGATTACCATTATTAAGATTACCAATTTCAAAAAAATGGTTTGAGAAAATTATATGGGAAATGCAAAACTCTTAAGACAATTTACAACACTTTTGAAATCAGAAGTATCAGCACAGTAAAAGCAGATGGTTTAATGAAAAAAATTGTATGGTTCTACAACATTATCAACATTCTTTACAAGTCAAATTGAGAACTACATAGGAGACTCCATGCTATGCTTATGGCAAGGAATATATTTTAATCTGACTACGAGACAATCTTTTTTAAGATTGCAGATGCTTACAGCAGAACTAATGTGATTACAGAGCTCTGAAGGGCTCTAAAAACTGTACAAAGAAAATAATTATTTGGCTAAGATCATACTTGCTAAAAACAAGTTGAAAGACAGTAGTCTTAATTTTTTTGCATGAAGAGCATAGATACAAAGAGCTCTAACAATTTTATTTGCTGTCCTCTAGTCAAAGTATTACACAAATGCATGCAAGCATAACTGTAACATGAAAACACCACTTGAAGCACACATGCAAATAGAAGAGGGTGATTAGTAGGCTAAATGTAGAAATTACTTTTCAATTATCTTATAATTTATAAGCAGTTGTATTTATCTGGGAATAGGAACTTCCATTGCAAAATATAATTTAGAAGTTTAGTATGGTTATAAAAGCCCGATTTTTTAAATTAATATTTCTTAATTATTTATTTTTTAAAAGGAACTAGTTCCATGAATTTGATGGTCTTCCATTTAAAATCACTGAAAGAGCAAGGACAAAATTCATTAAAAGATGATTCCTATTTATTAAAGTCATGGCTTCTGTAACTTTGTTTCAGAAAATACAGATGTAGAAAAATACACAGACTTACTGTTTCTCTTGGGTTTCTGATTATCTGTATAGCCCTAAAAATCTGGTATTTGTTGTGAAGTAGCTTCCTATCTGCAAACCTTTCTGGGGTCTTTTCAGTGCAACTTCCACAGGTTAAGGGCTATGGGCCACACTGTATTTTCAGGTCTACGAGGACTCTGAAAGTTTGAAAATTACAGCTCTCTTGTGGTGGATTTTTGTGATGTGTTTTTTTTGTTGTTGTTGTTTTGGTTTGGTTTGTGGTTTTTTGTTTGGGGTTTTTGGGGGTTGAGGGTAGAATATATGTCCTGGCATGAATAAATTTAGTAAAATAAGAATATGGGCAATGAGGACTTACTGTAAGTGTTGGGAGGTAACAGGAAAGAAGAAAAGTTTTACAGCTGGTGGTGGGGGAGAAGGGAGAGAATTAAGGCATAGTTCAGAAATACCTGAAATGCCAGTGAAGATTTAATACAGTGAATTATGAAGTATTTACTATATTTTTAAGTTATTTTATGGATCACATGTGCTTCTGAAATTTGTGATACAGTCATTCATTAATCACTTTACAGAAAGATATACCAAACTAGGAATGACTGAATTACATGCCAGTTTTCCAGTGTCATTAGGGGGTACAAGAAAGAATTAAATATATAAAAATCCACAAAACCTGACTGTTAACTCGTTTGAAAGTTATTATATGAATAGATTCAGACTTCTTGTGTGAAAGAAGATCTGCTCAATTTTTTAAAGCATTCAATTCCACATTGTTTCAATTATCAAACATAATTCATTCAATGGGATTGTAAAGATAAATTGCATTAAGAAGAATTTGCTTTAAATAATCTGTCCTGGTAACATTTTAAATCATAGTATGCCTACACAGCATATTTTTATATGTAAGTTTCCTCTGTTCATGCTAAAAATAACACACCTGTTTTACTGGGTTTCTACTTACAGCTCTTTCCATAAATCACTCGATAGACTAGCACTGTTAGAATCCCATGGCAGGATATGTCTCCATCAGGAAATTACCTTTCTACGCAGTCTGACAGCCTGGATGTTAAGTTGGATGCTGGAGCATCGTGGCCACCTATTGCATACAAGAACCCATTCCAGGTAGTTACACCTACACCACCTCTTCTTTTTGACATCTGAGCACAGAGAGTCCATTTGTTTGTATGAGGATCAAAACATTCTACTGACTTAAGACAAGAACTTCCATCTCGACCACCAACTGCATAAAGCCTACAAAGTAAAACAAAAAAAAAAGAGAGAAGAAAATAAATGTTGTCTGAATAAGACAGTTTCTAGTGAAACATGAAGGATTCAAAATTTGTTAAAAAGGAAAGTTTAGGAGTATTCCAACTTTCAGTAGACTGCTCTGTTGTGAAAAGTCAGGCAAGAGTTTCCTCCAATCTTTTCCTATTGTAACAATCAATGCATACAACAATAATTTACAGAAAATGGGATATCTTACACAGCATTTATATTCCAACCTATGCCTATAGCTAACAATTTCAAAATCACATATGTGACTTGCAGGGTCAGTAGGACAAATTCAGTAGTGGATCTGTGCATGCACCATCTCTACCCTGCCTCATCTTAGGCATTTATGTGCTTTTCTGGACCTGGGTTTTAGTTCATGACTAACAGCACTACCTTAAATCCCTCACACCCACTAGGTGGCCCAATTAGCTTAGTCCTAATAAAAAGGTTTCTAGTATTTGGTACAAAGGATTTCAATTATTTGCAAGGGCTGACTGAAATGAATGAAAAAAAATTGGTTTAGGAGGACTCAATTACAAATGAACCTTTAAAATGAATCAAATAATCAAACTTCATAAAGAGCTTATGAACAGAATTTATGAGCAATCTAGGCATAGCAGCAGGCGTGCCCAGCACTATTATTTGGAAAAGTAGGAACACAGAAGCCACTCTAAAAAGAAAGCAATGCATCAGAAGTAAAGCCCAGTGAGAAATCATCTCAAATTATTTCAGAGCCTAAGAAGGGCTAGATAATCAAACAAACATTAGATGCTGTAGATAATGACAGTGTGAATTTACAGTGGTTACCATGAAGCACTATTCAAGATGTTCTCAGTTTGGGTAATACTAGTGCTTGTTTTTTTTTAATATACTGACCAAGGAACTTAAATACAAACATCTTGTAAATATGGTTGATCTAGTCCTTCTCAGTAACAATTTTAATAAGCTTTAAAAAAAAAAAAAATCCATGGAAGTTTCTTCGTTTAGTAATACAACTTGTTTAAGGTAAGGAATGTACTGAAGGTTTCTGTAAAACTCCGTTGTAGTTCCATGGAGTTCATGACTAAAACCAATCCTTTATGCAACATAACATTTATGAAGCTTCCAACTTTACCTTCCCTCAAAACATGGAGAGAGTTTTGATCATTTATGCAGTGATTTCACATTCTGGACACAGAGCAAGCCATATTAACTTCTCTATATGAAGGTTTTGATCCAATCACTGAAACCAACTGTTACCAAGTTACAGACAGACATTACAGGAAAGTGCAGAAGTTACTGCTCCTGCATCTGAAACGCTGCATGTGTCTTAAAAAGGTCAGCTGTAATGATTTTTTGTTGTTGCCTCCATTGACAGTTTAGGCAATGTTCTATAATAATAGGCAAATGTGAGGGTCTAATTCTGGTGCTTTTCATCACATCTGGGACCTGCTGCTGAATATATAGCAAGCTTAAGACCCAACTTAGGTATCTGAGACTGCAATTCCAAGGCAGCCAAGGCACTCTACTTGCTGGTTGTTCAAGTTCATCCCTCCTTCCTGTAGGCAGTGAGAATTTCCACTCAGACTTATTCCAGATCTTAGAGAACCCTTTGTAGGCGCCTTTCAGCAGTACTAATTTGCCAGTGATTAGGCTTCCAAAATAATTTTTTTTTTTTTTACCTGACAGCATTCAAGTAGCTCAAGGGAGATGCACAGATAGTACATAAGTAGGAAGTGAAAATGTGTGGACAAGAGTGTAAATATTCTGCCACAACCACAATACTACTCAGTAAAGCAGTAGCTTTTGTTTGCTGTGTTACCCTAGCAAAACATGGCTTGCTCCTCTCTCCACTCCCAAAGCAGGGGCACTTCTTTAGTACGAATTGCATCTCTGACTGCGTATGCGCATACCCATACTTAATTAAGGGTGAAGCAAGAGACTGAATTCGTTAATTTAGCTTGAATTGCTAACTTAGCTTGGTTAATCATTGATTAGCCTTAGTATATTTAGTGCTGATGCAGTAAGTGCATTCATAATCAGCTGCTCGAAATCTGCATTTCTGTAGCTTCAAAAAACCACACTGTTTGTGGATCTGTGATTGTTGAAGTATTGAATGCAACCAGACTTACAGCACTGAACTGCTTATAAACAGAAATTAGGCCCAGCTGCACCCAGCCCCTCTGATCTCTGGGGACCAGCTGGAATGCAAGGGGGATTATTTTCAGCCAAATTTCATACTGTAATGCAGCAGGTTCTTGGCACAAGAAAGATCTTGCCATACTGGAGCAAGTCCAGCTGATGGTCACTAGGATGATGAGGGCCCTAGTACACTTGACATACAGCTGAAATGCTGTGGAGAGGCTTGCTTGACCAGCACAGTATCTCTTCTGTGAATGAAGAAATTTGGCTCTTAATGCTACTAACTGGTATCTATAAAGAGAAATTATTAATAGTAATTTAAGATGGTCTTTTAATTACATTAAAATAATGAGATTTTAAATTTGAAAACAGAAACTCCTTCACATACTTTCCATTTAATATTGCTACACCAACAGTGCTCCTGGGAGTTGACATACTAGCTACGAAGTTCCACTGACGAGCCTGTGGATCCCATCTTTCTACTGTATTCAGATAGCTCCAGCCATCATGTCCTCCTACGGCATACATGGGACCTTCCAATACAGCTACTCCTAAAATACAGATATGGAAACAATTAAGAGGAATAAAGATCAGACAATTAAAAGGAATAAAGATCAGAATTTCTTAGTGACAGTCCAGTGTGCACCGCAAAACTGAAAAGAAAAAAAACCCCATTCCTTTTGGTAGCTGATGCTACCAAATACAATCTTCAATATAATCTGAAGGAGAAAGAACATTGACTAAGCAGTTGGCAACTAAACAAAATTTCCAGCCCCCTTTAAATTTATTTCTGAATGTTTTTTTGACCAGTCCTAAACCAGGTAACCTTTAAAAAATATGCAGTCAGCCTTTACAGAACTGTACATACCAAGACCGTGACGATGAGTGGACATTGGTGGCATTACACTCCAAGTTTTTGATCTAGGGTTGTAGCACTCCACAGTATTCAATGTTTTCAGTCCATCTCTGCCACCAACAACAAACAATTTATCATCTAGGACTGCAACTCCAAACTGTAATCTTCGTCCATTCATGTTTGCAACTGGAGTCCATGTGTTGGTACGAAGTTCGTATTTTTCAATGCTTGTAGCTCCTGAATGACAATATGTGCAAGTTATATATGGAAAAAGAAAAGTTCTGAAGCATTAGGATAGTTTTCATTTTAGCAATATGATGATTCCCACAAGACACCATGATATCCTGCAGCATATTCTTACGTCTGTGTAGACAAATAGTCTTTTTTGACTTCCTCAGCAATTACCTGCCCCATTACAAGGAACAACTTTCTTGGTGCTTTTTAAGACAAAAAACAGGCTTTGTAACTGCTTTGCAGAGCAAGCCTTTAGAAATAGAAATATTAGGAATATAAACCAACCATGTGGAATGCAATTATATATTGAAATCAACTGTTCTGTAATATTAGACAAAGAAGCTGATGGTATGTAACATGAACTACCAAGAAACAGCTTTAAAACAACAAATTAAACAAAACACTTTCCCTGATGTAACTTTTCTAACTTACCAGATCCCTTCTAATTACCATTAAAAAGTATGGAATTTTCTATGAAAAAAATAATCCAAGTAGTTGTAACAGAACTATTTAACAATTAGTCAAAATATTTTTGTTTTGGCTTATTTTTTAAGCATGTGTAGGTCACCTTTGTGGCCTTCCAGATCTTTTCCTCCTTTTCCAAATTACTGCCCCCTCAAGTAAATAAAGATTAGTTTGTATTCAATTGAACACTTCACTACTCAGTAATCAGCTATTCCTATGGTAATTTCAAATCAGAACTCTAGATTCCAGAATATTTACAGCAGTCTTAAAGATATATAGGCTTTTTAACCTAATAAACAGTATACACTTTAGATGTTTCATGTTCTGTACTGCCGAGTCTTTGAATTTTAGATTTAACAGTTTGTAAAAAAATCTACCAAACATTTCTTTTAAAAAGAACCAAAACAGCTCATCAGCTAAACGTTACATAAACCAATACCTTTTGTTGCATCCATTCCTCCAACTGCAAACAAAACGCCCACTGTAGATTTTCTAGGTTTGGTGCGAGGGCTTTGCAACATAGGTCGTCTCTCTGGCAACAGATGGTACTTCATTGCTTCCATAATGAGTTTTTGACATTCAATGTCATCCCTAAAGAGTGCGTTGTTCTCCATATCTGCCAAAAACTGTGAAAAAGAAAGCAAATCAAACAAGCTGTATTGCTATAAGCCACATGAAAAATAAGATAATACCAAGATAATATTTTATACAAACACTTTCACTACCTGATTTAAAATCTCTGTATTTTCAAAATGGTCATATAAAAAATTGACATCTATTTATGTCAAATAAATAGATAAATATTTAAAGAGGGAGGCCATCTGATCTTAATGGATTATTTAAGCTTCAAGGTCCAAAGGAAGGAAACATAATCTCCTCAAGTTCCACTGCTGTGCAGGAATGTTCAAGAAAATGGAAACAGGTTCTGGGTATGTAAGTAATTTCAGTCTTATGCTTTTATTCCCAAATCTACCCAATGCAGAGGTCTGTAAAAGCCCTTTCAGCACATGCTGAATATTTTAATATATATTCTGTTCCTCACCCTGAGAGTGACCAAGATCACCGTGTATCATTTAATAAAAGCCCTTGTTAAAATTTTTACATCAAGCTTCCAAGCAAATTTGGCAACTTTTAAATCTTAAATATGGATTAAATAAAATTCAACTAAAGACTACTAACAGGAATTTTTAAGTTCAAAGATACTGGAGTGGTTTATACTCCATATTTATCAAACTGCAGGAAAAAAAATATTAGGTTGAGAGTCACATTCTAATTATGAGAAGTCTGGAAACTGACATTTTTCTGAGCTGCACATGAATTACAGAGAAAAAATAAATTAAGTGCTCCACTGGGATTTGGACGTTTGTCAGAAAAAGAGAGAGAAAAAGGCAGATGCCTCTGAAAAGCCAAAATCCAAACACTTTGTGAATATTAGACATGCAAGTCCACAAACCAGAATGAGATGTCTTTATTGAGCTGTTGACAGCCAACCACTAATGGGTACAAAACTGCTGTGACATCAGTCACCAGAAGCACTAAAGGGACTTGCTGAGAAACAGATGTGCACAATATGGTTATATATAATAAGGCTGCCTTAGGGCTGCAAAGTGGCAAATATGATAACCATGTTTCCAGAAGGGCTACAAGTAAGTACAGATGGCTAAACCTGAACACCTCAGTATCAGGCAAAATAACACAAAATATGACAGAAAACATAACTAACCATCACAGAGAGAATAAAAAACCTTTTCAAAGCCCTTCATCAGTGATTTTCAGAAAACTGAGATTTCTGCAGCATTTCTCAAAGTGGTTGAAGTTCTCACTATTTAAAATAGCAAATGAAGTGTTTTCATGTAAATTAGTAGAGGGAACTTAATCTCATTCTTTACTTTCATACCTTCCATTGTTTCTTCTTTTGACCCAAAGGATCGCTTGTATCACTTCACAGGGACACTGTGATTATAAAATAATAAACTAAAAGCTGCCTTTTAATTGCCAGTGTGCAACGCTATAAAATTGCATATGGTTAAAAAATATATAAAACAAAATCAATTAATTCCTATTGTCCCAAATCAGACACTCTGAGAGCTGCATGCATGAAAAGTAAGGCTTGTACACAACATGACCAATTCAGACTTTCAATATATTTTTCTGATGGACAAGCAGCATATAGTCTTTAAAGCAACACTATGTGTGAATGTGAGTTCTGCAAAAAGATGCAATCTACATTTCCTACAGTTTCTAACCCACTCAACCTATAAAGAATTTCTCACAGTACAGAGTCACAGTCTCTGAAAGCAACTTTATTTCATTTAAAAAGAAATGCAGTCTAGGCTGCAGGCTCTTTAAACTAAAACTACTATAATTATTCCTCACTCAAAGAACTTAGAATGGGCTTACTAAAAGTACATTTTTTCCAAGTTTTATTATTTACATAGGTCCTTGTACTGAAAGCATTTGTAACAGCATTTACAAATGACATGTGAGCATGAAATAGTAACTGCAAATCTGATAAGGAAAAAGGTAGTGCAGACACTCTAGTATTAAGAATTTCTGTCTAATAGGAATCTTAGCCATATTGTAATTCAGAAATTTCTAAATCATCTTTTTCATTATTTATCAGAGATGTAATATTTGCCACCTTACAGCTTAAGAGGCTGACAAATATTCATCTTTAGGAAAAAGAAATGTACAAATATTTAGGATACTACTTGCACTAACCAGAGATGTCTACAAAGAGATGCATAAAACTAACCAATAAAACTAACAATTACTTGCACTTTTTTTTGCTTCCAGTGCTACAGTTTCACAGTATTTCCTGAAGATTTTTTTAAAGTGTATCTGCATCTCTGCTTGCAATGGTTTTGGTTTCAGCAAGTTGTTCAATTTTCTAATTTAATTTCTTTCCAATACCTTTAACTCATCAACCATAAAACGAAAAAGCTTTTAATTTTATTTGCTGTCAGATAGCCTAATGTCACATAATCATGAAGAAAAACATGATTCTGAAAACATTAAGACTGTTTTGAGCACTTCAAATAAGTTTAATCATCTACTAAATGTTTCCATATTAAAATCAAAGCTCTAACACTTTAATTCGTTAAAGAAAGTAATAAATAAAAAGGTTTTCTTCTAAAACAAGAAAAATCTTATTTTAGAAATATAAATATATATTTGGAGATGAGATGAAAAATTAAAGATAAAATAAGTAAAATATAATTTTGCTTCTGTATTTCATCTTGATATTTTTCTAATCAGTGACTGAGTGTACATAATTTGATTTCAGTATATATTTCTGGGATAAATTCTGTACTTTCAGTTTCCAAAGATGTTTCAATTACAGCCAATTAAGTAAAAGGAATACAGCAGGGGTTACTTAGTTATCAATTAATTAAATGTTCAACAAAAGAATGATTTTCTCCTTGTCAACTGCCTTATTCTGAATTATGTTTCTAGAAAAAGTGAATGACAAAGTCAAGGCCACAACTGAGAAAATCCTGCTTTTGAATATATAATAATCAGTATGGAAATAAACACTAAAATGCTTGGTAAAGAATCTTACTATCCAGCAAGAAGACATCAGATTAGAAGTAATACACAGAATGTAATGCATGTGATTTATCACTATGAATTTTTTTGGTGTTAATGAATTTTACTTATTATTCAGGTTCCCTAAAAATCCCATTTTCTTCATTTAAGAGAGAATTCTCACTAAACAAACTGAAATCCTTTAACTCTAATCCTTTAACTATATAGTAAATACTAAATATTACTAAAGAAGGTCCAGCAAGGAAAGATAAGAAAGGAAAAAACAAATAAAAATAATCAAACCTAGTTTACAAACTTGCTATCAGGTAGTGAGTCACAGAATCACAAAATAAGCGGAGTTGGAAGTGACCCACAAGGATCATGACTCCAACTCCCAGCACCCCACAGGACATCCCCAAGGATCACCACGTGCCTGAGAGCATCGTCCAAATGCTTCTGGAACTGTCAGGCTGGTGCTGTGACCACTTCCCTGAAGAGCCTGTTCCAGTGCCCAACCACCCTCTGGGTGAAGAACCTTTTCCTGATATCCAAGCTAAATTTGCACTGATACAACTTCATGCCATTCCCTCAGGTCCTGTCTCTGGGTACCACAGAGAAGAGATCAGTGTCTGCCCCTCCTCCTCTTTCCCTCACAAGTGAATGTAACTGCAACAAGGTGTCCCCTCAGTGTCCTCTTCTCCAGGCTGAACAGACCAAGTGCCCTGGAGGACTCCTTATACTTGAGGGCCTCCCCTCAAGGCCCTTCACCATCTTTGTTGCCCTCCTTTGGACATTTTCTAACAGCTTTATAACCTTCTTATACTGTGGTGCCCAAAACTGCACACAATATTCAAGGTGAGGCTGCACCAGTGCAGAGCAGAGCAGGACAATCCCCTCCCTTGCCTGGCTGGTGATGCTGTGCCTGGTGCACCCAGGACAGAGTTGTCCCTGCTGGCTGCCAGGGCACTGCTGGCTCATGTTCAACTTACCATGCACCAGGACCCCCAGGTCCCTTTCCATGGCACAGCTTTCCAGCATCTCATTCCCCAGTTTGTCTGTACATCCAGGGTTGCCCCATGCCATTTGCAGAGTCTGGCATTTTTCCTTATTAAACTTTGTGCAGTTGGTGATTGCCCAGTCCTCTAATCTGTGGAGGTCACTCTGCAGGGCCTCCCTGCCTTCGAGGAAATCAGTACGAGACTAACAAGAATACTCATTCCTACAGGACTAGGAAAACTGTAATTCACAACTATTTAAACAAACTCCAAGAAGGAGAAAAAGTATTGACTGGGAAGAACAAGAAGTACCCAGTGATGGCCTATCAAGAGTTAATAGAAGAAAAATCACTCCAAACAATTAATTCAAATTGCATTTCCCAGCTATTTCTACATGAAGGAAATATAATGACCCAAATAAACCATGCAAGTTCCATACAGAAAAAAAATTTAAAAGGATACAGCTTCTACTGACTAAGATATCCTTGATAAGCATTTTTATAGGCAAGAAAAACAACTTTTTCTAGAAGCTCCCTCTCTTCTTGTATCCTAGGATCAGAATATGCTGAGTTACAAAGAGACACAAACTATCATGCCTATACAACATGCCAAGTTCTTACATGCAGCTCTAAGAATCCAGATCACTATAAACTTTGTCACTATCAATATATTTATGCTGTAGATATTATGACCACTGTAACCATGGTATAAACTAGAGAGGAACTGAACAATTTACTTGTGGAGCAAGCAGAGGCAGTCTAATGTAAGCCAGGAGTTTACTGAGATCTTTCCTTCTGTGTTCCAAATCATGTCGAACCCACGTAAGCAGAGCATTCAGTATAGTTTCTTCGTTAGGAATATTCATGTCATCACTTGCTAAAAGCTTAGCAATTTCAGTGGCTGGCAATAACAGAAATTCCTGATTTCTAATTACTTCCATGAAGTTTTCCTGAAAAAGAAAAGTATTTTAATAGAGGCAGCATCATGCTTTGAAGACATTTTATGGAACACCTGCTGTATTCTCCCCTCTTTTCCCTCCCTTCATGCCATCTCTCAGTTGTCCCACTGGAGTACTGACTTGGGAGGAAAATAAAAAGTTTAAGTAACTGAATTACTTTCATCCCCGATGATTTCCCCAACTCAATCATTCAGTCCCACAGACAGATGTGCTGAAACAACTGAGGGAAGTGTACAGACAGAGAGAAATGAGCCATAAGTTGTGGGTGTCTTGGCACTGCAAAGTGAAGAAATACTTTCTGAAGTACAGTTAAAAAGATGCAGAGTTTGTTCCTGTTGTCAAGCAAAGAGCACAACACACTATAACAATTGGGCACATGTAACTGTTTTCATTACTGCTAGAGGAAAATGTGGCAGTAAGTTTTCAGAGGAAATAAACAACACAAACTATTTTATTGTTGATGTAAAATGGATTATTTTAAGTTTATTTTGCTACTTCATAGATTTTATACAATTGATCTGATTTGATTGGGGAGCAAAATATACAAAGAATCCACAATATTACACATGCCTTGCTACACTAACAATATTTATTCTGATAGGATTCAATCTCCTAATTTTCATCCTGTCATTTTCAGCAACAAATCCTTACTTCAATATAAGAAATTCATAATATGTAACACATCCTATGCTGATATCTGATTACTTCATAATATGAGGATTTGCAGCATATTCTGTAAGGATTCTGATCAGTTTAGGCTGGAATAGCAGAAGTATGTAGAAACACAATCAGCACCATGAACACAATCAGCACCATTACAGTGAAAAACCTGGATGTAACAGAAAAGGCTCGTGTTATTTCTATCCTCTCTCCCCATATACCTTTACAAAGCAAGCAAAAGCAGAAAAGTAAAATCACAAAAATTCTTGTATTTTGGTACCTCAAACTGCAGCTAAATTCACACTCAAAACTGAGAGTAGCTTCATGATGATAACAATGTTACAAACAATTTATTAAATGTACTGTGGATTCCTAGATAGCCAGCTAATGGGATGCTGGTTTTGGTCTGCCATCACACACACCTCTCAAACACCTGGAGAACAAAATGTGTTAAATCCACAAACACAGAAGTCTAAGTGGGCCTATTATGAAAATCAGCCTTAGTGTCTTGTTTAATGATTTAAAAAGAAAGAACTGCATCCTAATAAAAAAACTGTAGATTAGAAGCACATACTGAAAAGAAAGAAGGATTTTTAGGTCAAAAAGGGGAGAAATTCACAAGAAGAAGCAAGAGGTGCACTGCAAAACAGGTCTGAATTTAGTATTTAAAATGCCAGCAAAAACAATAGTACAGTTTGGCATTATATATGCAACGGGCATCATGATAACAAAGCAAAAAAGCTAATACTTCTTTTTTATTGCTTGGTCTAATGCTTTCAAAGCTATACCTCAGTACTCCAAAGATACTGCCTAATGAAAAAAAAAAAAAGCTGAGCTAAGAGGAAAAAACTAATTAGGTGTAAATAGTCCATCTTACATGAAAGCCAGACATACATAAGATGGCTACAAGATTTATAAGGGGAAAGATCAAAGTTACTCCACTCTATGGGTAATTCTGGAAATCAGGAAAATAACTCAAAATGTTATAGGTGTACATAATTCTATTTGTGGATAGAATTTGGAAAGAAACATTTCACATTTAATATCTGAAAATATTTAATATCTCAAAAACTTTCCTACAACAAAGATCCAATTGTCTACACAAAAAAAGTACGTCCAAGTGAGAGCTACAGTAAATTAGAAGGGAGATAGAGTTATCTTTTCCTCTTTAATTCATTTATCTATTTGTATTACAAAATAAAAGTCAAACTGAACAAATATATGAATTAAAATCAGTACCAATATTCAGAAGCACTACACATGCATTGTGATTTATTTCACTCTGATATTAAATGCCTGGCAGTAAAATTGAATCTGAGAAGTGATCAAAATTATTTCCACAGCTTAAACACACAGTTCACAGGAATTCATATTCCACTGAGTTCATTTGTTTCTACTGGCTGCTTTTTTGTTGGTTCTTTTTCCTAGAGAGTATGTAAGCTGGAGCTGTGCTTTTAGTTTTGCTGAATGAACAGACAGTGAGCTCTGAAAGAGAGAAACACCAACACTTACTACCTTAAACTTTCCAAATTGTCTGTCCAGATCACAGGAAGAGGAAGGGGAAAGCACTTGCATGAAAAGTTCTTTTGTCTCTGGAGGCAACAACAAGCTGATCTTGCATATGTCAATTAGGGATCCTCTTTGGAAAGCTTTTTTCCAACTGGATTTCATCACTTCAACAGCTGTTATATGTAAAAAACCTGATTTTCCTTCTTGTTGCTTGCAGACCATTGCTTTCTGATGGGAACAAGTTCAATTTCCTCTTGCTCCCATTCTATTTTTAAAGCAGAGACTCCTTTTGAGCAGAGTATCAAAGCATTCCACTGGGAATACAGGCACTTTTTGTCCTATGTCTGTTTTTTTTTATAACCAGAATCTGAAAATTCCTCTTCCTTTACAGACAGAGATTCTGAAGACAAAAAGAAGGAGCCAGTGTATCTCCTAGCATTCTTAACCTCCTCATTAGCCTTTTCATTCCTTCTTCTTATGGGAGCTCTCTGTGGAAGAACAGGATATTTCAGAGAACAAATGGTCTGCAGTTTCAATCCCCTGCTTTCTGGTCCTGAAAGTAAATAGAATTTCCCAACCCCAAAACTAGCTCCTCAAAGAGCTTGGAAACTTTATCAAATAAGTAGCCTGAGGCTTATGTATTAAGCAAGAGAGGGACATGCAGTCCTCATGCTCAATGCTGAGTACTGCTCATTCACATCACAACCTCAAATTCATTCTTCAGCAACTGCAGAGTGATTAATACTGATACTCTTAACCACAGATCTGCCTTGGATTTGGTACAGAACAAAAAAATATTTAGGAGCACATGAAAAATAATATGTCACGATGCGTATTTCAAAGCGATATTTAATCCCTACAGTGGGATGCAGTGAGGTGGTTGTCTCCCTGCACACTGTATCAGAAGGATGAAAACCTTGGAGAGCATCAGACACCTGCAGCTTGAGAGCGACTGAGACTGCCCCACAGGCAGCTCTAAGCATGGGGCTTTGCTTAAACTCTGAACTTGGGCAACAAAAACAAGTGATGTTTGACTCAGGATCTGACTGAGAGCAATCAGGAAATGTTATTTTGTCTCCTGTCTGCTTCAGTCCACTGGTCATCTAAGTATGAATTCACTAAGAACTATCTGACTATCTGAGCTATCTGACTTCCTGATAAACTATTAATAGTCAAATAGCTGTCAGATACCACCTTCTTTACTTTTACTCAGATTTGATGTGTTAAACAATCAACCAATCTAATACTTGCACTGTGTGCAGGGCTTGTTTAGAGTACAGCTATTGTAGCTTGACCCTCGTTGCACTGTTTCTGGATTCCAAAACAGGCTGAGCAGCATGCAGAAGCCGATTCACTCTTGACATGGCAATACTGATCTATTGTGCTAGGCAGGACTGAGGGAACACGAAAGACAAAAGTATCTTGGTTTTTCACAGGTGAAAAGAAAGTGAATGAGTATTTTCCAAGTCAGTTGATTACTGAGCAGGATATTTTGGACTGCAGTTTCAGGTGCAAAATGTAAAATCCTTGTTTTAGGCACTATCACAAACTATGATTCTGGCCCTTTATGGACAGAAAGCATTTAAATTTCTCCTCTCTTCATGCTCCCCACAAACAAAAGAAAAACCTGTCCTGACTTGCAAGAAAAAAAGGACAAATTATCCCTCTTTAATTCTTTCTTCCAAATCATAACTCAACGATTTTTTGTTACCCAACTACTGCATTACAGGAGAAAGCAAGTCTAAGTGTGCCACACCTTTTCTTCTGCAAAACTATCTAGGTTTCTGTGCTTGGACCCAATCTATTACTCTGTTCTTTTAAGTTTTTCTTTTTATACATCCATTGGCTTGCTCAGAAATCACACGAGTTCCAAAACTAACTTTATCTGAATCTTGTAATACTATCACTGCTCACATACTTTCTGAAGACTTCTGATGAAAATCAAAATGACTTTTCACTCTGCTTTAAGCATGCATAGCTGATCAACAATGATTACACAGGGACTAACTCAGGCACCATCACACAGAGTTTTGAATGTCTGCTCTTTTTCAGTTGAAAATCAGAAAGTTAATCTGGCTACTGAAGAAGCCTGAAGAACATCTCACTAGTCACCACAGATATTTCATGTTCTGGAAATAACCCAGGCTAGCTTTTCCTCATCTTAAAGTATTAACTTCCTTTTTATTTACTTTTTTGTGGAAAAGGATCTATTGGTTTTCATCCAAGGTGCACTATCAACTGTTTCAAACAAGATGTCAAAAAGGGGTGTTTGTTCTGAATTTGAAGACAGCAATAAAAATGTGCAGAAGGCATTTTGTGCAAAAATGCCGTTACAAATTCATTGAAGCAATCAGATACAATACTGGCCAGTCTAATAAAATTCCTAAATTTATAACTGTATGCCCCAAATACTATATATAAACCACAGTAAAACAGGATAACCTTTGCTCAAAAGATATCTTCACTCAGATACATTTCATGATTCTATCAACTCTATTTTAGAACTGTGATGTGTAAAAATCAGAGTTGCTCTTTATACAGCATTAAATCCACTACTAATCACTTCAGTTCGTTTCATGTTTCACTTCATGTATATTGCAGATTTTTTAAGCTTAAGTTTGTAATGCCAGTAATCAACCAACTTTGATAAACTGTTCCCTTCTGTCAAAACAACTTATCAATTGTCAACACAGTAAGCAATAAAGTAATGCAACACTTCAGTCCCTTTATCATAATATACATCTGTAATATGAAGAAATGCAACATTCAAGTCCTTTTTTTTTTCACTGATGCTTTCCAATTACTAATGTACTTTACTCAGACAGAAGAACCCTATTAACAAAGGCAGACCTAATGGGATAACTCACTGATTCATCCTCCAGTTTAAACAAATGCTCATTTCACCTGAATTTCAAACTTCATGTAAAAAGGTATTTTAATGAAGCAGGTAAGATGATTACAAACATATTACATGTGTCACAAAAACCTTTAAAACAGAGAAATAGAAACAGAACCTTTAAAAACCTTTAAAACATAAAAATATTAAATGGCAATAAGGGCTTTTTTCCTGTCAAAGAAAAACTCATAGAAAATAATGTGTGAATTAAAATTTAAGTATTTTATACTATTCAGTACCTTCTACTACAAATATTTTAAAGGAACCAGAACTATAAACTGTACTCAGTATAATCTCACACTGTTCTATGCAGCCCAATGCAGCATAAAAATAATTCCCACTTTTAACAAAGAGAATATTGACAGCTACTACAGGTGTACTTAACCCTTACATTCTAATACTTCTTAATGGAAAGAGCATCAAGTACCTAGCACTTACTAGTGTTGAAAATTTTCTTTTTTCAAACAGCTTTTAAACAAATGATATTACTTGGGGATTTATTTTAATTGAAGATTCAATTGGACTAGACATTTCTATGCAGTTTCCATAGCAACATTCATTTCAAAATAAAGAAGCTTCTTCTCTATTAGTCATTATTACTAAAATTCAATTTAATGTCTCTGTTGGAACTAAACAACATTAAAAGAGGCCTTGGGAAAAATTCATCTAGCACAACTAATTAGTTTTGAAAATGGCTTTTTAAAATCCACCTAATTTGAATTTCATTCACATCAAAACCTTAAAAGCAACAATTTTGCCACCGAAGTAAACAACAGCCAAAAGGCACAGAACTATTTTCCTCTGGTCGGAACAAAAGATAGGTGCTGCAAAAGAACAGCTTGTAGAAAGTTCACAGCCCATATTTTCCCTAAGTCATGAATTGCCAGTCAGAATACTAAGACTGGAATGCCAACATTCCCCTTTAAGGATGCATTAGTTTAATGATTCTTACTATTCTGATCTTGGCAGTTCACTTATGAAGGACATGACAATAGCCCAGACCAAAATACATGCTTATTCTGAAAAAGAACAAGTAGATCAGAGGAGGGAGTTTCTCTTTTCACATATTTTTTCTGTCACTGGTCTCACTCAACATAAATTCTAATACTCCTCAAAGGCATAAGCCACATTTACTTTACTGTTTCATTGCACATTCTACCTAAATGCAATCTCCTTATTTTTGTTTGTGCAATAATGAAGACCAAGAATAGAAACATGTAAGTTACAATTTGCACATTATTTATTGATCTGCCTCTGTAAATTTGTGTGTCCATGATATTAAATATGTGAGAGATCCATTCACTGCAGAAGGACGTTGTCTTGTATATGTAAAAAAACTACCTTAAACTGCTATACATACTAAAGTAAATTAATTTAAGCCAAGAAGAAGTAATATTTAAAAAAATGATTTTAAACCAGCTAAACCTAAGGCAGAAAGAGGAAAAGCCATGGATTTCTAATACTGATTACAAGACATAAATTACAACTCTTGGATCTAAGCCAATAACTTAATAGCAAGGTAATGCTATGACACACAAGCAAATTAAGTAGTATCATCATTCCCACATCTCTTACGCAGTGTCTACATGCCCTCATTCAGATCCCAAGAGCTTACTTAGGCAAAATTTCATCAAAAAGTGAGCAAAATGCTTTACAAAACTGCAAAGAGCAGATGAACTGAATTGCTTCAGAGATAGTTCTTCTACCTTTTTCTGATAACTTTACTAAAATACACTTGTGAGAAGAAAAAAAAAAGAACATTTTCTATTAAAATAGAAGGATGACTGTTACACAGATGAAGTTTATTTAAGTTGGTAAGTCTGAATTTCTACAAGTTAACTCAAAAACATAATTGGCAAATTTGTATTTAGTCACATATTATCTAGCCTCAGATTAAATTCTTTGATGCCTGACATTCCATTGCTAAGTTATTAAGGATAATGCTAAATCTATATTGCTGAATGCCCACATTCATACCCCAAGTATATCTTACAATCTGATTACTCCAGTTCATTACAAAAAAGGAACTCTACACTTCCATTTAGTAATGTGCAATTTTGGAATAGGTGATGGCAGCTTGCCCACTGTGAAGTCTGTAGTTTTTGACTGTCAGAAAGAAGAACAAGCTTTTGAAATATTTTATTAAATGCATACCCCACAATCCCATTTCTGTTACAGGGCATTTATGCTTGTGTATTTCCTTCCAACTCTAAACCAGCAACTTTGCAGCTATTTTGTCATTTTTCATCATGGGAACATATGAGCATTCTTGTTTGAAAACTATGAAGACTTTCTGGGGGAAAAACATTAGTACTATATTTAGGAAAACATTCTGTATTTTCCCTACTTAAAGCAGATGATAATTAATGTAACAACATACCATAGTGTAATTGTGAGCCACCTTGTGCAAGTCAGTGCAACCCTGCGCATCAGCAAAAGATCGGATTCCAAGGCAATTGGACGGGTGAAGCTGCTTCATTAGGAATTTACAGCAAGCTTCTACAACCTGAGAGAGCTGAAGAAGGCAAGCTGTAGACAACAGGCACTCAATGTTATCTTCTTTTAATTCGAGGCGACCTAGTAACAGCAAAAAGAAAATCACATTAGTTTGCTCTTATAATCTTACAAATTCCCTAAAACCCCAAGGCAATAGAATTATTTACAGATTATATGACAGAATAGAAGGCTTAGTAAACATCACCCTCAGCATTAGATAACTAATAGTTTTCAAAATTAGGATCTACAATGATGTAAGGAAAGGGAATCCTAATGAGATTCCTTTTTTGTCAGTCATGATACATTTAATAGATTCACATAATTAGTTAACTAACTGAATGTAGTATTATCAGAGGAACTTTATCCTACCAGGTTGTCTCAGGTAACAGCAACGAGACCTAATTGCTGTCTACAGCTTTCTCACCAGGGAAGGGGAGGGGAAGGCACTGATCTCTTCTCTTTGCTGACTGGTGACAGGACCCGAGGGAATGGTCTGAAGGGGGTTAGGAAAAGGTTCCTTTTCCATTAGGAAAAGGTTCTTCCCCAAGAGGGTGGTAGGGCACTGGAACAGGCTCCCCAGGGAAGCAGTCACAGCACCAAGCCTGACAGAGCTCAAGAAGCATTTGGAAAACACTCTGGGACACATGGTGTGATTGTTGGGGTGCTCTGAGCAGGGTCAGGAGTTAGACTTTGAGAATCCTTGTAGGTTGCTCCCAACTCAAGATAGTCTATGATTTATTTTTATTTATTTATAAGAATTTAAATAACGTGAGTCATTTGTAAAGAGCATTTGAAATCTAGTAATGGAATACAATGCTCACATGAGGACAATTCATTAGATGAAATTCCCATTTTCACTTCCATTACCTGTATATGCATATTGAACCAGAGCCCACAATGCCTTTGGCTCCACACCTTCCATCTTGATTTCTTCCTGTCTTGCTTCCCTTACATCATTAGTGAACATTGCTGCAAAGTAGTCCGAAACAGAGGAGAGAACCAATCTGAGTACCACATGCAGCAGAAAAGGAGAGAAACAGAAGAAAAAAACCTTAGTCAACCTGATGTTTGTTAATTTATGACTCATTACTTTGCCCTTTTAAGAAACACTGTAGCGAGAAAAACATTTTAAAATTGACAAAGTGCTCCATGCTCTAGTTTCTCTCTATGAATAATGAAGTACTGATACTAAGCCTACATTTGCTACTGATCTAAACTAATTACCCTTTCAAAGCTCAATGACTTTTAATAGCCAACACAGACATAAACACCCCCAAATCCACATAAATTGGAAATGAAGTATAAATATACATTATTAAAATAAAATTTAATTGATTTTCATTTATATTATGTTAGATACTTTTTTTAAATGTGAAAGAATAACTTACCAGTCCTTTTCAAAGTGCTTTAAAATGCTTTTACTCTTGGTGCAGACATATACATTCAATTATGTATATGTGTGCACCAAGACAAAACTTGTCACAGTAAATGTGGAGATGATACAGAGTAATCTCTTTTCTGGGTATCTATTTAGTCTTTTTTAAGAATCCTGACTGTTTTACTGTGTAAGTAAATATGTTAGTGCACAACGGACATTTCTTTGGATTATTGAGAGTAAAACACTCATTACAAATAATAAAGCCACTCTGCAAAATGTGCAAGAATGTCTCAGTATGTATTCAGAGACTGGGGTAAAAGAGAAAATTATATGAGGCAGGAATATGAAACCTACCATAACTATTCAGGAGGAATAAGAGACCTCCAGGAATGGCCTTGTGGCTTGGATCAATTTTTGGATCAAACCCAGCCTACTGCAAATACTTTAAACAGTCCATATGCATACATTCAATTAATCTAATACCTCAGGCAGTTTATGCTGTGCTGAATCGTTATACTGGTGTGTTAAAATGGCAGAGGTCAGGAACCACAAAACAGAGTAAAACTAAATGAAAAGGTGAGCACCAATGCTTAGGGGAGAATTTACAGGTACATATAGAAAGTAAGGAAATACAAGGAGCAGTCTCATAGTTAATTAACTGCAAAGTAATAAAATTTTGACTAATTAATCTCATAATATATTTTTCTCATCATACATATCATAAATATATATTTCTAGTCATTGGCCATTTGGTCAGGCTTACAGGCTTACAGACAAAAAAGGGTAATCTTTTTTTTCTAGCTGCTGAGGCAACAGAGTAGAGTTACAATTGCATGGGAAAAAAGATTAATTTTATTTTAACATCTTGTATGATTGAAGTTTAGTCAAAAGAAATAAAGTTCTGTTCTTTTAAAGAAAAATTAAATTCTGTTATTGAAATATGAGAATTAATCTGTAGCTGACTACCTAAGAAAAATTAGAACTTTCTGCCAAGGTATGGCCTGGGCATCACTTCTAGGCACTTTAACCTCAGGTTTAATGAAATCTGCATTTAAATGAAAATACTGCCTCCCAGAGATCTATAGAAGTGGAGTAAATTAGAGAGTACATTCATGTAAGTATCAAGGGAGAATTTCTGCAACTGCTTTTGATGTTAGAATGAGATGACAAGACCAGATTTCTATGTACAAAACAGGGCTTCTCACTGGAAGGGAAAGTGGTTTGAATAACCCAAGTATCTCTGCAGGTCCAGTTCAGAATTTTAAAAGGCAAAACAACCAACTAAACATATTCACATCTGACAGTTCTGACTTGGAACTTCTACACAGAACAGAGCTTGAAAAAAACATGTCTTCTGCAACGGGAAACAGAACTTAATACTTAGTCATATCACAGTTTGGGGGTTGATTTTTTCTTTTTTTCTTCCCCCAGCAGTGCAACTGGACTAGGTAGCTGCACTATTATTTAGAACACTGGACTGTATACATTTTAGAAACAGCTGCTGAAGGAATGCCAAAAAATAACACGAGGGTCCCAATGCCTTCTATCAGAGTTTGATATCAGCAAATTTCTCCCTGTAATTTCCAGACTCAAGAGTACTCCAAAGGAAATTAACAGAAATGTAATCCATTTATTATTTTTGCAAGTGTGTGCAGATCCATGAGGAGGTTTAAATCGTTCACAGTGGTAAGTGCTTTCCCAAGGGTGACTTGCATATGCTGACAGAGGATGTGAAGTCCACAAGTAGTTTAATATAGGTAATATGAACAAGCACAAATTATACTGAGAGCAGTTCTGCAATAATTTCACAATGAAAAGTCTGAAATTTCACACTTTTCTCTTAATTTAACTAATTTACAAAAAAATGTTCTTTCAAAGAAAGAAATGGGATTAAAATATACAGTGACAATGCATCAAGGTGACACTGAGCTAGGATAAAAGAAAACCAAGGCAGACTTTCAGCCAACTGGCCTTTTCTTTTTCCCACTAGTCAATAAAAATAAATTACTGCTATACACATGTGATTTGATATTTGCTTGTCACTAAATACTGACAAAATCTGAGTGTTTTAGTACATTTTTCTGTTCCTACAGGAGGCTCCAAGGGTACTTATGTCTTTAATTTCAGTGGTTTGTAATGATCCAAAATTAGAAAGATCTACCATGATGGCTTAATAGATTTTGAAGACTTTTCCACTGAGAGCCAGTAAAATATGTGGCACCCTTTAAAACCTGTACTTGTTGGAACTGCCACAAGCTGCATCATCTAGATAGTTTTCTAGGTCACCAAAGCAATTACTATGTAAAATGATGACAGCCACCAAACCTGGCAATTTACAAGTTTAGTATCTCCAAACTCCTCTCACCTGACAGAATGAAGTGATGCTGCTTAAGATCTGAAAGATAAAAGGGACTCTTCCTAGGCAGCTCCTTGTTTGTGGCAGTGTAACAGGTGAAAACCGTCCCTGGAAACTCACTATCAGCACTCACTGAAGTTGTAAGGTGATACTGAAGAGCTCAGGCTCTTTCCAACAAGCTTCCTAAACCCTAGAGTACATAAATTTCCATTTGTCTTCTTTTCTTAAGTTCCATCTCTTTTGTATTTCCATCTTTGGTGTCAACAGAAAGACAGACAATGGCTCTACCCAGACTGCTGATTAAAGGATGTGGAGCAGGCTTTAAATGCCCTCTGGGCAGGAATTTACACATATTTCCCTTTTCTTACATGAATGTTCTAATCAGGGGGTTATTACCAAACAAAACAAGCTTTTATTATGGATATAGCAGTTAGCTGAATGTAATAAATACAAACATAATAAATGGCAGACATCTGAAATTGCAGTGGACACAAAACAAACATGCTATGAAAAACTTAATTAAATTAAGTAAATCAAAGTATCCAAGATTTCTTTATGGAACTGCAAGCTGAAGGAGTGGGAATATAATACATTTCTTCCTAGTGGAGCATGGTCCCTTTTTCCTACTTGCTTTTTGACCTTGTAAATAAGATTTTAGCTATAATTTCAGCAGAGAAAAAGAAGATAAACACTTTAGGAACAATAGAGAATTCCATATTCAGAAAAATCATGACTATATGTGATGCTTTTATTTGTAGTAGACTCATAGCCTGAATTCTTTAAATAGATAGAAAACCTCTCAGAATTTCACAGTGATGTATTACCTGTGCTTATTACCAAGGCAGACACCCAACTCATGTCTCTTTTCTCTAAAAACATACATCACACACCTCACAACATTCAATAAAAGTAGAAACTGATAATTTAAAAAATACAGGAATTATTAAAAATGCCAAGTTCAAAACTGAAAATCTGAATACTCCTCTCTATACATGAGTGTGATTAATATTAAAAATGAAGAATGTTCTTTCTTACCAGCTCTATGTGACCACATACTATGAAAAACTCTTATCTTTCTTATGAAAAAACAAAGGAAAACAAAGATGTCCAGTGCAAGTGAACTTTCTATTTTCTTACTCAGAATGCCATGTCATTAAGCTAAGATGTATTTAATACATATTCTGTTGCTTATTAAGTCTCAAGACAAAAGAATCACTGGTTTTCTGAAATGCACTGATGGATCCAGCCTGCAGTCAATACTGATGGATCCAGCCTGCAGTCAATGCCAATGCAGTCAAAAAGAGTCAGAATTTGTATGGAGGCAGCAAGAAATACTACAGAAGTTTTTTCTTATAACATTGGCTACTACAAGTACATAAAGGCAGTCATATTTTTGAATTTCTATAAAACTAAAATGAAATTTCCATATTTATCTTTCCCACTATGAAAAAAAATCAGTTTTCAGTGAGATACTTTGGATCTACTGAAACGAAGACTGCAGTTATTGCTATATTTCTCTGGGAAAACAAAGTAGTTAGAGAAAGAACTTATGCAAAAGGCAAAGCTTCTTTGTAAGTTGCTCCAACATTATAAAGTGAACAAGAGAGAATCATAAACCTCCCACTTCCTGCTACAATCACGAAGTGTGCTTCTTTACCTTTAACTTTCATGCATATTTAACACAATATACCAACTACAGCAAGATGTTTCTCCTCAGAAGTCCAGAACAAATAACAGGTAGTAGTAGCATATGTCTCATGCACTACAGAAATAGATACAGTAGCACAAACTGGAGAAGTCGGTTCTCTAAATAAATTAGAAAAAAGCATGAACCACATTAAAGGACTTTTAAGTGTGTTGTCTATTCATTTATTTCATTGCAAATAGAATCTTCCAGTCCTCACAAGACATTCACAGCTGTCCTCTGCACCCTTTCTACACATTTTTAACTATTACATAAGCCACTGTCCAAACACATATTGCAAAGGGGTTACCTTGGCTCCATAAGGAAGTAAAATTATTTCCTTATTATAATCGCTGTTTCTTCCTGTTTACACCACTCCAAAGTTTTTTGACCCTAAATTACTTGAGCATGTGCCCACTAGGGGTGTGTGTATTCCCTGTTTTCATCTGATTCATTCTTTTCACAGGGACAAAACAACACAGTTTAGTAACTAATTTGAGCATTTCATAAAATGAAGTCTCCAAGAACAACAGCAAGCTATGGTTTAAAAGCCTCCCTGATTCTCAAGTCAGTTCCCATGCCCATGCTGTCATTCCCTCAGCTGAGTCAGCACAACAGTGTGGATAATATCTGAATAAAAGCAGAAATCTGGTTTTTTAAGGTAAGTACCAACTCCAAACCAGCAACATCTTCCCATCTTTTTATTACTATTACAGCATTGAGCTGCAGTTTCACTGTGGGAGTAGGAATCAGCAATGGAAAATAGGAATGTTTTAGGATGCCATTTCTGTTGAGACCTCAACTTAGGAAACCACAGCTTACTTATACTTACGTTCCTATTCAAATTACAAATTCTGTGCATTAAATACCGTAATGTGCTTCAGTTACACATGCCTGTGTTTTGCAGTCTTTGGTATTTTCCTAGATTTTAAGTGGCATACATATGTTTGCTCATACATAAGTTTGTTCAGCATGGTTCAGCATGTTGATTACACAGATGACAGAGAGGGTAATATTTGAACTAATTTAGACATCTAATAGCAGCAGTGTTCAGAAGTCTCCTGTCAAAGGACTCTTCTTACTATGGGAGCAAAAAACCTTTATGTGAACAGAAGACCATTCTTATTGTTAATTGTGACTTCAATAGCATAATTGCTAGTACAAAGAAAAAAAAAAAAAACATAATTAAATGTAAGAAAAAATTTACATTGTTCTATGAAAGAAACCACTACAACTTATAATATTCTGGGAGTGTACTTGGGACTTCTGGGGGAAGTGTATGTATGTATGTACTTATGATATTATGCATAATATCATAAGTATACTTGGAAACAAAAAGAACCTGAATATTTTTATTCTGTATTGCATACAACAGAAAAATTAACTTTTAGTTTCCAAATAAATGTTAAAAAACATACGTGTTTAAAATATTCTGAATTGTTTAGGATTTTTTTAACACTTTGAAGGTGCATTTGTAAATAATTATGAAGCTATGAAGTTATTTCAAATTGTAATAAACTTACCTGTGAGCTGGAATTCTACGATCACCAGCAACTAACACCACATCACACAGCTGATTGTGTCTAAGATAATTCTCCATCTTTTTAAAAGTTTGTTCAGCATGGTTGAGAGCCTGAAAAAATTCATCTGAGGTGCAGGGCTCCATTGTTTGACAAGATGATAAGGTGTGACTGCTGTTGGAGGTTCTGCCAAAGACAATAACAGAAATCTTAGTTCACACAATATTCAGGTGAAATTTTATCTACAAAGGATAAAAAAAAAATCACATGTAATTTAAAAATTGATATGCATTTGTTTTATTACACATTCCCTTGATATTTTACTTTTCTTCATATTTTCTTTCTCCCTCTAAACCTAATCTAGATCCTTGTGGAAAAAGTACAATCATTTAGTGTTGTACTTTTCAACTAAGTGACACACAGAGATCAGCCCAGCAATTTTATCTGTAGTGCAGTCAGATGGTTAAGGAAGAACAACCACCAAGGCCCTGCAAAGTGAAAAAGTAATGGAAGGATGGTAATAAGGAACCAAACCCCTCCCTGCCACTTATGTTTCACACTTAACCTAAGGTAGCTAGAACAAAACTCAGCTAGTAAAAGCATATGGGCATGCAGGGGAAAAAACCACAAACACTGATACACCACCACTCCTATTGTACTCCTTGTGTCTGATATGAGATCTAGCACATGAGAAGTCAATAGAAGTGAAAAGCAAGGGTATATGGGGAGAAAAAATATTCCTGTCTGTATACACAAAGATAGAAGATTGGGAAAAAACAGGAATAGAGAAAATGTAAAAGGTATGCATGGCCCTAGGACATAAAGGAAATGAATCTTAATTATGTACACTCTGGAAAGCATGTTTTCTTGCTCACAGTTCTTTAACTGACTACTGCTTAGTTTTCAACAATGCAGGCAACTTATAAAATACTCTGGATCTACCATAACATTTGGAAGAATGTGCTTTCACAAGATCTGCATCTCGATACCTGCTTCCACAAAGATGTCATGAACTGAGCAGCAAGCCTGCACAAAACTTATCTCCACAAAACTTATCCACCACAAAACTTATCTCACTCCTTGGTGTAGGATACTCATTTCAAGAGAGAGCTCCTCAAAACCAAAGTCTAATTTCCAACAGAAAATTTTCTGTAAAGGGGAACTTTGTGGTTTGGTCTTGGGTTTTGTTGTATGTTTTGTTTTTGGGGTTTTTTTTCCATGCACTCAGGTAGCTAAAAAAGCCAAGCAGTTTGGTATTTAGAGCTAAATCTAATAATGGATCAGAAATTAGATACCTGCCTACTGATTTCCCTTGGGAGACTTTATGTTAAATGTTCTTGCTGAAGCTGTGGTTAGCCATTAATTTATGTGTCAACTTTTTCCCTGTTCCCCGTAGCCCAGGAGTCACTTATTCTGCTCCACCACCGGCCCTCTAACAGGCTGGAACAAGTATTCTTTGTGGCTATTTTGGAAACTGAATCAGGGGGTCATACAAAGATGTAACTATGTAACCATGGACAACATATATATTGGCCAGCTGGGTAGCATTCTCAAGGGAATGAGCAAGAAGAACTCAGAGAAAGCAACTCTTTAACTAGCAGCCCTGAAAAACAAAACCAGAAGCAGAATGAGTAGGTCGCTGGTCAACACACAAATACTTAGGAAATTATTCTGTATCTCCCTATCACAATTTAGCGCATTCCGAATTCGGTTGTGGTTTTTCCTGGTTTGTTTGGTTGTTTGTTTGAACTATATATTAACACATATTCCTCAAAGTAACTCCATTAATAACATTTTTTAATTACATGATATCAGAATTTTATTTACATTACAACCTTACAAAGTGTTTTGCAGATAGAATGCCAGAAACAACAAAGAAAAAAGCTTTCCAAGCCAGCATTTGCTGGATCACAACCTCACTGGAGCTATTGCCAGCTTCAAACCTGCATGTTTTCCACACAGAACTCTGTTATCACTCTTGTTCAATAAGGAAAAGTAATTGCAGTGGTGTCTGTTTTCCAGTACCCACAATAAAGCATGTACTCAGGACACAACAGAGTCAAGTCTAGTTCTTTCCCTCATCTAAAGATACTCAATCCCATACCTGCCTTCTAGTAACTCACAAACCATTTTCCATAATGAAGGAACAGGAGAAAGACAGACTAAGGTTCAGTGGTCTATAAAGAGAACATGAAAGAGACAGTCTAATAGTTACAGTATTTGCAAAAACAAACAAACAAACAAATAAATAAATAAATAAATAAATAAATAAAAGAATGCTTCAAACGCTACTTGTGCCTGTTACCCTGTGACTGGATATGAAAAATTTAAATGCCCCTCCTTCCACAAACTGTTTTATGGATCTTTTTCCAGTTCCATTTGCCACAGCAATGACAACCTGGGAGAATTCCCAAAGTACTTATACCCTCAAAGGTCAGTGAGATTGAGGTGAAAAAGAAGACATATCAAAGGATTCTGTAGCTCAAAAACTCAGGGTGGGGAAGCAGACAGATTGGAAGTTGCAACATATTAACTCCAAGACTGATCAATACAGAGCAATACTGCAGAGCTGCTACCACATGGCACATTCAGACTTTGTCTTTAAATAATTACAGACATTTTACTAAACTGTTCAAGGTCAGCACACAGCTGATGAATGGAATCCTGCTTGTATTTAATGGTCAGATATAAATATGCATCCTATATTATATTTTAGTACATTTCCTTACTTCAATTTACAATAAAGTAATTCCAGTATTTTAGTGCATGCATGGATGAAATGAACCAGATACAACATTCTGCACACTAGGGATGCTCTAGGCATTTTTAGCTTTATCTCCACCATGCCTTCAAGGTCTGTAGATTGCTGCTAATGCACCACAAAAAAAAAAAGTTAAGAAAAACAAATCTAATGCTAATAGACTTACACTTCTATACAAGACTCTGCAGAGCTTAAAAGTGTACAAATCCAAAAGGATGGTCTTTGTTTCAGGGATGCAGGACAGTTAACAAACAGCAGCAATAGAGGAAATCTAGGAGATAAAGATCTGCAGAATTCAAAATTCACTGTCCCAGTAAACAACCATGCGAGCTAATGCTGGTTACAAATGACACATAGGAGTATGAAGTGAATAGTAGTACAGCTGACTAGCCCTGATTCTTGAATCTGAACAATCTGTCTGCATCTCAGACGCAACCTTGGTCAGATCTGGTACTAAAGATCTGGTACTAAACTTGGAATTGAAATCTATATGACACCAAATTAATCTGACAGCAGCTCTCCTCTAAATGAATCACATAATGATCTAAATGATGTCAATAGTGACAAAAAGACCTTACCTAAATGCTTTTCTACTTGTGCTATATGACAAGGCAAAGAGGAAGGACTGATACAAACAAAGCAGCAGAGCTGCTTCTGTTACGTCATGTTATCAGGGCTTGAAACTGGGCAGAAAGTTACAGAGAAGCATAGAAGAAAGGTAACTATAGCTTCTACAAAAGGTTTTTAAAAAAACTTTTTCATGCGCACAATTTACTTGTAAAGGAGACAGCAATGTTTTCATATGGGAAAAAAAAAAGCTCTTTGTAAACTACACAGATGAAAATGTTGGTATGGGGTTTTTCCCTCGAGTCAATATATAAGAAGCCAAAATTTACACTACAAAGAAAAAAAACATTTAATTAAGTCCTTAATATCAGAGAAACTCCAGGTGTTAGGCAGAATTATGTAGTCTGTCCAAGAGCTTATACATTTTTAACAAAAGTGAACAAAACATGGTATAAGTGAAGTCTCCCCGTAAGACAGAGATACAGATAACAATACAAAGCAAGCTCCTACACTGCCATTAGTTGCATATTAAATTGTACTGACACTGAACTCAAAATTTACCTAAATTATTTAAAGCGTGTAAATAAACATTAGCATGAATTAGAAGACAGTAATAGAAATACAAAAACCTCTAGATGCTATACATGATTAAGCACATAATTTAAAAGATACTTCCAATTTACTAAGTTCAAATCCTTTGTGCATTTTTTCTAGTATACAACTGTCTGCAAAAAAAAAAAAAAAAAAAACAACAAAAAAAATCCAAAAAACAACGAAACAAGACTTTTTAAAACCTCCTAAATAAGTATCTGCAGTTATCCAATTCTACAAAGTAACAAATTAGTTTTACCATATGCACATTATTCTCTTAAAATTAAGACTAAATGTTGTAGTATTTTCAATCTACACATTTATCTTTTAAAATTACACGTTTATTTTCCTACAGTGATTGCCTTGCTATGAAGAGAATATCCTGACTGAGATAAGGCTGCATGTAAATGTTTCCCATCAGATATATATGTTGCTGAAATTGAAGGTGATGTTATACCTGTATCATATCCAATAACATAGCTATTTAAAAATTTATATCTGAATGTAATTTAAAATGGGATCTCTTCGGAGGTGCACTACTTACAGCTACATATTTGTTACAGCACAGTGGGACTGCTGTTATGATGCAGCAGTATGCAGGATTTCCTTTCCCAGTAATTCTAGTATTTTGACATGGGGTGATAAAAGCAAATACACTGTGTTCACTTCTAAGCAATTTTACACTCCTTCCTTTCCTTGAATCTTTAAAGGTCATATATACAATAAACAGTGTTTATATTATGGACTACTTTGCCTTTCCACTAAATCGATTCTTCTCCTAAGGCATGAAAAACACTAAACTGCTATAAGTAAATTGATCTGTCCTTAATAGCCTTTATTAAACAGTGTACCCTTTAAGTAGCCACACTTTCTGAAATGCCACATCAGTGCAAAGCTATCTTAAAAGCAAGAAAGCAAACATAACATTTTCTGAAATGGCAAGCTATTATGCACTACATGAACTACAAAACAGGAAAAATACTTTTAGTGAAGAATGACTGACTTATACAGTAAATGAAATAAAAGAATTTAACTGGTATTTCACAATCAAGGTTATTAAATTGCCTAATTTACAACAACTGGTAAACAACTTTCTCATTCAAGAACAAGCTTTACAGTTTCATCTTTAGTAACGATGTGTAAGAAAAGAACATCAAAACATCTTTACAGATGCAATAGAAACATATTTTCTTTTTCTGCCAGATGTACAGTTTAATAAAACCAAACGGGTTACTGGAATCACTTTAAAGCACAAATTGATTGACTTTCAATTGATGTAATTTTTTTCTTTGATTTATAGTCTAAGTATTTTTTACAGTTCATTCTCCATCTTCTATAGGTACACATGGAAACATGAGGTCAGAATCAGAAGAAGTTTACATTTTCATAATCTTCTCCTAACTGACATAACTTAACAATCAGTATCACTTCAAAATAATGCAGAAAGCATTCTGTAACATTACCGTGTAATGGGCAGTACCTTGTTCATAGCAGCATGTACTAGTACACTGTTTAAAACACCAGTGGATCCATTTTTGCACTTTGTTTATCCCCACTGACTGACTTTTAAAAAGGTCCTTGTAAACACATAGGACCTGATTATAATTAATATTCTGTTTCTGACGCACAATAACTGCTAGGTTTCTGAAGCATTTGAGTTAAGAACAAAGCCTAGCCTATTTATGCATACTAACTACAAACATGAAATGAAAACACATTTCTCACAATAGGAAAGTAATAATTAACCTGCACGAGCTGCTGTCCGATTCATTTTCTTCTTCACTTGCTCTATCATCTGTTTCTTGTCTGTCAAGCCAACGTGCACCTCCACAGTCTTCTGCTGAGAATTCAAATGTAGGGATTTCTGAGGTGGATGCCATTGGCCAAAGAGGTGAATTCTGGAAATCCTGTTGGCTGGACCTTCTGTAACCAGCTGATGTTAAAGGTAAGTTACCCAAATTTAAAAACTTCCTGCCACCCGTTGTTACATTTTGTCCTCTGTTCCAGAAGTCTCCCTGATGGTTTTCAATTGCAGAGTTCGGGGCTGATGCCTGATGACCAAACCACCTCCATCTGATTTTTAAAATCTGCTTCACGTCAAACTCTTTACGAGAACCAGACATTCTTAGTGAAAGCCAGTGATCGTCTAGGCAACAGGGTAAGAAGCAGCACACATAAAAGATTTGTGCACCCAACCAAGACAAGAGAAACACATGCTCTGCCTGTCTGTGGCAAGCAGATTTTCTACAGAAGGAGGGGAAAAAGCATTGCAATCACACAAAAAAGACTTCTTTAACGGTATGTCGTTTGAAAATAAACAAAGGGCAACCGACAGTGAAAAACGCTGACATAAAAGAGGAGGTGAAACAATCACTTCCATCAGGAAAAATGCTAATCACTTCACCCTAAAAGCTCTGAGGTCGTTTCTGTTTCTGCCTCTGACCATTACGTTTCAAAAACTCTAAACAATATTCATTAAAGCCCTTTCAAGAGCTAAATACCACCCCCTTTTCTTAAACCACAAATGACAGCAAACTGCAATTTCTATACTGAATCTTACAATCTGTTTCTTATTCTGTTAACTCTTGCTACTATAGAGGGGAAAAAATGTAAAAATCAAATTAAATTCCTTCTACACTGCTAAAAAATAAATTTATAGAGAAGAATCAAAACCAACTCAAATTTATCTGATTATGCTGGGGAAAAACTGAACTGTAAATAATTCTTTTTCCATTACAGGACATGAACTAACTTAAAAAGGACAAGAACAGCCTCGGAAGGCTCAAGGGACTAGTAGCGGAGGCTATAAAGCCTTTCATCTTGATGTGCTTTGATTCAAATCTAGGTCTGCAGCAACCAAAAATTTCTATCTGAAATGAGCTAATGGTTTCCATTCACTTATACATCACTAAAACAGAAAACAAGAAAAAGCTCATCACTGCAAGGCACCAGACAAACCCCAGCAAAATAAACAACATAAGATGACTGCTCAAAAGGCTTCTTTCTAATCTTATACTATCAACTGTTCCACGTCAGGTTAGAAGTACTGTTATGGAACAGAGATGCATACTTTTGAGACAGAACTCCCTCTAGGACTGGTAATTTATATAACATCTTAAAATGTCCAGCAAAAGTTTTTATTCAAATGAGGAATGGCCATTCCTATGAATGGCTTAGAAAGCCTAAAGCACAAAATGCACAATGACCAATTTACAGTTCCCATGAAAACCAGCCTATTTCCTCTCTGCCACAAGAAGCTAGTTAGGTATAAAATGCTGAGATTAATTTCAGTCATGTGCAAATTGTAATAACAAATTTAGAACAAAAAAGAGGTACTGGATTTTATCAGTCCTTGGTACAGAGATCTATGTTTTCAAACTTCACAACTCTGTTAGTCTGTTCAACTCTCCAGGATACATACACAACAAACTTACAAAAAGTGCTTCTTTATTACCCTACAGTTTTCAAAAAAAAAAGTGGAAGCCACACTCTCTCAGATGGACATGCATGTATTATTTAAAACTGGCTATATGCAGAGTCCACATGAAAACATAAGCAGTGCCAAATTTTACCACCCAAAACCCAAACACTGTTTTAAACTCAGTGCCAGGAGAATATCATGCTATTTTCTGAGGAAACACAATGCTGAAAGTGCTAGTTTTAACCTGGAAAGCTCACCTGTCATTGCCCAGAGGACAGTTACATATCTAAGTGCTTCTCACAAATGCAAAAAGCATTTGAAATGAGCAAAAGCTCATTTCTATAGGAACTGCATTCCAGCTGTTTCCACAGAGATGCATTTCAGAGTGTGTACCTAGCTGGCATTCTGGATTTAATTTAAACACAGAAAGATAGGGAAATATTTAAGAAAGGATCAATATTTTAACATATTAGCATGAAAATTGTATGGCTGTTTAACCAAAATGATATGACATGCAGACCCCACTCTCATGTGGTACACATACAGCTAATTATTAAACACTTAATTGTAGTGTTCAAATACCATCATTTGTGTAACTGCAAGTTGAATGGAACTGGAGTAAGGCTTAAGAAGTAAAAACAAAATGGCATCTTTTTATTTATCCTCTCCTTCTGTTTTATATTGGTGCTGGGTGTTCATTGAGGGTGAAGAAATAGGACAAACAACTGGTGTATTTGTTAACATTCACCAAACCACTAATATTTTAATTATCCGTCCAACTATAAAAAGTAAGCTTTAAATACCTTTATTTCTGCTGGTACGGTAAATCCATTATACATAAGGAGTGACCTGGATTCTCACTCTTGTGTAACAGACTCATTTAAAATTCAAGCTGTCCCAGTACTAGTCTACTAAGACAGTGGCAGATTTGCGATTCTAGTGCTTTTTCAGCACTTTTCATTGATTTACTGGCAAAACCAGCCCAATTACTGCCTTTCTTTGGCTGTGAAGCTATGGGCTCAAACAGAGATTAGAAAATAAATGTGCTGTAGTTTTAACAGACCAAACCAGAAAACTGTTTTCTATTCTCTTTCATTTTTCTAGATTAAAGAAACTCTTGCTCCTCTACACACTATCAAAATTACAGTTCTAAGACTGACTGCATAAATATCTAAAATATTTCTCTGTTTCATAGGAATATTTGTATTATAGATGACAAGATAAGACAAGTGACAGTTAATTCTTCAATTTAAACTGACAGTATTTCTCAGAAATAATTGAGGGCCTCTTGTTCTGGACAATCTATGTTACTATGAATAATGTGATATCTTTTATCAGATCTCCAGCCAGGAGTTACCAGACTTTTGAGGAGATCTCAAACAGTGGACGGTTAGGATTTCCACTGACTATGATCACCCAGACTTCATTGTTGACATCTCATCTGGTGATTGGTGCTCACAAATCCACCCTCCATGGCCTCCCACCACACATCCTTCTAAAACACTAACACATTTCTGAGAACCTGCTAAAACCCATCCTAGTCAAGCACAGTATACATAGACTTGGCAAGGATTCTGAAATATTTTTCATCTACTAAAGCAAAAGTTTGCATTTATTGATAAAACAACAGTGCTTATATCCATTTTTTCTGACCTTGGGCACTGTTGCAGTTTCTATTTTGTGGTGAATCAAAATAAGATTTCAAATATAAGTACACTGTCACCTTTGAGAATATAATTCTGTTCGTATTAATGAGGTTGTGTAAGCTTACTGTGAAAACAATTTTGAGAACTCTGATTTTTAATTGAACAGATTGATATTCCTTCAAGTGGAACACCTGAACATTTAAGCACATAATTTCTCTTCTATGAAGAGCTTCACAAAGCTATAAATCCCTGCAGTTAGCAGTGGGGGACAGTTTCCCAGCTTCTGGCTTGTGAACAAAAAGAAACATCTATATAAATGCTGTATGTTAAATCTGCAACTGTGTAAATAGGTAACACCCAGAACGTAGCACGACAGCTTTAGAAATTGCCCTTTTCAAAATTTTCAGACAGGTTATCTGCACAGAGATAAAAACCATTTGTTTTTACTAATGAAAAAATTTACTACATAGATATTCTCTGAAATTATATACATTTATTCATACAAGTATTAAAGAAAGATTGCAATCCAGCATAACTAGATACATTTAAACAATTTTAGTCTTAAGCTATTTCTACTGCGTATTTTGAAGGAAGGTGTACTTCATATTTAAAGTGTATCACTAGGAAATATGGAAATATTATTATTTAAATAATAAGATCTAGTGCTTTTGTTGATTGTGATTTTTCCTTTTTCTTGACAAAGGAAATAAAGTTTTCAAATAAGCAAACACGTATATGGAATACTTTTTTGAGGCACTTTTAAGATTTAAATTTCAACACTACTTTTCATGGTAACATTTTTTCTGTCACTACTGTAATTTGGGTCCAAAACCTTTCACCACTCAACTTCAAGGCAATTCAGATATAATATATTCAAGGTATTTAGTGTGTCAAATGAATTTTAAAAGAGGCCATAAAAGCTCAGCTAGTCCTGAGAATATATTAAGGATCCTTTTAAGTGCCAATTAAGAATGTAAGTGTCAAAATAATTACATAAAGTCTTTATTGTGACTACAATAAAGTTGTAGAGTTGTTTTTTGAAAAAAATAATGCTTAACAAAAGTATTAAATATAAAAAGATAAGTTTTAGATATAAGTAGACTCATTAGGATGTGAAAAAACAATGTTGTCAATGTTTAGTGATCCTAGATGTGTATTTGAAAACATAAGAAATGTTCACTGACCATAAGATGTTCATCAATTAATCAAATACAAACTGAAAGCATTAAAAGGCATTCAAAATTTAACACTTTTAAAAATGGGATTTCCAAACTTTAAAATATTAATTTGAGGCATTAAAATAACTGCTCAAAGAAAACCACTATGGATGAACTTCAAACTGCAATTCTGATATACCTATGCTTATGTTAGAAGAAGTGTTAAATATTTACTTTCTTTTTCCTTCCCTATTCCTGTGTTCCAGACCCAAAGTTACAAAAATAGCTCAACAAAGACTTCAGGAAGATTGCTATATTAATGCTTCATGATTCTATAAAACAATAATCACTCCTATCCCAAAGTTTTATATAAATGCAAACACTTCTGGTTCACGGTTATGTGAAAAGAGCCTTGGGTCAGCAGCTATGGCACAGTTCATTCAGAAGAAAGAGAGGAAAACGTCCTACAGCTACTGACTTCGTGTACTTTAATTCATTGTTCTGACTGGCAGAAATGAGCTGTAGCCAAATTACTGGTACTTCATTGCAACTTTCTGCCACTTTGCATTGTACACTTCCCTCCAAACCCGAGGGAGCAGTCAGCTTAACAATAGCATGAAAAGATCTGTACAGAACAACTGCCTGGCTTGCTGTTTATTTTATTCAGCTAAGGATGGGGTGGGGAACAAGAGAGATTTTCACATGAAATACAAGACTACACTGTTAGATCCAAGCTCAAATATCATACTGGTTCACACACAACAGAAGTTGTGATTGAAGACATTTTTATTTCTTTAGGATTAAAACATTAACATTGCTTTATTCAATTAATACTGAAGCATCATCAGGGACTACACCATCTACAAATAAAGCCATAGTGTAGAGCTGTTCCTCAGTAAACAGCACAGTAAGCTTATTCACTCTCAAAAAATTAGTATTCCAATTCATCAGGTCAGATGCTGTTTTTAAGTTAAAATTTAATGGACAACACTGTGAAGGGCCAGTCTCTGAAAACATAGAACCAGTTTTCTGTACTAAAAGGGTCAAGTAGCAACACACAAGGTGAAGACAAGCAAGATTGCCAGTTCATCTACTCCAGGAATACTAGGAGCACCAATTGTAATGGAAACAAGGTAGTCACAAATTTAAAGACAGTAATAGTCCAGCACTAATCATCTCCTTTAGAAATGTCACTGTTAGGAAAGAGTGGTGACAAAAACACTGTTCTGCAGACACTTAAAGACGTCCTGGTGAAAGTAAAGCCATTCTTTAGAACCAGTTTAGGAAGGTATTGCCTAACAAAGTTAAAAAAGACCATAAAGGACAGATTGAAAGATTGAGGCAAATCAAAATAAAATAACAAGTAGATAGTTTCCTTCTGTAGGCAGATCTGCTGGGTAAACTAAGACAATATTTTAACATCTTCCAAGACAGCAGCAGTGTTAATTCACTATGAAGTATTCAGATTTCCTCAAAAACTCACAGAAAGATGGGTAAAGGATAACACTATCAACATTGTCAACAGCAGAGTGGATGTTTATTTGGTAAAAATGACAACTATCCACAGTTCTACATTAAGCACCATATAAAAATCAACCAGGTTAAAAAACACATTAAAAAACCAGTGAAGAAGCAGATTTGCAAGTGATTAGGTAATGCAACATAGTACTCCATGCCAGACTACATAAACTTCTAAGAGAAATACATAGAGGTCTGTGGGCAAAAGGTTTACACAGTATTTAAATGTCAAGCTATGCAATGCCACAGCTACCGAAGCAAAGCACATCAAGACACAGATTTGAGCATTCTAAATGAATCATTTAATACCAAAAAACACCTCAAGAGACTAATTTCTCTCTCAGTGATGACTTCTGTTTAATTAGCAGCTTCAGTTAAGCCCACCCCCCAACTGAAACTTTAAGCTGCATAAGAGATAATATATTATAATATATGATAATATATCTTATTACATATTTATAAAACAAGTGGTGTGATCTTATCTGGAATTCCTTGTATGCAATTGATCATTGCAAGTCAAAAGTAGTGTTGCAGAAAACAGGGTTCACAGAAAGGCAACACACGTGATCAAAGTATAAAACCAACAATAATCACACTAGAAGGCAGAATGCTTTGTAAGAATCATATAAAAATCTGTAAGTATCATGATTAATGCTTATGAGAATCATAATGTCTCATAAATATGAAAAACAACTTCTATTTAAAGAATCAATGTTGGACTTACAACATTTTTAGAACCCAATTGTGCATAACATTGCAGATGTCAAAGAGAAAGTCTTATAGAAATCCTTTCAATATAAAGATTTCTACCACCATTTGCCCACCTGGAGTTGAATCTCAGAAGAGGTATCATAGGCAGCATAAAGGACTTGTGTAGGTACACAGATAACAAAAGAATGTCTAGGGAATGTCTTCTGTCCATGGGCCTGCTGCTGAACGGGGCAGGGCCCTGGTGACACGGGATATAGAAAAGGCTGAGGTATTGCCTAGCAATATCAGCCTTCAGAACTTGATGAAGTTCAACAAAGGGAAGGGTAAAATCCTGCACCTGGGAAGGAACAACTCCACACTGTGGGTCACATAGCAGGACAGCAACTCGCAGGAAAGGACCTGCTGGTCACCAAGTTGCACATGAACCAGTAGTGTGCCCTTGCAGCAAAGAAGGCTAATGGCTCCCTGGCCTGCATTAGGAGTGCTGCCAGCAAGTGAAGGTAGTGATCTTGCCCCTCTACTCAGCTGTATGAGATATGGTCATACTGGGGGAGGAGTGCAAAGAAGGTCCATTAAAATGATGAAGGGCCTGGAGCTTTTCTGTCTGATGAAAGTCTGAGAGAGCTGGGACTGTTTAGCCTAGAGAAGACTCAGGAAGGTCTCATCAATGTGCATAAATAAATATACATAAATAAATAAATGTCTTTCAGGGGTGTCCAGGACAAGAATCAATAGGTAACAACTAAAACACAACATCTAAACATGAGGAAAAACCTTGTCACTGTGAGGGTGACTGACTACAGGTTGCCCAGAAAGGTTGTGGGGTCTACATTGTTAGAGAAATTCAAAAGCTGTCCGGACATGGTCCTGGGCAACTTGCTCTTGGTGACCCCACTTGAGGAAAGAACACAATGCCTTGCTTTTATTACAAACATTGTGACTTGGTGATAGATTTTTCATGTTACAATAAGCTTCACAAAGTTGTAAAAGCAAGATGATTATATTGGAGATGTTAACTAAAGGCTTCCATTGACTTTACTAGTGATTTGGTTCAAGGAAGTATTATCAGGGAAAAAAAATGCAGAACAAATCACAGTACATTTAACTATCCTCTTCACTCTAAAACAAAACTAGTCCACTGCCTGGATCAATGTTGCTTAAAATAGCATGTATCTGAGGCACATAAAGAAAAATATCTTTTCATTCTATACTTGGATACTATTAAATCTCAGGTTAAGCTATGCATCAAGTCACCATGTATTCCTAATCACAATCAGAAAACTGGTTTCTTAGGTTCTTTGTTCTGTCTCCAGTTTCATGTGAAAGTAATCTCAGATTCCCCACTATGATTTATTTTACAAGCTCTTCTGACAACAACTACAGTTCTTCTGCATGTTTCACCTCATGTATCCCACATGTATGCATATCCCTCCCTACCAGGCACCAGAACAGGCAGGACAAGCAAATTCTTTGTCATATGCAGACCAAGAACAGGCAGGCTCATCAGCTGGCAGGTCAAATAGCATTTCTTATTTGGCCTTTCCTACCTACCCATATTTTCAAAACCTTTCAGGAATTTAAGTGCAACAAGGGCTCCGTTCTGTCAGAGTTTGACAGAACTCTGACAGAAGTAGATAGAAATGCTATTAGGAAGAACTGACTAAACCACAAGACATAAACCAAACTTGCCTGGGAACTTACAGACTCACAAGCTGCCTATCTTTTTCTTCTGAGCATGCACAACTGCCTTAGCCTGGGTGGTTACATATCGCCTAAGCCCAGGATTTATAAACAAAGTAAAACAGAAATCAACACAAAAGCTGACTGTTCAAACACAGCTCTGAGCTCCTACCCTTCCATGGTTGTGTAAAACTGAAATGAGCTTAAGGATAGAAGCAACAGTGGCAGAAATCTGACCTTAAATATTAAATCACTGAAGTACTTGCAGAGCTAACTGTTCAGCTATCCTAAACAGTGAACTGATCCCATCTTAGTTGCCTTACCCATGGTTTTAAAGGAACCTCTAAATGTTTCCAGTTCTGCACAGAGAGCAAGAATTAGACACCAGCAATATAAATAAAGTGACAGGAAGAACACAGGGTACTGTTGGCACTCTCAGGGGTATGAGATCCATTACTGAAGTAATATACTCAAAAAAAGGGAAAAATCCTGAATTCAGATTGCTAGACTGTCAGAAGGAGAAAGCATAATTGATAAAAAACAATTATTTGCTTAGCATGTGTTTTTTTTTTCCCATTCTCTCATATCAATTCTAGCCATTTCTTAAGAGAAATACAATGTACTTCTCTTAGAAATTACAAAACTTACAAAATAGTATGTTGTACTATTGCATGTAGATCTCCTCAGATTTAGAGGATCTGCAATCATTTGTCCATTGCTCCTCTTCCTTAGTTTAAAGTTCTAAAAATTAAAAAATTTTGGAACATTAGAATACATTTTATCTATCTACCAGACAAATGCATATGGATCTAAAGAATAACCAGTATAAGATGCTTCACAGCAACTGTCAGTCTAATGGCTTATTCATGCAAAAGTCAAGATAAAACATCTACTCTGCTAACAAGTATGAACTTGCTTGCAAACAATCCAACCATCAAAATCAGTGATAAAAATTTCATCTTCCTAAGAACTTCTCCTACATCTCCTCACCACATGCACGGTACTTATAAACTTTTAACTAATAGGCTAATTCAGCCATATGACTATTTTTATTCTTTACAGTTCAGGTTAGTAAACCTATATGGAGTTGAGTCTTCTCTTACTCTACACCGTGAATATGTATCATATGACACAGCCAGGTGCTGTGACTATTTAATCTGTTTTAAGGCTATACTTTAGCCTCATTTTGACAAGTTCTGTTCTGAGATTGAGGCTAAGTAAGTCCCAGAATAATGTGAACTTTTTTATTTGTAATAAATGATACTACTTCCACCCAAACCAACTCAAATCTCTTCTAGACAGATCATATCATTGTTGAGTTCTTTTCAATAGAGTCAATACAATGTATGTTTGCTACTAGACAAAAGCATCAGCTAAGGCAGTGAGACAAGCCTAGACACATGCATTTTCAAAAAAAAAAAAAAAAAAAAAATTACAAAAACATCCTGTACAATTTTGTGAACAGTCTTCCATTTACCCTGATAATCTGATGGATGCTTTTGGAAGAATCCAAGTTACCACTCAAAAACTTTTTTTGAAGTATATCCAGTTGTTATGGAAGACACCAGCATTTTTAACATCAGTTGCACTTAGAACTGCCAGAAAAGGTAATTAATTGGCAAAGTATTCCTCTCAACAGATCGAAATCAATAATCAACTTTACAGAAATTTGTCCTCTGGAAAAATGCCAGCCAAGTCTACAAGACATAATTAAAAATCAGCAGCCCTGCTCAATAATTAGTCATTCTACCTTGCAGTAAGTGTGAATAAAGACACATCCCATAGTTATCAACCTTTTCAGTTTCTTCTCTTTGTAGTACATTTTTGGCATTTGTTTCAAATCCCTTTCAACTTTCATGACCACTGTAGAAAGGGTGCAGGTCAAGTCTGCACAAATTCTGACAGCCTGGAGGAGGTTGGCTACTTTGGTAGGTGGAGCTACCACATTTTGAACTACTGCAAAGTTGTGAAAATACAAAGCCTGCTCACAAACTAATTTCTGAGGAACCTTAGCAGTTCTTATAATTTTTTAAGCTCAAGAAAGTGTTGATATCATCTGTGGTGGAAGCTACCAACAAGGATATGGGTTGACTGAAGGAAACAATGTGACTGATCATGACACGAACAGGGAGAAAGATCATCTCTCTTCTGTATTTGTATCACATGAGTAAATTCTGAAGGAATTTATCAACATTCCCAAAGCAGAGACATCTCACAGTTGAGAAAGTGAATTTTTTTCACTTTAGTGAAACCTAGTATTTCTAAATTAATTGGATTGCTTTTGTCACCCTTAGCACTTATTTTTCAGCAGTATTTTACTATATAGAGAGTTCAGATAAAGCTAGATTCTTGCATGTATTCGTGCTTTCAACATTCTTTGATCCTTTTCCTTTGTGCAAATGTCAAAGCTACTCCCTTTGACAATTACTTCCACTTGGAACAGTTTTACTACTCTGCTGCTAAAAAAATGAAATAAAGTGAAACTCAGTCAGTATTACTGAGTGATGAGATTTGATTGTGCATTTGGTGGGCCTTTATTCATATTAATTACTACAAAAAGCAGTATTTTCTCTAACAGACTCTGTATAAATTTTCCTGTTTTTCCTATAATGATTACAATATGCAAAGGCTTCTCATGCACTTTGAAAATACCAAAATTGAACTTTACAGTAATGCTGACAGTCTTCTACAAAGCATGCTTTGATAAAAAGCACAAGTGTTGAAATCACATAAAAATGGTCCAAACACTAGCATGTGAAGCCCACAAAAACAAAGTCATTGCTGCTTATGCACACTTGCCAGAAAGAAGCCCTTGCAAGATGTGTTACATTAGACAAAAAAAAGGATGAAGTTTCAGGTGAAAGGAAGAGTATGTACCCTTGTGGGCTAAAATCACATTCCTTGTAGCATAACTTACTGTTAGAACTGAGTAAATGCAATACTTACCTATAACACCAGAATCATCTCTATTTGTTCAAAGAATCATGTAGTTCCATTTGTCTTCCTCTTTCCAAGAAAAACTGAGGTAGCAGAAAAAAATCTAGAGAAAGAAAAATACAAGTAAGAACCACCCACTGGAGGGGAGGAAAAAAGGAATAATCTCAAAAGCAGATTTCCTACTCTGTTCAGATAGAACTTCTTTCAATTTGCTTTGGGATTCTTACTGATAGGAAGATGCTAAAAGTGTGTCACTGCACAACTGTCACCTTAGCTCCTTCCACAACTTCAAGTTACATAACCATCAACAAAGACTCACAAAAAAGAGTGGAAATTAATATGAAGTGTGAATATGTAAACTCTCAAGAAATACTGTTTTTTAAAGACATTACCTCTTGAAAAAAAAAAATAATAACCTTAGTCCACTGCCACACTTATCTTTGATTCCCTTCCCTGAAGGGAAAAGCAGTAAAGAACTGATCTGCCACGTGAAGCACTTAAGCTGAACACTAGTGCCAAAGAATAACACTGACTGCACTGGTGAATAAAGCCAGGTACCACCAGTACACATGCTTCCCTAAATGGAGCATCTCTATAAAAATTCACATTTACTGTTACAGTGGTTCTCAACCCTTACCTATTTACACGTCACAAAAAAGTTTCTTACCAAAGTTAGACTCTGCTCAAAAAATCTAGCCTGCTGAAATAGTATGTGTGTCCTTTTGGCTTGGCACCAAACAAATTACTATATGCACTTTGAAGTGAAAGAAAGTAGCCTTACATGATACCTGCATGCATAATGTGATACCTAATATGTAACCTCCCATGGTCTGATCTTTCTTACTAGCTTCCAGAACCTTGCAGGTCTCTGAAGGGTAATACCACCTCATTCTCACATCTGGAGCACATAAGCTCATCTCTGCCATATGACTTAAGGCCACACAGCCCAATAATACTTGTGTCTATGGGCAGCATTGCCTTGCTGCTAACTTTGAATGAAAGGTTCTGTTCTTATGACAAAAAGCAAGCAGTGGATAGTCAGGTTTGTAACTTCTGCACTTTTCTACTTGGTAAGACTGCTGTAAGGAAAAGCAATTTAATTGCTATGGAAAGAGGAAACTGTAAGAATTTTGTAAGGGAAATGTAAAATCATACTATAATTTCTTAAGAGGTGTAGCAACTCCCAATATTGGGTCATGTTATGTCTAATTAGGTAATCTTCTTCACCACATCACGAAACACTGAATTATATCAACAAAACCACAAGACATAAACATAAGCAAACAATAATATTTTTAAAAGCATGGGTGATACAAAAGTCCAGAGAATTGGAACAAGTCCACCAATATGAACTGTGATTGGTAGCAACAGCTTGCAATTACTGTGTGACCATAATGGTCTAATGGAAGATTTTCTTCATCTTCACTCAAATTCTTTTCTATTTTAAATTAGCAGTTACTGCATTTCTGTGAAACACAATGTGTTAGTCTACTGCCATGGTATAAACATGCTGTCTTCGGTAGTGGACCTGCCCATGCAGAGGAAATTACTGAGGGATGGATGGTTCAATGAAGTTCACACGTGGCAGAAGAAAACACTATTTGACTCAGATTAGGTTTATTATTTATTATTATTATTATTTTCATTTTATCCTGCAATATGTTCCCTAGCATTGTTCAGCAAGAGGAAAATGGGAAAACCATGAAAGGGGAATACAATCTGCCCTATCAGGAACGCACCTATAAAGTTCAGGAAAAAGGTGCCTTTTTTGGTGTTTTTGTTTGTTTTTTGTTTGTTTTTGTTGCTGTTTTTAAATACTAAGCCACAAATGCCCCTGGAAATTCCCAGGCAAAAAGACCTTTATGAGAAATGATCAGATTATTTCTGGCAAAATTGATTATTGCTCATGAAAATACTTCATGCAATCTACTTTTAAAAAGGATCCACCTATCCAGTACATAGTTTGTCTAGATAGAAAAGCTACACCAACATTACCATGAGTTCAAGTTTTTATTCTTGTTTATGCTCACAGAAGACCTGAGAAATAATTTTTTCTTCAAAAGATGACTGTATTTGGAGTTTAGCTCATGCGATTTCATAATCAACTTTTAAGTAAAAGAAACAACAAAGCCAAGTCTTCCCTTTTTACTGTTCTGACATTACTGCCTAAAAAGCCGACCACGAGCCTCGGGCGGCTGGGCTTCGGCTGGGCTTCACGAAGCTCAACCAGTCCGAGCTCAAAGCCCTAAGCCACAAACACGCTTTAAGGAAAAACATAAACCAACAATGTATATAATCAGCAGCTGTTTGATGTTCAACACTTCTTTTTGTTCCCCACGTAGTGAGGCGGCAGTCAGTCACTGCTCTTATCTGTTCGACCAGTCTCAAATTTAAAAAAAAATTGTTTTCCACTATTTCATGCTGTGATCGTGAAGGTTAAGACACACGGGGTTAAGTCCCCGAGAGCTGTGTCAGTGCACTTCTACCAGGTCTCCGCTCTGACCGCTTCGGACCGAACCGGACACAGCGGCTGCCGTCTCGCCGAGACCAGACCCCGCGCCGTGTCCCGCCCCGCCGCCCCCGCCCCGCCCCGCTCGGGCGAGCGCCGGTACTGCCCCGCCGAGCGCCGCGGCTCCCGCCGGGCCCCGCTCAGCCCGGGCATCGGGCATCGGGCATCGGACACCGGCCCCGCCGGGCAGCGGCCGCAGCGCCTCTCCGCAGCCGGCCGGCAAGAGGGAGCCCGGTGGCGGTGAGGGCGAACCCGCCCCCACCCCTCACAGGCGCCGGTCCTCGCCCTCCTCCTTCTCGCTTTCTCCTCCCCCTCCCGGCAGCCGCGGCCCCCTCCCCTCGCTGCCGAGCCCCCACCGCCCTTCTCACCTCTCACGGTCCGGGAAGGGGGCGCGGCTGGGAGGGGGCGGAGAAAGAAAAAAATCGCAAGGAAGGCCCCAGCACCCTCTCCCGTGCCCTCTCCTCCCGCCCCGCCCGGCGGCCGCCAGCCCTCCCGCTCCGCCGGGAGCCGCGGGCACTGGGCGCTCCCGCCCGCCGCTCTCGCGTCCCCGCGGCCCCGCTCCGGCCCCTCCCTGCGCTCGGGCGGCCCGGGAGGGGCGGGGCCATGCAGGGACACGCCCCCGTCCCGGGCCCCGCCTCCTGCCCCGGGGCGGGAGCGGCGCGTGGCCGCGGGTGGCGGGCCGGGGCCGCTCCCCTCCCCTCCCCTCCCCTCCCCTCCCCTCACGCTGCGGCGCCGCCCACGCCGCGCGCCCCCTGCCGGCGGGGCAGGGCAAGGGGCAGAGGAGGCGATGTCCGCCTCGTCCGGTCCCTGGGTGTCTTTGTCTTTCTTCCAAAAGCACAAAGCCAAACATTTCCGTAGCTGCCCTCTGTCCCGTTTAAGTGAAATAAACCTGTGGTAATGCACACCGCAGCCTTTCGCCTCCTCTCAGGACCCTGCACTCGGTGCTGAGGCAGCCGGTCCTAACCGCCTCATGTGCAAGCACATGCAGCCTTTCCTGCCCTCGTCACGCAATGCCAGTGACCGCTGCCATCCAGAGGTTGAATAATTTTCCAAATTAATAGACTGTGTGACGGCCAGATGCACCTCCAACTGCTCAAACTGATTTAAGGGTGCAGCAGGCCATTGCCGAGGCGTGGCGGTGCAGGTTTGATGCAGTAATGAGATCCACAGCCATTACCGGGCCTCATTCTGCATGGAAATACGGCCTGCATGGCCGTATGCTTTGCCTGACAGTTCTCATCCCTGCTGGCATTAAATGACTGAGCCAGTTTTAACTAAACTTGGCAGAAGGATGGAAGTTTCAAAGATGCTAGTTGTTCCAGCTGTGTAAAAATTACTACCTAGGTGGAGGGAAGATTGTCCCCAAGAAAGAAAGCTCATGTTTTCCAGGCCGATGTGTGGCCAAGCCACACAAACAAACACACACACACACTTGATTAAGCCAGTTCATACACACACACACACAGACACACACAGACACACACAGAGAATTGCCCGAAGGTAGCAGTGTCTAAAGTTTACGGTGTCCCTGAGGAATGTGCAGACAGATCATACATGGGCACTCTGAACTCTGAAACAATACTAAAATCTGCCATCACAATAGCCCTAAAATAGATATGCCCCATCGGCTTACTGCAAAGTTCTTGGAAGGCGCCTTCTGTAGCATCTGATGCTCAGTGTATTCCACAGGTTAATACTGTATCAGCCTGAGCTTGGGTGGAATCCTATAGGGCAGTATCTATTCTGACCTTGGACACTACCATCAGTGATGATAATCTGTATCAGAAAGAGACAGATACACATAGTACTTGAAAAGTCCTCCTGCTGTTTCCCAGTATTTTCTCCATTTCTTCTGGGCAGAAAGGATGGGTGAACACCGCACAACACTGAAAACAGGAAAATGTAAGTAACGGATATGAAAGATACTTAAGGGGCAATTCAAATTAGCAAAAACAAAGTAGAGCTAAATTCCTAATGGATGATATATAAATTGCACAATTTTTTCCTTTTCAACTCATACCTATGATTTTTTGTATCCTATTGCTTCTATTATACCATTCTGTCAAAAAATCAGAGTTCATTTTGCTTTGATTTCATTGCTTTCATTGCATGAAAGTGCTACATTTAAAATAACATATTAAATTTATATTCACTACAGCTTCATTAGGACTCTTTCTATAGAATGAATACTGTATTTGCTTCCACTTGGCTTACTCATCTTCTGAGATAACTAGATGACAAAAAGAGCATTTTGAGTTTTTCAGGCATTTCTTATTTTAATTTCAACAGTATTACTTCATTTGGGTAGTAGTCAATATTTAATGGCTTGTGGGAAAAATACTTCAGAAGACATTTTTCTGAATTAATGAAATCCTTTATACTGTATAATCCTTTATACTATATTTAAGTCAAGTTGTTTGTTTTTACATATGTATTATTCAGAGTAGTTTTATTCATGAAATTTCAGAAATGTTCTTTGCAGTCTCATCTATAAGAAAAATGTATAGAATATCATGGTGGTTGTCAGAATTAAATACTTCACTTTTAACTAGAAAGTTTAGCTGAAAAATTGTGACTATGATGTATCAAAATAGCAATGGCTCTATCCAGTCTTCTTGTGGCGTAAGGAATAGTAAAATGCAAACTGAAGCCACTTGACAGATTGGCAACACATCTGTCATCTTTTAAGAATACAGCATCAATGATAATATGAACAACTCATTCTCAGTTCATTGTACTGAATATATCACTGATTGCCAGATCAAAAACTTTAGATTGTAATGATCTATAGTCTATTAAAGTCTGAAATATTGTCTATTGCATAACATTATCTTCCACCTAGCCACATGCAAATGTATATAAATAAAACAATAAAATCCCCATAACTGACTCATGTGGTTCTGAATCATTTTTATAATGAGGGCCTGACTCATTTTTTAAAAATCTTCTTGTCCAAATGAGAACAAAATTCCTTCACAAAGATAACTGATTTACTGTTTAGCAGGTATATGAAAGTGGTTATTAAGAGGTTCTTAAAGCAAAATGTCACAAACATCTAAAATAGTTGCTTTTTTTTTTTTATTTTCATTGCGGTACATGAATTTTATCTTGAGCACATTTGAATGAATCATCCTCATCTATGTCCATGTAAGAACAGAATGTGGCTTTCTGCAAGTTAATGCAGTGAGAAGTGAAAAGGAAAGTCATTATAAGAAAAGGAAATGAATAGAAGTTATTTTGCATGATGTCTGCACTAAGTTAAAAGCTAAACCAGGAAGGAAGTTGCCACCACTATGCTAGATGGGAGTGCTTCAGTGACATGTGCTTGCTTTTCAGAAAACCAGTAGTCTTCAGATTAGGACTAGGAATAATTACCGTGTTTATTTTGTGTTTACCTGAATTTTTCAAAATCCATGAAGGTGAGTGATCAGCTTTCAAAAATCACCTTTTATTTATTCTGAAGTCTGCAACTGAAAAGTTGGCACATGCTTTCCTAAAAGCAATGGTTAGGATTCTGCACACGTGTGGAATTTGCAAAGGATATAGACTCTTTTTGTTAGATTTTTTATTGACAGAGTTAATGATATGTGGTAATTTGAAATGAGTTTGTAATTCATTTACATACACTGCAGAATTTTTGGTAACTATTTCAATGCATGTATTTTTATGGCCTTCATAATGAAGAAAGTAGTGAAAATGATAATGTTCTTTTATAGCAGGTGCTCATGTCTTCAAAAACAATGTTTTAGAAGTTTTTGTACTTAAATGCTGTAAAACTTTGTACAATTACTATCTGGCAATGAGATGCTGACTGTGAAAGAGATATGCAATGGTAACCTGAGAAAAAGTAGAGCAGAATGGATGTAATGGAGTAAAGCAAATCTTGTAGCATAAATGCCAAATACTTCTTCGTGATCCTAGAGGCTGATACTGAATTTAGGATAAATGCAAACTATGCATGTGTGCAAATTACCCGTTCAGTGCTTTTTAAAAACTTCATGAGTAAATTAAAATAGTTTTGTCACATCCATTCCTAAGAAAGCTTTTGAATAACTAAGTATCATAATAAAAAGCATCCCTTTGACAAAGAGTGTATTCTCAGGCATCTTAACATAATTTCTTTATGAAGCATATAATTTTCTGAAATAATTTAGTGTCAAAATATTCAGATTAGTTTACTAGTATTTTTTTTTCATTAACCATAAAGAAAGACCATATCACTAATTAGAATATAAGTATAGATTTTTACAGTTTATAAATGAACAAACTTGGTAAGCTGTCATAAGTTTTGAATATCATAACTTTCATAGTTCAGTTTAAGATGTTGGAATAATTAATGTTTTACCTCCATGCAGAAGTAAACAAAGTGTTTGGTAGCACATATTATCCAAACAAACAATTACAGGACTATTACCAGAAGGAAACATTAACCTTAGTGTCAAACATCAAAGAATAATTACATTTTTCCATGATAATTTTTCTAGATTGCTCTTATTGGCCATGCTTTAGGCTGCAATAGTGTGATCACTGCAATTCTGTCTTAATCACAGCATGTCTAAAATAAGATATTGAAGTATATGTGCAGAACAGAATTATAGTTGGAGCAGCACAGATTTATATTTGGAAAATTAGAATTATTGCTGCATTTTGGATGTTTTAAAAACTGAATTACTATAGAACAGACTGTGTAATGATGTCTGAATTACATTAGAAAGTAGATATGTTGAACAATTTATCCAAAATCTCTAAGGATTTTGGTTCTCTAGTTCATCAAAAACCTTCTGTTGAAAACCGGTTTTATTTCAAATTTTGTGACAAACCTAAAATGTACAGAATTTTTTGTAACTGTTTCAAATTGCTGGTTACACCATGAGACTTCAGCAGACAGAGTTGTTGGAAATCTTTGAGATGTGAAATATAATCACTGGCTCTTCCTCTGCGAGTTCCTAAATGAATGGCAGAAAGCTCCTAATTCCTGGATGTCTTATCCCAGGGGAAGTTCCAGCATTTACTTTCATTCCGGAGAGGGAATAAAAATTGAAATTTACCATTAAACAAAAATTTAGGGGGAAATCAATTTGGAAAAAAAAAAAAAAAAAAGCCTTTACATTTTTTTCAAAAGAATACAGTTCAGCATTACCAGAAGTGAAATGTTTCCTTTCTGTTTGTAAAGCAACCCACTCACTTGGTTACAAGTCATTGAACCTTTAAATTACACTGATTTAGAGTAGGAGGTTATCCTTTTGGGGTCTGATGCTTTCAATCCCAGTCCTATCCCTTGGGTTCTGCTACTTGCTGGAGTGTATCTCCTTTAATCTATCAGTTGTGTATCCTCCAGCTTGTACTGTAGGTCTTGTATCTCTACAGTATCATGTGGAGACTCCAGCTTCCATAAGGAAGTGATAAAAAATGCAACTGTACACACTGCTGCTCTCACTCAGAATACTGCAGATCAAATGAAAAAGAGTCAAACCCATGCAAAGTGAATTATATGTGATTTTCTTAATGTGAAGCAAGTTCTTTATAAATTTTGATCTTCCCTGTGAATAATTTTATTTTAATGGATTTGGATTTTATATTAAAAACCACCCTGTAAATAGAGGTTTTATGGAAGAATTTAATAATTACAGAACTTCTTAACATTAAGCATGTGGTTACAGATCTTTGAATATAAAGCAGTTTCTGAGAGTTACTTTGCACAGTTTCATTTCAGCAATCCTTTTTTAGTATTCGGGCTGCCTGTGCTCAGATGTCACAAAACCCTTTCCAAATTTCTAGAGTGATGTTTACATTTGGGAGGGTGCTTCCCAGTCCTGCAGTAAGGAGCAATGACTGCTTTTTGTCTGCCATGTAAACCACTGGGAAAGTGTGGCGTTGTTGCAGCCCTTCTTCAAGTGTTCAACAATCTATATCCTCCTTAGAAAGGCCACAGTCCTGTGACCTGGGAAAAAACGAAGTTTGTTTATGCTAGATTGTCATTTGATCGGCTGTCTCAGTAGAGACCTTTCAAGAGGATGGTAAGCACCCTCCCTAACTCAACAACATTTACAGCTTTTGCACTCAGATAACAGGCCTTTTACACACCTACAACGTGGGCCACAGGCAGCTCTGGAATCTGTTTAGCCATTTGTGAAGTTCAAAATGGACTTTGCAGTGCTGAACACGCTGTCTGTCACAGTCCAGTCAGGAGATTCCCAAGTCCATGTAAAGATTTCTTGGTGAAAAGGATATGTTAGGGAATTATGATTAGTTGCCCTTGAAAGCTGTAGCAGTGGTTTTAGACTGGTTGCCCAGATGCCATGGCTTGCCTTGAGAGCAAATAAGGAGAGTAAGCATTCACTTCTGGCTCATCTCCACAGACAAGTTCTACACAAAATGCCTCTTTCAGGTAGAAGAATTTGATCTCAGAAGCCTGCTCCATGACCTGTTGTGTGAGTCAGATTGTAAGCATTTCAAGGAAAATTCTGTGTCTTGCCTCAGGGAAAGATCAAGCCCTAAATTTTGTCTGATATTCCTTTTTATATCAAAATTAACTTTTTCTTACCTGTGTGTTTTTAATTTCAATTTATTATGTTTTATAAGGAGTTTATGACTCTCTGATGTAGTGTTAGTAAAGGGAAGATAATTGACTTTGACACTGGAGTTTGGATTTTATTTCTGTATCCTGTCTGGAATCTCTTACTGAATCATTTCTGAGGTCAACCTGCTGCTCTGTGAGTGCAGGTGGCCAGTTGAAGCCATCAGAGTGCAGCTGAGCACTGAAGCAACTAAAGGCTATATTTTGCTCTCTATACATAAGGATTTATGATCACATTGCTCCAGTTGCTCATAATGGGAGTTAGATACAAAATTTTCCCTTTATAGAGATGCAAGGGTACTACCAGAATTGGAAACATAGCTATAAAACCATAGGTTAGTGCTGCATCAGCTCTGGGAAGTGGTTATTCATAAATACATATTTCATGTTGGGGTCACACAATTTTTTTTTATTCTTGAGTTTTTGTATCTGAAAAAGTACTTCAAAGTTACTGAAAAAGTTAGGCTCAAAGTTAACACAAGTAAAAATTTGCATTATAAAGCTCTACTGTAATGTGGAAGACAAATCACACTCATTTATAACTGTGTGGTTTTGCTGCTTGCCAGAACTGCATTAATGTACTCTAGCTATGGTACTTTGATACTGAAATTTGACTATGAATACCAAACCCAAAGGTCATAATTAAAATCCACGTTTGTTGACTGAATATAAGAGAATGTGAAGGGTGTGGCTGGAGCATTCAGCAGCATTTCTGTGTATTTTCACTCTGTAGTTTCAATGTCATTTGGAAAGAAAGCTTTCATTCTGATTATAGCTACTTTACAACATTAAATGCATTGGAGTGTTGCAACTGCACTGTTCCAGGTTGAGTTCCCTCTCCAAACAAGTTTTCTCTTCTTTTGAAGAAGCATAAATGTGCTTTCTCTTCTTGTGAAGAACAGTCAAATTGGAGCAGCTTTGAAACAGGAATGTGACTAGATACCATCAGAAATTCCAATTACTATTACAAGAGTTTTAATACAATTCAGCAAATAAAATCCAGCATCTAGGTTGTGGGAAGACACTGTGCTTCCTTTCTCTTACATATGATGCATTTAACATCCCATCATAACCCTCAAGAAAAAAGAAAAAAAAAAGCATTTCATCATAAGATGGTTGGAATATCCACCACATGATGCTTCTAGGCACATACTTGTCCATGTGTCCTATATGATTGTCTGACTAATGTATCACTCTTTCTTTTACAGCTAACACTGTAATGGTGTCCTGCATGGATACCTGTTCATCAAGCAACACCACTTTTCCACTTTGTACTTTTAACAATTCTTACAAAAGATCAGTGCAACAAAGAAGAGAAACCCATACTATTTTGCTGAAGGTCATTATAAATAATTCCAATTTCCAAAATATTCCATGTATTTGCCAGTTGTCCTGGAGGGAGCAACAGTCCCACCCTGAACAGACAGAATGTGAATCCAAAAGGGATGTGAATGTTGATCATCAAGGATCATGGTCAATAGCTAAAAAAAGTAAGTAGGATAAGAGAAATACTTAAATTTTAAGTAGCTCATTACAAAATAAAAAACAAGTTTTTATTTGGTACTCAGAAGAAAATTATATGCTCCTGGTTCTCTATGGTCTTTGCAACTCTATGAACAATGGTAGTTTTTAGCTTTTCTTTGCATGGCTAGAAAATGCTGATTTTGTGTCAGATTCTTAGTGGCATTCATTCCTGGTTGTCAGTGAAACATGTTGGTAGCAAGTACTTTCTAAAGTGCTTAATTTATTTATAAGGAGTTCTAAGTACTTTCTGATGATTTTTCAAGCCGAATTTGCTTTTAAATGTCATTATGGAACTCTACATGTAGATTGCTGGTATTATGAAGATAGGTTGTGAGCAAGTATCTGAAGAACTAATTCAGTAGGTAACTATTCCAATGGCAACTATGTAAGAAAAAAACATTTTTGTGTTTGTAGTCTACATTATCCTCAACTGTGTAGTATTAGAAATGGCCTTACATGTTTTATAGAAAGCAGCACTGACTAAGGAACAGCAGTACAGAGGAGAGGTAGCAACACCCTCATCTTTTCAGAGCAGTAGCAGCCCATTCCTTCTGTGCCATATACACTTGCAAATATCTGGAAATCTCTGGAGAAGAGGAAACCTCTTTCTAACATTGTCAGCAACAGGGGCAATAGGCCAAGTCCTGAATATAAGAAATTCAGTTATTTTCCAACCATATATTTTCCTTATTACAAAACAGTGTCTTAACAAGTATGAAAAATAAAAGCTTATATATGGACAACCTCTGTTTTCAGTTATACCTGTACAACTAACACTTTTGACAGTGTTTCTGTTTCTTCTAAACATAGCACAAGCCTCACATCTTGTGTGGTTTGAAGCAAAGCAAGGACCTCCTGCAACTGATAGCAGATAGACAGTGTGTGCACTTCAAATCTCTACCATCATAGGCTTCTGCCTGGGTTCTATCCTTCTCATAGCCTGATTTTTGCCTGTTGCCTTTGACAACTGACAACAAAAACAGCAACAAAAAAGGTGATAGTAAAGCAAAAAAGGGTTATACTTTGCAGGGAAAATGTATAGATAATCAATGCTCTTAGGATCTGTTCAGAGTAACTTTACACATTATACATTTATCCATCTTTTTCATAGTCAGTGATGTAGAAACCTTTATGTTGTTGCAAATGAGACAGAGAATTCACTGTACTTTTTGAGAGTTGTCTCTTGATCTACTACTTGTATAACAGTTTTGTTTTAATTTTTATTTCCAAAAGCAAAAGGCTCACTTGAAGTGAAAACAGAAAATGTTACTTATTTTTATAAATATTTTAATTTCACTACGGATTCCAAGAAAGAAGTGGAGCATAATATGAACTACCTGATGGAAATCTACATCAACAATTCAATAGTTAGAGGACGAAGTGCAGCCAACGAACAACTAAATCATTCTTGTCTCTTGGCAATGATGGAAGACCAAAATGACTGTATGAATATTTCACTGCAATTGAAGTCTTATATGGAATGTAAGTTACAAGGGAGATTCAGAATGGAAATCAAACTAGAAACAATATAATCTTGCAAAAAATCTCAAGTAGGTAGTTGTCTGCTTCCAGCAACCATTTGAAAATATTTAAATATTTCACAAGAGAATACAATTTTGAACATCCCGTATTAAAAAACAATCCATAGTAGACAACTGATGATTTTTATAGTGATTTAAAGCAATTTAGCTGTGCCCTTTTTTTTTTCCTAGAAGAATTACAGTAAAGATCTGTATATTGTTTCTTGCTTAGCAGCAACAGACTCACACATTGCATGTGACAAAACCTGGAAATATAATTTTCCCTTTCCTGATAATGGCATAACCCTGTTGTCTTGGAGGTAAATTTAAAAATCCCTCTTAACTAAGGTGATAAAAGAACCAGGAGATAGATTTGACCATTCTAATGTTGTACTGCAATAGCCTACTATATGGCCTCACTACAGTATGCTTAAAAGATAAATCTTCAGCTTAACTAAGCTTAGTTTTCCCAGAGGACAACCTTCAGCTTTTCATATTTCTCTTTGTGCTGCAAGAGTTTTTTGTCTGATTTCCTGACCATGGTCAGGGCTTCCATTCTGTCTATCTACAAGACTTGTTATTTGGAAGTTGCTGAATTATTGCATTCACTTGGTTTTGCATGGAAAATGTATTTTATGCTGTACATTTGCTGGAAAAAATATGTTTTTTTAGAATTGGATTAATATATGTTAAATAAGTCCAGGGAAAATTCTAGAGAAGAAAGGGCAGTTTAGGATTGTTTTGGTTTTTTTTGTTTGGAATTTTTTAATAAGTGTGTCTAGCCATGAGAGGAGCATAATTTGTAACTTGCCCTGCTACCTTGTGTCAATACTATGAGCTAACCACCCTTTGTTAATACTGTTTTACCTGGGTAGCAGTAATCGCATATTAGCAATGAAAATTAACAATATGTCTTTTTTTTTTTTTTCTTCAAAACAGCTAAAGAGGTGCTCAGGGATTTACTAAGCAAGGCTGATAATCAAGTCATTACGAGCCACTACAAGATGGGGTAGAGTGCTCTTTTTAAAAGGAGCCTAGATTACTGTATAAAAGATATTATTAGTTCTAAATTAGGAGGAATGAGCCGTGGGGTCATTGGCATTTGCCTCATGAGTTCTTGATGGAGAAGATACAAGGGAAGTTGTAGTCTAATTATACTCTTCTAAGTCAGGGAAAGGGAAACAGTAGTTTGGCTATAGTCTGTAATTTGGTTTTTTATGATTTATAGTAACATAGCCAGTTTTTAAAATAGTTATTTGACAGTGCTAAGGTATGAATTAACATGCAGCTGCCAAAGAAGTTTGAAAGGCCATTCAAACAACCGGAGGGGAAAGTTCTTCACGTCATTTCTTTGTTGTATACCGTCCTGACTTTTACAAGTTATTGAACTAAATCCCTGCGGAATGTGGGTGCTTTTCTGCAGCAGCTGTTGTCCAAAAGAGCAGTCTACCTTCTGTATCCAGTCCCACGTGATTCTCCCTCAAACCAACTTTAAAGGAATTCCCCAGAGGGCTCCTGTTGGTGACATTTCCTCACTTTTTTATAAGAAAATTTCTATATGTAGAATCTTGCCTTCTCTCATATATGAAGATGGACCAGGAGGTTAAGAATGCCAGTAGAGGCCAATGTTGGACAGTGGACCACTTCCTTGCATGCTCTATGCAGACAGAGGGGACATGTATTACCCTAGTTCTGCCTTAAATATAAATGTTCATCTTTGAAGCATTTCACTGCCTGAATTGAAAAGTTTTCATTCACTTAGTCATCTGTATCTATTTCAGCCGTGGGGAGATATATAGATATAGATATAAAAATACAGGCAAAAATTAAGCTAAATTCTAGACAGGAAAACCAACATCAAAAACGAGAGAAGGCTGAAAGAAAAAGTCATAATCTCTTTTCTTGTTGTTGTTGCTGTTGTTGTTGTTGTTTTGTTTTGTTTTTATCTGTGGGGATAGGCACAATCCAAAAACCTACCAAGATGGAATATTCTGCTTTTCTCTGCTGCCAGTGATTTGCTGCTTAATTTTCTTTCTTGTACATTTTATGGACAGATCCAATGTGTATGATGAAGATTACTTGGCTCACTATGATTCCACTAGTTTTTGTATTTACTGTTTCAATCGTCATCTACAAAATAGTCCAAGAAAATAAACAGAGCTGTAAGTAATGAATAGTTAATCTGCATGAATTTAAATTTCTATGGAAGTAAAAATATATTAATTTATAATAACAAACTGTTGATTATTACTGTGGCTCAGACACTGATATTTTGATTGTCAAATGGTAAAAGCTTCTTAGAGACTGAAGTACTCAGATGATTGATAGTATCACCTCTCATCTCTTTGGTGGATGCAAAAATTGTGGATGCAAAGCCAAGCTTATTGATGGCAAATTAAATGTGGGGTTTTTGATAGATGATTGATGGCTTAGTGATATGAACTTCTGGTTTCACACTGATTTCAGTAGATGAAACAATTACTGTTAAACTTTGTGGAAGGTTTTAAGCAGAAATCCCAATGACCTGTGTAAGTGAATTGAAATACCCTTTCCTTCCTGAAGATGATTTATTTAGGTCACAGTCAGGAAAAATTACAGGATAGATATGAGGAGTTATACACTCATCTGTCTGTCCTAAAAACTGGCTATTTAAATTCATTGGTGGTATAATCCCATGCATGGCAACCAAGGTGCCACCTTCTTAAGCCAAGAGCTGAATTAAGCCCAGATAACATTCCATCTCTTTGCTATTACTTCAGCAAAGAAAGCATTGCTGTGATTTCTGAACCATCACTATTGACTATTCCAAGTGATTAGAACTTTGCTATGAGAGAACTTGCCATTAGTTCAGAGATTGAAACAATTGTTTCTAGAATATTCCTTCAGCCATGACAGGCTCTTCTCTTGGGATACAGGCTGAAATTAGATTTACAGTATTTTCTCTAGAAATACACAATGAATAAAACAAGAATAAAATTGTAGGAGTACCCTGAGCTTGAGACCTTTGAGCAATCAAGGTAAAAACAGTGCTGGAAATTGACCTCTTGTCAGCTGCTGGTCCTTGTTTCTCTTCCCAAGTCAGAGGTAGGTGGTACCAGGAGCACATTACATACCTTTCATTACTGTGAAAAGAATATTACTTAAGCTGTTACCTGAAGGAGTAACTCTCAGGTGCTTTCCCAGAGACGTTCTGCTTGTGTCAGCCCTGAGCAGGCAGAATGCCTTCAGACAACTGGCATTTAGTGGCTATTGCCAGGCAGGCATGCATTCCCCCTGTAGTTCAGAGGTGCTGAAAGGAGACCCTGGTCACAGGGTTAGTAAACCAAATAATAAGCCATATCCATTCCCCTGATCATCCTTACTGTATGCACAGGTAGTTTTGTAATGAAGGAGCAATAGAAGTCTAGCTTTAATCATACCGGAACAGAAGGAAGAATAGTGCCCACACACAAAATGTTTCTGTGATTTTTTGCACAATGTAAATACTGCATGAATATATTTTTAATGAATAAGCAAAATAATTGCATAATATGTCAAGTTTGCACCCTCCCCACCCCAATGAAAGGAGCTCCTCGCCACCAGATTATGTTGCTTAAAATACATTATATTTTACTTATTGCTAGAACAAATTTCTGAGACTTATTTTATGTATATAAAACCCCACAAAGTGTAAATTAAGACTTTATAAGTGGGCTATTAAGTGCTCTAATTTAAAGGACTTTTATTTGTAATTTGAAAACTACTTATGAATGTTACGTCTCTGATTTTCCATGCTTTGAGTCATAACATTCTATTTTTAATGTAGAACTGTAAGTAGTGATGATTAATGATTTAGTACCTTTGTTCTTAAACATCACTTTTTTATTAAATTCAGGTTTTCAGAATCATCGTGAACACAAACAGGGAGGAAGAGATGCCCTTTTGAGGCTTCTAATTACTATCTTCAAGAATACATTTTCTGCTAATTGAGGAAAAGTGGGTTTATAAGTTAAATTTATAATATGTAATATGTAATTAAATAATAATATATATTATAACCAACATCATTATGTTACTGATAAAAAGACAAGTGCATAAAAAAAACCCCTTAAGGTTTATGTGTATATATTAAGATGCCACCTTTCATTGCAAGTCTATACACTATTTTTTTTTTCAGTGGTGCTCAAAGAATAGAGCAGAGCTATTAGCTATGTTACTAAAACAGCTGTTATGAATTTTTCCAGCCATAATTCAGTTAGTATTTTTTCTCTTCATTTCTGAGCACCACAGAAAGCTGTTAAGAAATGTAGAATTACTCATTTCCTCTTGAGACCTTGCAAAATATTCTGCTAGGTAAGACTGAGACTCTCTGAATCATTAAGCTATTTTCATGAGTGCATAAAATAAAATATCCAAATAAACTTGGTGGAGGTTACAATTGATCCATGACAAAGGCCCTAAACTGGAAATTAATTGTTTTGCCTTTTCCTTTCCACTCTTGTCTCATGAACACTTCCAGAGCTTCCTTTGACATTAACTGTTACACTGTATGCTTGGGGCTTTAGAGTTTTAGATCTCCACTGGCTAGTCATAAAAAAATTCATGACCTAAATAATTTTAACTTAATGCATTTCTCAGTGTTCTCAAAGGAAAAAGATAAAAATAAATTCTATTACATAGAATTGGAGTGAGCCTGTCACCAGAAGGTGCTGAGCCCTGGACTGCAGTCACTGCTGAACAGGGCTAATCACAACAGCTGCACAACCATCTGCAATAAGCCCATTGAGAGCGCAGCATTTAGAGAGCAGCAGAAGGATGGAAGGACTGAGAGTTTATGAACTGGGTGCTGAGGAACAGCCAGAGGTGCCCAGTCCAGCTCTAGCTTTGTCAGGGGTGTGGAACTTGCTCTCAGACTGTGCTTTCCAAGATGACCACTCCACACTAGGAAGGACTCTGTCAGCTTCCTAGGATGCCAGTACACTCCATCCTTGCTACTCTACTGTCAGCAGTGAGAGTCCAAACCTGTACTGAAATATGTACTTTTCTTTAAATCCTTCCAAAATTTGTTCAAGGTACACAGTCTAGAAAAAGGCAAGGAATAATTTGAAAGGGACAAACCTGAATGAAATTTCTAGAAAATTTCATTCAGGGAAATACAAATCATCTGGCCCTTGGTTTTTCCTCATCACCTTATTCCAACACCTTCCTGATTTTTTGAACACTTTCCAAGGTGTTCAACAGTTTAATAATAAGGGGTTTACAAGCTTTCCTTCTAATCAGGGCTGATGCTAACATAAGACATTTTGTTTAAAGCAGATTATAAACAAAGAGTAGCAACATCAATTTCTACTGTTCTAAGAAGAAAGAGCTCCAGACATGCAAGAAGAACTGTATCTGTTACTAAAATTTATCCTTTTCCTGGTAAGTATATAAAACTAAAACAAAATTTAACAAATCTTGAGGCATGAGGAGGTCAAGAAAGACCTTTTAAGACTTTCCTGTCAAGAGATGCTTCCGGTTTCTCTCAGAGTTTCCTTGGTCCTACACAAATTTGATCTGGCTTATGTTAAGGAAACAATTTTTTGTTTTAAAGAAATAAATCTGACAACAAAACTATAAGAAGACTTATATATATCATGTGGGAATGCTTCTCCCAGTCTTCCTAGTGTGTTGCATTAATGACTTTGAACTTTTTAATTTTTGGTCATATTGTGTGCCAGTTTTGAGGTTTGTCACCTGAGTGCTTTGAGTGTGTATGAAAAGTATACAGAGATGTTCATATGTGTATGTATGCTCTATGTGTTTGTTACTCTTGATAAAATTTGCCACCAAAGTGTGGAATGAATGGCTGCAGCAGGACTCAATAAGTGATTTTGCTGGCACTTCATAGCCTATTTCTAGGGTCCAATTCCCACAAAATGCAATTTTTGAGTTTCAGATAGGTAAAAAATTGTGGTCTTCAGAGAGTGTAGTCTGCTTACCACAGATAAATTAAATGGCGTGGCTAAACTCAAAGTTTGGATTCTAGAAAACTGGATTTGGCAACAAATATCTGTGTGAGTGCCAATTACCAGGTGTTGCTGTGAGTGTTACTGACATTGCTCAAAGAGTGAAATGTATTAATACATTTCATGGATCCTAGTTTTGTGAAGGGAGCTATACCTTAAAAAATATTAACATGAACACATAGAATAATAGCTCTGAATAGCAAACTAACCTCCCTTCAAAACAAGAAAAAATACAAAGCCAGCAAATGAAAAGAATGGTTTTAGATATGACTTAAGGCTTAAGTACTTTGCTTTTTGTCTTGTTAATTCTTCGGGAGTAAGAGGAGACTCAATAATTTATGTCTACAACTCAGTATTTCATGGTATTTCAATTTTACCTAGAAAAGAATGAATAGCTTATCTGTCTGAACTCCCCTGTGAGTACAATTTATGCTTCTTGCTCTTAAAGCACTGGCTACCTCTGAGATATATTTATGAGCTCATTATTTTCATACTGCAGGGAAGGAATTACTTTTCTGACATCTTGACTAGCTTCACTAATATCATACCTGTTTAATCACATGTTCAGAATGGCATTTTTAATGTCGTATATCCAAGGCATTTTTGATAAAGGAGTCTTATGGAAATTCAAATCTGGTTTTTGTAGATTTTACTGAAGAGAATGGGAATCCCTTATTGGTCTCTCATTCTCACTTTCAAGTGCCTCCCACTACAATCAATCCATGTAACCCAGAAAGATGCTTTGTTCCATGAACTGCTATAATGGGGTTTATTTTAATATAAAATTCCTTGGTTTCACACACCATAATTTCAGTCAATCCAATCAATTTTACAGTTTATACCAATATAATTTAAAATACAATCAAATCCATATGAAGAATTTATTCTTTCCACAGTTGCTAAGCTTAGGATTTGCTGCCATGATAATGGATTATAAATAGCTACAGATGACTTTGTTGACAGCCCTTGATGATATTTTCCCTATAATTAGAGCATAGCTTGCAATCTTGAAAAAAAATCCACTGAGATCCACTGAAGACAATACAATCACCCTGGAAACACAGTAATGAGTACTTCAGAGGATGTGACAGTACATCATATAGATGAAAAGACATATAGGTACTCCTAAAAGGTTATTTGAAGTTAAGAAATTACAAGGGAAAAAAGAGGGAAGCCTATACTTAGACAATGGGAGTGAATTCTTAGGAAGCTTAGTAAATTACTGGCTTAATGCCACTGTGATCCTACAAAAAAAGTAATTTACAGCATGGATGTTAGTTTTGTGAAACTGTTAGTGGCTTTATATCCATGAATCATTGCCAGTAAGGCCAGTGACCAGAGGGAAGGGGGGAAAATGTATAGAATGTTCTCTAGGGAAGAATTAAATTTACAACCTTCCAAATTCACAATACTGCAAAGGATTAAGCACATATAGTGAGGAGAGGGGAGTTTAATAGCATTCTGTTCATAAATGTTGACTAAATGTTGTCTGGGCTGTAAAGCTAAAAAAGAAAGCACTAGACCTTGGGTTGTACAAAGCACATTTTCTAGACTTCAGAACTGGTCCGCCATTGCATTTATGTATAATAACTGTCCCTTGAATGGTATTAACTGACAAAAAAAGAGTTTCCCTTAAATGCATCCACAAGACAAGGGAAAGAAGAGAGGGTACTTTTTTCTACTGCAAGAAGTAAGTAATTAAGTGGCTGATCAGTATTTACAGACACAGAGCATTTTCATCAAATAGAACTTGATAGTAATAGCACATGGAAAAGAATCCACTGAAGCCACTTCTTTGCTTTGCATTTACTACAGAGAATCTTTGTGAGATTCCCACACATGAGAATTTTATTGCAGGAATTTCTTTGAAGAGCTTTCTTAAATTGAAGAGGCAGTAGAAGAGGTTTTAGAAGAGCTTAATAAATTAATAATGGCAATTAGAAGGACTAGAATGTATTCCCCACAGAGTTTTAAAAGAACTCAAATAGAAACTGCTGAATTGTCATTTGCAGCTTACAGCTTAAATCAGTCTCGGATGCAGATAAAGGGAAGAAAGTTATACTTACCCTGCTGTTATTCCTCTTCCTTAGCCCATTTTCCTTAAACCACTTTGGTACCTCTTCCATTACTTGTAACTGACTAAGTGTAGTTATTCTCATGTAGCTGTATCCTAAAAAAAGGTAATCCTTGGCACATGGCACAAAATTACTTGTTGGGAGCAGGTCAGTGTGTGTGAACTGTATGCTACATTATTAAAAAAAATAAAGAAAGAAAAGAAAAAGCAAGAAGAATTTGCAGAGGAATGAGATTGCATAAATCAGATCATTTAATACCTAAGCTGAATCTGCCTAGTAGGCTCTGGAAGATTCATTAATATAATTAGATGGATTATACTTAAGTGGGAACTTATATTACTAGACTCTTATCACCATAAATTCCCATTTAGACTTTCTTTTCCTAGAATAGGAACAACATTCCTTGTTTATTTTGATTCTATTTTGAATGTGGCATAAGATGTGTTAGGAAAAAAGCTTGCTCTCATTCCTTTGCTTGAACTGGACAATGCAGACAGGGAATCATATTCTTAAAATCATCATGTCATTGCTCTACAGTCTATGTGGGCAGCCTTAGTTCAAGCATAATACCTTGTTCTACATTGCTCAAACAGTATATTCATTTTCAGTGATACTCCATTGGCTCATGGAGTCACAGTTTGGTTCATTACATTTTAGGATACAAATACAGGATTCCTTGACTCAATTGTCTGGCTCACAGTAATTCAAAGTTAATTCTGATGGATGGTAATTTCATAACTCATCCTGAAAGAAGAGCATTGCAGGGTCACAGTGACAACCAGGATTTAGAGAATAAAACCTCAGGCTTCCTGGCCTGCAGTTGTTTCCTGGACTGTTTAGGGTTTGTGACATCCATAGTATTTGATACAAATGGGCTTGACAGCTGTTATTTGCACAGAAGAAACAACAAGACAAATTCCATCTCATTTGAACTCCTGTATTGTTTTCTGTGCTATCCTATTAAAATAATAGTTCCTTTCCCACAAGATTAGAGGAAATAGGGGAAATTCTGCCATATCTCTGATGTGCTGCTACACCTTCAAGTTAGTTGAGATGCTGGAAATAGAAGCAAATGCTGGCTCAGCAGTGTCAGGGCTGACATCCCAGCGAGTTCAGACTTACTCCTCCTTGTATTCTGCAATACATTTTCTTTTTAGCAAAGAAAACAGGCACGATACATCCTCTACAGAAGCAAATAGATGCAAAGACAAGAAAGAGAAATCTGTTTAATCATGGCTAACTGAAACATCACATATTTGGTGGTCCCTTTCAGTTCCTGACATAGCTGAATTATTATCTTTCCCTCTGCAACTTACATGAATAATGCTGGAAAAAGCAAAGCTTCTCATAGTATTCAATATTTAACATAGACTTAAATATTTCTGAAATGCAGCATAACCAAGAAAATTGTAAAGTCTTATTACCACTTTGGAGCTTTTACAATTTTTTTCAGATAAAAAGAAGGATAAAATCTATAGGATGTAGGTAACTTTAGGGAGCTTTTTATAGCCCCTGTATGCTTTCCATAGACCACTGATGCACAAAGGACCTTTTCTCTGCTCATTTTGCATGCATGCAAAACACTGTTACACACAGGCACTGAAGGGGATATCAGCCTATATTCCCATTCTCTCCAAATTTGTCCTGAGGGTCAAACAAGGTCCATTGTTATTTTTTTAAAAACTACTCCAGTCTTATTTTGACTTTGCTTTTCATATGCAGCTGCTTAAGTGTCAAGATCCAAACTCTACTTTTTAATTGCATTTGTAAAGAGAGAAGCCCAAATGATGTAGTCAGTGGAGAATGAATATAGCTAGATATAAGTGGCACAGTTTATCCTCTTGTCAGCTCAGTAGAAACCCATTTGTAGGTTTGCAGAACTAATGGATAGTCAGGGACAGGATGGACCTGGAGTTAAAATACTATTTGTGTTCTACAGCAGTTCTTTGAAAAATGCATTGGATAAACTCTGCGTGCATTTGCCTGACAATGCTATCTCTGCATTTCCTTATCTGTATTCCACTGAGATACTCTGTCGGGATCTGTGTGCTAAAGGCATCATCTCACTTCTTCCTGCTTCTGAGGTGTATGCAATCACCTTTGTTGACAACTGGGTGAGACCCAGTAGCTCTCCCTGTGTGTATGACAAATGAGCTGAGGCCACATCATGTGTGCCTGTGGCAATCTGTGCTGCCCTTATGTGAAAATGAGTCAGGAATTTCACACTCTAAATTTCCATTGTTTTTGCTTAACTGGCCAAATATAGGGGTTTGTATTCTGGGGGACTCGTACATAACCTCAGATTTGCATGCTTTTGGATTTTCACTACAATTTGTTCACAAATTTATTTCACACAAATTTATTTGCCTACCTTCAAACTGCTTCCCAGATAGACTTAGAATCAGCACATTGTAATCCTACTAGTATTAAGAGGAAGTTAAATACCAAACATGGTTAGTATTTTCAGTACTGTCCGTCTCTGTCTTGTGTTCAGATAGGTCTCAATTATTTTCAAACTTGCATATGCAAGTCCAACACTCTGCAGATATATTTGCTATTAATAATATGGATAAAAATTATTTTAACTTTCAATAGTGAAAACCAGCAAACAACAGGTTCCACTTCCTGCACAGGCCACAAAGATACTGCCTGTAATTCCTGAACAAGAGCATTGTCACATGGATCAACTGTAGAAGGTAAGTAAACATCTTACAACCCTGATTATTCTGGTTTGCCTCATATATTTAGAATTAATAGTGTGGATATCTGAACAAAATAAATTATACTTCTTCTAGCCAAATGAATAAGATGAAAAACTGGATAATGTGTTTCGTGAGAGCTAGGTGGCGTGAAAAGAGAATCAATTTTCCTTCTGCTACCAAAAGTGATCTATAATCATATGTGTTAGCCCAATAAACCCTGTGTGTCCCTGCAGACCTTGGTGCAAATTCTTACACCTTTTTTTCTGGTGCAAAATATTGTGTCCTAGACTTCAGCACTGTGCTGACATTTGTTTCTACAAGGGCGGAGGAAAAAAGCAATTTGCAAATTATCTCTGAGAAAAATTCCATATTTGAAGTAAATAGCCTCTTTATGAAATTCCTCAAGCAAAAAAAATTGATCGCTCTGTTGTTTTTACACCAGTCAGAAGGAATGACAGGAAGCTGGTTTCTGTTCAGAACTAAAACTAATCTCCCAGTCCTAACTTTCTGCAGCCACTGTGCTGCAGTAATTGTTTCAAGAATTCCAGATGTAAGGAACCAAATCTTCATAGAGATGTGCAGTAAGAAATATCTCTTCCTGAAAATACTTGTAATGTCTGGAAAAAACAGATGCTACTTGAATAAGTAATACAGACTAATATTTCAAGCGCATAGACCAGATGATGGCTACTTGCATGCATGATATTATTGTGTATGGTGATTTTTTTAGGTTAAAAGCATAAGGAGTTCCTTCTTTTATATTTCTATTTAAATTGGATGGAGTTTTATTGGAAAATCAATATAATGTCTTGCTATCTTTTTATTGTGTTAAAAAAATTTATGTACTGAAGAGCAGTTTGATTTTTGTGCTTCATGTGGAACCATGAAGATGAAATTGCACATTGAGAACAGAGCTAAATAAAAAATTTTGAACAGCTTTGCTGACAGAAGATGAGGTAATTCCATAGTAAATTAATAACTGAGCTAGATAATTTTTTAGTGTTTGAATGAGACTAGCTGGGTTATAGGATAGTATATTATAGTTATTAAAAATACTGACCTCTGTTTAAGTGATTGTCATCCATAGATCTTGTGAAGACTTACAAAGATGAAAAGTTGTTATTATAACTATTTCAAAAATGAGGCTGTCAGGAGACACAAAGTCATGACATGACTTTGGAACTCTGTGACATAACTGAGAGCAGTTCCCAGATCACCTGAGTACAGCTGTTTGCTATTTGGACTCTGTTTCTGACCGAGCAGGTGCTTTCCAGGTCCCATTAGCCTTTCTGTAGGGCAGCTTCTTCCCTTTTTGCAGGGAAGAAGCAACTTAATTGTTTTTTTTTTACTCTTGGGTTAAAAATAAGACATTTCTAGGCTGAAATAGGATGTGCTGCTAAGCAGGTGCTCACCTGTATTCAGTGCCTTCACTTACACAGTACTATGGCTGATCATTAGCATGCTTTGTTAATTCTGTTCTTCTTCCAGGATGTTGCATTCACCTAAAACTCATCTTTTAGAAGCAGGGGGGAAAAGTCATGGCTCATTCCCATACAAATTTAACTTCTGTGTTGCTGGAGGGGGGAGTAACTGTTGGGGTGACCTTTTGCTTTTATTACCTTAACTGTTAGGAACTAAAGGATAGAAAGAAGAGACGGAACAGCTTTTCAGATTTTTGGTTGCTCTGTGAGACAATATATGAGATCCAGGACACTTTGGGCTTAATGATTCCCTTTCCTTAATCTCTGTGTGAATGACTGAAAAGAAAAAAAGATTAGGTATATTGAGAAAGCCCAAAAGCCTTGTTCAGTGCTGTACAGAAGCAGGCTTGCTTTTCCAGATAATCTTCCTGTCAGAGGGACAGCTGGCAGTGAGGTGAAATCCAGATGTGATATGTGGGAATAATGCTGAATACATTGTAAATTGTAATGTTACACGACATTGTGTAGAAATATTATTAAGGAATGCAGCTGCAGAAACTTAGATCTAGATCTTGCCTTTCATCATGTTTTGTTTTGAATATGTTTCTTAAAGGAATGCTGTCTCAGAGCTAAATACTCTGTGCAAATAATAAAAAGCACTTTCTGCTTTAGTTTTGCTTTACTTCCTGCAAAAAACCCCCTTCTTCTCTCTTCATCTGATAAGGTCAGATCCACATCATTGCTGCGTGTGTCTGTGGGTGCCTCAGTTCCAGGAAAGCTTGCTAGCTATGAGTGCTTGTGGTAACTGAGGCTGGGGAAGGAAATTATGATCTGCTTTAAGCACAAGTGCTGGCTTTGTCTCTGTGAAGTCTCTAGAATGCTGCTAAAGACTCTTTTGCTCAACGGAGAGAAGCTGTGTTACAAGTACTGCACATGAAAGCTAAGTACTGAGGCTGGAAAATGCAAAAATAATCCAATTCCCAGAATTGCCAAAGACAGTTCTAGACTACATCAGCTTGATGAAGCGTGGGTTTTTCTTTGAAGGAGGAGGTGGGGTGGAGATGAGAAGTGTGTACCAGGGAGCTTCTTGATCGAACCCACCATCTTTGTATCACTGACAGCTGCTCCCCTGAAGCATCTCACTGATACAAGAACCTCAAATAAGGAAGGGTTTTAGACAGAGCTAGAAACATGAGAGAGCTCCACTGGGGGTACTGCTAGTGTCTGCCCTTCCCTACCTCAAACTTGGCTTCTGTCTGGTTGGTAAGAGTTACCTCAATGCCTGCCCTGAATCAGACAGGCAAGATGAGTTATACTTTTCCTCATCTTCAGCCAGCTGGAGCTGCACTCAGAGAAATCATTAACCACAGCACAGTGTTTGATTTCTCTGTCAGGAGACTACACAGCAGCTGTGGCAGGTGTAACAGCAGTTGTGAGGAGGAGGAAATGTAAAAGCAAGGATCACTCTGATCACGATCATTATAGCTAATGAGCTGGAGAATCTGCTGATGGCCTCAGCAGTGGCCTTTAACACAACACATTGAAAGATGAAAGGCTGAAAAATATTGGTTTTAGCCATGGGAATGGTCAGGAGAGATCTATTTGCCTATTGTTTGCTTGTTGCTCCAGTCTGCAAGAGTGAAGTATTGCTCTTACTAGTAGATTGAGAGAGATATCAATAATCAATTACACATTGCAATTTTCTGCTGTTTTTCTTTTTATGACAAGAAAAAGATGTTTCTTTCTATAAATGTATTTTTAAGTCTTTAGATTTAGACAATACTCTTGATTATAAAATGTAAATGTATTGATAAACATATGACTGTACATGTGTTGCCATGTTTATCAATATACTTAGATCCAATTGTGTGGTCTGTCTGTCTATCTATCTATCTATCTATCTATCTATTCTGTGTGTGCACACAGAAATGCACCCAAATGCTTTGTTTTTCACTATTGCACTGACAGCTAATTCATCTAATAAAAAATGCATCAAGTTCTGCACTTGTGCCTTTGCCAAAGGTGAATCTTTTCAGCATATATAACTTAATGTCTCTGTGTATTTTCACGGTAACTATTACAACTACACTTGAGTACCAAAGGTAAGAATCCTCTGTTTCTGCGGTATTTCATTAAACTACCATATTAGCAACTGTCCTGGAAAACAATGAATGAGCCATGTCCCTCAAGTGTTGAAACACACGTATGTTGTGCTTTAGGAATGGTATTTTCCAATTCAGTAGTCCCGCTAAAACCACGCTGCAGCTCGACTCCCCTCTCCTCCAATTGGAAGCACAAAAGGCAAAGATCATGACTTGAGATAAGAACAATTTAGTGGAAACAGCATTGAGATAAGAAAACAATAACAAAAGGCATAGGCAAGGAAACAATTTACACGGAAAGCCTGGGACAATACTAACTGGCTCTTCCCCACTGGAAGGAACACCCTTCTCCTTGGAAGCAGAGTCTTTTATCCCTGCTCCTGGCAATGACCTGAGGTGGTATGGAATAATCTCCTAGCCATGCCAAGACAGGTCCAGGCTCATTCCCTCACAGCTATTGCAAAATATTAACTCTGTCCTGGCCACAACTAGGACAACATATGACAGCTGTCAATGTATTTTCTTAGTGCTGTGAGAAGACTGTGACATGAATTACCCTAATTTTGTTTAATTGGAAGCATGAACATTTTATTCAGGGTGTATATTTGCATTCAGAGGCAATGCTGTTCAGGTAAGAGCATGCTAGAATAAGGCTCTGGAGATATGACTTTTTTGTCTCTCCTAATGACACTTCATTACTAATTTGCATGATTGTAAGAAAGAACTGCTTATCCTCCTCAGCTAAAACAGAAATTGCATAGTGCTTTTAACAAAGCTTTACTTGCATCAACTGATACTTTTAACTTTAAGAACTTTAACTACTTCCTTAAACTGTCATTTTCAGCAGCTGTAAAATGCTGTGTGATGTATATCTGGTTTGAGAAAACATAAGGACTAGCACTTCTGAATGTGCTTGATTCAATGGCCATTCCCTAAACAGTGGGGGCAAAGAATAATTGAAATAAGAGATTAAAGTGGGCAAGTAAAAGCCAAATCATCGTACCCGTATGTAAGGTGAAGGTATTGGAGCATTCAGAAATATGGTCTTCTTGATGGTTATCCATGAAATCATTGTTGAGTAGGGAAGGTTTTGGCTCAACTTTCCCTTGGAGGCTAAAAAAGCCTGCTTCAAGGAGTGACTTTCTGTGTCCTGCCCTTGTGACAATCTGTCTTTCCCTGGGGTGGGGCTACGTGGAGTCTGGGCAGACTATGCAGGGCTCACTGGCCTCTCTCACTCCAAAGCTGCACTTCAGTCTTAGAGTGGTTAGGGCAGAATAAAAGCCACGTGTTTGTAGCATGAAGAAAAACTGTGAGCCCTCTCCTGCAGTACCTCTGTCCTCTTCCTGTTTAAGGGGAAGCAGTACTGTAATCTCTGAATCAAAGGCAGCATTAATAGATTTCATGAAGGGTTAGGGACAGAACAGTATCTATTTGGGGAAATTAGAGACAGATAGAGACCTGACAGTTCTTGGATGAAGTGCTGCCATTTTATGAAGAAAGAAAGCAAGAAGAAAACTCAGTGTCTTAAAGCCAACTGTTGTGGACTTTTTTTCCTTGAAAGTGCCCAGAGTTATGCTCTGAACTGATGCTAGATCAAATTCACACAAACTGGTCACTATTACCCAAACGTTTTATTTATTGCATCAATGTCTTTGAAAATCAATGCCTCAAGGACAAGATAAAAGAATCTTGGTGTCCTGCATCCAATTAATTCTTATAATAAAACTGGTAGATATGTCAAAGACTGCATAAAACTAATGACAGTTCCACATCAGCAACTGCCAATGATTTTTAGTACACTGCCTTTTGCCATCTGTCTTTGCAAAGAGCTTTGAGATCCTTGAACACCTAAGGTGCTTCATGTCTCTGTAGTTCTTTCTGAGTGACAGTGTAGCTGTACAGTTAAATAAGACAAGTTGGTGTCCAGTGAATATAGAATTTAAGGCACAATCTTATCTTCAGGTGAAACGGATTATAAAACTGGAACATAAAGTAGATGACAGGTAACTGGCAGGGACAACACATGGTGTATAGCTAAAAAGATGAAAACCTCTGTCAAAGAAATTGTAAAATATAAGAATTTGATGGGTCCCTTTCCTCTCTTACAATCTGAGAAGCATGTGGGCATGAAAACCCCTATGGGTACAAGGGTTGGCACAAGAGATCAACAAGTGTATGAGAGGCTGACTCTTATCCAGCAACATTCAGATTATCATCGCCATCATTGTTTTCTAATGAAACACTCCCATAGGAAATTAGAAATGTTTATTGTGCATATCCCAGTCTAATGCCAGGAAATTTCAGTGCAGGTATATCTAGAGTATTACCTGGGCTTTGGCTCACGCCACTGCTGCCTTCCTGAAGAGGTCTTTCAATGCCATCATTGTTGAACTTAGTAGCACAAACAGAAAGTGCAACTAAAAATATTCTTTGCCTGTTTTCCTTATGTGATTGTGGCTTCACAAAAATGTTTTCATATTTAAAAGAATCTCTCTCTCATCTGTCTTCAAGCAAGGCACCCACACAAACAACAGAAGATAGGAATAATGCAGAGAGAAAACAGGGAAACTCATAAGACATTCTAGCAAAGGCATGTAATGAGTGAGCTGGAGAGTGAGGGGAAGATTACAGTTAAGGTATTCCATGCAGGTATTTGTGAAGAACAGTAGGTGTGATTTTAAATTACTGGGATCCTTCCAATTATCCTTTTGTCAGTTTTTCTGAAAAGCATAATTTCAGTGCTTGGAAGTGATAGTACTGTTGTTAAAGTTATCAAAAATTTGGTGTGAAGCTGCTGAAGGGAGGTGTTCCTACTAGTACTGACCTAATGGCTTTGTGGGTTGGCCATTTCTGTAAGACTTCATTTTTTACAGTATCAACAGTAATTCCTATTGATAACTGTGATTCTATGATTTATGCCCTCAGGCAGCTTTAAATTGTTTTCAGAACTGTATGCACTCAATTACATATTTATTTTTTAAATATCATGAAAGGTAATTCCTCCTGTTTCTGCTTCCGTAAGAGATTGTAGTCTTAATTGCACATTAAAATGACAACTCCTCTCAGCACAGAAGAGCTCACAGAATCAGACTGCTGAGGACATTCCAGAGTACTTGGCACAATTACTGGGTCCTGTACTAAATGCATGCCAGGCTGTGTTTCTCTCCAAAGGAGACACTAAGGGTTTCCAAGGGAAGCACTCCTGCTTACTGGAAGAACTGGACCATAAGGGGCACTGTGCAGGTTGTTTAAACCCACTGCTCCATTAGCTGGCATCAATTTTTGATGCAGTCTATCCTGCCTACACTTGTCATTTTCTAGCTCACTTCAGCAGCTGCTGCCTCCAGTATGATTTCACAGCCAAGGAACACTTCTGAATCCAGTTCCTACCATGTAAAAGAAAATGTAGACAGATGTTGTAATCAGGCCTGCAGCTATGGGAACTACCAGAATGGGTGACAAGCTATATTTGCTCTTTCACTCAGTGTGCAAGTACAGAAATCCTGTACTTCCACTCCACCTCCCTCTTCTCCTCCCTCAGCATGTTACAGTTCCCTAAAAAGTAAGAGAAGCTTGATTAGAATCTGTGAGCTCTGGGAGCTGTAATCCAAATTCGAAAGTGTCATTGATGGTTAGTGAGAAGCAGTTCACTTGTGAATGTGAAAAAAGCTCCTTTCGTTTATTTCCAAATTTGTCCTGACATATAGCAGTATAGAATGGGAAATGCAGTTGGGCACAGAAGAGCACTTCAGCTAGGTGGATGTGGTGAGCATTTCTGGCTCTGCTCACCCTTCCATTGCCAGCTTCCCTGGAAGTGGGTAAGGCCTGGTGTGCCTTGCTCAAGTTCCTGTATCACACTGTTGTGGGGCAGGCACCTGAGTCACTACTCAGCTGCCAGGTATCAGTCTCAGTCTTTTGCTCCAATCTGATGTGCATCACCTATTTTGTCTGCCTTTTAGTTACAATGTCGTTTTCTTTTGTAATAAAGAGGAGAATTCATTATTGTGAAAGTCAAAATTATGACATTTGACATAAATTAGAGAATACTTACCCTCCTCTTTTTTTCCTGATACTATTTTCTTTTGTTTCAGGTATCACCCTATGAAATACCAGGACCTCTGGATGAAAGAAGACACATCATACACCACAGAAGAAAGCATCCCCATTTCCAGCTTGGGAGGCTATATTATCCATCTTTTCATGGGAATGACAATTATGCATTTTAGTTGACAAGTTCCATTTTTTCCATCATAATTACTTTGTATTTAGAAAATAGGAATGATGGACAAACATGTTTTGCTGCATAAACAACTTTGATAGCAGAATACAGATTTCACATCTATTTTCTGTTCATTCAGGATTCATACTTAGTTATATGGTTGCAAGATAATCCTTGTGATAATTACATACTTTTATCAGGGCAGAAATTTATTTTATATATTCCATATGATAAGAAATCTGTATAAATTTAGGAATTATCTTCTACTTTCATGGAATGAGCACAATTTTCAACCTAATTAATGCTCTAGCTGACTAAGATGCCTAAAAGATACAGTTTCTGGCTGCTGAGAAGGGTGGCCAAAGTATTATAGAAGGAAAGAATTCAGTAGCAAGCATGTTAGTTTCTGCAGTAAACAAGAAAGACCATCACAATTTGTGCAATATCTTAGTGGATAAAGAAAAAAATGTGGAAAAATACTAATTTGGCTTCAAATCACAAGATCATTATTACAGATTTCTAATAACTCATTAAGACATTTAAATGCATTTGTACTTTTTGAGAAATTGCATTTCCATCTTTTGTTCTAGCTTGGGTCATTAGCATTCTAACCCATTATCTCTTGGAACTTTTCCTTACTTTCCATTTACTACTGCTCCTCTGAGTGCTGTGGAGCTGTTTGGGCTGAGCAGGGTCTCAAACTCTGGTGCTAACACATGATTTGTGGGTACAGCTTAGCCATCAGTTACTAGGCAGAGACAGAAATTGCCAGGACTTCAGGCTCCCTTGTGCTAAATCCATCAGGATGAACAGATTGTAAACTGCCCATTGCAAATATGATAGGCAACAATTTAGCATCCAGTTAATACTTCATTACCTCCATTCATTACCTTTATACAGCCTTTCCCTCCTGAAGCTTTCTGAAATTGAATTTTCCGGTCTACACTGGATTTAATAGGAATAGTTATGAACATTAGCTTCTGAATTATTTGAGTGCATATGGATATTTTTGTATTTTGTTAGATAAGTCTGAAGTATTTGTTTCTATTTTTATTTTATTTTACCATCTTATTAAGAAATATGAGAAAAATACTTTCTTGATTTGGGGGTTTTTGTTGTTTGTTTGTGGTAATAACAAAGCTCCTCAGAAGCAGAGTTTTTCAGAAGCAGAGTTTTTAATAAAGCCTATAAAGTAAACCCCTCACAATTTGCTTCTCAGTTGTTTTTTTCTTCTTATTATAGAGAGCAACTTACAGACAAAGAGACATATTTGTCTCAATTCACTACAGAGTTGCTAAGGCCATTTTGGTCAGTGTTTAAATGCTTCAAGTGATTCAAGCTATGTATCACTTTTCCCCTTCAGTAATCCAGAGATCTTGACAAGAATATCCCTGCTTATTGTGACCCCTTATTGTGAAACTTAATTTTCTTTCTCCTACAATTCTATTATTATTATTGCTATTTTATTATTATAACCTGTCTCCTTTCTTTAGGCAAATAAATTGTGATTTGCTATTTTATTACCCAGTTATCCCACAGCTCTCCAAGTGTTTGGTTTTACTACCCTGGAAGGTTTCATCTTCCAAGTTACCTTTAAGAACACCATAAACAAGAAAACCCAAAAGGCTCTTACAAGCTTTTCTTGTCTGCTGAGTAAAGCTTACCATGTCTTCTAACTAAGATCCAAACTACAGGAAACAATGAAAGAATGGGGGGACATTGGTAAGGATGGTAACAAAAAATGTGATCCTGAAATAATTCTGGTTGAGAAAGATTTCAGGTGGTTGCTGGTCCAACCTCCTTACACTGGAGGAGGGACTGAAAACAACTGGTTTAGTCTTGCCATTTTCTCCTGAGGTTTGGTTTCTCTCCTCCCACATCCTTGTAACTACTTGCTCTCATCTCTGGCTTTGTCAGAACCGAACATGTCAGGAGAGAAAGGATGTCCTGGTGCAGCCTCTCAAGCACAAGATGATGGGCAGGAGGGAAGAGCCTCCGAAATCAGCAAGTGGAAGGAGACATAAAGGTGGAGGAGGGGTGTGTGTGAGAACAAAACTGGTGGGGAAGGTGGAACTGATGGAGCAGAGAACATGCTAAATGGACATGGGGCTGAATTGGCAAAGGGAGCTGGAGGGAAGGCAGAGACCATCTTAAATGCCAGCACCAGATAAGCTGCTGATTCAGTCTCTGAGATCTCAGAGGGCTGGAAGAGCAGGGCTCTCAAATCTATTAAATGGGTTGAGGGGCTTCTTAAGGCATTTAAAAATTACTTGAATTACCTGGTGTTCTGGGTAGGTCCTCAAAAGGCTGTAATGGAAGGCTGTGAAGAGGAGATCAAAGTGGGGAGACTGCTAAGGAGCTCTTAGCAAACGTGTGCTATGGGGCTTTTGCAGGGCAGCCAATAAAGGGAAAATGAGCACTGCGGATCCACAGTGATCAAATTAAGTGTTATTTCCTATTATTTTCTTTTTCCTATTTCCTTTCTATTCTTTCCTTTGAGCTCTTCCTCTTTTAATGTTCCACCTCTAACTACCTTTCAGTTCATGCAGATTTTCATTTTACTTCAGAAGTGCATTATTTCTGTTCTGCTGAGCTAATCAGATGTCATCTCTTATTTATTCTGAAAAATGCTGAAAAAATATTTTTACAGAGGCTTTTCTCTAATCAAACCTCGAAAATTGTTCTCATTTCCAGAGAGCACATTCTTTTGTATTTTTCTTTTGAAAATAATTTCCGTCTCCCATCTTTTTAATACAGCTGAATTTTTGACATTTTATTTTCAATTTTTAATTCTAAAACTGCACATTGTCATCAGTATGAATGCTGAAGTAGGAGACAGCATGGAAAATGTATAAGTTGCACAATAAAAGCATCTTCAGTAACTGCAACAAAGGTTGACCTGAGACAGAATAAAGTGTTTAAAGTCCAGAGGGCTTTCCAGTCCATCTGTAAGAGCTTCAAAGTAGGTCAGAGTGGCTGATATCATCATGTCAGACCTTACTCTGAGATGGTTTTCAAAAGAACTCAGGAAAGTCCTTTTCCACACTCTACATTCTTCTGAGAATAGCAGAAAGGATGGGGCTGTCATCTGAAATAGAACTGGAATGTCTCAAAGATAATCCTATGAGCTGGGTGAATGCTTGTATGATAAAAACACTTCTGTGAATCAGAAAAAAAGGGGGAAACCTGCATTTGTCATTCAAAATACTGTGGTGTTTCAGGCTCCTTGAAATTGCTATGAATCCTGACTGGTGAGTAACACTGGACATTACAGGTGACACACATCATTAAGAACCATCCCAACTGGTAATGACTGTTATTTTGTATGATATTACTGAGACACATTTTGGAGGAAGATATTAAAGGCTTCAGTGGGTGATTTAAGCAGCATGATAAACAGTGGAAGAGACAGTTCTTTTGTTCAGCTGTCTCTAGCAATGGAAGCTGGAGTGTAGGAGGAACTAATGGGGAAGAGATGTTTACACACAAATAGACTATACCCTAAAATGTAGTAAACAACTTACAGCTTGCTTTAGTTTGTTTACCCAAAAAAAACCCCAAACCCAAGAAAAAAAGAAGTCAATATCCTTAATATACAGTAAATTACTTCTTTAACAGTTTAATTCCAGCTTGTACTTTAGGGATGACCTGTAACTGTGGATCATCTGCAAGGCTGTAGGTATTTTTACCACTGTTTTAAGTTTCATCCTGACAAATTTTGAACTTAGTCAGTGCACAAATCTGCCTCCTTTGTCGCTGCATAACAGGGTGGGTGTGCTCCAAAGTGAATGGAATGCCATGGAAAACACATTTGCTCAAGAAAACAGGTAATTTTCACATGTACTTAAAACCTTGTAGTTTGCCAAGTGCCAAGGCTCAGTGTACCAACATGGAAAAGGGTGTAATGAAAGGAAGAACACTCTCCATTAAAAATTTAAGGCAACATCTGTTTTTGTCAGTCTCCCAGTAAAATCCCACTCATCATTCCAAAGGTAAATAAAAAAATCGAAAAGTAAATTACTTCACTGAGAATATACTCCCATCACATTATTCTTCAAACCACTCACTTTTAGTGTACTGTCTCAGTTCAGTATCTCAAATTATTTATTTGACTGGTGGAAAAATACAAATCAGTGTAAACAAAATATTCTGGCTACATCCATACAGTACTTTTCTACTGAAATATTATTTACCTAAAACTGATTTAAAGATACAACATTCAGTTTTCCTAGGACAAGATGACTGAATCTAAGATCAGATGGAAGTATCCCTATGCTTACATACTGCCCTATTCCCCTTCCTACGTTGTATGGATGTAAATACTTTAAGTCTCCATGTTACTTTTTACTGCTTCTTTTACTTCAGGGTAAGGTAGTCTTATATAAGTAAGGGTATACCTCAGGGTAATTTATTCATAAATGCATAATTTAAGCAAGACAATGAAACCTCTAGTAAGGAGTATCTCAGACAAGCAATCTTTGTCTTAAGAATGCCCCTCAATGATTTCAAAAATTATCCCCTGACAGTTCTGATATTATATTCAGCCTGTACAAATGAATTTGAAGACTGTATATCTTCTACTTACCCAGAATAGTATCTCTATGTCTGTTAAATTACAGGGTGACAGAAAATAGATTTTGTGTAATAAACCTTATTTCAGGGATAGGGAAAATTTCATCTCTAAATAACAAAAAATGGAAAAGTCACCATGAGTGTGACAGCAGAACAGGGACCACAATAGTGTAAAACACAAAAAGAACTTTCTGTCCACTTATTTGGACTCAAAGAAATTACCATGTGCAAAGCATATACATGGTTTCTCTTTTCTATCAAACACAGAAACCGCCTCATGCACTATTTCATTGTTTTTATGATGTATGAACTATGCTTAAACGTATTAAAATGTTAACTGTAAAAATTAGCATTTAAATACAATTAATGAGTATACCAAGAGAGAAAAATACAAAATAACGGAAAGAAACATAATAAATGACAAAAATTCCAAAGAACAGGCTATGTAATATATTGGAAGGTTCTTCCTGTCTAAGAGGTAAACTAGCCTAAACAAATTCTTAGGTCCAAAGCTCAGTATTTTAATCTAAAGATATGGACAAATTAGCATGGTTGCTAGTGTTGTTATGAAATATCATTCCTATTGCTTGCTTGTGCCCTAACTATTGCCTCAGAAAAAAGATGATTGCGCTGACAGATGACCTCCACACCCAAAGCAATTCTTTCATAATTTCTTGCTACAACTTCTATTTCTGAACAGTAGGTATCAGTAAACCCCAAAGTGTTAACTCGGTAATACATCTGAGAGAAAGTTGTTTAGCAGGTGTTTCAATTGCCAAACAAAAGGGAAATTTTCTATCCTTGCATATTAAAAAGATTACTTTTGTTTCTTGTGTTGTTCAACAATCGAAATGATGAAATAGACCTAAATTAATATAAACTTATGGGTCAGCAAATACAGAGCTATACCCATAATCTTAACTGGCTCAGAAAATTTCTTTTCAGTATAATTCTTTATGCATAACCTCCCTAACTTTCACTTAGTAAAGTTAATACCTATTGCTGTGCAACTCCTTCAATACAAAGTGTTATGTTAGTGGTACATATTAAAATGATGTTATTATTTGCTACTGGAAATAATACTTAACAAGCTCAATACTATGATAATTTGTTCATGTTGGCGAAAATTAAATACTGAAACCATCTTCTGAAATATACTTTTTAAACGGCAGTTATAATACAAACAATATAGATGGTAATTTGAAGTTAAATGTTTTAAGAAATTTTACATTCCAATTTGTTTCATACATTGTTTACAACTGAAAGGGTCAACATTTAGAATCTGTATTTAAGTCAGTGCTAATATCAATAAACTTCTGTTTAAATCAATGCAAAGCATAAACTGCACTGGAAAAGAAATGACTCATTTTACTAACTACTTCTGAAGTCTTAAAGTCTGAAAGAGTTTTAAAATGCTCAGTACTGTGTGTGCAAAACTGCATTTAGTGTCTTCAAAGAACTCTAGTGGCCAGACATCTCTTGTACCAGCTCTTCTCTTGGCACAGCTCAAGACTTCGGGTCTGTGGTTGCTGTCAAGCTGACAACTCCTGGGCTTTTGAACAACTGGTCTGGATATGGGAAATTTGAAGAACTGGAAGCAGTAACTGGAAAGCATCATGAATATAAGTAGTACTGTTGCAGCCCTAATGGGGAGAGAAAACATGGTTCATCAGTACAGCTGCCATGTACTTTAGGAATGACACTGGACTATTTTTTTTTTTTTTTTTAATATCTGCATCATGCTGTATTAGCATATGTCTTCACACAAGATTTTAGAATCTGTAGATAGCATAGTCTGAATAAATATAGAAAAATGTGACTGCCGCTAAGTTTGAATTCTACGACAGTTTTGTTGGTAATATGAGTAGAATAAAATGCCACAGTGTTCAGAAGCAGATTTGACTTTTTAAACATAAACCAGCTAGTCTTTTCATCAACTGAACTAATTTTGAATTTGCTGTAGGTAGAAGTGTCACCGAAATTAACAGTTCAAATTATAATGGTTTTAACATGTAGTACTATTTTTAGAATTTCTAATACTGAACAGTATAGCGGCTTGTAATTCTCCATGATCCTAGACTGTATTAATACATATTTGTATACAACTATGGGATTTGTGAAGTACAAAACATTGTATTGCACAATTCTAAATATTCCTAGATTTTGCAGTTCCTGGAGTGCAGGAAGGTAAGTCAGCAGCAACAGCAAATATACCCTTATAACAAAAGGAACTACATGGTAGACTTCACTACAGCTCTATTCAACTTTCCATAATTTTCCTTAAGGGTATTGTTAATTCAGTGCAAAATTGCCTATTGTAAAGCAAACTTCTCCTTATTTTAAGGGAATGCAGCTATTAAATACAGAATGACAATTTGTGGTCACTGTTATATGTTTATTTATGTTTTAAGGGAAGTGTGATCTAACAGTTAAAAACTTGTGCTGCAGTTCCTATGAGTTTTAGGACTTCATGAGGATATTACTTCATCTCAACCTCTTCTTGGAAAAACTAAGGTATGTTTTACTCACTGTGCCTTTCTGAAGAAAAATAGATGATAGTGTCAAATAAAAGAAATCACTCATGAACATTTTGGTGGTCTGACACATGGTTATCCATGTGCTGACCAAGGTTGTTGCTAGACTGCGAATCTTTGTAGAAATCTAAATGCCTACAGATGGGAAACACCATAGCCTACCTACAATCCAAATTTTAAAGGAAAGAATAGTCTGAAACTGCAACTTGTTGCTGTGCTCTGACCAATACAGCAGCAGAGTTTCAGAGCTGGCCAGCCTCACTTCAGTCATACAGCTCTTAAGAATCCTCAGTAAATGCAACCTCACTTCTACAGTGTTTGTGGGAGAGGCTGAACATAAAATTTATGTGCTGGCACTGAACAGTCAGAATGATATTGTCATTACTTTTTAAAAAGTTTTTCCTTTAGAAAGAAATGTGCCTGTCTCATTTAAAGCAATTTTATTAGAACAATTTCTAATGTAACAAGGTGGAGCTTACCTCTAATAGCACACTGTTGATGATGGGGTTAAGAACCTCTGCCTTCATACTGCTCTGTAAACCAGAAAACAGGATGAAAAGCCAGGTCAAAAAATACACTTAACAGCAATATACTGATACCTGAGCTGTGGTTTTATGAATTCTGTAGAGGTCTTCTTTCACCTTGATTCTTACTTAAGACTGTTTATCTCAGTATTGTTAGTAATTGTGTCTGCAGTTCAAACACACCTCAGTACACCCTATGCATTTCTATCACAGAATACAATGAACTAAGAGAGGCCCATAGCTTTACTTCTTCATTAATTCATGTACCACAGAGTTTCAAATTGCCTACTTTCCTACAGGTGTGAGGTTCATGTAATGACACTGTCCATCTGTCTATAAGTGACCTTTCCACATCCCACAAAATTTTTAACCCCTTGCTCATTTTCAAGGACACAAAAAGGAAAAAGACATGTCAGAAGAAAAATGAAGTTCTTAGAAGTTACACAAATATCTGTGGTTAGGACAAAATGAAAGGTCCAGAGTAGCTGCCCTACAGAAGGAAAACCAGGTGAAACTCAGATCCCCAAATTGGAGGCAGCACATGTGCTAGACAGTGCAGGCTGGCCAGTGAAACAGCTCTGCATGCATGACATTCTTCTCAACCATCAGATAGGAAGAAAAATGGATACAATGAGTAGTGACAATACTAGAGGCTAGAAAATCAAGATTCATTAGCTCCTCTACTTTTTAAAATGGCAAAAGTCCTTCCCTTTTTTATTCTCACTGTTCTTCGCATTGTGGTTCTTTAGAACAGCAGTAACCTCCAGCAAGAGTTGTTTTCTTTCAACACTGAACACAATACTGATTAATTTAACTGAAGGATTTCCACTTACAACCTTGTAGCTCTCATATTACAGATTTACAGAAACATGAAACTTAATTTTAGTTTGGAGAAAGATGGCAGAATCAAGAAGAGATGGTTAGAGAAAAGAAGTACATTTTTACTCTCAGTTATAGAAAATCCATTACAAAATGCCCTGTTTAGTGGGCCAGTTTAACTTTTGTGTGCTATTTATTTTTGAATTTTTGTGCATGCATTTATTTCAAGTGTCCCATAGATATATGCTAAGGTACAATCCCAAAATGCAAAATAAGCATTTTTTCCTTACAGTAATTGGAAGTTATGCAAATTATTCATAATAAAAGCAAAGAAATAAATAATGTCCTTTACAAAGAACTATGAAAAAACACGCTCAGAGATGTGCTGGAAGAGCTAATGGAAAACTGGAAAAATTTCCTTTGAATTACATTCATGTTTTCATGGAACAATCAGGAGAACCAGAATTTGCTCTTCTCTGATGTTTACAGAACAATTTAAGCAACAGCACAATTTTTACCTTTTAATCCTGCTATAATACTGAGATGTCAGTCATCCTTGAAGCTTCTTGAAAGGCAGGATACTATTTTTAGCAAAGATGTTCATAGATAAATGGATGTTCTTAAACAGAGTATCTTGTGATAAAAGACAGAGTGATTTTTTTTTAAACTGGACCAAACAGATTTTCTAATCTCTTAAACCTTTTGAAAACACTGCAGTGCTAAGCCAGGGGATCTAGTAAAGGCTAAGAAGACAACTTGTGAAACCATCTTAAGGTACTGCAAATACAATCTGTTAATGACTTTTACACAAATGTGTTCAAAAGGGATAGGCTGAGTTGAAGAAGAAATTATCATCAAGCTGTGTAACTTCAAATGTGGGGCCTTTCAGTGTGAGAAGTGTTGAGTGGTGATCAGGAAAAACAGGAAGTGGTTTCTAGAAAGAAAGATTTTACAAGGCAGGGGACACAGTGTCGTCTATCAAGGCTTATAAACTTTCCCTGCTGTAAAAATGCTCTGTGTTCTTGATCTGAGGAAAGAAGCAGCCTCTTTGCTGAATAAAGCCTCTGCACCCCTGTAAGAATTTCTGTTTCAAGAGGTGAACTATGTTAAAAAAATCCCAAATGCTACAGAAAATGCTGTCATCTTACCCCAGCTGCTGTTACAGAATCAGAAAACTTCTTTGATAAAGATGAAACTTCATTGCACATGGCACTTGTTAAACTGGTTTAAAAAAACAAGAGAGACAAATATAAAAATACATCCTTGACCTATTAATAGATTAAAACCACATGACAAACTTTATCTTGGAAGCAAAGATGTTCTTAAAGAAATTCTGCTTCTAAATATTTTTAAAATATTTAGGAAGAAACTGTTCATTATAAAGTTTTTATATTCCTTCACTGAAAAATCCACTGCTGACTACAGCAGCAAAATGATGTGTTGTTGTACACACCAGTCTTTTTTGACAGTGAGAAGTCTTCTATGTGAACACTGAAACATCTACTCTCTGCTAAAAGGAAAAGACCACTTGTGGTTAAAATATGAGAGAACAATTCTGTTCTGAGATCTTTCATTGTTTTCCTAGACATTCCCAAGTGTATCCCATAGGACCTCATCCTGCAAGGTGAACTGTACCTTAGCTCTGATTCTGAAAAATACTTAATAAGTCCTTTTTCAGACTGAAGTGTTCCTTTGGACTTTGCTATTCTTAGTAGCATTCTTAAGGATAAGCACTTGGTTAAATATTTTACTTACTCAGGAGTCAACTGTTTGAAATATTTTAACATGAAAACTTACTGAAATCAGTAGACTTAATAACTACTGAGAGCTTGAGATCTGAGTTTAGAGTCCCACTAGACAGACTGGCTTCTTGAAATTCTGGGTGTTTCACTATGGTTAACTACAAAGTTGCTAAAAAAATGTCTATTGTTTAGAACTGCAGATTGACTTTTGTATATTTCTGGCAGATAAACACTAGATAATGAAGCTCTGTTGGCAGATAATAGGACTGCATTATACACTCTAAAAGCAAATTCCATATATGCAGGCACAGTATCTTCTGCAGAGGGAAGAAGAAATGCAACCCAAGTTGGCATGCATATTTGCTTGCTGGAGCAGAAACAACTTTTAGCCTGTGTATAGGTCATGGTTTTGTAAACATACATATGTCAACCATGTCAAAAAATGACAAGCAGCCTATAGAACCTGATTTCATGAGAAAATATAGCACCAGGACCCCTAAAGCCAATGCTGTTTGTTGATCCATTAACTTACTGTGCCTTTAAGCTAAATGGAACTTCATGAGTTCTATGCAAATGTCAAATGTTCATATATGAAGTACATAATACTCACTTTGTCAGTACTTTTGCTTGATCTTGAGCTGTTTTTTCTACTTCCTGCCCATGTAGAATTAATTCTGCTATTTTATGAAGCTGTTCAATACAACGAGCAGTTACCTCAGCCAGACTTTCAATGGACAGCATGTAGATTTCCTTAAATTTAAAATGGGAATAATATATAATCAATAATAACAACACTGATAAATACATTTATAGATAAATACATATAAAAGAATTTCAAACATAGGAACCCTTCCTACCCCAACTGGAAATACCAACACATACATGGTGAAGTAAAATCAGCCATCCTCACAAACAATACTGGAAAAGTAAATATCCACAAACTATAAAATACAGACATTCTACTCCTTCTGAAAAATTAGTAAGATCAAGTCTACCGTTTACTTGGCTGGGAACTAGGTCAGGCTCTTGGATTTTCTAACATACCACTTTTAAACCTCTTCCTAACAATCAGAAAGACACCTAAACTCTAGAATAAGTCATAATCATAATTATTTTCATGTGGAGCCAAAAGTACTGAGTCATCCCACAGCTGAATCTCTAGAGCAGAAATAGATAATGTGCCAAATAAAAAATTGGATTTTATCAACAATTATAGAAATCTTTATGTAGCACTGTGGGGTTACAGCTTTCACAAGCTGATGCCAGCTGGTAATCTGCAATCACATAAAAATCTGTAATATATACAGTGTATACATTCTGTCTGCTTCTTTAGAGTTTTTTGTAGGGAAACATGACAGATAATTTCTAATTAGAAATAACAATCTCAACAAACATAGCAACCACATTTAATATTGCCACTAACTTGACAGGAAATAATCAATCACAATTAACCTTATCAGAACTGCCTAAATGAACATTTTTAGCCTTGAGAGCTATCTTTCATAAAGAGAATGAACAGTTGTTAGTTGCCTAAACAATCTTTCTGTTTTGTCTATTTATGATTTAAATTGTTTAAATAGTTCGAACATTTTCCCATGTATTGTCACTGAGAGAAGGAGATACTAAGAAAAATTGAGATACAACTTTCAGTGTGCATGTAATGTTTGACATTACACCTCAGAATCCCTCAGCTCACTGTATGTTGAGTATACACACAAAACCACAGATATAAAACAATAAAAACATTGTGATAGAGAACATGTTACTTTGATATTTACTTATGGAAACAGAATAACAGTAAGAATATTTATGTAATTTAGTCTTCAACTGGGTCTACAGTGAATAGTTGTGTATTATTATTTCTTACTGCTTCCATGAATTTAAAAAATAATCATGACATATAAAGCCAAAACACAAAGAGAGAATCTTATCATTTAATGAAACCTATCCTCCAAAAGTTATTTTACCTCCACAGTTTTTCTTTTGTCTACTTCTGTTTTATCACTTTCAATTTTATTGTCTTTTTGAGTCTTTTCTTCACCAGGTTCTTCAGGTTTTTCATTTAGCTCCTCTTCTATGTCTACTGGGATGGACAAACTGGCTTCTTCCAGCCATTCATGAGCTTTTTTCCTAGCCTGCCAAACAAAGAATCCAACCCCGAAGTTCAGTTTGAGAACAGACTATGAGATGACATTCCTGAATATCAATTAACAATACATTTAATTACTTCCTCTTTATACTCAGAGGTTTTAATGTATCAAACCTCTGAGTGGCATTTAGTTAGGTGTACATTTAAGAAATTGTAGGAAGAAGCATTTTGGACTGCATAAAGATGGATCATCCAGGGATAATTCCTCTAAAGGTATAATATTCTTAACCAACATATATGGCTGGTGTAAATTCTAAAGTTAATATTTCAGCTTTATCATTCAAATGAATTTACACAGAAATTTTTATTACACAGTTCCCCAAATAAGAAAATAAGAAGTGTGTACAAAAAAGAAAAAGGAGAGGTAAGAGGGATGTATTAAATTCTTAAAGGAAAAATAAATATAAAATCACTGTATCTTGAGCTGCTTTCCCTGACATGCAAATAGATCAAAGCTGAAAAGTCTTGAGGCTTTATACAACTTCAGACAACTGCTGTGTTTAGTAGGATATTAATGATGTCTCTTTTCTAACATGAAATCAAATTAGAACACATTAAGGCCTAAGCTAGTTATCTATAGTCTATCTATGCAGCTAGACAGATAAACATTCATTTGAGCTTAAGACCAGCAGATGAACCAGCTTTAAAAGGGACCTGATAGTACAAATGTGACTAGTTATGTGGCTAACTCCTAGAGATCTCACTTTTAGAGCAAGAAAAATTATTCTTTACCTGACTTTTGTTCCCAGTATGTAAGATCAAATCTGCTGTTCTCATGAGCCCTGTTCTGCTGAGACACCCCTGGTTCAAGACTTCTAACACTGGAAAGGGCTTGTTCAACTGCACTGCCTTACTCATCTCACTTCTGTGAAAGCTTTTCTATATTCAGCATTTTAGTCCCAGTCTCCTGTACTTCACTTTCTGAGCTGTCTGAAGTTAACTGGGTATTGCTCTGTGTCAGACTTCAGAACAAAGCCCTCCTTCTTTGCCCAAGAAACTGAAGGCAGCTCAGTAACAGGTGCTAACCTTATTAAGCTTGTCAGGAGTAGCAGCAACATGCAATTCAAACAGCAGTTCTGTGAGCATGCTGACAAACTCTTCTCCTGTATCTGCTGCAAGAAATAACAAGACAGTTTTTGTTAGCGTGTTACTGCTATAGTATTTTATATGATCAAGTACATCCAGTGAAATAGTTTCACCAAGTATTCCAGCACTTGAAAAATACTGACAGTGACACAAGAAAGGAATGTGTGGAGGTGTGCATGTATATGCACCGAAATTATAGAAAACTGGGATATTCAATTGAATGTTCACTGTGGTTACTGTCTTATTTAACCTCACGTATGAAATTTTTGGTGATAATAGCTTTCAAAATGTAGGTAAAGCCACTTTTTCAAATATTCTCCTCATTATTTCATAAACAACTGAAATGAAGCTGCAGTAAAAAATACATGAAAGGGCTGCATAATCAAAGTGAGAGGAAACATTAGAGAGAAGGGTATATGTGTGGCCTTCTGCTACTTGTACCAGAAAACAGTCATAGTTGTTTCCGCAGTAATAGGAGGAAGGAATGTGTTTCACTGACAAGTGGTTTGTTTTTGCAGAGGCAAATCTGCAGCACACTTTGGTTTGGTCCCTTTTTTTAAGGTGCTCACTGCCTTGGGTGCAGCCCATTCAAAACCCCTGCAAATGTTTCAAGGAGCACAATCAGCAGTTGTGATTTACTGAAAAAAACAGAACATCTGACCTTCAGAGAAAACATCACTTTGTGCAAGAAGCAGAGCTTCTGCTGGGAGCCGGTTTCAAAGCAAGGAACTACTTTCCACAGAAATTATGGAACAACAGACATCTCATGAATCCTCACTCCTAAGCAGGTAATACACTTTCTTGACTTCTATTTCACACAACTCCATAGAGGCATGGGGTTTAAAGAGCAAGTAAAGCACAAAAAATTTACCATACTAAGACTTTATGCTGAGTACTTGCTGTTCCCCTCAATGATAAACAATGAGTTCTCTGTGAGAGGGATCAAGCAAGCTGAGTAAGCACTGCCAGAAGGAGCAGTCTGAGAAGAAATTACTCTCCTGTTAGAACGCGTGGATGTTAACACAGTTTTGCTAACTTTTCTGAAGGCTAAAGAAATCTTATCTCACCATCTTGCAAAATGTAGGTTTTATGGGCAAAGTACCCCTGAGAAGATCAAGAGGATGTGGAAGAAATATCATTTTATGTTTCTTTGTTTCCAAAATACAACAATATGGCGTTCAATGGCATAAGCCAGTCTTCAGTCAGGTCAAGGGGATTTTTGCTGTTAGCTCTGAGAGGTTTGGTATGGATCTCACAGGCCTGGAGACATGAATCACGCTGCCTTTAAGCTGACTTCTTATCCTTCTGTTCTAACCTGTTTGGGGAACTGCTAACATTTCTGACCTGTTTAAGACACCTATTTTGCCCCTAACCAAATCACTCACTCATTTTATTGTAATTTTTGTGAGCTTGGCCCATTCTCTCCAGTGCTGTGCCGTGTCACAGTTATGGAATCACTTATGCTGCTCTAACTTCCTTCTCACACTCCACATGCCACATCTTGCCAAGCAAAACCTATAAAGCAGCTTTGCTACTATGTTTCACAGTCACTTCCATTCAAAAATTCCGTGTTCTTAAATTTCTTTATAATTCTCAAATCTTTTCCCCCATCTAGCAAGGGGGGTACAGAGTGAGAATGAAGTTGCTGAACAGAAAATAATTTCTAAATACTTCAAAACTTTCAGATTATACAATGTCTGTAAGAAAAGCTGAGTTACTAAAAAAGTTATTATTTTCCATTTTTGTTTTCACTGATAATATAGCAAAAAATTTAATATTTATTCTTGTTTGATCTTCCATATCTCACACTTCAGTTACAGTATAAATTAAAAATTAAGCACTGATCAGCTTCCAGAACTTTTAGAGTTAATTTTAGTAACTACCTTATGAAGACTATTAGAATATCAGAAATTACAGTTTGGACTGGATTTTTTTTTTTTTAATTACTAGATAAAAAAGTAGCAATTATTCATATGGTTAAGTCTCTGTATTTGTAATTACCTTTTTGCACCTGCACCACTTCATCATCTAATTCCTTTGGAACAAAGATCTCTTTTATAGCAATTAAATCATTTTTCACAGTCTCCAATTGTTCTCCATCAAGTGTTGCTAAATGTGACTGAATCTGTAAAAGAAAGGACAGTATTACTAAATGCTAATTTAGAGCCTGAATCCAAAATAGACTAAGAAATGGAAACTTCCATTATGTTCAAATCTTTTCTCTAACTCCCCAGCTTAGACATATTTTTAGATCTTGTCAACAGAATTTGCTGAGTATCACAAAAATTACACTAGCCTTGCCAGATCATCAGGTCCCTTCCTTCCTCCAGAACATAAGTTTTGAACTATAAATCTGTGGTTTAACTGCAAACTGTAATAGGCATTTTGGGATTGCCTGGATGAAGACAGCAGGCAAAAAGAGCACAGGCATAATGGCTAGTCTGAGCACTCATGGGAGGAGCTGGAAAAGGTTGCCTTCAAAATGCAGCCAAAATTATTGACAGTGTACCTGTTCTGAAGAATGTATTGGCAGGTCTTTGCATATCTCAGCTATCTGCAAGTCCCTGCATATCTAATAGGATGGCAGACCTAAGAGGGATGGAAACAGATTCTTTGAATGACTATTTGTAGTACAGTTATATGGTGTCATTCCGTGAGCAGAGCGCTCCTTCTGCCCATGGAAGCCAAGAGAAACGCCCTTCTTCCCCTTGATACAAAGTTTTACCTTTATGTTTGTTTCAAGGGGCTTTTTTAAAGCTTGCTTGACAGATGTACACTCTACCTCAGTGCAAGACTGGACACAGCTGTTACTTTCTTTCTGGTGTGTCCTGTGTCCAGCTCCTGTGCTCAGGGTTAAACCCAAGATAAAGCCGTGGCACTCGAGTCAGGTTGTGAAGGACTACATAATGCTTTTTTCCTCCCTTTCTATAGCACTATCCATTTCAAAGGAACCTCTTTTAATGGAAACTTAAAATAAAAGCCTAAACATACATGTCTTCAGCACCTCTTGAACTCCTCCTGTGGCTTTTGGGCTGTTAGAAGTGGTCTCAAGTTTCTCTACAGTACTCTTTCTGTATTCTGTGTCTGTGTGCATCTGTGCATGGTAAGTGGAACATTTATCTGAGTACTGGACTTGTTGACCCACACAGTCACCATCAATCCTGTTGGACTGAGCAGGACTATGTACGTGTCTAGGACATAAATGAAGAGCATCAGAAACCTCATGGTAACAACCTGCACGTGTCTGGCTTACCCTGTCGTATTTCACAGTAAAATAAAAATATTGTTGACACGTGCAATTAACCTGAATTGTTTTCTATCTATCCCTTTCCTATTAGTGTGGGGGGGTTTTGGACATTTTTGGTTTTGTTTTTTTGCTCCAAAAGCAGACCCTTGAACCTTACATGTGTGGTTTGAACATAGTTTTTCATCTAGATGATAACAGAAAATAAAAACAACATTGACAGAATGCACCTAACTGTTATTAATATAAGCTTCTTTTATTTGTGAGAGCAAATAAAATATTTTAAAATATAAGTTGGTTATATTTTATTAAGAAGTACCCCATAGGGCAAAGAATGCTAATTACAATAACAAACAAAAAGAAAACTTGTTTTTAAGAAATTTATTTAGAAAACTGTTTCAGTACAAAAATACCACTGCTAGGAATCTACAAAATTCTATTAGTCTAATTCAATTAGACTAATTCTATTAGTCCACTGTCAGTGATCTACTGATGTAGATCTACTGCAGAGCAAATAAATTGAGAGTTGAAATTGAAATACATATTTATCAGATAGGCCCTACTAACATTACCATCTTCAGAGAGACATTTGTATGCTTCCAGTAATAATATCTTGGTGTAGTTCTACATAACTTTAAAAACTAACACAATAAGAACCGAATAAGTAATCTGGAACTAATTTCAATTCACCAGCCTCCATGTGCAGTAGGTCTGGAATTCCTCAATATAAGTATGTGTACCTGATTTCAACCAAAAGATTTCAACCTCCTTGCAAATTCTGCAAGGAATTTCAAGACATCTGCAGTGTCACAAGCTGTGTATAGCACACTACATATGGTCCTAACAAAAATACCTGTCAGTTATGAGGTTTGAGTTAATCTTGTAGTTACATTTTAGATGTATTGAGTTCCTAAAACCCAGGGCTAGCCCATAGGATCAATTCAGCTTTCTCTGAACTTAATGGAAAACTTACTGTTCATTCTATGCACATCTGCAGAATAAAATTAATGTAAAGATAAATTTTTTTACCAACCATATTGATTTATGCTGTCTGCATACTGTACCTGAGCTTCACTTTCATTTGACAGGATTTCCAGAGCTTCAAGATGAGACAAACCTTGGAATTCATCAAAAAGTAGTCCATAATGTGCTGTTCTTTCAACTGTAACTTGCTGGGCCCGCCTCTGTTTCTCTTTTTCTTTGGCTTCTCTCAACAGCTGTAAATATGTACAGGATTCCATGTTTTATTGATAATACCGTAAGTGTGACAGATTTTATTACTATCTGCTTCTGTGTGTCTAGAAGTAGTAATAAAATTTGGGACTATATCACATCTGCAGAGCTAACATTTTAGAGATGAAATAGCTAACTTCTTTTTTGATAATTTTCTCTGCTAAAAATATTTATATAATATTCTAAGCATGGTTTTCCCAATGGTAATTGCTAACCAACTCTCTTTAAAATACAATGAAAAAAAAAAAAAAATCTTGCTTATATTTTCAAAAGCAATGTCAGCTACATATACCATATAATAAATTTCCCCACCCATTATAATGAAAGAGAAAGGACTATTTCATGTGCAGCCTTAAAGAGCCATGCAATTCTTTCTACAGATCACAAAATGGGAAGAGTATTATTTTCAGGACCTATCCACCAACTTGCATAAATAATGCACCTACATAAATATTTTCTATAAAATATTTTTAGCAAATACCAAAGTCAGTTTCATGTGACAGCAGGACTGGCAAAAGAGATTGATGACTTCTACCAAAGGTGGGGCAGAAGTACCCTCTATATACTTGGGTATATTTTGGTGGGCTTTTAATACACTTCTACCAGTGTATAAGAAGGATAGAATAGGATAGCATAGGATATCCAATAGGATCTTCTCCTCCTTCCTTCTATTCCTGGATGAAGTGGCCTCTTGTGAATTTCCTACAGTAAAGGTGGTAAATACATCTGAACTACATGTTAGGTCACATACAAGTCTCTGAATACAAGTGAACTCCCACCACTAATGTTATTCCACTGTTCAAAATTCCTACAATATTGTCTTCAGTAATTAATTTAATACAAAAGACTTAAAAGTTACACTACAGTACATTTCTTCTCTGAAATCTTCATCTTCAAATTTTAACTCACAAACTTTTATGAACAAATCACTGAAAAGTGATAGTGCAACCCCTGAGAACTGATTTATGCTGCATTCTACCTCAGATTCTATGTGCAAATCTATGCATGTTGTTAAAGGAGACATTCTCAAAAGCTCATTTTAACCCTGTGGGCCTTAACAGGAGTTAACTGCTTTTGATCTGCTATAAGTCTGTTAACTCTTCCAATGACGAATACTAAAGATGAAACATCTCATTAAAAGAAAAATACTTTACTCTTCTCTACAGGGAACTAAACATGCAGTAAACACAGTTTCTTTTCAATGTCTATTGTTTACCCTCCTTTCAGTGTCTGGAAAACTAAAATAATTTTGTACTGACAGCATTTATACTTCTGTTTTTAGTGCATCTCTGAGCTTTAAAACATATGAGTCACAACTGTGTAAGGATACCATTAAGTTAGATGGACCCTGAGATACAACTTTTTACAGGTTTAATTCCTAATGAAACATATGTCATATTCCAGTATTACTGATTTCCAAGGAAAACAGTGTAGCAATGTTTATGCTGGAAGATATCTATCTACAGCTGTTACCAAAATACCAACAATTTGCTTTTGCCTCCAGACTGTAATGATTTATCACCACATATACTATCTTAATTGTAAATCAGCAATTGCATATATGATTATGCAGAAAAGATGGTTTAACATTATCTTTTGTGATTCTATGAAGAAAAATAAAGTAGAGCAACTGTAAAACTTAATATTTATTTCCATAAGCCCAGCCAGCATCTACTGCAATAAATAAAGCCTCTCCCTGAGGCATGTGAAATTCTGGAAAAAGAATCTGAAATTGCACTGACAGAGTAGTATTTAAATATATCCAACCTGAGATAGTGAGACTGTTCTTGCCATCAGTGTTTTGGTTCTCTTAAATCCAGGATCGCTTTCTGCAAGGACATTCATGGTTGTCTTCCCAATAAATTCCAAAGCATCTAAGCCTCCAGATAATACACTTTTCCCCTGTATAAAATAATGCAATGTGGTTATTTTCTTCCCAGTTTAGGCTAATATGAACTTTAAAGAGGAGTGCTTTTGTAGACACCGTCTTTGACTTCAGGTCCCTAAATTTCCTATACTTTAACTAACAAGAGAATTGATGCATGTACTTTGTTCTGAATGTGTTTTCTGACAGAAAAAAAAACCCTATACAAATATTTCCAGTTAATGGAACTACTTACACCAGAGGAAATGTAACAATTGTTGTAAATTAAAAATAATTAAAAAAAATAATATATCGTAGAAAGGCTGGAGCACATCTCCTGTGAAAACAGTCTGAGAAAACTGGGGCTGTTGAGCCTGGAGAAGAGAATGCTCTGAGGAGACCTTCCAGCAGCCTTCCAGTACCTAAATGGGGCCTATGGGAAGCTTGAGAGGGACGCTTTGCAAGGGCAAGCAGTGTTTGGACAAAAGGGAATGGCTTTACTTTGAAAGAGGATAGATTTAAATTGGATATCAGGAAGAAATTCTTCACTATGAGGATGGTGAAGCACTGGAACATGTCACCCAAAGAGGTGGTGGATGCCCCACCCCTGGAAGTATTAAAGGCCAGGCTGGATCAGGCTTTGAGCAACCTGGTTTAGTGGAAGGTGTCCATGCCCAAGGCAGGGGCATAGGAACTAGATGATCTTTAAGTTCCCTTCCAATCCTAACTATTCTGTGTCTCTGTCATTCTATGAATACCACTTTAATTTCAACCAATGGCATCTGGTTTGTAGGAACTTGTTTTAGAGATGAATAATATGGAGCCAAGTTCATAATGAACAGAAGACTCTGCCTTACTGGATTTTTAAAATTTTAACATTTACGATGACTCTGGAGCTGTCTATTTAAATACATGTGTTTTTCTGTGTCTTCATATTTTTATGTACCCTGAAGAAGACATTTCACTGGCTAAAGATTTCCATTTCAATCTGGACAATGTGTGTGTCAGATACTCAAATGCTGATGTAACCCGATATATTCCAAAGTCTCAAGTGGCATTACAGGTGACTTATTGAGACCTTAAGTGATTCTTTTTGTGCCACATTTGGCACTGTGGTATAGCAGCCTCTCCAGGCTGCCTACAAGCACATTTCTCTTATTTGCAAATCTTGTATAATGCTCAAGTAATCTTACTGGTGGCCAGCTCTCACAAACCATATGATGGTCCGGGTTATGTAGAAACTACGTTATGAATAATTTATAGGAATCTCCTTCTGTTCCCAAAATCTTTGATATTAGAGTGATGAGGCAGTCAGAGAAAACTGAATATACAATAAAAAAGAATTGCCATTTCATAAAACTTGCTCAGTGGGGAATTAATCTTCTGTGCTTTTACAGCCAATGTTTAAAGTCTTCTTTAATTTCAAGTGAAATACCATACTTAAAGGTGTAAAAAAAGTTGGGGAAGAAGATGATGCAAAAATTGATATGGAAATGGTATGGTACAGGATTTTGCAAAATCTGAAACTCAAAAAAAGAGAAAACTATGAAGTTCAACACACAAAATATAAGGACAATAGGAAAGAACTGTGAACAAAAGATTTTGCATCACTAAGTTTGCAACCAGACCCCCTTCTGGGAAGGCTAATATGAAATGAGAGACTAGATAAAGAGGTGAAGGTAAAGGACAGGAACTAAAAATAGAGAGCTTAGTAAAAGCCTTAAAATAAGCAAATGGAGTATTTTCTTATGTTATCTGCCTTCAAAAATGGTAACAAGTCCTATCACTTTCTCTGGAAGGACTTAACTGTAAAAATAAAAAAAAATCAGATGATGGTACAATTATAAAAAATATTTTCCAAGAATTTGCAGAATTCTACATAGTTTTGGAAAAGACCATATTTTTTCACTGAAACTGGTGAAAACATAGTAACTGAGTTAGTTCTGTTTGACTTTTTATTTTTAATCAAACAGTTTAATTTTAAAGTTATTTTGTCATAGAAAAGACTCTAAAGAGACTTACAAAAGAACTGTTTTTACAAAGACCTGTAACTTAAAAAATGTGACCTACAGTGAAGTTGAACTTAAAAATAATGAAAAAGAACTAGAGCAGAGAGACCAGCTAAAATGACTCACTGTGTTTTGTACAGCACTAGTGATAGCTGACAGCATGCCACGAGATCCAGATGAAGGAGAAGAAGGAATATTCTCAGAAGAGCTTTGGGCCAGAGAATCTTCTGCTTCTAACAAAAGAAAACAAGCAGGTTACAGCATAACTTCAACCCTGCACGTCAAAAATTACAGTACACTGGTTTCTGTGACCAAAATCTTAAAATTTTGCAAATGGAACTCATTTGGCAGGATCAAAGAGTTTTGTCCAATTTCAGTGGACTTGAACTTACGAGTAACTGGTGTTTCAGCTGCAGGAGGCTCTCCTGTTTCCAGAGATGCTGAACTTCCACTATGAATTCTTAGGGTAGTTCCTGCTTTTTCCTTTACTGCTGTTATCCCATGACCTGTAGCAGAGGCATATTTTAGAATATATCATTTGAAAACTTATTACTAACAGTGCATAGTATTCTTATACTTCATGAATTATGACAAAATATCTATTAAACTTACCTCAATTGCTTAATTTTCTTTAGGTTAATAATTCACTTCTTCTACTATATTCATATTAACTGAATATAAATTATAAAGCTGAAATATAACAAGAATTATGCTGGATCAGTAAAGCAAAAGTTATTTCAGTGGCACATGTAAGTTTAGTTCCCTACTTTTCAAAATGCTAAATATTCTATTGCAATCAGTTTAAATGGAGTCTGGCAGTCCTCCTAAGGCCATAGGGTACGACCTCACATAGTTTTCAGTATTCTAGAACAATTAACCCAAAGTTATTGTGTATGACTGCAGGACTGAGGCAAGGAATTTGTTCTTCAGTCCTCTGCATAGGTGCTATGTTTTTAGGAATACTGACTCCAGTCCTCAAAGTTATTTCAGGATTTAAGCTCCTTTAAGTTTCTCATTTGAAGTAAAATTCTGAAGTGTCTCTCCCCAAAGCTACTATTTAAATACACTTTGTAAAGTCTGCTGATGTCAAATGACACAGGCAGAACTATTGCTCCAGTGGCAGGTGATCTCCTACAGAGATTTTATACCTTTACATGATTCATATGCAGTGACTCCCTAGCCCTCTATTAAAATGGTCTACTTTAAAATAAAGTATGTATGTTGCTACCGTTTCTACCTGAATATTTTTGACAGAACAGGATTGCCTTGCTGCTTTTCCACACAGAGTTTATTTACACTAGCAGATATTACCAGGGACTGGTAATATCCCACTATAGGATTGGGCAGACTGGCTGGTAGTCAGTCAAGGGGAGGCAATATCTTCCTAATCTGCATCAACCGTAGTTGAAAAATGCTGCCCTTGAAAAAGACTACTCTAAAATTGTCTGCCTATTTTGCTTCTGGATATGTGCACAAGTATGTCCATGATATACTTCTCTCGTTACAAGCAATCCACTTGTTACTCTTCCTTAGCTGGAAGTTTCTGTGTATCAGCTGAGGTGCAAGAGGTGAACAACAAACCAGGTGAGCAATATTTCTTTCCATTAAGAAATTAAATTAAATAGCTTCAGTGACAGGATTTGATTTTTATCTTGTACAATACACTGTTTGTGCATCTTGCATGAAACCAGCAGTAGGACAATCCAGAGTGCTTCAAGTATCTGCCTAACAACTTATGAGAAATGTTAATGACAATTTCATACTTCTTTGGTTAAACTGAAGTGTAAAGAGATAAATTATTTCAGAAAAGGCATTAATACAGATGGTCAGGCAGATATCAAGACATCTAAGGTGCAAAGGTATGCATAATGATTCATTAAGTGTTGTCCACAATTTCCTACAACTGTGTGCATTCTATTAGAGAAGTTCAAAGCACCTTTTCTGAATTACATTCATTATAGCAAAATAGCCTATCACTTGCCAGTGCTCTGCAGGATTCTGAATAAACATATACATCTATGTGTGTGTGTGTGTGTAGTCATACAAATATGCTTTTGAACATCTGATTCAAGAATGATGCAGCAAATCTAGTTGGAGTAGGAAAAAGGAAATCTTAAATTTATGAATATTTATGAATATATATATTTATGAATAAATATACTCCAGAAAACATATGTGAAGCAGCACCTCTGAGAGATCACATAGAAGAAAACTGCAGTATCTGGAGGTAAACATAAAGAACAGATATGCCCTATGGAACAGACCTGCAGAGACAAGGAATTTCATAGGCTGCACAAGGTCCCAATGTTTCACACTGGAACAGCCTAGGCAGATAAATGCTTTTACCTGTTTAAAGAAAATATGACCTTTATCTATTTTATCTTGTGTCTTACAAAAAACAGTAGTGCATCCAACTGTGCAGGTCATACCAAGTTATGCACCATAATGTTTAAGTCATGGTTGGATAATTTCCTGACTTTTGCAAGGTCTGTTCCAATGCAGATACTGAAGAGCAGTGTACTGCATGGTCTAATCCCAATCTCCTTCATATTTTAAAGAGCTCAATGAAAATATTAGCGTGGATAGATTCTGGAGTCATTTATTTAATCCCCATGTTCCTGAGACTCAGATCACTATTAATTGTGCTTTTACACTAATATAATAGATAGTGCATGTCCTTTCCATTGCTTCTGCTCACAAATTTTTAAATGAGCAAGAATTTTATTCTTTTGACTTAACCAATTTGACTTGATAACAAAATACTATGGTCCTGTAGTCATATTAAAAATCCTATAAATATTGAGCAAAAGTTTGAATTGTCTGCAAAAGTTATACATTTTCAGATCAATTTCCCACTTTTTTCCCGTTATTTTTTTATAGCCTTGAATTGGTTCCTGTAGTATGGCAGACAAGCTAACAAATTTAAGAAGAAAAAGAACACAGATACTGTATTGATATTTAGTGACCTACAAAAGGCAGCATTTTCAGGGCTGTGGTTACATGCACTAGAATAATAAGAAAATACTCCAGGTCAGCTAGGGGTGGCTTTGTTGAACTAAGCTATATGGCACGTACATTTGACTGCAGCAGCAAAACCAGATGAGATCAGAAGAGCACAACTGAAGCAACCATTAGATCCACATACATGTACAAACAGGGCAGAAATGCCTGTTGCCTTGGAAATGAAAACGATTATTTGTAATTTCAAAAGGCACAGAAATAAAAGAGGTCATGGGAGAGAAGCCTACTATTTAAAGATGCATTCATTTTGTAACACTGGGTGTGCTAATGCAACTGAGCTGACACCTCTGACATCTCCATTTACTCTTCTGTAACAGCAGACAGAAGAGCTATGCAATGGGCATTGTTAACTCTGAGCTTTTGGAAGAAAGCACTCTTTCCCCCCTGTGTTGTTGCTTTTGTTTCTCTAGCCTCCATGATTCCTTGCCTTTCTATTGGCTGGCAATTTCCACAGAATATTATTGTTCATGTTCCTAGCTGGGAACTTTCATTTGAAAAGGAAGGTTTTGCTAACACTGCCTAACAACATGACCTGCCTTTTGGTTTGCCTTATCTGCCCAAGGCCAGATTACAGCACTCACAGCTTTAGTCAGATACATCCAACTTTGCTGCAAGCTGCCTTATCTTCCACCTCCCAGCTTAGAAGTTTTGGATTCCCTGCAGAGCTGAGAGAGGCAAACAGACACTTCTGGAGGGCAGTTCACTATATCTGAAACCTAAACCACTCTGTATAGGAATCACTGATCCCTTGTCTATCTAGTACTCACAGGCAATTGGACTCTCTGATTCAGTGGTACACATGGGGAAGAGTGGAGTTTGAGATTTTGTCCCTGGTTACCACACCACCTTTGTAACCTGTGTCCTATCATGGGAGCATATCTAATGAAGAACTGATCAAAATTTAGTCTAGAAACACGAGCGAAGCCTCATCTAGCTCAAGCTAAAGACTGAGGCCTTAAATGAGCATCTTTCACTAGATGAGAAACTGAGGAACCTGAAACTGGCTGGAAAAGAATCACTCCATAACATGAAGTATAGAGATGTGGACAATCCAGCCATGCTCCTGTTTTGTACACTAAAAAGTGAGACCCCATTGTGCTCCCTTTTAGCTATCCTATTGGCACTCCGTTCACTTCAAGCCTTCACAAAATTTCTCTTCCTTGCAGTTAAAACAAAAAACCCAGGCTAGATTCTTGTAATACCTATTTTATCTGTCTGTAAATCAGGAATAACACCAATTAATCTAGTAAATGAGACTAGATTCAGATCCCCTTATTGCAAGCATGAAAGGTTTCAATAATAGTAATAAGCACAAAGGGTGTTACACCATTTTATTGGTTCTCAGTTTCTTCTAGACTATAAGTCCATGTTAAAAGACATAAAGAAAGCAAAAGAGACTGCCAACCCAAAATGCATGCACATTTCCTTCTGTCTGTTACTTCCATTCAGCATTCTTAAAAAAGAATAAGTGTAAAGAGCTTTGCTGCTACAGCAGCTGAAAAGTGTTATTTACAAAACAGTTGTGACCACCATGTGATTCCAACCCAAAGTAGTTTTCCCTTAATCAGCAAATTTATGAAATTTAAAAAGTCTGAGGAGATTAACTATCCTCTTTATGATCACATAAAGTACAAGCATAACTAAAGTACAAGCATAACACCCAGCCTTCTTTTTTTAATATTATACTTTATTTTGCAACAGGGCAATAGTATCTATAGAGAATAGAAAAGACATTTGCAATGTTTGAATACTTTAGTTTCACATTATCTGCAGCATTGGCATTTCTGTTCCACAAAGAAGTCAACTGAAGCTATGTAATGCTGATTATTACACATACCCATGTGTAATAATATGCAAGCTCATGAACACAGTGATATCTTAAGTGGCATTTCATTCTGATATACTGAGTGACAAAAAGTGCTTTTCAGCATACTAGGGAGAAGTATGGGTATCTGATATTTTCATGTGCCATTCTCATAGCTGAGGAACTAGATGAGAATATACACAAGAACAAAATAATCAAGATAGCAGAACATTAATTACAAACAATACATTAGAAAGATGCATTACCCAGCCTTATAGTAGGAATTTCAGGGATCATGTGAATCAAACAGCTGGGTTATTTTTTTATTACTTTTACTGTGTGAATGTATTGACAGGCGCTAGTCTTAGCAATGGCCCTAAAGGTAAAACACCTTAAACTTACACAGAGTGAAGCATTTGTATACAGCATGATAGAGAATAGACTTTTCTTGTAACTGCAGCTCATTGAGCACCATAACTTCAGCACCTTATGAATGCCATACCTCATTCAAAACACCACAGCATATGAAAGGCAAGGCTTGCAGAAGGTAGTCACTTTCATTAAGCTAGCAGTTAGATTAGTTTGAAGAAATACCAAAGACCCATGCTTTAAAGCATAGAAGATATTTTAAAAATGCAAGTCACAAGCTGCCAGTACAAACTGAAAATATATTTTGCCTCACATAAGCCCTGGAGATAAAGAGTTTGCTGTTAGAGCTAAGCTAACCTAATGGCTTCTTGGTGCAGTTATGGGAGGTTCTACTCCTCCCCATGTTCCATGCTTGTCCCTTCTGCTTGCCCTGAAACTGGTCTCAAAGAGTCAGTTCAAGGAACTGAAGAGGCAGAAAACGGATTTTTCTTTCCTCTAAAGTTATTCTCATGTCAGTTTCACTTCCTAAACTGGATTAGAGGGAACTCAGAGGAACATGAATGCTGGTACAGGGAGAAGGAAGAAACATGCAAGGTTTGGGACTACACGTTTCAGTGGCTACTACCCATTAATTGATTTAGCTGCAATAGTCACCCTCTTGAGCAGGACAGCTTTATCAACATTGTCAAAAGACTGCATTGTGTAATGGCTGATGTACTAAAAAACACAACTGAAAGACACTAAAATGGTGATAATTAGTACAAGTTGTTCCTCCATATCACAGTGAGCCTTCTCCCATCTCATTATTCCAGCAACTATTTCAGTGGTTCTGCTCCATTGTGGTTCCACAAGGAGGAACCAACTTTCTTGCACCTTTTGAAAACAAAAGAAATATCTTCACCTCATTGACGAAATTGATTCAATAGTTTGCTTAGTGTGACATCTAGTGTCAAGACCCCAAACATGGTTCAGGCAGTGACTGAAACTAATCCAAAGGTATTACATATTCTGTTGTGTAGAGGAGTATCACATCTGTCTTGTCGTGGGGACCTCAGTCCAAATAATGTCAAAATCAGTTCAAAGACAACAGGTATTTTTTTTTGGAATAAAAACTACCACCAAAACAATCCCTGGCTGTATGTGCAGAGTTACTTAAAGGAGGATGAGATACAAATTATATGGAAACTGAGTTATTATTGGGAACTAAACTCAGCTGTCCTAAATAAATTAAAAATGCATTAAAAATGCTCATGTGTTTGTGAATTCTCTATCAGTGTCTGAAGAATAATGAGACTGAGATAATTGGAACATTTTAACTCATTCTTAAATAGGTCGGAATGCAAGAAAATTTAATTACAGTAGAAAGAATTATTCAATGGAAAAACCTACCCAGGGATACGGTAGAATCTGCATTGCTGGAGGTTTTCAAGATGTGACTGGACAACATGCTAGATAATCTCATCTAGATGCATAAAGCTTTTCCCACAAAACCACTGACTAGATGACTTTTCACGGTACTGTCCTACCCTGGTCTATGATACTCTTTGTTAAAAGCAGAATGTATTTAAGTTTTTAACATGTTATTTAGTCCACCTCAAACTGTTTGTGCTATTTTTACAAAGTACAATTTTGAAAAAAAATATAAGGAATAGTAAATATTGGTCATATTTCACCAGACAAGCAACTGTGTTGTACAATATGATGACAGAACAACAGAAAAATCACAGACTGAAGGTGTTGCTACTAAGTCTTAACTCCAAGAAGGCAGTTTTACTTACAGCATTTGCTACACTGAAGGAATAGCAACTTTACAATGGATTGGTCCATCCCAAAACTATTTTCTGGTGTGGAATAGGAGATGTAGTGTTGGTTGAACTGATCAGATATTAAATTGAGTAACTTGAAGGAGAATAATAAATATATAATAACAATAAAGCTTGTAGAAATTCCCAATAGCTTTTATTTCTTTTCCATATATCTCACTAAGGAATTATCATACTGAAGGAAATATGTGGTCTATCCAGTACTATATCCTGTCCATGACAGTGAGAGACAGTAAGTATTTCAGAGGATCAAGCATGAATTTTCATAATAAACAACTAGGAAATAAGCCGCCCTCTGTATGAGGAATATAAAATATTACCTGGTGCATTGATTTCCTGTAATAAATCTAAGACTAGCTATTTGGTCTTCCAAGTTACCTTCCGTTCACAAAATATGGAAGAACTTTGATCAATAAATTTGATTTCTGCTAAATTCAAAGTCTATTTTTTAAAATAAATTCACAAAGTTAGATTCAATATTATTAGGTAGTAACATGGAAACTCAACCTACCCTGATCCCAGGGTCAGGAAGTCTGTCTATATGCAGATTCCAGGAAATAGGAAAACAGGTGGAACTGCTGCTTTATATACATCTGGATTTAGGTGCTTTCCTAGTTGTTCTTGGTCACTGCCAGAACCTAAATAGTAGATGGGTCTTCAGTGTGAAATAGTGCAACCATTCCGATGTTGAATTAAAATTATTCCAAAATTTTCCTTTTCTGCAAGTGGATGCTCTTTTTTCAAGGCAACTTGACTTGTTCCAGCTGTGCTCATTTTTAGACAATGATAATCCTAAAAATATTTATTCATGGTGATGAAAACAGACATCACACAACCGTATCAAGTCAGACTGCCTACACAACAAACTTGTTCCACACACCCTAAAAACCCATTCTGAATGTAACTAGAAATGTTAATTGTTGTTGTCTGAAAGAAAATGTTACGTACTCCTGACTGTGGATGTTACTGAAAAAAAGAGGACAAGGAAACTTCCCTCCTCTGAGAAATAGTCAGAAACCATTTACTGTCCATGAAACAGAGATAAGGAGGATAATTATTTAGCCTTACATGGGATCATAAAACCAGTATCTCTATTGAACTCATTTTTAGTAACTAGCAATTAATTTTAATTCCTAGGTTCATCTTTTGAAGGTGTGCTGTGGATCCTTTATGGGAACTGACTAGCTAACAGATTTTTTTGTTACAAAACATTTCTGGTTTGTGAGAAATTATTTTCCACTGGTAACTACATATTTCTATGCTTCATTTTTTGTCAGTGAGTCTTCAAAGAGCAATAATTAAGTTTTACCTAAAGTCTTCACAAGGACATTTTGCACTGACCTTCTATTGGAAATGAGAGTATAGGGAGAGGGAGTACAGGGCCCATGTTTTAATACATTGTTCTACTGTCTGAAATCTAGTGTGACAGTGTGAATGTTTCACTGGGTAGCAAGGAAAGCTGGAATGATTTACTAGAAGTGAATTCATGTGTAGGCAGGAGTCAAACCTGGCATACAAACCATTAACACGCATGAGCATGAATCTGGGTTGCTTTAACTTGAGAAACCATAAGCCTTTGGCTGATAGAAATTGTATTGGATTATAGATCCTTTCTAGGAAGAAGTCACAATCAAGGAATTCATGAACTTTACAAACAAACCCAGCACCTTGTCCATAACTTGAATAATTAGGAAAGTCCATCTTCCTCTTTAAAAAAATCATGCTTCCCAAGCTTATCAAGGTAAAATTATCTATGAATCCTTAAGATGAAACACTAATCTGTCTAATGACACATGAAAATTATTAATTATTTCCACACACTACCAACTGAACACTTACCCACTGTGGCAGAAGCTGATGACAGGAGAGACTTTCCCCAGGTACCCCAAGCTCCCCATCTACTTGCTTTAGATGAGGAGTCTGCAGCCTATAAGAACAAAAATGTTACTCCACTGTCTAGAAGTCTTGTTCTCAAGAGGCAGGAGGAAACACAAAGAACCTATCAGGCAGCAAAGTCTGGCATTTAATAGATGATGACAGATTGGGTATTATGTGCAGTTCAAACTTCAAACAAAAAAGCAGAAGCATAGTTCACATCACCTATTCCTGGAAGAGCCTTAAACTCCAGAGATGTCTTTATACATGTCCTAAAATTTCTTCAGGTACCCAATCTGTAAGGCCATACAAGTTTATTAGGGCTAATATTAGGGAGAGGTAGGAACCTGTCTCCTTCCTGGGTTGGAGGCAGGAGTCAGAGCTGGAGGCTTCTCTTCCAAAGTCTCCTTACATGTGTAATTCAGTAGATGTGCACAGGGAACTCCTAACAACTGAGTTCAATAAAGACACAGCCAGAGAAGGTGCTGCATACCTTTTATACTAATGGGTAGTGTTAAGCCATTATCAGCATTCCATATTTAAATCAGGTTAAAAAACTTGTCTCAAGAAAGTGTTCACTAACATATCACCTCTACACAATGCAAGTTTCATTGCAACCAGACTTGAAAGACCAAATTAATATCATACTGGCAAAGTGAAATTAAACTATTCCTAGTTTTCAAAAGCTTGGTGTTGCAATTCAATGTATCCCTACGTAGGTTTTCCACATAACCTCCTAGGTTTTTGTGAAAAACAGGACATAGATGATACAAAATTCTGTCCTCACAATTCAAGGAGAGGAGGGCTTTTACAGAAAAGAAAGTATTGCTTACTGGATTGCTTTGCTCATGCAGCGTTTCTTCCAATTCAGGTTCTGCATCAAGGCTTACAGTTTCAATGCACTCTGTGGGCACGTCTTCAGCTGTCTCTTCACTGGAAGGCAGGCTGGAAGGCAGGCTTTCAACGAGCTTTTCAGTCAAAGGGCTTTCATTAATGACTACGTCTCCTTCCTTTCTATTATTAGCATTCTGAGTGACCTGTCCATGTTGATCTTGTGAAGACTCACGCAAGATCTCAGCTTCTACAAGGTGTGCTACTGATTCCTGAGGCAATACCTCATTGCTGGGCATTTCCATTACTTCAGGTTTTTCTTTAGATGGAGTGCCATCAGATAGATCTTCAGACATTTTCAATTCTAAATATAGAAAGTAAAGTCTTTTAGGTGCCATAAACATTTGTGTGTTTATTATAAAATACACAGTGCTTACCATATGCTACTGCTGAAAAACAACAGAGCTTCAGTGTAAGACCTCCTAAAGCATGGAGCCTGTGGCACATGCCTCACGCTGGCACTGGTATCAGAATAATACTGTAAATACTCCACTCACTCTGCAGGATCCCACTCAAATACAAAGAGCAGCATTACTGTTTTCCAAAATATGGTTTAGTGAGAGTGAAAGGATATTAATTTGTCTGGAGAAGTCAAATGTAGGAGTTTCCACATGGTTAATTTCTATATTCACTATATAGAATATAGTGAATATAGAAATAGAATATATTCTAGATATAGAATATATTCTAGATATAGAATATATTCTAGAAATAGAATATATTCTATAGAATATAGAATATATTTCTATATTCACAAGGGAGCCAAGCAGCTCTTGCTCTCCCTTTCATCACTGCAACATACACAGGTTCCTACAGCCTGCTGACTGATAGAGGGGAGGATAACTCTCTGTACCTAAAACTGTGGTGACATTCATGTGCTTGAGAAGGGGTATAACCTGTGAACATGACAGGCCATGGGCCTAGAGCCATTTCATAGACACAGCCATAGCATAGTCATTGCTCACACTGTTTCTGTATCACTTGTTCCACAGTCTTGCTCTTTGGGGAGTGCATCACTTCTCACCATCTTCTAAAATTCCAACTGTGTGATTAAACTTCAATTTTGAAGCCAAGGTAAGCTTGTATGAGGTAGTTACTGATTTTTTTTTTTTTTTCCTAAGTTATGAACCAGTTTTCTCTTATTTATTCCTTATCTTCCAATGTAATTTTGGAGGTATTTTCCACCATTGTACAGTCATCAGGCTGAGGATGCTGATGGGCAAAGATAAAGCCATACAGTAAGCTCTGCAGCTGATTAAGGAGTTGCACTGCCATAGTCCAGAAGGACTGCTGGTCTGTGATTAATAACACTTTTTTGTTGGTAACAACAGTATACTTGGCACTCAGAAACAATCCTTGACAGAGAGCTTGCAAAATGTTGAGTTACATGGCCTAAAAAGACTTGGTACTGTCCTCTCTGTAGATGCTGCTTTTTCATGGACTCTCATATTAATTAAACATGGCTCAAAGGTTTGCATCTGTCAGGAAGAATGGAGATTCTATGAGAGACTAAAGAACACGGGGGAAAAAAGGCAAAAAGCAAAACATAACTGGGATTTAGGAGAAATCTGCCTGAGAAGCATGTATTTAAATTAGTAAATTTTATTAAAGTCTATAGAACTGTATATATCTATAGCTTTAGTAGCCTGTTTATCTAATGTGAACCTAGATCACTTGTTTAAACAGTTCCAAGACTAGCACTTTGGATCAGTGAACAAGAAACATAAGTAAAAAAGTAAGCACTTGCTACCACTTGTAATACTTCAGCTTACACTGAACCTTAATTATCTTCAGAAAACTTGAATTCTGAAGTCAGAATATTTGCATTTGACAGTTTTCAATAAAAATTTCAGCAAATATTATAAAATGCTTTATTGTAGGGAAGTATTGCTATTGTTTTAACAGTACTCACTATGTGATGGGCAGCATCACCTAAGGAAAATTTTTGTATTTGTAAGTCAAATTCCATCATGAGATACGAGAATTCTCTATTAAAACCTGTAAAACCTTTACACACATACTTCATAATTTTGAACGGGCATTAGCTCTGAGTAAACCCAGCACTTTTTAAAGGATCACACAGACGTGCACATGGATTTTTGCAGTACTGCAAAAAAACTTTTGCAGTAATCTTTGGGTACCACTCGGGCCACGGTCCCTGCGGTTGCCTGCTGAACCTTCCTTCCAGGAGCACGGCACGTAACAGCAAATCACCGCGCCTGTCAGAACACACGAGCCGTGCTGCACCCGGGGTCAGCGTCATTCAGCCTTTCATCCGTGAGACTGTCCTGATCCAAACCAACTTGGACAGCTCCGCCCAAAGGGAATTACTCTACGGGGAGTTCGTGAGGGAGATGCTAAGGCCAGCCCGGACCGGTGGCGGGGAAGTGCCCGGCCCGCACCGACCAGCCGCGCTGAGGGGGCGGGCGGTGGCGGCACCTGCCGGCCGTCCGACTGAGGAGTTTCATCTCCCCTAGCAAGCAAAGCCCAGCTGCCGCCGGGCGCCTTCGGGCACGAATCACCGTCCCCGCGCGGGAAGGAGGAATAACTTTTTTGGCGATAGCACCTTGCTCCCCTCTCGCTCGACGCCCGCTGTCGCTTCTCCTCCGCGGGCCGCTGCGGGCACGGCGAGCGCAGGTGAACCTCCCCTGGCGCCCGCCGCCGGCAGCTTGCCCTGCCCCGCTGTCCTCTGCCCCCGGCGGGGCAGGAGCAGCCGGGGTGCCGCTCCCCCAAGCCCGCAGCGGCCGCAACTTCCCGCTTCTCCTTTTCTTTTTTCCCCTTTTCGAAATTCCCCTCTGGGACAGAGCTGTGTGGCGCAGCCAGAGTCAAAAGCGGCAGAAAATGCAGAAATCGCCGCGCTCCTTACCGCTCAGCAGTGCCCCGACCGGCGCGCCCCCGGCTCCTTCCCTTCCCCGCCCCGCCACGTCGACAGCAGCGGGGGGAGGAGGCTGAGCGGGCCAGGCAGCCCGGGCCGGGCCCCAGGGAGGAGGGAGGGCTGGCTTTTGTCCCTCATTCTCCTTCCGTCCGTGTGAGGCGGCCGCCTGTTGTAAAGGGCAGCGCCGCGCCGCTGCCGAGCCGTCCCCGGGCTCCAGGCTTCTCTGACCCAGCGCGGGGAGCTGCCCGGCCTCCATGCCCGCCCCTCACGGCTCTCGGCGCGGGGGACGCGGCGGGGCCCAGCGGGACCCCGCTGGAAGCGCCGGCCCGGAGCGTCGGGCCGCGCTTCCCTCAGGGCCGGCGGCGCCCCTGCATCCGTGCTGAGGCGGAAAAGGGGCCAATTTCATAGAATCAGAATATGCTGAGCTGGAAGGGACCTATCGGGATCAACGAGTCCAACTCCTGGCCCTGTGCAGGCCATCCCAGGAATCACGCCACGTGCCTGAGAGGGTTTCTTGGACTCGGACAAGCTTGGTGCTGTGGCTACTTCGCTGGGAAGCCGGTTCAGTGCTCAACCATCCTCTGAGAGAAAAAGTCAACTTAGTTGCTGAGCTGGCATAATTTTTTTTTTTTTTTTTTTTTAAGAAAGTCTAATCCTTTCTCCTTCCTCAAAGTGAGCGCTTACTGACCCGTGGGGGTGCGAAATCGAACCTAGATGCAGCTTTTCAGATACCGCTTGGCACCTCCGTTACGCTGTGTTTACCGGAAATGCCCCTGACAGAAGCTGGCGGTGCACGCATACATTTTCAGACGGATGATGAAACACTTGGTTGAGAAAAGGGGTTTCAGGCTGTTCCCAACAGCCCGTGGTTCTTGTTTCTGTGTAATTCCTCATACCTGTTCCTCTTTTTGCTGCCTCCTTTTAAGGCAAAGCGTGCCCTTTACAATGGTGAAAAGCAATATAGCATCATTTCTATCACTAGTGTTCCAACGAGAGAAGTTTTGACACAGGAGACAAACCAGCACATAGCGAGCCACTGAGGAGAGCTACTCCAAGAGGTCACAACAGCTCTCAGCAGTGTGTTTTACAAATACCGATCATGCTATGTGACTTTACCAGGCATAAGTCTCTGAAGTTTCTCAATAAGGTAGTTGGTAGTAGACCAAACGTTCGTAGCCCTACTTAATAAGTTTCTTTTGAAGGTCTTTCAGTGAGAATTTAAGTGTCAGGGAATGCTGGGTAATTTATTAATGTTAGATATATTTATTGAAAATGAATTCTAGAGTGGCCCTAGGGATTTCCCTCTGCTTTCCAGTGGAGCTCGTGGAAGAGTAAGAGCAGGGTCTCAGGAGGAATCATGGTAGCTGGAGATTAACCCATGACAGATAATAATTTTGACTGTAACATGGATCTTGCACTGTCAGTTTTGCAGATTCTTTACATTACCATGCAGTATATAATATAGTATTATTATGCATGTCACAGAACTGCAAGACATTATTAATACCATTGTTAATCACTGTTGTAACGCAAAGTTACCACCTGAGGGTGAAATTAACATTATGTGTACATGAATGTGGATGTCTGTCTGTTTGAATATAAGGATGCATACATTTTGTAAGTTCCTAAACTATTTTTTGAATTTAAGACTTTTACACTTGGCGTTTTCTAATTCAATTTTAATTAATTTAACTTGTATTTTTTCAGTATGGTAATATTGCGAATGGTTTTGGAATAAATAAGCATTAGAGATTGAACATTTCCACTCATCTCAGGTTTCACTGATGCTTGTTATTACTCTGTCATCATCTTTCTAATGGGTTTCAGAAAAGATACCTCCCTTTTAATAAATAGATAAATATAAATAAAGGCAAAAAGACATTTAACAGAACATGGAAGTATGCATGACATTCATGGACTGTATTAATCTACTTCCAGTGATTGCACTGGTAAATCTAGGTGGTAAATCTGAAGGGTTAATGGCATCCACTTAATGGTAATATGCTTATTTTGCTGTTTAACATATTGCTCGTCTGTCTTTATAGTACATAGACATACAAACAATGCCAGTGGCAGCTCATACTGTCACTGAATTTAAGAGATCCTCTGGAATAAGAGTCTCTACCTTACAGTAGATAATACAGGGTACCAATTGTACATCTGGTTCTGTATTCAGCAGAACAATATGTAGGCTATGTTCAAGCAGTTCAGCTGTTATGTTGCAAAACAGGAATGAATATTTGCTAGAAGCAAGGTATTAGGATGACATTAGGATTTTATCTCATCCTAAGGATGGATAGCAAAGTCTTTCCAGCTAAGAGCAGGCAACGGGGAGGTTTTTATGTAACATCATTATAAGATTTGGAAATCTGCTGTGAATAGTCTTGTCTGAATTGACAGAAATGGAGAATTAATCATAAAATCATAGAGTAATATTGTAAAACTTATCAGCATTATAGCAGTGAATTTTCCATATTCTGTTGCTTACTGCCTGTCCTATCTTTCAATTTCATTTTTGGATGACCTCTTTTCACTTGAGGCTGAGAAATTAAATATAATCTACAGAATAAGCCTCAAAGTGAAAAAGTAATTTTTTAGATTATTTCCTCTGCTTCCTGAATAATTGAAATATTAAATTATGAATGTGTTACGATATGCTAACCCAGAAAGGTAGGTTATAGTGTGGCAGTTCTGTATTTAGATCTCAGCTATGGTGGAATTTCTAACCAACATTATAAAGAAATAAAGAGAGACTGGTTTATGTCTCTGCCAGGACAATAGCCCTGTGTTTGGCCATTCAGTACCAAAGTCACTGCTCTGTTTTAATTAAAAAAAAACCAAACAAACCACACCAAACTCCTCTCAATGTTTCCATGTTCACTGTTTAACCCAATGACAAAACTGCTGGAGCAGGAGAGGGATTATTATTCCATTCCCATTAAATGGAAATTAAACTAAGACAAATGGTACTTCTATAAACCAGCCTTGATAAGAGTCTGACAACTAAATTGGTATAGCAAGATGGATGAAAAATTACAATAATGCATAGAGACTTAGATCATTATTAAGTTCAGATAGGAAGGTGTTTGAATTTCATATTCAAAAGAAGTACTTATTTTCATATTAATTTAATTAAGGTAGAAAGTTGGTAAAAGGATTCATTTTTCTCCTGTTTAATATATTGCAAAGCATAAAGCCACAAAGTTTAATAATAATAGAACAATGGGGATATTACAGTAATGTTGTATGTGAAAAATACATCTGGAGAAAAGCAAATGCCATTTCCCAAGCTGTCAGTAGATGGCACAAACATGTATATAAAAATTTGGGTGTTCCTAAGTATTGTTACTCAGTAGGATAGAGTTACAGGAAGTTCTTTTTTTGCTTTCCTGAAAACATTTTCTGCTTTTTCGGACAGCAGGGATTTCTGGTGAGAAAGTTTTAATTTTGTTGACTTTGTGCTGTTACTAGTTAGCTGGAATTGTTTTATATTCTGTTTGGAATTATATTCTTATTGGAAAATGAGCCTTGTTTTCCATAGCAAGTGTATGGTGTTCTTTCAAGTGTATGGGTAAGCAACGATGGTGAAGTTGCTTGTGTTTGGAATATTTATGCAAAAACCTGTACAAGTAGCAGTCTCTTTTTATTGGCACTACACCCATAGTTAAGTGGGGCAGAGCGATGGCAGTGGTTTTTCTACAGTTTTCTACAGTTCAGGAACTGGGTCTAACCTGATCATGTGTTTCATCCTTGTGAAAGGCATGTTTGTAACATTAGAGATTTTTGCTATGTTGGTAACGTGTGAAGTGCATGTCTTAACACTGTACTGTCATAGCTAAATGTATTCTGTATATTTCTTATATTGAAGTTTAGTCAGTTTATAGCAGTTTTATATTGGAAAAACTCTTAAAACCTCATTTTTTAATTTCTCCCCTTGCTCTTTAAACAACAGGGCACTTTCTTGCTATGTCTTGGCTTGCCTACCTTCCTGGATTGCTTTTCTCAATTAAGCTTTTTTTATCATGTTTGAAGACATGAGGATACCTCTGAATTAAAAGTGATATGACTATGAAGGATAATTTCTACAGTATTAACCTCCAAATCACAGGTTATATGTTATAAAAGTTTTTACTTGTGTTGCTTCCTATGATATTCTAAAGAAATTTTGATGGTACTCATAAATAATTTGACTGAATGCTAGGATATATGAAAGAGAAAGAAAATAAAACACATGTAGAAGAATCCTATCCTTTTTTCATCTAGTCCATGGATATTGCTGAAATTTTATTTGAAGAAGGAATAATGATTTAAAGGTAGATATTTTTTTTCAGATTTCTCTTGAAGCTACATATTTTAAACACATAAATTTATAAACACATGAGCAGAATTGCCTAAACAATCAGAAAAACAGGACTGAATATGCCCAAGTGCCTTTTGAGGGCTGTGATGCATATAATTTTTCCAAATGAGATTTTGGAAAAAGGCTGGAAAAGTTTTGCCATATCACCCCCCAGTTTCTAAGATTTCCAAGCTTAGTTTCATGCATTCTTTAAAAAAGAACTCAGTGGACTTTTTTTTTTTTTTTTTTTTTTTTTGTTAGATAAATAGAACATGTATTTTTCCCCAGTAATTCTGAGAAAGCTTGTGGAATGGTTAATGGTGCAGTGAATGTAATCTTTGAAGTTCCAAATCAGTCTGTCAGGTGATAGCTACTGTCTCATTGTAGAGTCATTAGAAATATATAAACTTGGAATTTAACCCCTTCAAAAAGTTGAAGGCCTGTGCAGTCATTAATAAATACTATGGGAAACTTCAGGCAACACTATGATTTAAAATTAATGGGAGGGAAGAGGAAAGAAGAGGAAATGAAAAGATATTAGAAATCTGGAAAGCAACTTTAAATAATATTTACACATGTAAAAGTGTTAAAACCAAGTTCTTACCAGTTCCTCTTTTAGAGGGGTGGTCTAATGGATTTATGCAATACCTAAAATGAGATTTAAGACGGTATTCTCAATGGCTGACTTAAACAAGGGAGGCTGGCTATCCTAAACTGCTACATTCAGAAAGAAAAAGTGACCTCTAATAGGGAAAACCAAAGTAAAGACACACTTACGATTTTTTTCTCTTTGAAGTCTGTTTAAATAAACCTCTCTTTCACAACAGAGATTTTTGAGGTCAGTGTCCTTAAATCAGGGCTGGATTTTGTGTACAGAGGTTCTACAACTGATATATTTTTGTGTAGCCTGCAAATATTCCCAGTGTGTCTGGTGTTCTCTTTGTACACATGTCAAACGAGATGTGAGCACCCCACTTTCAGAGTCTAAATTCAGGAAATGCTTAAGCTCAGACAAGAAGTGGACCCTGCTGAGGACTTTCCCAAGGCATAAATATCGATCATTCTACCCTCATCTGCATTTCCCCAGTTAAAAGAAGCACTGGTGATCCAATCTCAGCTATCTAAAGACATTCAACTTTTGATTCAAGCTCTTGAACCTCCGTCCTATGTTTCAGTCCAAGTGTTGCTGTCAAAAGTCCATTTTTAAAAAATGTCTCTGAGCCCAGTTCACATCACTTAACAGAGAATCTGAGGAGAGTATGACATGTTGACACTAGTTATTGTACTTTCTAATCAAAGTGTATTACACAGTTTAGGAAGCCTTCATAATACACTGTATCACAGCAGTAATTCTGTAAGTAAGCAGCAAATTTTAGACACCTATGAAATCAGACATGTTTTGTAAAAAACTGACTCCTTATTTGTTGAATACACCATAGTTGCCAAATAAAAAATTCAGTGGTCTGTTAATAAAGAATGTCTCTCCTGAATGATTGTAGAAAATCATTGCTTTTTGAATCAAACAGAGAATGAGAAATTGGAACCTTAAAAGAATCTCTCTCTGATGGTTCCTGCACAGCTACTTAATAATACAATCTGTTTTTTGCTTGTGTTTCTTTATTTTCCGCAGGATTAGAACAAAGATGGACAGTTAAGAAAAGTATTGAGCATCTCCAAGTAAATAGAAAACTGTGTGACACAAAATATGAGTTTTCTTAGAAACGTTTTTCTTTATAAGTGTCTCTTTGCATTAACTTTTTGGAACCACGTCAGCCTGTCTGTGGAAGATGAACTCTTCACATCTGTTTCTAACAATTTTCCAGAAGATGATTCTAACCAAAAAATCAAGAGCCTGCCACTCCTGTATACAAACAGTAATCAGTCCAAAGCTGATTTTGATTGGGTTGTGATACAAAATACTACAGAAAGTCTGTCATTGTCAGAAATCACAGATGACAACGTGGAAAAACTGATAGCTTTATTATCTAATTTCAGACAAGGATCCAGATTACAAAATCTGACACTGACAAATATGTCAGTGGATTGGAATGCTCTTATGGAAATTTTTCAGACTGTATGGCACTCATCCATTGAATACTTCAATACTAACAATGTAACACAACTGTCAGATGTTGAAAGTTATAACTTTGACTATTCAGGTACTTCTATGAAAGCATTGACGATGAAGAAAATTATAATCACGGACATGTACTTCACACAGGATGACCTATACAAAATATTTGCAGACATGAATATTGCAGACATGACAATAGCTGATTCAGAGATGATTCATATGCTTTGTCCTTCATCTAAGAGTCCCTTTAGATACCTAAATTTTTTAAAGAATGATTTAACAGATTTTCTTTTTCAAAAATGTGACAACCTACTTCAGCTGGAGACATTAATCTTGCAGAAGAATAAATTTGAGAGCCTTCGCAAAGTAAGCTTCATGACCAGCCGTATGAAATCACTGAAATACCTGGACATGAGCTACAACCTGCTGCGCCACGATGGAGCGGACGTGCAATGCCAGTGGGCTGAGTCTCTGACAGAGCTGGACCTGTCCTCCAATCAGTTGGCGGATGTTGTGTTTGAGTGCTTGCCAATCAACGTCAAAAAACTCAGCCTACAAAACAATCAGATCAGCAATGTCCCCAGGGGGGTGGCGGAGCTGAAGTCCTTGGAAGAGCTGAACCTGGCATCGAACAGGCTGGCCGACCTGCCGGGCTGCAGTGGCTTTACGTCCCTGCAGTTCCTGAACATAGAGATGAATTCAATCCTCACCCCATCTGCTGACTTCTTCCAGAGCTGCCCAAGGGTGAGGGAGCTGCAGGCCGGGCACAACCCGTTCAAGTGTTCCTGTGAACTGCAAGCCTTTATCCGCCTGGAGAGGCGGTCGGGGGGGAAGCTGTTTGGCTGGCCGGCGGCGTACGTGTGCGAGTACCCAGAAGGCTTGCGAGGAACGGAGCTCAAGGACTTCCACCTGAGCCTGCTGGCCTGCAACACGACGCTCCTGCTTGTGACAGCTCTGCTGCTGACGCTGCTGCTGGTGGCTGCGGTGGCCTTTCTGTGCATCTACCTGGATGTGCCGTGGTATGTGCGGATGATGTGGCAGTGGACGCAGACGAAGCGCAGAGCTTGGCACAACCCTCCCGGAGATCAGGGGGCCGTTCTGCAATTCCACGCGTTCATTTCCTACAGCGAGCGCGATTCGCTGTGGGTGAAGAACGAGCTGATCCCGAACCTGGAGAAGGGGGAGGGCTGCGTCCAACTGTGCCAGCACGAGAGAAACTTTATCCCCGGCAAGAGCATTGTGGAGAACATCATTAACTGCATTGAGAAGAGCTACAAGTCCATCTTTGTGTTGTCTCCCAACTTTGTGCAGAGTGAGTGGTGTCACTATGAGCTGTACTTTGCCCATCACAAGTTATTCAGTGAGAATTCCAACAGCTTAATCCTCATTTTACTGGAGCCAATCCCTCCGTACCTTATCCCTGCCAGGTATCACAAGCTGAAAGCTCTCATGGCAAAGCGCACCTACGTGGAGTGGCCGAAGGAGAGGAGCAAGCGTGCCCTATTCTGGGCTAACCTCAGGGCAGCCATTAACATTAACCTGCCAAAAGCTGATGAAAACTTGTCTGAGGAAACAGATTAAGAAATCTTTCTATTGGAGTTTCATCTGTTTTTTCTTAGTGAAATAATAAATTTGATTTCCATTCATTGTAAATGTATTTAACATTTTGTTACACAATCTTGTTTCTAACTTGTTATCTGTGTTGCCTCTTAACTGTAGTCAAAATTCAATTCACCTTGTTGCAAATCTCTTGAGATAGAAAATTGCAAATGAATTTGAATGTGGATTTTGAAATATTACTTGAAATATTGTAGTGAGTTTTTCTCAGCAGAATAAGATCTGGAACAGTTAGTATCGTCCTGTGGAAGAATGGTTCAGCTGCTGGATAGTTTGCAGAGCTGCTTTAATCACAAAATTTAGACAGCTTTGTCAAAGGAGATCTTTTGCTAAAATTGGTTCATGTGAAAGAAAATTAAGGATCCTGAGAAGGTACCTGAAGTCCAGAGCTCAAAATGGTTGCCAAATAGTCTTTGCTCAGATTTGGTGGATAAAAGGATAGGACCCAGATACAGAAATTTGTGAACTTTGGACATGCCAAAAACAAGGACTGAGCAAGGAAGAAAAGGTGAGGCACTTCACTTTTTAGCTTGGCATTACAACAATGGAGAAGCAGTGAATTGACAGAGCTCTCATACCCATAGAGTCCTGGTACCATTTTGACCCTGAGAGATACCTTGACCAGAGTAGGTGGGAGGGCATCTGCAGTAACAGAACTGCCTTCATCATATTGTCTATGTTTTGAGAAACTCCTGACATCTCTAAATCATGCTTTTGTCCCCCTAGCTTTCTACTTTTTGTCTTCTTATCCATATATCTTACTTTATGCTTATTATTAAAAGAATCTGTCCTTTTCTGTTGAAACAGTATCTCTTCTAGCATGGCTATGACTTGTGGTCAGAAAGTCAATAGAGCTTGAAAAATTTCCCAGGTCTTGAGACAGCAGGTAATTTAATAGTTTATTCACTGAGTTAGAAAAACAAACTACATTTACAATATGTGCTTTCCTTTACATAAATATAGCAGGCCCCTCTGTCTGTACTTATACTGTTTTAACTTCAAGAAAGCATGGCTGGGCTCAGGCAAACATTTACAACTGCTGAAGATGATGACTCTTCTTTGCCCCAACTTCCTCTTTGCCCCAACAAGGACAGATTGTTTGAAATACCAGAGCTAGATGACCATCAAGCAGGAAGTTTCCCTTCAAAAATGTTTTTCAACATGTATTTGAGAGAAAAAGGGATGTTATTATGAAATCCTCACATAGTATAGAATGTTTACATTTTATCTTATTTCTGTCTTCCATTACTAGCAAAAGGTTTTAATTTTGATGCTTGCCTGAGGTCTAAGTAGGCTGAGATTTCTTGATCTGAAGCCTTGTCCTGTGAGTGACTGTTTATGACCTGTAGAAGAAAGGTCAAATTTAACACCTTTAGCTCTCTCATCCCACTTAGTCTCAAAATTAATATAACACACCTGTTACCAAATTGCAGACATTTCATTCAGGACTATGGAAATGTTTTCTCTGCTTCCTCCTTCCCCTCCCACTACTGCTTCAGTGTATGACTCATTTAACCCTTTGAAAACTGAAGATGCTTGTTTTGTCTATCCCTTTCTCACAACCAGGGACAGCTGGATTATGTGGTGCCTTGCTTGAAAATTTTCTTCAAAAGCCTCAGAGTTTTAGGCCAGTAACTGTTGAACCTCTGCGATACAATTAACATCCCCTTGTTTTGTGTAACCTTAAGAACTCATCTGGCTTTCTCTGGCTGGAAGACAGAGAAACCCTTTGAAAGTCAGAGAGTTTCCAAGAAACCTTCCTGCTACTCATGTGGGAGACATTACCATTACCAGAAATAAAGGAGTAGAAGGCTTTAACAAGGCACGCAAGGTTTGTTTGCCACTTTGGAAAGAACTTGGAACTATGTGACCTCAGGGAATATAGCTGATGTTGTGATAAGCAGAAGTATATAATTACAGTTCTGTGGTATTGCAGGTTTCTGGATTCCAGAATCCTCGAGTGAATAAGTTGGAAAGAGTGGCTTTTAATGAGCATGGACATCAATTAAAACTTGTACTTTCGAACCAGAAGCCCACATACTATTATCTTTTTTTTTCCATATGTGCCAAATAATTGATTAAACAGCTAAGTGTGTAATGAATCTATAGAGCTAATTTTTCTGATTCCACAAGAGAGAATGAGTTTCTCGAGTGTTATTAGAATATTTCAAACAATTATCTCACTCTCTGTCATACTCTCAACCCTTTCTATAAAACCAGCTTTAATTCATGAAGAATTTTTTATGTGTTCATGGGGCTATGTGTAGTCTTTCAGTACAGTTTATCTGCACAGTTTGGAAAGGGACTAACCTCTTCTGTGCAGCCTGGTGATGTGTGCCTGCATTTGGTTCTGCACTGAAATGTCTTAACTGCTGCTGCACTCCAGTTATCAGGCAAAGGGAGTGTGTAAATGTGTTCTGATGTCAGATACTGTATCAGAGCAGATTCCTGGCATTTGATTAGTCATCTTGGTGACTGGCAGGAATGCTATTTTTACATACATAAAAATATCAACATACAAAACTGATAACATGGGAGTTAAACACCCTCCAAAACCTGAAAAATGTGCAGGATGAAATGGAAGTGTAAAAATGTAAATGTTTTTATGTATACTTAAGTAGTGTATAGTATAAAGGAAACTGGCAGACAGTCAGACTTGACACCATGTGGGTTGCATGCTGAGACCTCAGCTCTTTAGCTTTAGAAATGTTACAAAACATCTTCACTGAACTTCAGCTGCAAAGAGGTAGAGGAAGGAAAGGCACTCAGGGAAAATAATGGGGCTCTGTGGGAGATTCTGCTGAGAGGACGGTTCAAAACTTCTGTGAAACCCATGTTTTTACTCAAGTCTTTGGTTAGTTGTATTTTTCTTTTGGAAATATTTGCTGAGATTGACTATAACGCTCATTAGTAGTCACTGTTTTGTCACGAGAAAAGGGTATTTATAATCAATAAGTGAGAAAATTGTGTATTCTGCAAGGTGGCTCTGGGTTACCAGTTTGATTTCCACTGCTTTGATCCTTGTGTCTATTTATACCAAAGCAAAATAGGCTTGAGCATAAATGTAGTACAGTATCTGCTCACTATGACTTGTGGTGGCATTTAGCCTTTTTTTCACCTACTTGACATATGATAATTACAGTTAAATTCCTTGATGTGACAAAACATCAGCTTTGCAAACCTTTAATTATTGTATTAACTTTTCATGAGTGCTTTGATGAGTTCATCTGTTGTGAGTATGCTTTAACCCCATGTCTTGCACATGTAAGTTCCCTTCTGCAGTTCTTGTCAGAGAGATTCTTCACACTTTTGGCACAGTGCTGGTCCTGAATAGCTTTTCATACCTGGCCAAGAGTAGTTGTGGTTCCTCTCTGGGTAAATAATGATGAAATACGGGCAGAAGTGTGAAATGACTTTTTCTGAACATTGATAGAATAAACTGCAACAAACCCCAGCAGTGTAAAATTCAGAAATGGAACAAGATATCTGCATGAACATAAGTGAGCTGACTATGGAAAAGATGGTATGTAGCTGGTACATTTCAAGATGCTTGAACAGAAATACATTGCTTTAGTTTTTGCCTGTCATGAAAAATGACCAAATCAGTAAATTGAAACCAGCCCCAAACAAAACTTTGGTGAATTGGTTAGTAAAAATAAATTATGCAAGGTTCCTAATGGTTTAACAGAGGTATTCAGGAGTATCAGTTTCATTGTAACTATCCACAAATTTTTCTTTAGGGCAAACTGTTTATTTGAATGTATTATAAAGGTTCATAAAGAACGGTGATAAAAAAATAAATCATACTACAACTAATAGTTGTGTGTGCACTACAGTCAGTTCTGATGAAAGCTGATAGTGTATTTGATTTTGTCCATGCAGCAATTTTTTTTCTAGGAATTATATTCAAAGTAAAGCTGCCACTGTTTTGGCTAATTGTGATGTCATTGTTCAGTCAACAAGTGCCTTACTCTATTCAGTATCATGGATTAATGCCTAGCAATAGGAGCGTCTCTTTTAACTTGGAGTCTAGATGGAATCAGCTGGCAAACACTCTTGCTGCTTATTGAGAAACATTCATGATCCCTGATCTTGTCATGGGTCACAGATGCTGATTTTCTCCCAGGCTCATGTCCCTGTTCACAATATTAACTGAATGGCTGCTTTCTTGGATTCCTTCAGCCCCAGATTGCCCTCTATTGTCATATTCTTTGTGGCTTCATTACAGCCATCTTGTCATAGGGAATATTCTCTTAATTTTTATAATTTTTTGGAGGAAGCCACAATGTGAGGTATCCTTGATAACCATTCTAGTGTAAAGATGATTGGCCTGTAAAAGTTTTTAACTGTGCCAGTTTGCCCCTGTTACTAGCTTTTGAGATACAAGCTTCTGTCATCCATCAGTGTGCTACATTAACTACTCTCTTTGATGAGCAAAAAATTTTGGTAGGGTAGAGTTCTGCAAGAGATCTTAATATGAACAAAAGTTGTCATTGAGGGTTCTGCTTCCTCTTTTCTGTGTGTGCAAAGAGGAGATGCAGTTGACAGATTTCTAGAACATCTGTGTAGCATCAGAAGCAGGCTTGAAATTAGAAATGCAGAATTAATTGAACAGTCTTGCCAAGGGAAATATTCTACTTACAGATAGGTTTATTTCCTCCTAAACCAGATAGTTATATAAATATTACAGAAGTAAATGTATTGTTAGTTTGAGCTATTAAAAGTTTCCTTTCATTGTGCTCTTAATACCTGCATTGTAAGGAGGTTTACGGAGATTTACTTAATTCTTATAATTGTATATCTTGTTTTAAAAAGCCCTGAGTTTTTTGGGTGGGTTTTTTTTCGTTTTTTTTCTTTTTTTTTTTTCTTCCTAAGGAAGGTAATTATTGGGGAATTAGCATCTCATGTGAGATTCCCCACCCTGAAGATTACATATGTTTGAAATTCTATTTTGAGGATGCTAACCAAGTATGCAGAGGACTTTTGCTGGTTCTTCAACTTGAATTCCATGCACAAAAGGTGGGTTATATTTGCATCATTATTTATAATAATTTTCTCTTTGATATATATATCTTGGACTTCATCAAATCTCAGTGCTGGTGTTTCTTTAATGCTGGAAGATACTCTTGCATTTTGAAGTTTCAGTGAAAACATTCATCTGAATTTCAGCAAAGAGGAAAGGGAGAAAAATAATTTGATATGGCAGTTTTAATTCTCAGCCAACTCTAATTTAACACCATTCTAAAACAGCACTGGAGAGATAACCCTTGATCCTTACTATTGCTTTTCTAGATACATTTGCTTTACTCTTTGACTGTGGCACTCTGCAGGGCTGTAGAGTGTGGCTTGTCCCTTGTTGCAGTATCTGGCATAGCATGTACAGTAAATTAAACTCATCTGGTGCTGGAACATGTACAGAGAATATATTTCTGGTTTTTTCTCCCTTCAGAACATTTCTTGCTTTATTACTGACATCCCTTTTGCCTGGGAGGAAGTTCCTCCAGATAGTTCTAGATCAAAGTTTCTTTGATTCAAGAGTTATATTGTTTATCAGCCTGGACTCTGAAGAACAGAATCAACTGCACTTTGAAGGAGCTGGGCCAGATCTCCTTGTCTTGTTTTGTCTTCAATTGGTACTGTACTTTGACCAACCATCCCCAGAAATGAAGCTTCATTTCTTTTGTGTCTTCAGATACCCTAGCACAGCTTTCTGAAGGCGTAATTTGGCCTCTCTATTGGATTCAATAGATGTAGAAATACTTTAGTGACTTATTCTTTTAATGCTTTTGGTGATGTTAATTGCATGTATTTTTGCTTTACTTAATTAAGAAAAAAATTGATTAAGCCTGATAGGAAACTTGGATGGGAAGGGTTGAGTTTTGATATCAGTTAGTAAAATTATTAGGGACTAGCACCCATTATAACATACAACTGGAAAAAAAAAAGAGGTATTGGTTTCTATTTAACAAACGATTACACAGGGACAGAATTTTAAAACTTTGGGATTTTAGATATTTTTAACAGAAAAAATCAGAGCAGAAAATAAAACTGGGGATGTTTGTCTCCTGAAACTGTTTATGAGTTGTTTATGCTTCATATTGTCTGTGTGTTTTGTTTAGTGCTTGCCAACAAGAGAGTAATGCCCAGGTCATGGTTTTTCAAAAAAGGACTGATGCCTCTCCTGGCCCATGGAGGATATTGATAGGCATGACTAGATATTCATTCAGCTGGACTATATCCACAAAATCCTTTCCTCCTTGGGTTCTTGATACTTAGAACTAGATTAATCATCCCTCACTATTTTTAGAGAGGTTCTTTGTCAAGTTCCACTTATAGGAAAATGTAGGAAATTTCATAGGACACCTAGGAAATTCTGGAGTCTTTGTAATGTCTAGTGTTTTCTTTCAGATTTTGGGTATCACTGCTTCATGCATAGTGCAGTCATGATGTAGTATTACCATTAGTATGCTTTTGGTCAGACTGATATTACAATATTCATTTGTGTGGAGTGTGGAGGGTTGACCCTGACAGGATGCCAGCTGTCCACCCCAGCCGTTCCATCACTCCCTTCCTTAAGTGGACAGGGAGGAAAATATAAAATGAAAGGCTTGTGAGCTAGGTAAGGGCAGAGAGAGGTCACTCACCCATTACTGTCACAGGCAAAACAGACTCAACCTGGGAAATTTATTTAATTTATTACAATTTAATCAGAGTAGGATAATGAGAAATAAAATCAAATCCTAAAACAGCTTCCTCCCAGACCTCCCTTGTTCCTTGGGCTCAGCTTCACTTCTGAATGCTCAACCTCCTCTCCCAGTGGCACAGGGGGTCAGGGAATGGGGGCTGTGGTCTGTTCATCACTTGTTGTTTCCTTCTTGTTCCTCCTCACTCTATTCCCCTGCTCCATCCTGAGGTCCCTTCCACTGGAGATAGTTCTCCATAAACGTCTCCAGTGTGAGTCCTTCCCACTGGCTGCAGTTGTTTGAGAACTGTTCAGTATGGATCCCTTCCATGGGGCACAGTCCTTCAGGCATGGGCTGCTCCAGAACGGGTCCTCTGTGAGGTGACAGTCCTATCAACAAACCTGCTCCAGAGTGGGCTCCTCTCTCCACAGCACCACAGGTCCTGCCAGGAGCTTGCTCCAACATGGGCCTCCCATGAGGTCACAGCCTTCCTCCTTCAGCCATCTACATGCTCCAGCATGGGGTTTTCCATGGCTGCAGGTGGATCTCTGCTCCATCGTGGACCTCCATGGCCTGCAAGGGCACAGCTGCCTCACCATGGGCTGCAGAGGAATCTCTGCTCCAGCACCTGGAACACCTCCTCCCCACCTTCTGCACTGACCTTGGTGTCTGCAGAGCTGTTTCTTCCATATATTCTCATTCCCCTCTCCCAGCTGCAGTTGCTCTTCCCAGCACTTTTCCCCCCTTCTTCACCATGTTATCTCAGAGGCACTACTAATGCTGTGGATGAGCTTGGCCTTGAATCCAGCTGCTGCTGGCTCTATGGAGCACAGAGGAAGCTTCTGGCAGCTTCTCACAGAAACCAGACCTGTAGTTCCCCTGCTCCCAAAACCTCACCATGCAAACCCAATACAATGGATGGTATAATTCCTCAGAATTCTTGGCTTATTGGAAAAATGGACCCTTATGTCTTTGTGCTATAGCAAGGGCAAAGCTGATAATCTGGCCCTGAGAGGGTGCATGGCAATGTCCAGGGTCTTTGGGATGTGAGGAAGAATATCCTTTGAGTGAAGAGGTTGTTTTTGCACCAGTTCCTGTGAAGGTGGTTTTACTGGAGTTTTGTTCCCAAATTTGTGTGAACTTGGGATGTATAGAAACAGCAGATGGAGGGGTTGTTTTGTTCTCCTTTATTCATAAATGCATTGATGTTGGTTTGTACCAGTTTTGTATTTTTTCATGATTGTTGAGAAATTTGTATTTCTTAACATCTATGTGTTTGTAACATACCAGTGGCATCCTGCCCATCATAAGAGAATCAATTTATATTTGACTGAGTCAATAATTAGACTTGAAGAATGGGACTGAGAACGATGGGTAAGAACTGAAAACAGGAGTATATTAAATTTTTTTTATTACATATATTTTACATTTAATTTTATTTTCACAATAAAAAAGCAACTTCAACCATTCAACAGAAATTCATTATATTTCATATATTTTTTTTCATAGGGCTGGACTCATCAGTGAGACATATTGAACAGAAAACAAAGATACGCTTCTGTGTTTCTGTGTTTCTTGTCTTTACATGATAAAGCTGGATAGTATTATGAGATCCCTGACAAATATCTATGTCTTTACTTGTGCCTTTACATTCACACTATGGAATAATATCCAGCCAACTGTAGAAGATGAATTTATTGCAAATTATTCAAGCAATTTACTAACTAAAGTTCCAAAAAACACTCCAGTCCATACTCAAGTATTAGATTTATCACATAATAGGATCTCTGGACTTAGTATCTCAGATTTTATTCATCTTTCTGACCTTCAAGTATTAAATCTTTCTCATAATCTAATTACGATGCTTGACTTTAGTGTCTTTATTTTTAATGAAAATTTAGAATACTTAGATTTATCTCATAATAATATTTCAAAAGTTTCCTGTCTAACTCTTGCGTATCTTAGACATTTAGATCTTTCTTTCAATAAGTTTACTGCCCTGCCCATCTGTCAGGAATTTGGGAACATGTTTCACTTGAAGTACCTTGGATTAAGTGCTACGATGATACGAAGGTCAGACTTCAGGTATATCAAACATTTGCAGCTGCACACTGTCTTCCTGAACTTGGGAAACTTTTCACTGTATGAACCTCAGAGTCTGACAATCTTGACTACAAGGAACCTCCACATTGCCTTTGCAGCAAACCAAAACTTCATTTTTTCCCTCTTGTATGATGGAATGAGCACTTCAGAAAACTTAAAAATAGTTAACTTAAGATATACCTTGAGTTACAAAGATTTCCCCTCTCCACCTTTAATGCTTCTGAAGAAAATCAAGACAACAGCTCTCACTCTTGATGCTGTGGACTTACAATGGGCTATCATCCTGCAAATTTTTGTGTTTATTTGGTATTCACCTGTGGAACATCTGACTGTGAGAAATTTGACTTTTAGGGGACCACTGGAGGACCCATCTGAATATGCATTTCTACCCTTATTAAGCTCTGTGGAACAATTAATCTCTTTGGATGGCTCCATGAAATCATTAACTTTGGAGCATGTTCGTAATAAGGTTTATTATTTCAACCAGGAGATTCTATACAGACAGTTTTCAGAGATGAATATTGCCAATTTGACAATAGCTGATGCATATATGCCACACATGCTTTGCCCCAATAGAACAAGCTCATTTCAGTATATAAATTTTTCTCACAATGCCCTGACAGATGAGTTGTTCCAGAATTGTGGCACTCTCATGGATCTGAAATTACTTATTTTGCAGAAGAATAAATTTGAGAGCCTTCGCAAAGTAAGCTTCATGACCAGCCGTATGAAATCACTGAAATACCTGGACATGAGCTACAACCTGCTGCGCCACGATGGAGCGGACGTGCAATGCCAGTGGGCTGAGTCTCTGACAGAGCTGGACCTGTCCTCCAATCAGTTGGCGGATGTTGTGTTTGAGTGCTTGCCAATCAACGTCAAAAAACTCAGCCTACAAAACAATCAGATCAGCAATGTCCCCAGGGGGGTGGCGGAGCTGAAGTCCTTGGAAGAGCTGAACCTGGCATCGAACAGGCTGGCCGACCTGCCGGGCTGCAGTGGCTTTACGTCCCTGCAGTTCCTGAACATAGAGATGAATTCAATCCTCACCCCATCTGCTGACTTCTTCCAGAGCTGCCCAAGGGTGAGGGAGCTGCAGGCCGGGCACAACCCGTTCAAGTGTTCCTGTGAACTGCAAGCCTTTATCCGCCTGGAGAGGCGGTCGGGGGGGAAGCTGTTTGGCTGGCCGGCGGCGTACGTGTGCGAGTACCCAGAAGGCTTGCGAGGAACGGAGCTCAAGGACTTCCACCTGAGCCTGCTGGCCTGCAACACGACGCTCCTGCTTGTGACAGCTCTGCTGCTGACGCTGCTGCTGGTGGCTGCGGTGGCCTTTCTGTGCATCTACCTGGATGTGCCGTGGTATGTGCGGATGACGTGGCAGTGGACGCAGACGAAGCGCAGAGCTTGGCACAACCCTCCCGGAGATCAGGGGGCCGTTCTGCAATTCCACGCGTTCATTTCCTACAGCGAGCGCGATTCGCTGTGGGTGAAGAACGAGCTGATCCCGAACCTGGAGAAGGGGGAGGGCTGCGTCCAACTGTGCCAGCACGAGAGAAACTTTATCCCCGGCAAGAGCATTGTGGAGAACATCATTAACTGCATTGAGAAGAGCTACAAGTCCATCTTTGTGTTGTCTCCCAAATTTGTGCAGAGTGAGTGGTGTCACTATGAGCTGTACTTTGCCCATCACAAGTTATTCAGTGAGAATTCCAACAGCTTAATCCTCATTTTACTGGAGCCAATCCCTCCGTACCTTATCCCTGCCAGGTATCACAAGCTGAAAGCTCTCATGGCAAAGCGCACCTACGTGGAGTGGCCGAAGGAGAGGAGCAAGCGTGCCCTATTCTGGGCTAACCTCAGGGCAGCCATTAACATTAACCTGCCAATATCCAGTTAAGCAAATGAGTAGGAGAGTGATGCTTCACCTGCTAGTAGTATAAGTATGTGAATAACTGACTTGGCTTTTTTGCATTAAACTCTGTTAGTATTTTTTTCTGTTTTCTTGCAATGTCCCCAGTTTGTTGCGAAATGTGGCACATATAGAAATTGCTATTGCTTATTCAAGCCATCCAAGTAGTCATAAGTCATCTCTAGTTGCCCGTCATCAATGAAGAGAATGAGAGAGAAATTTTCATAAAATTGACCTTATTTTTAGGTTGCATTTATTTTGGACTTCTCCTGTTGAATGCTATATTTGAAAGTAATAAAACTAATGGTCTGTTTGGTGTCATCAGGCTGCCAAGGCATACATTTAATCTTTGTTCTGACGTGAATGTTGTGAGGTTAAGATTGTAGGGATCTGCTTTTTTGTTTTTAAATAAATAACACAAAGAAGAAAACTCTTGTTTGAATCCCATCCAGTACATTTTTATAGTAGGTGTTAAGTGTGCAGTATCTGTATCCTTTTTGCTTGTTTTCCCTTCTTGGAAATCTTTCCCTTCATCACAGAGAGACTTTCTTGGGCATGCGCTGAAAAGTTGAATCCATTAATTCTTGTTTGATGCTCTTCTTCCTTTGCTGTATTAACATTACCAATTGCCTAGAGATAGGTGCCTGCCAAGTCATGATTTCATAGAATTTGCTACTCACTGTGCTTATTATTTTTTATAGTATTGTAATATTGCTGCTTTCTGCTGTGATTGTATTGAGCTATACTGGGTTGCATGTTTTTTCTGTTTCCTAATACTTAGAAACTTGATGTTTGGAGGTGAACCCCTTTTATTTCCAGGCTTCCGCTGAACTCTGTTACCTTGCTCATTATAGTTACAGCTTAATGGAAATGTAAAGTCCTGAGATTACAACTGTGGGCAGCGCATGAGGTGATCAAACTGGTAAGAGGATGTGGTCTTTAACACTCACTGACGTGGCTCACCAAGCACACACCAGGTGTGGTAGCTAGATGAAACAGTGAAGTTGAAGTGGTGGGAGAGCTTCCTGGTGTCCAAAGATGACACTGCTGGCACCCACCTACCAGTACAGGTTAACTCGATAGGATCACAGTAGGATATCAGGTGCCTGGCTTCTGAGCTTTGGAAAGAAGAGCTAAAAGTATCTACTAAACCTAAATTATCACCCAGTTGTTTCCACACTCATTAAATCTGTATCTCTCCAGTTTAGAGGAGGATGTTGTGGAGGACCATGTCAAAGCCTTACCCAGAAATCAAGATTTAGTAGGGATTAGGGATGTTGGTGGATGAGAGGCTGGACATGACCCAGCCATGTGCACTCAGGCCAGAGAGCCAAACGTGTCCTGGGCTGCATCCAGAGCCCCGTGGGCAGCAGGGGAGGGAGGGGATTCTGTCCCACTGCTCTGCTCTGCTCTGGTGAGAGCCCACCTGCAGTGCTGCAGCCACCTCTGGGCCCCAGCATAAGAAGAATGTGAACCTGTTGGAGTGAGTCCAGAGAAGGCCACAAAAATGATCATAAGGCTGGAGCACCTCTCATATTAGGACAGACTGAGAGAGCTGGGATTGTTCAGCCTGGAGAAAAGAAGACTCTGCAGAGACCTTGTTGAGGCTTTTCAGTAGTTAAATAGGGCTTATAAGAAAGATGAGAATAGACTTTTAAAAGGGCTTGTTGTGGTAAGACAAGGGGTACTGGTTATAAACTAAAAGAGGCCTGATTTAGGTTGGATATAAGTAATAATTTTTTTATAATGAGGGTGAAACACTGGAAGAGATGGCCCAAAGGAGTTGTGGATGTCCCATCTCTGGAAACATTCAAGGTCAGGTTGGGAAGGACTCTGAGTGATCTGATCTGATGTCGTTCCTGCTCATTGCAGGCAGTTGGACTAGATGACCTTTAGAAGTCCCTTCCATCCCAAACCATTTTATGATTCTATGATTTTATGATTTTACAATTTTACCTCTCTAAGACTTCTTGACACTTTAAAGTGGGGAATGCTACCAAGAAATCCCATGCCCCTTCTTCCTGAAAGCCTTCTCCTCCTCCCAGGCATTACAGCCTAACATGATTAGCAGTCACACTTAGTGCTAATGGGCTGAAGGGTGTGTAGTCTATCCTGTTTACTAGACAAGAAAAGAGGAAGTAAAATTTCTTAATTCAGGCTTTCCGGTCTCTGTAAATTTAATGCATCAGCAAACTGGGGTTTATGTCCTAAATAATGTACAGACTGGGCCGTGGAGAAGTCCCTCACCTTTAAGACTGTTCAGAAATGTAAGTTTTAGGTGGGTGTGAAAGAAATAGTTTATCAACTCTGCCATGTATATTGTTTTGGAATATTAATGCTGTAAGAGCCCTTTATACTCTATTCTTCCCACCTCACAGATCTTTTATGCAGATGCCAAATATTTTGGTTATGTACATACCATAAACTACAGCTTCTTAAAACTTCTTCTTCTGAGTTCCTTTGATAAAACAGACTCATTTTGTCATGGTTTGGTGTGTTGGTTGGTTTTCTTTTTTAAGTAAGCACTATACAGTATTTCTCATCAAGCAACATTGTGTTGGCTTAGTTAGTGTTCAGCCAGGCCAGACTTTTAATTGTAAAGGATACATTTCAAGTGTTTTTATTACTAAAAATTGCAGTGAAGACACAAAGATCAGTTTTAAATCCTTGAGCAGATTTCTGTGTATGACAGGATTGAACTCAGTGACAGCAAATAAGACAGAGGGAAGAGTTTAATTGCTCAAGTATGAGAAAATGAATATTATCTTAAATTACAATCTCAGGAACTTAAATTGTGCCTTTTTCTCAGACTAAGAGGGACATCCAGTGGCCAATGAAATTATCACTGCTTCCTGAAAATGATCACTCAGTCTAGAACGTATGCAATGCTTTTTGACTCATAGGAAAACAGAGGTAAATGTTACCAGCCCAGCAACTGGAGTAGCCTCTTGCAGGTGTGTGGCTCGTGAAGACAGGTCAGAACGAGCTCTTCCCGTGACAGCTGCCACACTGGGCCACTGGCCATTGTGCCACTGATCCCTCCTGCCTGAACCTTAGAAATCAACAGCATGATAATGAGCTGTCTCTGACTTTGCAATGTGCAGTTCTTATTTTCAAGCAGGAGGCCAAGAAACACAAGCCAGTAATTTTATCATATTCTGATTGCTGTTTGCAGGCTTTTATTTTTATGCCTCACTTCTGCTGTACCTGCTTTCCCTTCTGTACATCACCATGGCATAGCACAGGTGCACACCAGGCTGATCTGCAGGATCCCAGGCAGCAAGAGATCAACATCCTGATGCAAATGCTTCAGCAGAAACGGGAAGTGCTAGAGATGCATAGTGGGTTCAGCCAGGCTGCCTCTTCTTAGGCATCTGGTAAGGTGTGAAGAAATAAAACCCCATTCTTCATCATCATCATCGTCACCATTATCTCTCAGCAGAGCCTGTGGGTGTGTCTGGAGGTGTGCAGGACTCATGTGATGATGTGTCAGCAGCCTCTGGCACCCTGCTCTGGGAGAGGCTGTGGGGAGCAGGCCCAGTCAGTCATCTTGTGAGTGATAAAAAAGGCAAACTCACGTGTTTGGTGCTCCACACCTGCCTATGGGCTAATTAGAATGCCCTAATTAGAATGCCCTAATTAGAAGCCAGTAAAACATTTTTATGAGCTTGCCACTAAGTGTGCTGCAGGACACAGTTCCTCCAGCACAAATTCCTGGTGCTCCTGCCTTGGGCCCCGTGTGGGGCAGGCACACACAGGAGGTGGCCACTGGCCGGGCAGAAGGGCCACCCAAACAGCCAGAGCCACAGGGGTCTCCTCCAGGCCTGCCTCTGACCCAAGCTCGGCATCACTGCTCTTTGTCATCCAGCATGTGACAACATGACCACGGACATCATTCTGAGTGTTTTATTAACAAGTATAATACATATGCACTGTATACTAAATATACTAAATATAGTATGAGGACTGTACAGTACAAATTTATGTTCACAGTTTGACATGACAAAATGTCATTACTGAATTCCCATTGGACTACCAAAGTAGAAACAGTGAAAGTACATTAAACATTCACATCTTTAGTAAGAAAAGATTACCAAAATGTCTCCATATTTGCAAGTTATAGTAATGCATGCTAGAAACCTTTAATTAGCCATTTTGTCTTATTAGCTTATAAAATATATTACATTTTATTTTTAAAATTCTGCATAGTTTATAGAAGTATTAAAGTAAATAAAAATCCTTGCTATATTTGCAGGTGAGAGATGCTAAGCAAAAATATTATTTTGACCCTCTAAAGTACATTAAGTGCTAATATCTGTAAAATATAATGAAAAATGGTGTAGCCCTCTTAAAAGATGTAAAATGCTTTGTAAATTTTTTAGAAAGGATTTGTATTCATCTGTATGTTGCTAACCTTGGCAGAGACAACATATTTGAACAAGACATGGCATTAGAAGTATCTTATTAGAAGTAATTAGAAGTATCACTGCAGAATGCCATTTAAATAAACCCCACACATTAATACCTGCTTTAGTTTCTTGCAATTGTATTAGAAACTAATAATTTATTATAATCAAATGGCCTAAACAGGCACATTTTAGTAAAACAGTATTACCTGTTATGCACTGCACAGTGCAATACTGTTAGGTGGGGAGGTTTAAATATACTCATTCTCTGGGATTAGGATCTTCTATCTTAACTGGTTTTCTTTAGGGCATAGATGGAATGACTGGTTCTGCAAAGTATTTAATAGAGTACATTTAAAAATTGCAAGGTATCCCTCAAATCAATGTTTGCTAAAATGAACCAATGAGCTGGTTAAGATATAAATTCACACTCAGCTAAAAGTGTATTTGTTTGTGACCTTTTAGACATCCCACAAAGACACTACAGAGACAACTGAAAAATCCTATAAGGAAGGCATTATCATGTAATAATCTCAAATACTTATATTTAATATTTAATTTTCTGTTGTCCTAATTCGCAAGACACATGGATGAAATGTGAAAGTTCTGCTCAATCTCCACTGTATTAGACCCCATCATTAGCATAAATACTTTCAGGAAAAAGGTACATAAGCTAATGAATTAACATGGAAAATAACCTAGACTAAAGTATCTGAAGTAAGCGTCAGTTACAAAGAAGTGCTGCTTTTGGGGTACTGATTCAAAAAATATTAAAAAACATACTAATGAAAACATTCTATGTAAACCTCAAAGGAGAAACAGAGCATTAGAAAGAAATGTTCCTTAAATATTCTGAATTTTATAAATTTGCATTTTTAAGGTAAAAATGGGACCAGTTGTCATTAAGGTACTTATTTTTATAGTATCTGTTTTTTCCCCTCTACAACAGAACAGAGAATTGTGTTCATCCCAGGGTACTAAATATCTGTAGACTTGTGACTGGTGCCACAGGGCTCCCTCCACACAGCCTCTCAGCCAGTGACCTGCTTGAATTTACAAAATTGCCATTAAAACCTAGAGCTAATTCTGCTACCACTGAAAAAAAAAATATAAAACAGGAAGTCCACATTCTGGAACAGCTGCTCATTAGTATCAGTCTCTTTCGTACAAGTTTCTCCATGTCACTAACAATCTGGCCTACCAAGAAAGAAAAAAGACCCTTTCGTGTGCCAGGTGTTTCAGTGCCACAGGTGAGCAGATGAGGCAGTTCCAAGACACAAGATGTAGCCCTACCGAGGTGGTGAGGATGTATGGAGCTGGAACAGAGCAATTGCTGTCAGAGCGTTTTTCTACAGGAAGTACAGACCTCTCCTTCTCTAATTCTGCAGGCATGTGGATGTCAGCAGAACAGCTGGTAAAGTCCTATCACCAAATAAAGGCTCTTTGCACTCACACTCTTGCATCTTCAAGATTGTTTGGCATTGGGCTCCACTGGTTATAGAAGAACAGCCTATCTGCTCCACAAGCTCAAATATACCCACCTGCAGATGGACACTCCACCTGTCTCCTGCAGAGTTCTATGAAACTCTTCCTCCCCTCGCACTTCCATTGTTCACTGGGTTTTTCCAAAAGAAAGGAAAAGCCAACTTCAGAATGTTTAACGTACAGGGAATGGTGGTTACCTTACATAGGGCAAGGAAGGAAAATGTGCTTGTGTGTGGAAGTGTAGAGAAATACATCCTGTTTCCTTGCAGTGCCACGAAGTCTGCCAGCTAATACAGACAGAAACCTTCCTTTCAGAGGGCTCCCAGACAGGAACATTTCTAGGGGCAAACTGCAGGTTGATTGAATTCAGTTTCTTTTAGCTATGGAGTTCTGTTTGCTAATGGGCATGGTTTTAATGCAATAGACACGTCCACAGGGAAGCAGTTGTACCTACCATTGAGAGACTAGTAGAGTCACAAACCAGAGTTAGGAACTGGATGATTTGGTATATGCTTTTATCCAAAACAGATACATGACTCAATTTATCATCAGAAGTACTTAATATCTGATGCCATCTTCTCATAAAAATATTGTGGATCAATAATTTTAAATACTGTAGTGTATTACAGTGATACTCACAACAATACAGTTTAGAGCATTTTTGACTTAATGATTGCTATTTTCTGAAGTACAGCAAAGAGAAAAAAATTATTTAGAAGAAATGCAGGAGCATGATTGCAGGGGGATAATCTATATCCCTGAAATGAGGTGCAGTAGGTTTCCATGAATCTCATTTAATGCCACATCACAGAAGAGTACCATAGAATCACAGAATCATAGAATATGCTGAGTTGGAAGGGACCCATCAGGATCATCAAGTCCAACTCCTGGCCCTGCACAGGACACACCAGAAGTCACACCACATGCCTGAAAGCATTGTCCAGATGCTTAACTCAGGCTTGGTGCTGTAACCGCTTCCCTGGGAAGTCTGTTCCAATGCCCAACTACCCTCTAGGTGAAGAACTTCCTAATGGTAAACCCCTGACTCAGCTTCAAGCCGTTCCATCCATACACTTGCACAGAAGCCAGACATACAGTCACACAAAGTCTTCCTGTAACAAATCCAGTGGGGCATTATGCAATAAAAACAAGGATATATACTACACTATAATACAGATGACAGATGACATTGGTTTAGATGCACAGTATTATGTACAGACCAATTCCTGTCCATTTTTCTTCTTGACTGGGGTAAATGATACTATGACTCAATCTTTCTGTAAAGTAATTACACTGTTTAGATTTATTTCCTCAGTAATACTCACTGTTTGGGCAGAGGGGATTGCTAAATCAGGTGTCTTTCTAAAACTGTTGTATGAACCACATTGCAGAAATCAACACAGCTGGGAGAATCTATTCATTGCATTGTTGAGCATAAAATGAGAGTGCATCCCTTACAGGGCACATAAATAATAGTCTCTGGCAAGGACTAGCATTTCGGATATTCAGTAACATTTACTATTTTATCAGTATATGCTGGGTTGATTATATGAAGAAACCAACAAAAGCCGTTAGTTTAAAAATTCCCTTATTCACAAATGAAATACAATAAACATACTGAATGCAGAAAGGGTTTGCTTAGCACCCCCAGAAGAAAAAAAAGAAGTGTTCACATTCTTTAGGTCTGACCCGTGGCAAGGACATAGAAGGGTTAGATAACATCTGTTACTGACCATACATAAGCGTTTAATGGTATAAACTCAGAGATCCAGACCAGCTGAATCCAAATTAAAATGCATGTGTAAAAAAACAAAAAAAGTGTGGCAGGAGTCAGGGACAGAAGACATTCAGACTAGCATGTGGCGTTTCCTGTGAAGAGCAAGATGGTCCGAACGTGAAAAGCTACGATCACAGTCTGGACACTGGAAGGGTTTGATTCCTGTGTGCTTGCGGAAATGCCGCGTTAGTTCATCAGAACGAGCAAACTTCCACGTGCATCCCTCCCAAGTGCATTTGTACGGTTTTTCTCCTGGAAAAGGAAACACAGAAGTGCAGATTTAAGACATGAACACATCAGTTCGGATCACCTAAGTTCACACATAAATCTGATAGATTTGTTCTACTGCCTTGCCAAATTCCTGTAAGTACTGCAATGCTTTCTCCAAAAGCCCCCAGACAGCTCAAAGCTGAAGAGTACTCTGCGCTAGAAACTGTGCAGTCCAAGTCATGGACTACAAAAATTGCTACCTGCCACAATTAATTTTTTTATTGTCTCTCTGTTCCTCTCTGCCATATTAGCACTTGTTTTGTATTACGAAACCCAGAAGGATGAAGGTTTAAGCATTTGTTCAAGTATTTTCAAAACTGGGATCTCATTTTCTAGCTTTCTGGGGGAAAGGACTGTGCTACCATAAAGCACAACAGGCAGATCTTGTGATTTCTGAAACTGAATGCAGTGTAAATGACTGGCATCACTGTCGCAAGTATCTCAACTTAAACTCTATATCATTACTGATATGTCATCCTCCTCCTTTAACACCACTGTATTGCCCAACAGGTAAATGGCTGGCCATGGACTGGGCTCCATTTTTCCTAAAAGAGGTACCTTTGTAAAGACCTTGGATGTATATATTCATTCAGCATGCAAAGATGAACATTTCTGTGGAGAACAGACATGGGGATGTGTTTACTGGAACACTCATTCAGATAAAAAGCACCACTGCACCAGTGGTTAGCATCTCCACAGAGCAGATGTGCTTCCATTTGGCATACAGTCCAAACTTCTGCAAATGGGCTACTCCCATAGAAATTACAGTCAAATTTAACTGTGATGTCATAGGTGAGCCAGTGCAATTTGAACTGTTTTGGTGTTTACAGGGTGTGTGGATTGAGTAAACTGCAAGCAAGTGGACACAAATACGTGAAGAGCCAGTGGATGTAACACACATCAGCATGCACTGGCTTACAGTCTCTTGTTGTAGGCTTTTCCTACTACGTCCTCTGTCTTTTGCTCAGCCTATAATTATTTTCACAACGATGTCACATCTACCTTCTCTCATTCTGTTATTTACACCTGTGGTCACCTAGCCATTAGCAGAAGTTACAAGCTTAGCCTACTATTTTTCCATAGACGTGATGAAAGAGAAGCATAGCTATGCTCAGACCTGTATGGGTTCTTCGGTGAGCTTTCAGGTGGGAGCTTTTAGTGTAGACTTTGTTGCAGCCTTCATAATCACATCGATGTATTCTGCGTTTTCGTTGTGTGTCTGGAGATTCCACAGGTAAAGGTCTCTTTCCTGGCTGAACTATAACTGAAGGGTGATTCCTGCAAAGTTAAAATAATGTTAAAATCAAAAACATTTAGCACAGCAAACCTCAGCTAATATGATTAATAACAGAGCCTTTTATTCACTACCACTCTGTCTCTTGGCAGAAAGAACAACATTACATGCATGTTGAAAAATTCAACAGGGTTTAGCAAATTTTATTTATTTTAGCAGTAATATTTTAAAATGTTTACTCATTTTGGGGCATGATGTAGCCATTTTTATACTTCCTAGCTCTTTTTTATAACTTTCAGAAGAAAAACCCCCTTCAACTTTGTGTTTTTCAGTCAAACTCAGATTTCTTAAACCCTGAGTGAACTTTTGTTTTATTCACTGTTTTTTTTCCCCTCCAAATACAACTAATTTGATTGTAATTGGAAACAGCAATTCCATATTATTAAAGAAATTGTATCTTTAGGGTTTCAAAGCAGAACTCAATCTTTATTGTTCCAGCCACTCCTTTAGAATGTAATTAAGAATTTCCTGTTTGGTGCTGGCAGCAGGGTGCGGCCTCCCTGTACCACTGACGTCAATTCCTAAAAGTAGAGCTTAGCCTGTGTGGCACACCCACAGGATGTCTGAAGTTGTCCCTCCACCTTCTTAAACATAATTTTTCACTGTAGAAACCCACAGGTACAGTGCAGGTAAGACATATACGAACTACAAATGGACTTCTGCTACAAACAAACCCATAAATGTTCACACGTGTGAAAACATGCAAGCTTCTTAAAAGGTGTCTTTGACTGTTGAATGACACCCCTACTGCAGAACTGGGGACAACCTTGACTCTTTCTTCCACATCAATCTTAGAAAACACATGTTTGTCAAAAAGGTATGTATCGAATATAATGTGCAGATACTGGCATTCCTTGTTGCAAAACCAGTTCCTCCATGCAACACAAGGGAGCTTTCTAGAACTCTTGTCTTTTCTAAGTTAATGTATTTCACATGTTCTTACCAATCAACTTACGTTTTATAACACTGGGCTCTATTGGTTACTTACTTCCAAGTTCCTTTAGGGCCTAATTTTCAGAAAACACTGAATTCCTACTTCTCTCAGCAAAACAGGGGGCGTGTGCTAAAGACAGAAAATCTTGTGCATGGCTTAAGAAAGGAAGATTTTTCTATGACCCCACAGCAGCGGGATGGGGATTACCAATGTGGGAAAAGTTGAATTCTGTTATTGATTTATTTCTTAAGAGTTAGAAGCTGGAAACTGGGAACCAAATTCTCTTTCTTGGGTGGTTCTGTGACTGTTGAGTGATGTACTCTTCAAGTACACATGAAGTCTAGCTAAAAATATTATAATGGCAGGAAACCCCGATGGTGATGTTAGACAGAGATGTACACACTCTTAAATAAGAAGGCAGGCTTCTAGCTTCCAAAGAAACAGCTCTCTAAAGCAGTGCTCAGTTTCAATGCAGTTGCATACCAGTCCTTTTGGAGAAGCTCAGGCTTAGGACAGCAAACAGACTTGGTTTAAATCATTATGTGTGGAGGCTAGTCCTGGACATGGTAACATCTGGGAAAAGGGAGAAAAAGGATATTGGCCATACACCATTTGTGATTTAGATTTGCAATCTACAAGTGACTGGTAAAAGCACTGAGAATATCTTCTTTTGCCCTTATGGGAGAGGACGCTGGCAAGACAACAGAATGTTATCAATAATCAGATAGGGCATGGCAGTTTAAAAAAATGGTTAGGGTGGTGTCAAATTCAGAGGTAAATATTAAGTAAGTGCCAATAATAAAAGCACAGCCCTAATTCTTTTGTTCCCTCTTCTACAACTAGATGTAAGTTCATGTATGCCTACCCATTTAAGTGTCACTCTTCAATAGGTAAGAGTACCTCCTAAAAATGATGATAAAACTTCAACAGCTTTTTCTTCTTTACCACAGACCACACTATGTTGACAGCATAAGTTGGACTTTGAAACTTGCATGAAAATATGTTAATAAGGCTCCTTATACTATTGTTATTACCTCAAGTTTGATTTTTGAAATAACTAAAACTAGATTTTAGAAATAATTTAGAAACTTGATTTTAGAACTAACTAATCAATGCACAGTTACATTGATTATCAGACACACTAGAAAGTCCAACGATCCCTACAGAAATGTCACCAACATTATTTTTAGATAGATATAGATATAGATATCCAGATATACACAGATATACTGCCAAAAGCTAACACTAAAGCAAAACAAGTCACTTAAAAGTCTTAAATAAGTCACTTCAGTGAGACTAAAGGTTTCTTATGACCCTTTAATGTAGCCTAGGTGTCTGAATAGTACACTCTGGGCAGTTGGAACCAATGAATAGTGATAAAAACTTCAATGCCTAACTATAGCTCATAAAGCTGTGAGCCAACGTATTTTTTTTTTTAATAAAGGTTCAAATATCTCCTAACTTGTGTGAGTTGTCTATGTATTTTTTTTATGATAAAAAATACAATTTATAAACTTCTTGTTTTGGATACAGCAGAATGTGAACTCGAAAGGGCTGGTTCTAGGAGCAAGAACTAGAGCTCCACAGGGCACTACAAAGTAATTTAAGTTGTTACAATGCAAGGACGGCATCTCCATGAACATAACACTCTACATGGGCAGGCAGAGGAGATGCTTAGGAAACATGGACATAGAAATGTTTTCTGTAACAAAGCTATCCACACATGATACCAAATTTTATATTCTTTGCTCAGTGGATGGGTTTGCTGGGGAAACTACACCCATTGGGAAATAAATAATGCAAATCACTAATGCAGGTGACAAGTCTGCAGAAGTTTCAGCCCTGGAGGAAGGGTGTGGTACCAGCCAGGAACAGCACTTACTGGCTTGCCCTTGTCAAAGAGACTTAACAAAGACAAAAAAATAAACTGAACCATTTCATAGTCCTGACCTAGCAGTAGTTAGCTCCAGCTACATAAAGACTTGACTCCCTTGTGTGGTAGGTGCATTATGTTAGTAGATTACCAACTAGTAAACATACATATTTACTATCCTATGTAATAAACATGTATAACGTGATTTAAAAGAAACAGCATATAGTTTATAAAAGCTAGCTGGCAACCAATTGCAAAGAGCCTGCAGTCTAGGAGGTGCATCTAGACTGTTTGAAGACAAGGAGGGGTGCCCACAAAAAGTCTGTTCTGGAATGCAGCCAGCCCTGGTGCTGTGGCGTGCTTTTGACCCCAATGGCCATGAGCAGGGGGAAGAGGCAGCGTTCTGGAAGAAATACAGGAGACCACCCATCCACCTATGCTTTTCTTTCTCTCTCTGAACCATACCCACACTGGGTTTTGAGTGTCTGGCTTGAAGCTCTCTTTCCCTTACTCAATGAGGTGAGGTCAAACACAACCACCTGAAGGGTGACAGTGAGCAAGAGGGAAGTGCAGAAATGGATTCTGAGGTTCTGTGCCATGAGCCCTGCTCAGCTCCTGCCAGAGCCACATTGGCAGCCTGCCTGCCTACCCAGAGCACTGCCTGCTGAAGGATGAGCCTGGCTCTGGGTCATTCTATGGTTTTAGTACGTTGACAAGATTTTCCCTAGAAAAACAGGAAATGGAAGGGTGCCCATGACTCCTCAGGTACTTTCTTGAGAATTTTTTTATGTTTTCAATTAAAAGGTTTATGCGCCTCAGACCTAAATTCTTCTTCTAGCCCTTGTCCTTTCTTCTGCAAACAGCACTGTTTAAAAACCTATTAGATCTGTGATCCAGTTAATGCAGGGGCCCCAGTAACAGCTATGCCAGCACAATGAGTTAATACTGGGATGGAAACAAGTGGCTGTGAGGGGAGAAAGCTTCAGAATCTACTTGAGTTGTCAAAAAAATCACCCACCGAACAATGGTCTCATGTAAAAATGCAATTTCACTTATATACACAGAACTTGTAAGCCTGAAGAGGTTCTTCCCACTAAGCAGGCAAAATTTTTGAAAAGACAAAGAAGTCCTCCAAGAAAAGAAAGTCACAACACTAATTTTAAAGAAAGGTATTTCAAGTGACATGAATAGAGATATCAGTATGAACTGTCTTTTAAGTTTCTTTCAATTTTGCTGCTGATTTTACGTAAGTAGGTTATCACTGGCTTACTGGGAGTCCTACTTTCAGTAAAGTTGTGGAACTGGGACCTATCATTACTTTAGAAATGCATTATATAAATGCCAGATCTATTGCAAGGTATAAATATGTATCAACTCCTGTATTGCTGAAGAAGGGGGAAAAGAAAGTTGCAATCACATTTCACAGTGACAGCGGTGGGAGGGATGAATGTGTATTTTATTACATGTTTTAAAGCATAGCAACATTCCTTCCCACTCCTCAGAACTGGTAACTGCTGTAATTAACTGCTTTCCGTTCCTTTGCTGATCTTGGGACTACTGTTAGCTACTTACTCTTGCAACATAACTTGCTGAGGAGACAATGAGGTCATCATTGGAGGTGACATTTGTTCAGGATAGAAGTCAGTCTTTGATGGTTCGCTTCCTGGCTCTACTTTGATTGTTTTCTTCAGTGTGGGCTTCTCATAAGACTCAATGACAGGCACTGTATGGCAGAGGGTAGGAGAGGGAGGGCAACACATAAAAATTATGAAGAGTTATGGAAATAAATAATATACAGAAAAAAATCCATAGTTAAAACAAACCCATCAGTACTACATTTACTGTGATGATTTACACTAAATACAAAATCCTTCAGTTTTAGTTATCTCCTGATGAACTCTGACTCAAAACATTTCTATTAATTTTCATCAGTCCAATGTTATCAGTCCAAATCTCAGTAGATCAATAGTTTATGTAGATACAAACAAGCAACGGAGCTGGTGAAGGGTCTGGGGAACAAGTCCCGTGAGTAGCAGCTGAGAGAGCTGGGGTTGCTTATCCTGGAGAAAATAAGGATCAGAGAGGCCTCATTGCTCTCTACAACTGCCTGAAAGGACAAGAGGAAATGGCTTCAAGGTGCACTAGGGGAGGTTTAGTTTGGACATACAGGAAGAAGTTCTTCCCAGAAAGGGCAATCGGGCATTGGAATGGGCAGCCCAGAGAGGTGGTGGAGTCATTGTCCCTGGAGGTGTTTAAGGAAAGACTGTATGTGTCATGGCAACCAGACAGTGCCATGGCCTGGTTGACAAGGTGGTGTTCAGTCACAGGTTGGACTCGATGATCTCAGAGGTCTTTTCAGCCTAATTGATTCTGTGATCCTATGACCTTGGTTAAGTCTGGTAAAATATTTATACAACAAATTCTATGCCTGTTTATTCTGGAAGAACAGAAATTATGTTCCACTTCCTAAAATGCCAACAACCCACAGAAACAAAGTGCTTGGATATTTGTCTTAATTTGTTGGCATATGAGACAGCATAAAAAGCAATTCTGACAACACCAACCTTGCATGCTACTTGGAGTTTCCATCTCATCTGCGAGAACTGTGGACACCATGATGGGCTGCTGGAGATGGGGAGCATACATGAAAGGAACTGGCTGGACCACTACAGGCTGTATAACCGGGAGTATCCCAGGGCTTCTCAGTCCATGGCGTGAAAGAGCAGCGGCCATTACAGGTGGGATTGTTATTGGCATAGAAAGAGGCTGTACTCCTGGGGGTGACGGTGTGAATTTACTGAGAGGTGAGCTGGGTGAGGACAGAGTCAATCCGGGTGAACTTCTCCTATGCACAGTCTGAAATTTTAGTGGGGAAGGAGAACTTCCAGTTGAAGGTGGTGAGCTCCTTTTATTTACCGTAAGGTCCACTGGCTCCATCTGGATTCCATTTGATAGTCCTTCAGGGTTTGAGTACAATTTATTGTGCAACATACTTGGTGTAGAATAAATGACGCCGTATTTGTTTGGCTTCATTTGGTCCATGTAATTGGATGGGTATGACTGTCAGAAGGAGTGGGAAAGAAATACAGAAAATCAAATAATAAATCAACACAAACAAGCAGCTACTGCTGAAAAAGAAAGGCAGCCAATAAAACAAGCAAAATGAAAAAGTTTCAAGAAAGCACTTTAATGTAGTTTCTAAATAAAACAGAATTAAATAAAGCCTCAGATTCCCCACACAGGAAGTTAATCAAATTCTGATTCACTGTTTCAGAAGCAATGTAAGACAGATTATGAAGACAAATCTTCAAGGCTTATTGAACTACTTTTCTCCCTTTAAAATTGCCTGTCATATGTACATGCCTGTACATTTCTTAACTGACCTGGGAGATACATCTGCTATGCCAAGCATATAACGATGTACTGAGGAGCATCAATTCTGGCAAGGTGGAAGCTCAGTTGGGCTTAGAATTGCTAGTAATGGGTCCCAATCAACTACTAAAGTAATTGAAAAACAATCATCACTAAAAAAAGAAATTATGAATCTGAACCCTACAATCAATACAAAATACTCAGCTGAACTATGTAAGTAATGGGTGAGTAACTCAAGAATGCAAAAGGTAAAATCTAAACCTTTCTGAATTATTTTTTTGAGATATAAAGCAGCTACTTAGCCAGTCTAATTTTGGAAAATGAGTACAAGGATAAACATTTGGTGTATTGGAAGAATATTCCTGATAGTGGTAGCTAGCAGTTCCCATTACAATATAAACCCCAAAGCTAATCTTGACCTGTGACGATCTCTACAATTTAGTAATTTTTATATATATATATATATATATATGTATATACATATGTATTATATAAGTAACACACACATATCTAGTGATTTTTGTAAACCAAGAAGTATTAACTGTAGAGTGCAGTATTATTAAACAAATATCCAGACCAATACTGTGTTTAAAAACTGTTAAAAACTGAGGTTGTTTACGAACAGCTAACTCACAATGGAAATTGATGTGCTGCTCTAACACAGCAGTGAGACACAGAAAATGCAATGCACATAAATTTTTATTTGTGTTGTTAACTTTTTGAAATAAAATGCTATCATTGGAATTTAGGTAAGTAAACTAATATTAAAAAATTAATTACTTCCTTGGCATCAAAAGTATTTTGATGAGTGGGATTAAGTATGTTCAAAATGGTATAAAGTGAAACATCAGAAGCATAAAACTACTGAATTTTTATAAAATTATTTCCATAATATTTCAATTATTTTTTTCCTGGTGTGAACACTGCTGTCAATATGTCTTCCTGGTTTCCTACCTCTGTCTTCCCTGTGAGGGAACCCTTGGTTCATTTTAAATGTCAATGTTAATGGGGGTATTTTTGCAAAATGACACAAATGTAATTTTCTTCTTTTCAGTTACTGTTTGAAACACTGAGTTTAGAAAATATTAAATTTTCCTCCTGCATTCATGGCACAGTGATAGAACAACAAAGCTGAGTCCCTCAGTCCATAAAACATTCAAATAAAGCAGCACACAAAATGGTGATTAATCTTCAGACAGTAAATATTACATTAAAATCTCTGCAAGTTATATATTCTCTTTATGATTATTCTTACAAATTCCATCTATAGAAACATTAATCTTTGATGGTAATTGGTTCATCAGAATTTTATTAAATGCCATTATTGCAAGAAGTGCTGTCTGTAGACTTGCCAGCACTGCTGAGCCAAGCAATGAAATTGTTAGCGTTCTAAGTGATGGAGACCACTAAATATTGATATAATTTAATATTTCACAGCATTTGGTATCTATTAGATCAGATCAAATTATGGGCATAGCAAAAAAATCAAAATTTTAATAGGTAAGGAACATTAAATACTTCTGTTAAAGCTCCTGTTATTGGTTTACAGTACGGAGTTCACCCAGCTTTAATGAACTTTACTGTAAACATTCCAAGACTAAGCATCAGTGATTTACAGTGCTGCAGGTTTGTCAGGGATGATCACAATGTCATTGCCTATGAACTTTTCTTCCATTGCAAGAATGCTAAAAAGGAAAAAGCCTGTGAAGTTTAAATCTCCAGGAATGCTTTTGGCCAATGAAGTCTATTAAAGAACAAGCATCCCTAGGTGTAACCTTATCCTGAGAACACCCGGTGGGAATTCGAGGAATAGCTGTCTGGATGCTCACATAGCTTCTGCATTCTTTGATGGGGGAGCAATGCTGATCGTGATTTATTTTGGTGCACAGCCTGCAAAAGGGTAGAAATGCTGCTGGAGACTGGGAAAACCGGTCTCCTGAGACTGTGGGCAGCTTCCAGGTAGATTCCTCCTCCCCAGTAGGGAGGCCAGCAGAATACACCCACAGTGAAGACTGGAACACTCACTTTTGGATGGGTGAGTAAAAATGACAAGATTCAGTCACATACAAAGATAAAACTCTGAAGCAGTTCCACAGGTGCTTTATTCCTTTGTACTTGTGCATTCTGCAAGGACAAAGACTATAAACATTTCTAGCTGAATCTGCTTTAACATATATATTATAACCCTTTAGACCTCAGTATGTTATACTGCATTGGCAATATTTAGATACTGTATTATCAATAAATCTAATCATCATGACTCACATAATCACTGTTGTACTTCTTAGCACCTGACCAAGTCTTCTCTCTACTACTCTGCTACACAGAGAAAAACTGTTTATTCCAATTCAAAAAAAAAAAAAAAAAAAAAGCAACTTGTTTCACCAACTGGTAACTGGTCCAAATGTTTAAAAAGTCCTTTAAAAAGTCCTCGCAGCAAATAGGTAGCCCTGTGAGTAGGACTCGGATGACTTTGTCAGTAGTTCATTAAAAACGATCATAATATACGTTCAATAATTCATTTCAATAAATGGTATGAGCTGTTGGTAGAGTGATGAAATAGTGTGGGTGCAAGCTTCAGTCACCTGAGAAGTATAGTTATTCCTTTCAGTCACACACCCTGAAATACAGTGGTGTCAAAACCATTACTAATTTCCTCCTTCCCCTCCAACTACTGTGATGTTTTAGAGACACACAGACTTTACACCTACAGTGTAGAGAGTACATCTACATTCAGAGAGATGAGTGAGTTACTCCTAAGGGGCTTGATTCAATTTGGCCTCTAATGATTCTATCAGAATGAAAGATGCAATACAAATAATTGATTGTAGACTTTCAGGTTATGTTAGCCCAGTCTGCTCTGTTTAGCACCTCTCAACATCACACTGATAGTTTCTCTCTCATTCCACCTCCTCAAAAGGTGGTCAAGAAAACTAACTCACTCAGTGGCTGCTATCCTTTCCTATGTTCTCTCCATATCACAATACCTCCCTTTAGAGGTGTCTCCAGAGCAGTTTCTGTTGTGGCACCAGGGCTCCAAGGAAGCCACAAGACAAAGAAGAGCTGGGGAGCTCAAGGGATTGGGGCTAAGCAGCCTATGTCTGTACAAAAGCTGAAACACATATGGTACTCAGCCTGAGGGAAAACAAAGTGGTGTCCAGTGATGGAAACTTCACTCACAGAAATCATACTTTCCTCTGGACTTTCTACCTTTTCTTTTCTGCTTTTTTTTCCCCTCATGCAATGGCAAAAAAAAACATACACAGGTGGTAAAATGCTCTGAGTAGTCTCTAATAGCTGGTCAGAGTGATTACACTGACTTTTGAGAAGACTCCAAAGGTCCAATGCATGGAAGGCACCACATCACTAGGAGAAGGATATGGTATAGAATAACCAATATTTGGAACTCCAGTCTTGAAGTGCACTTGGCTCAGAAATGCTCCCTTGTTCTTTCCACTACAGTTTTTCCTCCATCTGGGTCTGGGAAGGACTGCTCGCTCCTCTCCTGGTGAGCCTTTTGAGGGACTGACCTTGCCCATCTGGCAGAAGCACATAACTGTTTGGGGCACTTGGGTGTCTTGTGCAGAGCCCCAAACCATTGCAGAACCTTCTCTGGGAGATGAAGGCAGATGTGCACAAGGCACAAAAGACAGCAATGACACTTCTTTTGTAAAACTGGCCTCTTTTCTGATTTCAATGGACATCATTAGATAATCTTAGATTATAGTATATAATCAACACTAATCTTGACGTAGCTACACAATAACTGTGACTAAAGTGACAGACAGGCTGGCCAATACTAAAATTCTTTCTTGACCCAAATATTGGAACTTGTCATGCTCACACTTTCAGAGACAGTTATTTTTCTATCATTACTCTCCAGCAAATAAACCCCACAAGTCAAACTGTAATTTTAAAATCCATATAAACTTAACTCCCAGAAGTGCTGTTAGTAGCACGGAAGAAATCAGACTGCTTACAGATGCATTTAAATTTATGAAAATTATTATTTATTTTAAATAAAACAGGAAACAAACTTTTCATTGAAAGATGCCATTCAGAGCACAAATTTAATGCACTCTGAATTATGTACATTGACTTCACCCTTTTAATGGATCAGCCTTTCTGGGGGTGTGGTTTCATGTTACACTTAATATGTTATTGCAGGCTAAAATCTGAAAGGGGAGGTCCTGTTCTCTCATCCTCCCTCCCCTTGCTCTAATATTGAGCAGCTGCACAGAATGAGTCAGATCAGCTTCCTGATCTGACAAAAAATGAGTATTTTTGGTGTGTTAGCTACTACGACCATTCAGTGAGCTGATCCAAAGGTTTCAAATTATTCTAGGACCACACAATTCTTCAGTCACACAAAGGAGACACAGAACTGGTATGGAGGTAGCAAAGTCAAAACCTTTCATTTAAGCAGCAGCCTGTATCATCACAATTCTCACTGTACTGCTCCCACCTGTATGTCCTGCTGCTCTTGCTTGTCAGACTCTTCTCTGAGATGACCCTATTCTCTGAGTCCATGGAAAATGAACCCAATTTTAAAGAAGTGTCTCCTCTTCCCCTTTTTTCCCCACTGCCCTAGATCTCATTTGTTCACTTGGTAAAGCAGTGCAACCAGTTTACCCAGCAAAAAGCCATTGCTGGTTTGGGTTTTTGCAGGATTAATTTTCTGCTGTTTAGAGCAGAGCTAGCCATGTTACCTGTTACCACAGGCACCTGTTACCACAACCAAGAGAAAAACAAAAAAAAAAGGCACAGCAAGAAGCTGTTCACTTAGTTCAAGGGTGTAACACTGAAACCACAGGCAATTGCCACTTCACCATGAAGCGTGGCAACTTAATTTCAACCCACCTCCTTCAGCAGCAGGAGCTACAGAGAGTATATTTACAGTGCAGTGGCTGAGGAACACATGGATGCTCTCCCCTCTGACAGGCAACTGGTCAGATAATTTAAGGCATTAATAAATTAATTAAATACAGAAAGTTTTCCTAGAATGTGAATGTGATTGCACCAAGAGCAAAATATAGCTTCATATGTTTTCCTAAGCTAGTCCAAAGCTTAATTACATCTCATTATGAATTTAAAGGTGGAAAAATTAAAAAGTCATCTTTAGGGGCAATATATTTGAAAAGTCTTACCACTGAAACAGGCTCCATGGCTTCTTGCTTGATAGGGACTGGGTCAAACATTAGCATCTTTTTTATTCACCTCTTCTGATGCCTCTGAGGTTCTGTCCTGCTGGGGAAAGACAAGGTGTTAGAAAGCCATGGGAAATACCCGAATCAACTTTGTGAATTGTAAAGAATTCACTATTTTGTCAGATTAATGTGAATATTTATCCATCTCTAACACAGATATTTAAATCTTTGACAGAATTTATTGCAAGATTTTTCTTTCCAAATTGCTATTGAAACATAGAGACATCTGCTCATTTTAATGAAAATCAAATTGAATTTTTGTTGTCCATGTCAGCACACCAAGACCACAGAATTTTCACTTTCATTAGCTGTCAAGTGTTTTAACACATCACAGTTTAGACCACGCATTTCTCATCAGCATTACAACCTCAGAATAACCTTGTTTATACAAGTGAACTGATTCTGGAAAGGATCTCTCTTTCCTAAGAGTCCTAATAGAAACACTCAATAGATCACATACAGTGAAACTGATATCAATGCAAAAAAAAAAGATTAAAATTCAAGACTAACTTGGGCTACATTCAACATGCTGCAATGACTTAACAGAAAAAATGCATCAGTTATTACAAGATAATAGATTTACTGACAATTCAGCAACTATTTGTGCTAACTGTGCAAAACAAAAGCACGTCAAAACAATCTGCCTGCATTCTGTGCAGCTTCAGGGTTTTTTTCCTACAGTGTTCAACCTTACTTGTCCAATCTCTAAATGTCTGAAATAAAAGTATTTAGCATAAAGCATGTCATAACTGTCATACTACACATTTGCCATGGTTATCTTGGAAAGATACTGGGAAGGAAAGGAGATACCTCTTCTGGGTAAAGCCATAAGCTTAAGAAGAAGCTAAGGGGTTTAGATGTTGCCAAGCTGTTTATAAATCACTCGAGGTTATACATTATATGACTGATGTCCAAGGAGCAAGTTCTGACCGTACACCGTAGAATTCACAGCCCTGCCTGGAGGCGGTACGGCCACTTTTAAGATGCGAGGACAAAAGTAAATGACACAAATTCCATTTGGCCAGTAGATGGCACTGGAAAGAAGCGAATACAGCCAGCCTCCAGCATAGGCAATTCACCCCGCAGGACAGACTGAAGGCTCACCAAAAGATTTGTAGCTGTGGCTGGGAAATTATCCCAGAAATGTAAATGAACATTTAAAGATGTACCTGCTCAAATTAAAACAATTCTAGTAAGCCTACCCTAATGAACAACTTTGCAGTTAACATGTGTTTAAAGATCAAAATTTGTTAAGAGAGATAGCATGAGTTGTTACAAGTCTACCATGAGTTATTCAGGAACATAAATAAAGTTTAAAGATTTTTGGAAATATATCACAACAGTGTGCACTTTGAATAATGGAAACAAATAAGTAGCAGAGTAAATTATAGCATCTTCATAATTCACATTATAAAAGTTGAAGGCCTGACAAAAACTAATTGCAAAACTAAAGTGAAACAAATAATGCAGCTAAATGCAATTTCCGGTTTAAACTTAATATGTAGTTTTAGTCTGGGGGCAGTCATGTAAGATGGCACTATTTGCTGAAATTTGTGGTAATTCTGTAAATACCTTAAGCACGTTTATGAGAAGGTTATTAATTATACTCTTTTCTTTGAATGGTTATAATTTAGATAACTGTTACCTAGTTATCTTTTTCAGGTTTCAACATATCACATAGCCAGAACTAACATTTCAGAATACTGACTTCCCAATACTGACTTTTCCACTACGTGGAAATATATCCATGTATCTATGCATCACTCATATTCTCACACATTCATCTGCATTGTGAAAACAGAGAAGTTGTACTTTTAGACATAAAAAAACTTTGCAGTAAAATGTAGCCACTCAGAGCTCCTATAAAGGGATTTGGAACTAATTCCTTTCAGGTTAACAGAAACTTTTGATTTTTAGCTTGTATGTGCATAGATAAAGTAACGCACCAATTTGTACTTCAGTGAAGGAAGAAAGGAGAAAAGAAAGGAAAGGAAGAAGAGAAACAGACAGAAAGGAAGGGAAGGGAGGGAGGGAGGGAAAGACAGAGAGAAAGGAGGAGAGAAAGAAGGAGAAAGAAAGAAAGAAAGAGAGAAAAAGAAAAGAAAGAAAAAGAAAGGAAAAAAGAAGAAAAAAGAAAAGAAAAGAAAAGAAAAGAAAAGAAAAGAAAAGAAAAGAAAAGAAAAGAAAAGAAAAGAAAAGAAAAGAAAAGAAAAGAAAAGAAAAAGAGAAAAGAAAGATTGTTCTAAGTAAATGCAATGATGCTCATCCTTTGTGTTATTTTTGCAATTCTAAAACCGTATTTTCTTCAGTTTAAGAATTACTCCTTTTAACCTTTAGCTCCAAAAAGTGTGTGAAAAGACACTTGATACACATTTCAGATGTCATGCTACCCATTTCAGTGTTTCCTGAGACAGCTCTAAATCACTGTGCAGGAATTAAACTGACATAGACAACAGGAAGTGTACTACCCTGAACAAAAGTGAAAAGTAATTCTCAATCTTTCCCAAGTGCAGTCATCTAAGAACAGCAGAAGAAAACTTTACTTTTATGTAAGTTTACTATGCTGCATCGGAGTATAGGAATCAAGCACTTCTTTATCATGTTACTCTTGAGCAGGTTTCTTTTCCCCATTTTATGGAGACTGGAAACCAATTTTCAAGAACGGAAAATTAATTAAGATGCAACACTTGGTCCTGTAGGACTGCTACAGAGTCAATATAAGTCAGCTTTGGATCTGGCATTTAAAATTTAGCTCAAAATGATGTATTTCTAAGGCTGTAAATAAGACAAAAGACTCCTCTTTGTATTTAAAAATAATGCTCCAAATTGATAGCTTGGACCACACAAATATGTGCATGTACACTCACACAAATAAAGCATGGTACTTCTACTAAGAAGTAGGTAGTTTTCCCCAGTATATTTGTAAAATAATGCCTATTAACTCAAAACTTCTCAGTCTTTCTCTCCTAAACATTTGAGAAGGGGGCAATAGGGAAGGTAAACAGTCTTATCTGTTTCTATTACAGAGGAATGCAAAAACAGTTGGGTTCTACTTTACAGAGTGGTTTCAGAATCTACTTGTTTGAAAGCCCGCAACTTGTTTAGTATATACAAATAATTTCTGGAAAATCGAAATACCATCTCTCATTCCTGAGGTGCTCTGAAAAAACTGGTGAGGTGACAACAGTATATTCATCTTAAATGTATTAAAAAATAGGAACTTTTGTGTTTGACTTTATTAGGTAAACTATTTTGCATTAAAGAGTTTTCTCATGTGAGGTAAAAGAATTTAATACGAATGTAATCTGAAACTAAATAATTAACTGCAATCCGGTAAGCAAACATTCCACCCTCTCTTTTTTTTTGCTCTCCCTCTTTTTTTCTGCTAACAAGCCACCCAGTTTTACTTTCTTGCCTCCTCCCATTCACTCCACCCTGTGGATCTCTGCCAAGTCAGTCCAACTTGTCCAAACAGGACCCGGCTTTTGATAAGATTTTGCTCACACCCTGTACTTCAGAAAGACAAATGAAGCAACTGGGTTTTGTATGCAAATAAGGACAGGTGCAAGGTAAAGTCCAGGCAAAGTCCCTCAGTATTCCCCTATCTGAAGTCCAGTGAAGACAGAAAGCCAGCTGTTGTCTTCACAACACAAACTCTGCCCTTATGATCCAATATACAGCAAGGTATCCATTCCAGAAGGGAAGTTCATTATCATTAGAGCTCATCACCTTGTCAGTATTAGCTTCCTGACAGGTGTATAGTTTATTGTTTCAGAGACATAATTAAATGAAAGCTGAAAGGTACTTAAACGTGTATTCTGACAATAAAGGCTTGTATGGATTATTTACCCTGGATGAAATGTACGAAGTGGTTAAAGAATGCACTCAGACTACACATCTGCACTGCACAGCAGCTGGAAAAGGGCAACCGCAGTGCAGCTACTCCCAGCAGCCCTGCACATCTATCTTCAAGGTCCACCAACTCTGCAAACCTGTTATGAAAGGAAAGGGTGGGGTGGAGGGCCAGTTTTAACTGTGCACATCCAACAACAAAGCTTTATTCTAATATAAAGCCTGTCCTCATTAAATACCTGGAAGAGCAGCCAGTGACTGACTTTTGCTGCAGACAGGGGGGGTGGTGACCATACATTCTGCCCCTCTTCACTCTGCCTGAGAACACATACAGGGTTTATTTCCTCAATCTTTGTGCCCAGGGGAAGCAAAGGAATGCTGCCCAATGTACAGCAAGTCTCTGTCTAGAAGCTTCAAGGTACGACTGTTATTGTCAGTATAATTACAGAATAATGTACTGGTATCTGCTAAATTAGCACTGCACAAGTGCCCTCTGCAAGGAAGTGCAGCTCTTGCAGCACTGTTTGAAACCAGCAGCAAACATCATGTTGCAAAAGCTCTTCAGTCCAAGCACTTCGGGACTCAGACCTGTTGCTCTGAACCTATGACTGCTTTGAACCTCAAGTCAAACTTCCTCTGATACATGGGAGAAACAATAGTATCAGAGGATTCTCCACTGATGAAACCCGAAAGGGAAGGGAGGTTTTTTGAACCCAGGTGAAAAGTTGTCTTCAGTGGAACTTCCAAAGAGTTTGACACAGAGAAACCAGTTTCTGAGACAAACATTCCCTGCAGAAGGTAAAAAAGCTGTTTTCCAGAGCTCGTAACATGTTTGCACTTTACTGTACCAGTTGCTCATCAAGACCTGAGTCAGCAAAAAAGTGTTTCTGAAGTTCCATTAACTTTAATGGGAAGTAAGCAAGTGCTTAACTGCACTTGACCCCAAAATAGCAACAGGCAAAGAAGCTCTCCACTTCAGCACAGCTGTCAGACTCAGCCAAAGCACCAAAGGTCCAGACGTGGTGCTGTGGGAAGAGACCAGAGCAGCCAGACCATGAGGAACAGAGCAGAAGGAGAATCAGGAAGAACCAGCATGCCAAGAAAATGTTCTACTGATCAACAGCTTTCTGTGTTTATTTGCTGGATTTCCACTGGGTAACAATAATAATTGTTGAAAAAGTTAGAATATTTTGTAAAAGAAAATGGTACCTAGGCAAAAATTTTCTCTTCAAAGTTTTATTGATAAGCATTAAGAGAAAGAGCATTTCTACAGAATTCTGGTATTTAGTATTTAAAATTTTATTTGTTTCTTAGTAAAGACTTGAAATCTTTTATCTTCCTCCTTTCAGGACTACAAGCAGGCTGAAAAACTTGTGGTTTTGCACAACTTTGCATCATAACTTTGTTCATGTCACCTTGTTTGACCTAGAACTGCTTTGACATGTAGCTGACTAATCGGTATTGCAATTAAATTTCTGATAATACTGTTGCAGGCTCTTTGAAGCCATGTGTCTGGAAATGGCTTTCTTGTATATAAAAATCTTGGGGGAAAATGTTCTTGAAGTGCTTGTTAAGAAAATATCTTCTTTACCAAGGAAAAAATTGAGCCCATGTAAACCCTGTTCAACCTTCAGTTCTATACTCACTGAACTTAAGAGGAGAACCTCTTGAGGCACTTCCATTAGACAATATTCTCCCTTATCAGGGGAGACTGCTGTCTGGTTTCCTGTCTCAAGCTACTTCTTAGAAGGAGAAACAGTCTAGTAAGGATAAAAGAACAGACTTTTGAAAACAAATGAAGTATGTGGAATGGTATGATAATCTTTCCCTTCCAAACTGAGCTTCGCTTTTCTTGTTGTGTTTTTCTTAAGAGGTTAATTTTTAAGATAATTTGAAAGGAGAAATATTAAACCTTTTAATTGTGAGGGAAAAATGACAGAAAATATTGTTCTCTTCTGTGAAGGGTTCTGCTATTTCAGGAAACATGAAAAAAAGATTCAACATTTTTATAGCATGGGAAAGAAGAAAGAAAATCTAATCCAAGAGAAAGAAAGTATACATTTATGAATAACATTCTAAATGATTGATTTGAACAAGAATCTGAATACAGGGCAAATGCTGATGAACTTCTATGAACCTATGGAAATGGAAAAAAAAAAAACCAACCAGGGAAAAGAGGTGGACAGTGTAGTGGGTACAAATGTGACAGTGATCAAAGCAAGTCAGAGTCTTTAAAAGTGGAAACTCTGTCATGTAAGTTAGTTGGTTGGTTGGTAACACACACGGACTGCATGATAGACAGACCATGCATTTGGTTGGAAGTATTTTCCCTTCTGAGTTAGTTTACTATTTAAAACCTGTTGGAGCTTTGTCTTTCCATTTGGCTGATGAACACTTACACTTTCTTTCCCCTGGGAGATATCACCCACAGCTAGAAAGCCCTCAAAGGAAGCTTTGGCATCAATTGAATGCTTCACAGGGAAGAGTTAAATCTCTCCTAAAACCAGCTCTGCCAAACTTCATATTCTGGATTGGAAGCAACATGCCTCGGAATGAAAACACAAAGATTGAATGCTGACAGCATAAAGGAACTCTAAAAGACCTCCTGTTAGTGGTGTTAATTAATATTTAAAAGTTGGTTTACAAAAATTATTATAATTTTAACCTCAGTTCCCTATTTTATAGAACTTCTGGCTACAAAAAGGTGTGAACCACAAAATTTACTGCATTTATTATACAGCAATTTCCAATATTAAACACAGTTAAATGCATCTCTCTTCCTCTGTCATTGGGAAAAAAAAAGATTAACTGTTTGAAATCTTGGGCAAATTAAAAGTACAAGAATTAAAATATGTAACTGTGTTCTAATGAGTAAACTCATCCATGGTGTTCTAAAACAAACAGAAAAAACAACAAAATAAAAACAAATGAGAGCAACACATTCAAATAATCAATAAACAACTTACCAAAACTGTGTAGCCAAATACTTCTTTTTATCTGGATTTCTGAACAGACAAAAAACAGTTTTCTGTTAATATATGCACATAATCCAATAATTTTTTTCACATACAATTAAGCTCTGAAAGAAGTTTAAAGTGTGTACTTCAGATACTTCCTAAAGATACTGTCAGTAATCTCAAACAGCTAACTTGTAGCATCCAGAAGAGCAAGAGCAGGAACTAAAAAACTACTTTAAAAATCACTAGAGGAAAAAAAAAAAAGTAAAATGAAAGGGTGGAAGTATTTCTGTGTGTATAGTAACCATGCATATTCCAGCCCATAAGAGATAGAGAAGAATAAATACTCCATGTTGCATTTTCATCCAGGGCACACTGAAGTTAATGCAAGTTTTTCTCTCGATTTCAGTGAGCTTTGGCTTGGATCCTTTAGCTCTTCTTCTGTCAGATTCAAAATAACAGAAAGATTTATGTTTTTCTCAATTTCCTCTCAATTTCTCACTATGTCTGCCTGCAACAGGGTGAGGGGGAAAGATAAATATAAAACCAGGAGTAAAACAATTACTTTTATGCCTTCAAAAACACAAAATGTACCGATTAAGCAGTACAGGGACAGCAGTACTTATTAATACCATATAAAAGTTAAGACACCAGTGTCTCATTTTCTGTATTACATCTGGAAGACAATGAATCTTCTAGCCTGTATAGGGGGAAAATACCTACTTCTTTGGAGATTTGGAAATACAAAGTGCTTATAGTGAGCCATTCAGGTTGAGTAAGGGCTGAAGTCAAAACCCTCTCACAACTATGAGCCTACAGAAGTGGACTTTCTTCTCACATATACTCTTTATACTTCAGTACAACTCTGTGACTTTAATGGAGCTATTCCAGATCAGCTGATGAGCAAGTGAGAGCAGAAAACTGGCTCACAACTTTCTAGAGACTTGAGTTCAAGTTCTCAGCGAACAGAGCTAAAAACTCCAGTCCACCCCCATAACTGCATCGGAGTCGAAGGGGCGTGTTAAAGGTTAACTTGGAAACCTCGTTATGACATAACACAGGCATCTTAAGCAATCCTGAGTGTGTAGAGACATGATAACTCATCGGGTGGGGATTGGGAGTTGAGGGGCAGTGACAAGGGGCCTGGACCGAGGCTACCGAACTGCCAGAAAACAGCCTGAAACAGGAAAGAGCACCACATATGCCACTTGGAATGTGTGACGCAAACCCCAGCCTTGAAACAAAGAACAGGAAACAGCTCTGCTGGCTGTGCTGGGGAGAAAGCACAGAGAAACATTTAGGCGGCCCTCCCTGACCCTATATTCATGAGCAGCTGGAGTCTTTTAAAACAACAACAGTGGGTGGAGGTGTTTGTTCATTGGGTGTGAATAAAAACACTGTCCTTATGCAGGGGACCTGCCCTATTTACAAACAGGCTCCCTTAACATGAGGGAGCAGGAGATTTTAAGACACCACAGGTCAGGAGGATTTGCTGAAAGCTTCCCTTAGACCAGTTGGTTTATTACTGTATTTATGCCAGTAGCTAAACAGAGCTCCAGCTTCATGACATCAGAGGCAGCACCCAGCCTGGGAGAAGCACCTTCTTCCCAGAGAGAGCTGGGGGATGAGAATTGAAGGAAGGAGTTCTAAAGCTTGGGGCTGCTCCTGGACAGTGGCTCACTCGTGCTCAATACTGCTCCATAGCTGAGGACCAACGTCATTCAGAGAACCCAAGAATATTTTTCTAAGCCATCATAAGCTTAGCATTCCCTGTTTTCATATGCACTTTATTTCAGAATCTGATTTCCCATGAATTTACTACTTTTATTTTTGAAGCACCTACATATAAAGCTGAATAAATGAAGTAAGCCGAAGCAGAGGAATAGCACAACTTGTCTAGATTTCATGCAGTAGAATAACTTCAACACTTGTTCTCCTTCAAAGCTGTGGTTTCAAATACTCTCTCTTCTCTTAGATACCTTGCATTAGTTTTTTAGACAGCATGGGTGGGACATCAAGTGTGAGAATGTTACAGCAAATTACGTGGATGAGTACCACAGCAACACCAATGAATGCTGTGGGGTTCCAAGGCTGGAGTTTAATAATGAACATGGGGTAAAAACTAGCTAGTACATTATCTACACAGCAAGGTGTGGGTGTAGGTTTTATGCCAATAGTATCAGTTCCTTACTTCTTCATACCAAGTAACTGCAAATACAGGTAATTCGGTGATTGTATAACATCTCCATTATCACTGAGTCTTTAACTTATCTCACTCACACTTACATCTTTATTTATCTGAAGGCTTTTGCTTTTGGCTAAACAGGTGTTGACTAGGTCAAATGTTCACAGTACCTAAGGGCTCCCTTGCAGCTCTGCAACCTGGAGGAAGTTTTGCTTGGACTCTTAGGGAAGGGAAAGACCATTTAGCATTCTTTCCTGCCCCCACCCCTTGCCCTTACCCCCAGTCTCTCTTGTGATCTGTACCATAGCTATGTGCAGGGAAAAAAACCCCAGAAACATTTGCCTGCTTGTGAAAAAAAAGGCTACTCAAGTCAGCTTCGGGTATTTTATATTTTGATACTAGGCAGTAAAAACATATTCTTAAAAATACAAGGTGAAAGCTAATTTGAAATAAGTGTCTTCTGGGTCAGGTGGGATTATCAAATCCAGATGTAATTCCTCTCACACAAGCACCAGCTGCTCATGTGACTATCACGCTGGTATCTTTAAAGTATTTGATGGAAAAGTCACCAGTCAGCAGCCATGTAAGTCTTTCTTTTCAATACAGGTATACTTATGAATATTAGTTTAAATGAAGTCAAGTCTTCAGAGGTCTGCTACCAGCCACTCAAATTCAGCTTTTCCCAACAATTAAACCTTCAGAGTTCAGTTCCACAAACAGTGACACCTCCTGAATTCTCAAAGGTGAGGAATTGAATAAAACTGTGGGTCATGCATGTACAGTACCTGAAGCAAAAGGGAAGTGCACAAAACAGCTTTAAGGTATTTTTTCATGTAACTCCTAAATGACCACTTAAGCTATTCTGAACTAGGTCTTTCTCCCAAGCTCCAGTTAGGTGCTGTGATCTCCCACCGCAGGCTCGTGTTGCTGAGCCTTCCTTTGCCAGGGCTCCCCTAGCTGTGCCAGGCACTCACCCAACAGCGGTCCAAGGCAAGTAAATTCTATTCCCATTTCGGTTAAAAACAAATAAACGAACAAAAAAATCCCACAAAAGCCAAAACAAACAAACAAACAAACAAACAAAAAACCCCCAAAACACAAAAAAAAACCCCAAACAAAATAAAACCCACAAAAGACATCTAGCAAAGGAAAGGTTATTTCTAACTGCACACTTCGCTTCTTTGCTGTCCCACGTTTTACCTTCGCCTGCATGGCGGCCAAGCGGTGCTAAGGTGACGTGACAATACGAGGGGCAGGCTTTCGGGAGCCGATTCCATCCTCGACTTCACCAAGAGTTAATCGGGGGACATGGCGCTTGCCGATCCGCTCCGCGCTACGGAGGAACACGGCCCGGACGCGAGCTCCTGCCCTGGCATCTAGCCCGTCGCCCGCGGAACCGAGCGAGCCCGCTATACTTTCCACCTCGGTTTGGCCGGGCACTGTATCTCGCCCGGGATCCGGTGGCACTTCAGTCTCTACCAGAAGACGCGCCTGTCCCACCCCGGCGAGAGGCCAGGGGCTGCGGCCGCGCCGGGCGGGAGAGTGGCCCCGAGGGGCGGGCGGCCCGCGGGCCCTCCCGCCGGGGACAGGCAGGGGAGGGCGCCGGGAAAGGCGCCCCCCGAGCGGCCCCGCCGGCCACACAGGTGCGCTGCCCGCCCGGCGGGCGCGGCGGACAGCGGCGGCCCTCCGCCCCCGGCTCCCGCCGGCCGCACAGCGAGATTCCCAGGCGCCGCGGAGGGAACCCCCGAGGCGAGTCCTGCGCCCCCTTTCCCGCAAGTGCGGCCTGACGGAGACCCAGTTCCCGCCACCCCCGGCGTGGCTGCGGCTCCCGTGGCATCACCTTGCCGCCTCGGGCTCCGCGCTGCTCGCAGCGCCGGGAAACTTTCCTCCTCCGGCACATCCATCCCGCAGTCGGCACAGCCCGGCCCCCGCATTACCCCCGCCCTCACACTTACGCTCGGCAGGCGGTGCGGAGAGCGCCGCGATTCCGTCGGCTCCCGCAGCGCCGGGGGTCGCGGTAGGTAGCGGGAGCGCTCCGGTGGGACCGAGGCGCGAGGCCGGCGTGTCCCGCGTCCCCGCGGCTAAGGCGCCTCGGCGGTGTCTCCGGGTCTGTGTGCGAGGAGGAGCTGCCCGCTCCCGCCCTCCGCCCGCTCGCCTTCCCCCCGGGCTCCTGGCACCGGGCCGCACTGTCACATGACGCCGGCGCCGCTCGCCCTGCCAGGCTCCCCGGGCCGGCGGGGTGAGTGGCGGTGGGAGGGTCACGGCAGGGAGCGCGGCCGGGCGGGTCCCCGCCCGCGGGGTGGAGGCTCCGCCGAGGGGCCGGGGCGAGTCACCGCTCACAAACAGCCGGGCACGCACTGACTGCGCGCCCGCCCTGCCTCCCGGGGGCAGACAGCCTCGCACAGACACTAATTATCCCCAGCAGCCCGGAGAGGAGAGGGGAGGGGAGCGGGGCCGCCCCACCGACAAACCTGCCCGTCCAGCTCCTCCTCCCCGCCCGTGTGTCAGGCAGAGGCGTGCACCTGGCAGCGGCCCTGCGGCAGGGCGCACCCCTCCCTGCTTCCCTCACTCCGCGTCCACCCCGGCCGACCTGCGGCGGCAGCAAAACAACAGCAACACCCAGCGCCCGGGGGGAAGGAAGGGAGGTGCTCACGCTGGGCCGCTGCCGCCGAGCTGGCTTCGCCGGCGGGGGCTGGGAAAGGGCGCGGGGCGGCGCGGAGCCGGGCGGCGGCTCCCCTGCCCTGCCGCCGCGGGCTGCCCGCGCCGCGCCCCGTCGCGCCGGGGGAGGTGGCGGGGCCGGGCGGGGCGAGGCGAGGCGAGGCGAGGGCTGGAGCGCGGCGGGCGTGGGGCAGAGGTGTCGGCCCGGCTCCGCCCCGGCTTGGCCGCTGGCCCGGCGGGACCGCCGGCTGCTGAGGCCCGTGCCGGGGAGGTTTTTATGGCTGCGCTTAGCCCGTCGTGCCTCGGGTGCGCTCCGGCCGGAGCGAAAAGGATCTGGCGGGGAGAGGCGCTGCCAGCTTGCCTCGACTCGACCCCCGTCGCCAGAGGCGGCGATCCCCTCCCTCCCCCACCCGTGCCGCCCCAGCCTGCCCAGCCTTGCGTCTGGCACCGGCCCGGGGCAGGTGTGTGTGCGTGACCCAGCCCGCCCCTCCTCCGGGCTCCGCTCGCAGCGGCGCGGGGCCGCGCTGCCCGGGGGGCCGCGCTGCGCGGCCGCTCCCGGCACAGGGATGCGGGGTACGGCGGGGCGCTGGCTCTGCCCCAGGACTGCGCTTGCTGCTCGAAACACTTCTCAGCGGAGTGCACTGCACACACCCTCTGTAAAATGCGAGGCACTTACAGCCACAGAAGACCGAGGGACTTCGCTGGGAGCAATACTTTTAAAAAAAAAATTATATTGGCTGACTGTATCGATTCCACTGGTTAAGGAAAAGTGCTGCCACTTATTCACTGGAATACAGTATGCTTATAATGGTTATAGTGTGCCATATGAAATAATGTTCTCTCCTTACTGATGTATGGTACCTAACCATGAGACCAAGAAAGAGGCAAATGCTGTGCTTGGCAAAGCCCTGTCCAGTGCTAATGGCGTGGACAGATGGAAAGCCAGTTATACTTGTGGATAGACAGGTTACCCGGCAGATCTTCATTTACATGATTTGTTTCATGGGTAAAGTCAGTGGAAGGGGCTGAGTATTTCTGGCTCCGCAGGACCAGTCTATGTATATAACTGTCTGAATAGGACCCTAGTGTAACATACCTGTTTGTATGTTTAGGTTGAAATTTCTCTTCACTTTGATTCTTATTGACCCAATCGATAATGCTGTAAAAACAAAGCAAAGAAGGAAGGGGAAAGGATGGGGAAAGTATTTTCAAACACATGGCCATGCACGCATGTTCAGACAATGTCTTTATTCCTAGGTTGTTTTAATAAATCCCTTTACTTATCTTGCTAGTCTGTATGGCTTTAAAAAAGCAAATTAAGACACCAATCTGAAACCCTGAAGGGTATGACTCAGTAACATAACAATAAATTGTAGTATCTCCTACTAAGTAATTACACCATATCATGTCACAACAAGGTATTGTTGAAATACTATCATGTAGCTCATAAAGTGTCATTTTTTTATTATAAGCCTATAAAATAAACAGAATGCTGTGTTACACACACGGGCACAAAATATTTCATTAGGGCTGTGAAAAGGAGCTGCTGTAGTTTTCTTGCATGAACATGCTCAAGATAAAGTAGGTATGTCCCAGTTTGCATTCCTTTATTCTGGGAACTAGCAGAGGTTAAACAGCTAACTGAAACCCTTAGGTCAGAGGCAGAGCTGTTCTAATGTCAAATCGTGAGAAATGCCAAAATATTTAGTAGTAGCCAGCATGCTGCTCCTGGTGAAGTCACTGTCTTTTCTTGCTATTTTCTAGCTGTAGCCTCAGATGAACCTGTTTTAATCTGGTGTAATTTTACTGTCTTCTTGTGAAGTGGCAGAGGAGAGGGAGGATTGAGAATGATGCCTTTGCACTGTCAAGACTGTATACCTGTCAGCATTTTGTTGCCTTCCAGTGTTTTTGGCAAGTCCAAATTCTGAAGGGAGCAGAATCTTACTGATTTCAGTGGGAATTGAAAAACCAGAAGGGAGAAGCTGGGAGCAGGGAGAGTCCTTGCCATCTGGTTAGCAGACCCAGCAGTTTTAACCATGTCTGGAAGTGTTTCTAGATCAAAGGACTCATCAATGGCAACCCTTAACATCTTCCAGCACAGTACCTCTTCCATCTCTGCTCTGCCCATCATCCCCACAGAATCAAACAGAAGGAAGAGAAGTGGTATGCAAGTCCTTGGTATTGAAAAAAAAGAAAGACTGCTGCTTGGGTGTCCTTTGGTTTGTAGCACCTGCCATGAGCCCTTGCAACAAGATGGAGCATTTAACATGAAGGGGCCTTGAGGATCCATAATCCCAAGCATTAGGAAGAGCGTTGGCAACATATTACAAGTTTCTGATATAAGCAGACAGGAGGTGTTACCTTGAGTGTGTTGAAGGGAAGGTATGGATCTCTGGTGTGAACAAATCAGTATTAAAATGTTAAATGAATGGGTATAATATGTTCAGATGTCTGTTAAAAGACCAAATCCAGCCATTTGTTGAAATGAACAAATTCAGCTACATTCAGCCAAATTGCCACTGTGATAAACATGACTGTTCTGTCACATTTCTGACAAATGCAGCTTCCCAAAAATCAGTTAAAAATAAAATAAATACTTAAGAATTCTGTGCACTTTTCCCGTTCTTAATTCAACTTTATGCTATGAGGTGAATTGGAAGTAGTTTGCTGGATCCAAGCAGTACGATTGTTAAGCTGGCATTTCTTCCAAGTTGTTCTGTGTTACAAAATGTACTTTATATATAGTCAGTGAGTGGTATTCATGCAGGAAAAATGTCCACTGCAACCAGTGGGCTTTTTTCTTAGTCTACAGATACATATTTGAGGGATTTGGATATCTGTGTATAAACTTTGTTCTGCAGAGTTTCTGCAGAGTTTCAGGTCAGATAGTCACCTCATACATCTAGTCCTCACTAACAGCTGCTGGAAGGAATGAGGGAGAGATCATCACATAGCCAGCAATATTCATTACCCTTGTTAAACACGGTTCACATTTTGGAAAAAACATAAATTTTACACTTAAAATGCTATTAATTTATTGCACCCCAGAAGTTTAATCTCCACAGTACAGTGAGGATACATAAGTCCAAGTTGTTAAAAATATAGAAGTTGAGGCAGTATGAATTTGAATTGAACCTTTAATGACTTAAAAGCTTAGGTATGTTTATGCCACAGTGATGCACATACCTGAGCTGGTTTAAAACTAGTCGGCTGGGGAACTGGTAGCAATCTAGCTGTGGCACCATGGACCCTGTAGCTATCTGGAAAACATGCCCAAAAAGCTGGGTAAATACTTGAGTGGTTAGGCTGGCCCGAACTCAATGGCCAGACTACTACCAGTGCCCAAGACAAATAATTTAAAGCTTGCCTAGCAGTGTATCCCCAGCATGGCAGTCGCATCACTTGTGACTATAGCACAGACATACCCTTCTGTGAATTCTGTGACTCAGCCATGTCTTCTGGCAGATGATTCCTGAGCTCTTCTGGGAGTTCTGTGGCTAGTATCAATTCAGTGGTCCACAGGAAAGGCCTCTGGAGGTATTAAAAACTCACAGGACAGCATAAGATGCACCTTTATCACATTGAAATGTCCTGTGTTGTAACGGTGGACTCTCGTAGCCACGTGAGCAGCTTGTGAGTCAATCTGTGTGTTTGCATAATTGGGTCCTTCTTGTTTGCTTGGAGGAAGGGCAAGGCAAGGGTGAGTACCAGGCTTCCTGGCTCTGTCATACAGGTGTGGACAAGAGGAAACCACTGGAGGAGCTTGGGCAGAGCTGGTATTGAGGTGCATGGGGCCTAGGGTAGAGGCTACTGTGTGAACCCCTCCCTGCCTCTCTCCTGCCCACACATGGATGATGAGTCTTGCTGCCTGACCTGGCCCAGGTTCTTCCTCCTGCCTGTCCCTTCCTTGGCCCATGGACCAAGTAAATTACTGTAGTTCCTCATCCCTGAAATGAATTCACATTTTGTGAATTCAAACAAATTTCAAACACCACAAAACAAGGTTCCTCTCTGTTCACCGCCTCACACAAGGAAAGGATGGATGGCTGCTCTTTCTAGTTAAAACCAACAAGTCACACTTGACTGCTTTTAACAAAAATCAGCCCTCAAGCCCACTGCAGCAATCAAAATTACAGAGGCATGTGTGTGTGTTGAATTTCTTGTCATATGTTGATGTTTTTAAGAACAGGCATGATTTTGTTGCAGGTGTAAAGACTACTGAATGCTGCTGAGCTTGAATTTCATTATTTGAAGTATAGAATGATGGTTGAATTTAGTAGTGTGGTCCAAGATGTAGTTGAGGGACACTTGAAGTTTCCATAGCAGAAAGAATAACAACAATTTTGGAAGCAAGAGCAGATACATATGTGTGAAGATTGATGGGTTTGGAGACCAAATCTTCATCAAGTATATGCTGACATGAACTCAAGACGATGTGTGGATGACGTTATAATTGAGAACGACCTTGTGTAGGTCACCTGTCTGTTAATACTGTTCTTGAGCTTTATTTCTATAATGATGTTTTCCTCAGTACTGGGGCTGGAATTTCTCTCCAGAGTGCACAAGAAGAAACAGAAAGATGATGTGGTTCTCTCATACAAAAATATATGCAGTCAGTGGTTTGGTTATAAAAGGTCTGTTGCTTTCAGTCTATGTTCACTGTTCTTTCCCAACAGAAAGCAATGGAAAATACATGGATAAAAAGTGAGTTACTCTGTTGACTTTCACTGTATAAGGATTTGTTCTGTGCTCTGGAAGTCTTGCAATGATGGTGTGTTGGGTTTGCATGGCTAGGTTTTGGTAGCAGGGGGCTAAAGCTGTGGCTTCTGTGAGAAGCTGCCAGAAGCTTCTCCCATGTCCAGCAGTGCCAATGCCAAATGGATCCAGCACAGTCGTGCTACTGGCCAAGCCTGGGCCAATTAGAAATGTGGTAATGACTCTGTGATAACATATCTAAGAAGGAAGAAAGAAAGTTATTGTGCAGATGTAATTGCAGCCAGAGAAGAGTGGGACGAGAATATGTGAAAGGAACAGCTCTGCAAACACCCAGGTCAGTGGAGAAGGAGGGGGAGGAGATGCTCCAAGCACTGGAGCTGAGATTCCCCTGCAGCTGTGAGGTGAGGCAGCTGTGCCCCTGCACCCCATCAGGACCATGGGAATGCTGAGATCCACCTGCAGCCTGTGGAAGAGTCCCACATTGGAGCAGGTGGATGCATGAGATGAAGCTGTGATCCCATGGGAGACCTGTCATAGAGCAGGGTCCTGGGAGGGATCTGCAGACCCATGGCATGAGGAGCCCATGCCAGATCAGGTTTGCTGGTAGGACTTGTTAGCCCTTGGGGACCCACACTGGAACAGCCTGTCCTTGAAGGAATGCACCCTGTGGAAGAGTGACCCCTTTTGGAGCAGTTTGTGGAGAGCTGTTGCCTGTGAGAGGGACTCTGCATTGGAGAACTGTCTCCTGTGGGAGGGAGCAGGGAAGGACTGCTCTCCCTGAACAGTGGCAGAAACAACATGTGATGAACTGACCATAATCCCCCATTCCCTGTTTGTCTGCGTTACGGGGGGAGGAGGCAAAGCTGGGAAAAAGAGGGGGGTAAGGGAATGTGTTTTTAAGGTCTTATTTTACTTGTCATTATCCTGCTCTGATTTTGTTAACAATAAATTCAGTTAACATCTCTAATTCAAGCCTGTTTTGCACGTGACAGTATTTGGTGAGTGATCTCTCTCTGTCCATATCTCAACTCATGAACCTTTTGTTATATTTTCTCTCCCCTGTCCAGTTGTGGAGGGGAGTGATAGAGATGCTTTGGTGCCTGGCACCCAGCCAGGGTCAACCCATGGTAGATGGGAAATCGAGAGAAGTGATTCTGCTCTTTGCTATTCTCAGAAAATCTTGTAATGCACCAGTTAGATAGAAAGTGGAATTGTTAACAGATGGAAGTTGACTTTGGTACGCAAAAAAGTAATTTAGATGTGCCTGTTTATATCTATTTAGGGTCCATATCATGTCAAAGTAATTTGACTGTGCTCAGTTAAGCAACTCAGTGGAGTAATGCCAGGTTACTCCTAGGGGAAAAGCGGGTCTTGGATCTTCCAGGAGATAGTTAAGGCTATCTAACTATATTAGCCTATAGTTAAAGCTGCTAGAGCTTCCATTATTATTTATTTGCTTGACTGATGGGAAAATAGATAAATTTTAAGAATTTTGTTGAGGTTTTTTTTTGTTTGTTTGTTTTGGTGTTTTTTTTTTTTTTTTTTAATTTAAGAAATTATTTTCCCATTTTGTTGTGTTTTATTATGTATGGCTTTACATAACTTGAGTAGGAAACAAATTGATCTTTGGAGGTTTCATATATCCAGAGATCACATTTTATGTGTCCTGCAAGAATGGAGGTTTTGGGTTTAATTTGGGTGATTGAGAGCTATCTTAAAATATGGAGGATGTTAACACTCCTTTCACATTTGGGGACATTGTTTGCTTGTGTCATTTAGGATGTACTGTCAGGAATTAAAGAGTCCAATTCAGGTCTGACGTAACTACATTGACTTACTGGAATTTCCACAGTCACAAATGACTCATAATGCTCAATATTCAAAAACAAACTCCAAAAGCATGCAATTTTGGGAAACAATGTTTGCTTTGGTTTGTTGTTTGGGGTTTTCTTCCCTTGCAAAGCTGGTATTGTATGAAAAAGATACAGAAGAAGAAACTGGAAAGTTAATAGAGAACTAAAAAAGGTTGTATCTCTTTTACTATAATGTTATTGAATACTTTCTGAAAAGTTAGCACATTTCTTCGCTGAATTGTGAGGTGCTGAAAAGACTTATCAGACAAAATGTAGAATTTCACACATTTAACTGAAGAATGTACTGAAATTGGTAAGATATTGACTCCTTCTCTTGCTGTTTGAAAAACCCTTGCAGACTCTGACCAGTTTGAACTAGCTGCCATCTTTAGCTGATTTACATAAATTAAAAATATCACTATATGAAAAAAGTATTTCAGTAAAGGCTGTGATAGCCTGGAGAAAAAATGGTATCAGGTGATCTAAGAGCAGCCTCCTGAGCACTGGAGGTTACTGAGGAGGTGAAACTGAAGCTGAGGAGCACAGTGTGGAAATGGGAGACAGTGGTTTCCTAAAAATGAAGAAATGGGGGAGGGGAAATCTAGCTAAAACAAGGATAAACATTGTTTTGGTTTGAAGTTTTGGAACAAATTCCCAGAGAAGCTCTGAAATGTTTTCAAAAGCTTTTCAGGATCTGACTGGACAAAGTCTAGAGAAATCCATTCTAAACTCAGAACCTGTTCTGAACAGGAGTTTGGACTAAATGACCTCCTGAGCTCCTTTCCAGCCTGACCAACCCTGTCATTTCTTTGCTTCTGCATTAAGTACCACTGTTAGGGGAAGATAAGGATCATTATATACTTTAAAATCAGGCTGTTCATGGCAACTTCTAGCTATAAAATGCTGTAATTGTTAAAAGGAAAACCTGAATGAGAACAAATTGCAAGTTAAAATTATCATAATGCAGGCATTAACAACAAAGTAAAGGAATAGCCAGTGGCTACCATCTTACATACCTGTATGTAGTACTATATGCTCCAGCAAGAATGGCATCTATAGTTCCCTATTTTAACCAGCAATAATATTTTTTAAATGATTTTTTAATATTTTTAATTATTACTTTATTCTAAGTATTAAAAGCAAAAATAAAATCTAGGAAAATATATAATTTCAAAACTTTTTAAAAATTATATCAACATGTCTATTTTTTTAAACATAACTGCTGTTTTCATTATACTTCCAAACTACGTTTGTAAAGCAATGGTATTTAGAATTTCAGTGTATATAAAAAAATGATTAATGGGGTGATATCAGCTATAGTGTGAAATTTATACCTCTTCTATGAAATTTAATTTCTTTTCCTTCCACACAGATATCTAATAATGTCATTATTGATCCAAGTATTTTAATGAAAAGTGATTTGACAGAAAATTTTAATTGCATACTTAGCAATACAGTTCCTGCAGTAAGAAAAATGTATCTCTCTATCTGCAGAGCAAAATTCTATACTCATAAATTAATGGGAGAAAACTCCTGTTTGATGACTATTGCTTTGACCACCTGTGCCTCACATGTCCAACTAGCATGTGAAGGCTAGAAGAAATTTCATTTATTCAATATGGGCATATTCTTTGGGACAGTACAGCCAGCAGAAACTTGAGATGAGGATTATCTTGTAGGTCTGGTTTTTCGAACTAGCTAGGGTGTGTTACCTTAATAAGTAAGCCAAATAATTACTTATTTACAGAGTCAGCAAATAGTAAGGTCACACTGGCATTTCTGAGCAAAGACTGACACTGAACTGATCGGTTAAAGTGGCCTGAATTTATTTGAAATACTCGAGCAGTAGTTATAATTCAAGCAAAGCCCTATGGAATTGTGAAAGAAAAAGTACTAAGATAGAAGGGGATGTGGCATTCAGAACATCCAAAGTCATGGGGGGTTACTACACAGGTATCCTGCTTACAGCTCAGTTTATAGTTCAGGATTCCATCAAGAAAGTGAGTGACATTAAAATGATGTGAAAGTAAAGAAACTATTTCACAATATGTGCAAGTCTTTCAGTTGTGCTCATAGCTTCTTCAATGCAATAGGAAGGCATTTGTACAGTATGTTTTGCCAAACAACTTCAAAATTTTTCATGAATCAGATATAAAACCATCACCAGAAAAACATTTTCCAGTCTAAGCTTTGAAGGAAAACTCACCATTTCTGTTCCTTAGTCTACATCACTTCATACTAGTACTACATTTTTAAAAAAAGACCAGGTTCTTTTTAAGTCCTCAGGTTTTCAGAGTGCATCTTGAAACAGTTTTGAAGGAACCAGGTTGTTAAAAAGTGGGAGTCATGGTTTAACCCCAGCTGGTAACTAAGTATGACGCAGCTGCTTGCTGCAACCTGGCCCCCAGTGTGATTGGAGAAGAACTGGGGGAAAAAAGGTAAAACCTGTGGGTTGAGATAAGAACAGCTTAATCATAGGAATAAAATATAATAATAATAATACTATAATAATTTAAATTAAAAGAGATGCAACAAAAAGAAGAGACAGCAAAATAAACCCCAAGAAACACAAATGATGAAAAATGTAATTGTTCATCACCCACTGACAAATGCCAGGCCTATCCCTGAGCAGTGATTGACTTCTCCCCCACCCAGTTTCTATACTGAGTGTGACACTCTGTGGTATGGAACATCTCTTTAGCCTCTTTGGGCCAACTGTCCTGGCCATGCTTCCTCTGTGCTTCTTGTGGACCACCTTGCTGGCAGAGGATGGGCAGCTGAAAAGTCCTCGACTTAGAGTACACACTGCTCAGCAACAGCTAAAACATCAGTGTGCTATCAACATTATTATCAGACTAAATCCAAACCCCAGCCCTGTACCAGCTACTAGGGAAAAAAAATCAACTCTCTCCCAGCCAAAACCTGGGCAGTAGAGGAATCAGTACATCATAAAAATTGTTCTCTATTGGCATTTCTCAAGGCAAACTGGGCTTTTAAAAATTTGTTTGTTTTGTAGGTTTTTTTTTTTTTTTGTGAGGGATGTAATTTCATTTCATTGTTAGTAACAGAAGGTGGAAATAGAATTGATATGTGTATATATATATATATATATATATATATATATATATATATATATATGCACTACAAGCACTGGAGTCAGGACCTCCTGCTTGCCTTGTCAGTGCTGGATCATTTACTATCTCTCTTTTGTGTTTACATAAACCCTGTTTTTTAAATGCACAGATGCAGTGGACCTGTGTCAGACCTGTTTTCCATGCTTTGGGAAAAATCTACTAACTTAAGTGTGTACTTATTTCAAATGGTATTGGAGACTTTCAAGTACAGCACTATACTCATACCTTGTGAAGAGTATCTAAATGGCCTTTATTTAATTAAAAGCTACATATGGGTTAAAAACTCTGGTATCAGTATAATTGGCAGTGAGATAGAGTTGTGAAATATAAAACTGGGGTAGCAGGTATATGCAGGGAAGGTGAAACAAGACTTCTGTTCACAAAATCTGCTTGCCTATATTATTGCCATGTGGTGTTGATTAATTCTTATTTCTGGTCCTAAATGGTTGTGCCTGATGTCTCTGTCTTGCTGAGCTCTCTCCTTGTGTCACTAAAGAAGCAGCAGCATCTTCACTGGTTGTAAAGGCAGCATTTGTAGCAGTCGCCAAGAAAGGCAAGATTACAATGGACACTAATTTAAATAAAAAGTATTTGGGCATTTTATGTACCTGGATGCAGGGAATTTCTATTTCAACTCTTTTTCAGTCCTTTTCTTTAGACTTTGATGACAAGCATCACCTACTTGCTAAGGGAATTTCTTTGCTGCAGCTCTGTGAAATGGGGAAGCATGATCACCATTTTCAGGAAACTGGTAGTGTGAGCAGGGAAGTGTGAAAATTAGTGTCTGAATTAGTAGATACTCTGTTAAATGTTCAAATGTCTATCTCAGTTCAGAATTGTGGACTTAGGCTTCAATGTTTCAAGAGGTCAAGAGCTGAGCCTGGCTTTGCTGAAAACATTGGGAAAGCAGTGCACCATCCTTCCCCTCTAACATGCAGGTGCCCACTTGGAGTTCAGTTGTATTTGGTGGAGCAATAGAGAATTTCTGGGCTTTGAGGACAGTGGACTTTTCCTAAGCAATTTCCTAAATTATGACCATGATGAAAAAGCCAAATTAATATGTAAGTTGATGTAGAAACTTCTTTTTCCCTACCATATGACAAAGAAACATTCATGAGTAATAGAAAACTGTCTGAGCCATGAGCATACTAGCATGGTTAGGTAACATTGCTCAGAGTTTGCACTGAGGAAACTGGTGATTATCCAGCCACCACCACAGATCTTGGGCACAGAGACAGCAGTGACACAACAACTGACTAGCTCTGCTTTTTTGGGCTAGTTAGCTGGTGTGCTTTGCCACTCTGACACCCTGAGCTTAGACTTAGCTTCTTCCAAGGTGGTTGGTTGCTGTACACATCACTGTCCTGAACAGTCCAGACAAATGCAATGTACCTTCATTCCTGTTTCCAAGCTGTGGAGTGTCTACTGGTATGTGTTGCTGTCTCTCTCTGTCTGAACAATATCTGTTGTTACCCTTTCAATATTTTTTATGACTGTGCTATGTGTCAGTTTCACTAGTTTCACCCAGTTGTTCCCAGATGCTTCAGCCATGTTCTGTCCCTTATGGGCCTCAGGGCAGGCACATAGCCTCCCAGACCTGGAGAGGGGTGTGAAGGGTACCTTCCCCTCCCAGCACTTCTGCACCAAATGTTCTCTGTGTCAGATTTACACAGGAGGGTGTTATGTCTCTCCAGACACCCTTGCCCTCGCCTCTGCAGAGGCTGGTTTTGTAACTTTGTAATGCTAAGTTCCAGTATCTATAGTAACATTTAAACAGAAATAAAACAGTTCTCAAATCAGGAAAAAATTACTGAAAACTATCCAGAAATTAGATTTTACCTCTCCTGGGTCACATCAAAACATGGGTTGTTGGATCTATACAAACTGTAGATGAAAACCTTATCCTTACTGTGTCCTTTGACAGTATGCAAGAGAGATGGAAGAGAGGAAGAGGTCTTTAGAGAGGAGACAGTTGACCTGGAACAGGAACAGGCATAGCCAAGTGAACAGGCATAGCATCTTTCCAAAGATCCAAAAATGCTTTCAGAAACTTGGTAAGAGGGTTTTAGTAGGGATGGGTGTGGGAAGAGTCATGGAAGGTTAATAATGGCTGCCTTTTGAAGTGTGTTGGTGCCGGGAGAGCACTGCTGCTCATGTGCACATTGAAGAGTTTGTCTAGGAATAAGACGAACAAGATTAGGAGAACATGAAGATGGCTTTTCAGTTTACTCTCTTCTGTCTACACTGAAGGCATGCTCTCCTCAGGCTTCTTTGGATCCCTTATGAACAGCAAAGTTATTCCTGTAGTGAGTACCTCTCAAAGGAACTGCTTCAGCAAAAGCTCACCACTGAGGCATGGCAAAAGCAGATTCACATCAGTGAAGAAATTCAGCCTTTGGTGAACAGTTACTTAGAAATATCATCATAAAAATATGCTGTAGAAATCCTGAAGATTATTTTTAAAAAGAAATAAAAGTTGTATTTACAAATAAAATATTGTATCAATAAATATGCTGTATTTATTTCTGCAGGCATCAAATCTTTTCTGTCATCTCTTCAGGGCAAACAATGTCCAAAGTCTTCCTTTAGCCTCTTCCATTGTGCCTGTTGCCATTTCTCCTCTTTATGAAGCAGTTGCAGAGTACATCTGGAGAGGGCAATATAGTGTGCATATTTCTAATAAAAGGCCTGGACAATCTGCTACAGGTATTCAATGAATAGCTGAAAACTCAAAGTTTGGGTTTGTGGAATCTCCAGTTTTGTACAGAATATATGTATTTTTCTTGGGTAATACTAATGGCTCTTCTAATGCAATTTTCAACTTTTTGGTTTTTTGTTCTTCTATACTTGAATAGCATTACATTCTGGCACAATGTTTCATCTCTTTTTGGAGTGTGCTTGCGGCAAGCAAGAACTATGAATTCATAATACAGAAGTCTCAAATCAGAGCTTTACTTATTGGGTTCCAGAGAGGATCATAAAATGCGTCAGTTATTTAGGATGTAATGTGAAAATAGAAAAGGTACTTTAATTTAAGAATCAAGCTATCAAGCTTAAGGAAATACTATTTTTAAAAATAAGACATGTAAAATAACATTCATTTTCAAAAGCAGCTGAATTTTATTACCTTAGGGAAATAATTATGTAACTCAAAATACAAATTAATGTTTCTCTCAAAAATGTCTATTAACTTGCTTTAAAATTTGTCACTAAATCTGAAATGTTTATACTCTCACATCTTCCAAAGAAAATTGTTGCAAACACCAGTCCTTTGGAGGTAGAAGTTCTCAGAAATATGCACTTGAGAAAGTTAGAACCTCTTATATGGATACCATCAGCTTAAAGAAGTCCTCAGTGACATGTTTTTCCCCAGTAGTCCAGAAACCAAGACCTACTCAGTTAATAAACTAGCTTTTAGTGACATGAATAATTAATAAAAACATCATCAATCCACTTAAACTTTTTAAAGCAGCTATGATCAGGGCTGGGGAAGAGAGTTAAAGGCAAATAGAAAAAGGATCAGATGTGGAATACTTTGACCATAAAGTTTATAAATCTTTCTTCAGGTGTACAAAAAAAACCAGACCTAACAATAGCAACCTTGGCAGGTAGTAATGAAGAATTGGGAGGATCAGAAATTCTAGAGTGGAAAATCAACATACACACCCACTGGACCAAATTCACCCCTGTGCTAATAGCCAGCAACAGCCCAATTCATGCATAAATCCTATTTACATCCTTACGTTGGGATAGAAGTACAGGCGTAATTTCAAAGATACTTGAGGAGAGAGAGTTTCAGTCTTTGTGGTCTCCTACATTCTACAAAGGCTTGTGGATGTGTCTAACCTAATATACTGCATATATTTCTGGTATAATAATTGATAATGTGTAAACTTAAAATGCTGGCTGTTAAGGTTAGGAAGAATTGGAACCTAAGCAAAGAAATGTAAGACATGAAGAATAAATCATAAAGTCTGTCTTTTAAGTATGTGTCAATAGTAATGGAGTAGTTAGTGTAGGCACAAGGCTCTGTATATCAAAACCACTGTATGAACAACAGCCTAGATTCTAAATGTCACTATGTCAATGGTTCCAAGGAAATGCAAGGGGCTACTTTGATAGGGTTTCTCTTCACTGAGCTTTATGTGCAAAAGAGTCATCACTGCTATTACCTCCTATAGTTTACAGATAGCATGATGAGGTAAGACCAGCAAAATATTCAGTTCTTAATTCTGAAATAATTAGACACAAATCTTGAAAAACCAGTGATTCTGTGAATACAGTCCCTTGAGCTGTGTTGCATCAAGAAGTTATTTGCCCCTGCATATTTAGCAGAAGATATCCTTGGGTGTGGGTAGTGATAAGTGTAATTGAAAGAGAGCAAAGCAATGCAGGTCCCTTTTTATGCCAGTGGCTCTCACACTGAGGAACCTTGAAAACTCTCTTGTTTCACATAGGCTATCTGTGGAATTCCTGCCATCTATGTGCAATGAATTCAGACTGAGATCTTAATACTGGCTTCTTTCAATCGAGTTTTGTTATGCACTTGGCATGCTTTCACACCCGAACCTCCCATCTGCAGCCTGCACCTGCATTGCTCAATATTTAACTCAAAGATCTCTGAACTTCCTGGACCATTAAGGTGTCTCTTGCTTTGTGGCTTGCTGGTGTGGCTGTTGCTTACCATGAGAAGGGAGTTGAAATGCAGTAAAACAGTGTAGTTTTCCTCAGTTTTGTTTGAAAAGAGCTACTGTCTGGCATGCTGCAGCTTTTCCTCAGTATGAAGCACGGGGTATGAAGAGAAGAGTGTAGCATTTACAACCTGAAATTAAAATGCTATTGCTTTGCATTCTTATATTTTCTCTTTCTGTACAGTAGCAGAGTGAGTGCAGGGTGTAGTGCTGTCCTTATCACAAACAAACCCACTATTTTCTGCTCTCAGCTACTGAACTATTTGAAAAAGAGCAATTCCTTTGTCTTATGACTCTTTCTGACAAGCTGGCAATAAAAATTCAGGACTCCATGCAGCCTCTCGTATGACACAACATGCACTCTACATCCAGCAGCTCAATGGGTTAGAGATACAGTAGGTATTTGCCCAGTGATTTTACAACTACATTGCACCACAAATTATTCATTCTGGCTTTATAGCCATACCTCTCCCTTCCTGATCTGGTCAGTCTTTTCAGAAGGCTAAGTCCAGCATGATAAAGTGAAAGATATCTCTTTGGAGTTCCCCTATAGCTGCATACAAATTACTGGTGAGCTGCATACTTCGTTAGTAAGAACAAGTATTTCAGAATCAAGAGTTACTCCTAAAAATGATAAAATTGTGTATTTGCTCATCCAAACATGTCTTGAGAATGACTATATTTGAGTGTACCAACTTGAGAGTGGGTACACTCAAATATACATAAATGTGCCTATTGTGGCTACCACAGTCTATTATTACAGATACACACATAGTGGTTTGGATAACCTAAGAACTTCAAGGTTCACTGGCCTGACTTTTATGTATGAAAGGTCCTTGTGAAGGCTTGAGGTCTGCTCTACTCTAGAAAACATGTTTGGAGCTGGCAAGCCTTCCACAGTTAAGGTCAGAGGAAAGATTACTTTTGATCGTATCCCTTCTTTCCTGAAGAAAAAAACCCCAGAAATCAACCAACACTTTTCTGGTACAACTGTGTCTCCACTGGAATTTTACTGAATCTGAAGCAGTGAAGTATCACTTAGAATGGCTCTGGATGTGGAACCTGACTGAACTTCAAACTGGCTTGAAGGGGTTAAGGGGCATGGACTGGCCACCTAGTTACAGAAAATCCTTTATGTGTGACCACACTATTCTAGGCAAGGCACTACAAGCAATTAATAACCCATGTAACACTGCTGATGATGTTTGCAGGCAACAAGTAGAAAGGTGTTTGTTGAAAGAGGCATGGTTTAATGGTCTTAGCACAGGATTGTGATTGAGGATCTCCTGTCTTGACAGTGATTGCCAGTCTGTCTTTTGACAGGTCACATGCTCTCTGTGTGCTTCTATTTACCTTCTCCGAAATGGGCTACAATGTTTTACTTAGCTTTTAAGAGCCAGAAATAATTAGTTTCTGTTACAAAATACTGTCAAGACATAAACCATCAATCATCAGATTCATCTACCTTTTGTTTCTGAGTGTTAGGTGTTCTAGACATGTATTTAATGGAGAGAGACCTTTCCAAAGGGTAAGACCTCCCCAAGTGTCAGTGTAGGAGACATTTTCATTCTAAAATAAATTTCTTCTTTCCAACCATTATAGAGATAATGGTTTATAGAGATAAATTATTGACTTAGGCTGACTTTTCAATGGCTAAGGTGGAGTGAAATGGACTCCATCCTCGAAGTTAATATTGTTTAAAAACTGTGCAAAGAAGGCAGAGTTTGTGATTCACATCTCTGGCCTCTGAAATCAAAAGACCTGCATGAGTGAGAGTGATGAGTGTTTCACACAGGAACTGGAAAAGAAGCATTCTAACCCCAAATTGAAACAATTTAAGTAAAATCTTCCAGCAAAGCTAAGTTGTTTCCATGAATTAGGGGGAATGGTCTGCAGGGCTGCTTGGACCTTTTGAATAGAATGGGAACATAGGATCATGAAGTATTTCAACAACTCTGGTGGCTGGCTAGGGAAGATACAAGGCAAGAAAAATAGCAGCTATAGATATTATCACTGCTAGGGAGCAAGGCCAGTGCAATAGTCTGATTGCAAGCCTGCTGCATTGTTGGGAAGCTGAACAGAGGGAGAGAGTTTTAGGCCATCCGTCCGAGTGGACCAGTAGAGACTCAGAAGTGCTCAGAAGTGACCTCAGCTGCAGGAGGCAGAATGCCAGCCACATTACTAACAGACTCCTTTGCCAGCTGAGCTTTTTGGCAGTGCTGGTGTCAGCAAAGCAAAACACGGCTTAATGAGATTGCAGGAGAAATGGCAGGCGATGGCTGTAGGTGGGCAAAACTTCTTTTCAGTTAAACAAGAGCTGCAGTTTCACCTTGTGGTGACAAGGTTGCAGATATACCAGAAAGTGACCCCTGGGTGGGACCACCCCATTCAACAGAAAAGTAGTTTTTGATGAAAACAGGCTGAAGTCAAAAAGCCAGGCTTGGAACGCTCCGGGATCCACAGTTCATGTTAACAGACTGTCCTCTTCCTGAAAGCCAAAATTTCCAAGTCCTGGCTGCTTCAACACTGCGAGTCCCTCCCACAGTCCTCTAGGTTTACTGCGTGTTCCTGCAGGGTTTCCAGCTCCCTGAGTGCTTGTGCTCAGTGCAAGGCAGTTTGCAGCAGGGCTGTGTCACTGGGCAGCACTCGGCAGAGGAGCCTGGGCAGGGACAAGACCCCACGCAGCACAGTCTGGGTAACCTGTGCTCTGGAAGCTGCTTTTAGCAGGGACAGCCAGTGGCAGCACATTTGTAGCCATAGCAAACAAGAGTGATTTCAGGAAAATGGTGAACATGAGCAAACGTTGCCTGAAAGCTCGATTTGAATTTAAAAGTGATTTTGAGGTGGTAGTACCTGTCAGCTGCTGCAAGCCTTGAAACTTTGGTGATGCCCAGTCTTCTATGGATGGCTGAACCCCATTAAGCCTATGGCTGGGTTTTACCATACCTATAGGATTGATACCTACTAGGTAGAATGATACAATTCAAAAAGACATTTTGGATGATCAAGTCTGGGTCTCTCCTGTTGTAGACAACTATAATGCAATCCCTCTCACAAGATGTGTCTCTCTGTAAAGCAATTAAGTTTCTATTTTTACTTAGTGTCTGTTTCAGAAACATATCTCTTTGCTGGTTAAGAATCTACATTATTGCAAAAATGTCAGAATCCCAATTTCCATCAAGTGTCAGCATTATCCAATAGCTGAAAAAGTTATTTTAGCTTTCTGGGGTTATGCTTGATTCCATTTTCACTACTGACCTTCACTTCTCTAGGTTAAACAAATGAGCCTATTGTATTTTCATGTATGGTAGCCTATCCATTCTTTGGCTCATGCCAGTCATCAGCACTGCTTTTGCATCCTGAATTCATCCCTTCTGAACAATGAGTGACCAGAATTGTACACAAAATACTTCAGATTTAGATGAAGCAATGCACATTTCCATGAATATTGTTCCATTTCTAGAGGAAACATTTTATCTGAAATATCCCAGGACCACATTACTTAGTTCATAATTACATTTGGGTCTAATGGGTTTGCTGTGGTCTTGGTATCCTCTGTTTTCTCTTCTGTGGTTTTAGTTGATAACCTCCACCATGCTGCAGGAATCCTTGGTTCTAATCCCTAAAGACAGGAATTAATATTACAATTCATTTATTTTTAACCTACAGGAACACTTTGTTCAATGGTGCATTTGTAAAGTACTTAATTAACTGTCCCTGATTGATATCAATGCAGACAGTTAATGCATTCATTATTATTTTTATTTCACTTAAACAAAAACAAATAAACAAAAAAAGAAAAAAAAAAGAAGGATGTACTCAGAGTGTGTGTTGCCTAATTTATGAGACCATTAACATTTGGGTGGGTTAAAAAAGGATAGTAGTAGTAATATTGAGTACTAAAGGGAAATCTTTAGTTTAGATTTCTAAATCCTTATACCAAAGGTGTACAATTTTACTAAATTTGAGGTCCATAATTTGTCCCTTTGCAGCAAGGAGAATGTATCTACTGCATTCTTCATTAAGAACTTAGCAAGTTCTCTTCACAGTTTAGTTAGACAATGCAATCCTCTTCCAGCCTGAGAACCAAGGACACCATTGCAGCTTCAGGCCCAAAAACTATAAACAACAATGAATTGAGGAAAGCAATCTGAGAGGATGGGACTTCATAACCTGAAGCTGTAACTGGACAATTAACCCCAATATGAAAATGGACCAAAACTTTGGAAAACACCAAAAGTGTGGAAACTTCTGTCTGGTCATCCATCTTGGCTCTATCTTGGGTAGAGGCATGGCCAGGCTCTTGTGCTGCCCAAGGTGTATCCTTTAAAGGCCTTTTAATAAATACCTACTTTATTTCTTTAACACTGTCTAGCCTCTCTTCCAGGTAGCCTCTCTAGACATCACAAACACATTGAATAACTTTTCCCCTGATAAAACCATGCCTTCATTGTGCAAGGATAACTGAGCAATAAGACAGTTTAACCAAAGTTAGCTAAATTTATACACTTTTGTAATTCAAATATGACAGGCTTGCAGAAAACTAGCTGAGGTGAAGTTCTACAGCATATAGATGTGCAAGGGCCAAACATGACTTTTGGTGAAGGATAATATACTGAGTTGTACAAAAAAAGGTTTAATGGTTTTTGTGCTCTTGGAATCACCAATATTTCTCTTTATTTCTATAACAAATCCAATATTTTAGAATAAATATAGAGGGTAAAGTTCAGGGATAGCATTTTATTTTAAGACTCTGTTTCCCTGCCTTTGAATCCTTGTTTTCTCAATTCTGTGGTTCCATGGATGGTATAATTTTTCTTCACATCTCTGTGTATGCTTTGTATGCATAACATTCATGAAGATGTAAAAATATTACATACAGTGCAAGAAAGGCTTATCCATTGTCTTTTTATTACTGGCAGTTCTTGAGAAATGGAAAACAGTGCTTGCTTTCTTTTTCATTCTTTTTAATTTTTTGCTCTATTTCAAGCCTACGGAGATGGGGCCTTTGGGAGCTATGACATTGTTTTTCCTACTTTGAGGAAAATGTAACTGTCATCCAGCAGTGCCTTATCTGCCACATTTCTCTGCCTGCAGCAAAGTTTTATAGAATTACTTGTTTATATGTGTAGAGGATCTTTGGCTACCACATGCCCTCTGGCTTAAATAGTTATTCCTAGGAATCTGACCAGTCATACTTCTTTAAAAATAAAAGCTGGCAGGTCATTTTGGTGTTTGAAAAACAAGATAAAAAGCTTTACAAAAAGAAATATTAACCAGACCAAAACAATGCCATAGACTTGAGAAACATTTCATGCTCCAGGTGAGTTTGATGTTCACAAGAGAAGGACAAACCTATGGGTAAATAAGGAACTTTATTTTTTTTTTTCCCCAGCTTTCAGTGTAGCAGATGACCAAAATGATCCTGATGTCCCTAGGGTCATACCATGTCTTTGCTCTGCCTCCAGTGGACTTTGTGCTGTGTTTTGGGTTTTTTTTTAATCATCTTGGATCTTTGGGATCTGTTGTATGCAAATACCAATTGTCTTCTTTTGGGTATTAAAAGAGTTGCCATAAAAACTATTAGATATTAATTTTGGTTTAGATTTTCAAAGGCAGGAAAATGAGGTAGGTCTCCATAGGTAGCTAGGTCCACTAAAAGCCATGGGAAAATTAACTGTTAAAACCAGCAATCCTTGCCACTGTATACAGACTGCACATGTAAATTAAGATACATCATGTAGAGTATGCTAATAGTTAAATCCATAAATGTCAGCTGGTTCACCACTCAGGAGAATAGGGAAATTGTGGGTAAAATATAGCTACAACATTTGATAAGAATTAAAATCTTTTTGGTAGGTAAATGTCTGATATGCCTTGCTGAAGAGGATCACAAATACTCTTTTAAAAGAGGAATTCTGACCAGATATAGGGGAAAAGCAGGAGCTGACTTGCCAGCTAACCCTCTGCTGCTCTGAAGATATGCATTTTTAAGTTAAAAATCAGAAATAGATTCCTTATAGTTGAAATCGATATTGTAGCTTAGAAAGAAAGAATGAAGAATTTTTTTTTTTTTCTGCAGTAGTGACACATCCAGTTTTTCAAACTTTGAGCTAACTTGTACTGTTTTTGCAGATATGGTGTCCATATCTGAAAATATCACTCCATGCTTTCGGATAAGCTATAAGCAACCCAAAATCCTGGAGGCTAGTCTGTGGGAATTAACTCTGGTGTTCCTGTGAAACCTTAAGCTCAGAGGCTAAGAAAAAGAGTAATGACAGAAATGCCTACAAGATAAGAACATAATTTTGCCAAGAGCAGCAAAAGAAACTGTAATGTTTAAACGACAAATTAAATTTGAATAGCAGACATTTTTATTGAGCAATTGTACAGAGTCCAAACAAAGTGATCTCTGTGTTTGCCCTCCCCTTTTTATGATTCTCTTTGAAGTTTATTTTCTGTTTAAATGAACTTGCTTACTTCCCAGAAATTCATTCCTCTTTCTATAAGCAGATTCATGAAGCAGAAATTAAGTCTTCATGTTACACAAACTCCACACCCTTTGTGTTTTATTGTACTACCGGTAGTTTGGTCTTGTTCAGATGTTTGCTTGCAAAGGAGATACAGGGCTCTGGTTGTGATAGTAATTTATTACCTGTTTTATTGTTGCCATTTGGCCTATAATTTTAAAGGTAACCTGAAATGTTTTCTTAAGAAATGTTTAGCCTTGGACTTGTGTCCCCAGCCCTCTGGGATGCTCAACAGCTTCAAACCCTTGTGTGAGCACCAAGTACACTTAAATAACATTGGGGCTGAGACAAATGTTGAATGTCTCACAAAAAGGAAAAGAAGAAATCTTCACCTTAATTTAACTTTTTCCACATGTGTCAAAAATTCTTAATGTTTTAACTTGAAAGATACTTCCCAGCAATTGCTGTGTGGGTAACTGGGCAGTTCACTATGTGAGTTGTCATCAAGAAATTGCTGTGTATGAGGCATGGAATTAAAAATGCACTGTGGGTCTCAGTGTAATGCTCCAGAGACAAGATTTCATTTCCCGGACTATGCCGTCAGTTTGGGGAAAACATGCTTTAAAAAGCTGAGTGTACTTTGAGCACAGGCCGTGCCCAGAGTCTGCATGTGCCCACACTCACAGGTGCAAGAGGCCAGGTCAGATTTGTCATTATTGCTCCTTGGCTCACTGCAATGATCAACCAAAAGATCCTAAAAATCCATTCCAGAAGGGTTAAAGAGGAATATGATCAGTTAAGCAGCTGTCTAGAGAAAATGGTGGTGCTGTGCAAGCTACAGGCACCTTATGGCTGGTAGTAGCAGTGTGTGCCATGAGAAGCAGGGAATATACCCCTGCTGGAGGCTGATCTCTGACTGCACCCCTCCATCCCTGCTCTCTTCTGCTTACCACATTCATTTATTTTTGTTCTGGGGTTTTTTTGCTGCATAATTCAAACAAGTTTTAACTTTTTCCCCCTTAAAAAAAAAATCTCCATCTTTGATCTCAATTTCTTCTGTAGCTACTGCTTTTGCTTTCTCCTTTTCACAAAATTTTTAAACACTGCTAAGATTTCCTCTCTTTTTTATGAGAGAACCCGTTCAGTCTGCTGTTCACTGCAGTCCCATGCAAATCTTGGCTGAGTTTTACAACCATCCTACAATTTCAAACTTCTTTATTCTATCAGGCTTCTCTGGCACATAGTCTGGGTTCCCTTTCCATGCATGGCCCTGCTCTTACCCCTGAGTGTTTCTACAGCACAACCATCACTGCCCTGTGTGGGTCTTATGGAATCTCCACTTGGTCCATGTTTGCACAGAGTGTGCAAAACAGTACAGTAACAACTGCAGCTGAGGTTGGATGCACAGTTTCACACATGCATAGGATAAACTGGCAAACAGAAATGTGGATGATAAGGACAATGATAAGGACAAAACCCACAATATCATGCTGAGTGTCACATGATAATTTTTTGGGGTTTCTGCAATGTCACTGCCCTTCTAAAGGCAGTTGCAAGATGCTTTTTACATGTCACTCTGAGTGTTCCTTTCTTGTCTGAATAATGACCTTTTTGGTTCTGTGCAGCAGCTAGGGGAATTACTTTCAGTGGTGAGCACGCAAGAGAAAGAGTGAGCACCAGCACAGAACAGCTTCTGCCAAGTTCACCAGCCTGTGCGGATCTTGCTGACCAAGGAGACACCGTGTGTGGGGAGGTTTATACCTTTGGTCTCACTGAGAATGAAAAAGGGGTTTATTTCTTACCAGATTTTACAAATATCTCAGGCTGTGCTTGCACAGCAAATGGTCACTCAGTGTTTTTCCTTCTGTCTTTCTGAGTACAGAGCAAGCAAGGATTGTGGTTTCCTTCTCTATCAAGAATAACAAAACTGAAACAGTAATATTCCACATGTGTCCATTTATGGAAATTACCTTCTCGGGACTGGAGAAAAAAAATGTTACCATTTTAGTTTAGAAGAAACCATATTTAAAATACGAGTTTAATTTTAATATAAGGGTCTTACACCATTGAAGATGTGTCACTGGTACTAAGTTAATTCTGCTTGGTTCTGTTACCCCAGACTCATGTCATTTCTACAGCATCATGCCAGTGTGTCAGCAATCTAAAATACTAAATACCTTCTCACAGGGTGAAAGCAGTCAGGTGCCATCATTTCCAAGAGAGACACAAGTCAGTTCCAGTTGCAGATCTGCATCACTGGTTAGAATGGGAATGTTTTCATTCCAGGAAGAACCTGAAAACCAAGATTTATTATAATATAGACATTTCATGCTATCTCCACAGCATCCCCTCTAGAACTGACTATGTCCTACCTGATAGAAGTATGAACAGAGCCATGCAATAGCATCCCCTTCTTTCCCCTCTCTTGGCAGTCAACTGGTCTTCTCAATATTTTCCTTCTGATTTTCACCCTTGTGTTTTCCTCTTACTCTAGGTATCCTAATTGCCCCAAATGTTTCCAGTATATGAACCTGAACTTCACCATAGAACTTCAGAATCATTTTAACTGAGGTTGAACTTCCTAGAAATTAGGACAAATTTGGATTTAAATGGCATAAATTCGGTATCTCATTTTCAGTAGAGTTGAGTCTGAACTGAGATTTTGGGTCTGGGCATGAATTTGTGTTAGATGAAATCTGGACATAGTTTTAAAAAACCTATGAAGATGGAAAAATTAGATTCAAATCCAAAGTTCTAAGCCCTGAATTTAAGTGCTCTTGTATCCGAGGTTCTATTTTTCCATAGCAGATATATACAAAACTCAGATCTATAGTTTTGGCTGTGGTTTATCTCATAGTTCTGTTTCACAGCTCAAATTTACATCCTTGTAACACACATTAATAGTGCTCTCCGTCCTTCTGCAAAGATATCAGATTTCAGCTCTTTAACCATTGATGCTGGGTGTGCCTCCTTGTTCTGTGTGTCACTGTGCTTGTCACGCTCACTGCACTCCCACTGGACTGTGTGCTTAGTGTTGAGCTCCTGGGTACAGCAGCTGCAGGTCTGATTTTTCATATGCCACACTCCCAAACAGCCAGCTGTAAATACAAGCTCACCTGTAAGCATCATTCATGAAATTTGGGGGCTGATTTGATTCCCACTAAAATCATGGCAAAAAGCTCCTCTGATTGATATAGGATCAGAACTATCAGTCTAGAAATTATTATCTTTCACTCAATGTTTGTCCAATTATAATACGGCACAAAATGACTTTTTTTTTTTTTTTCCCCATAAATAAAATAGTCAGATCTTTGGGAAAATAGTGTCTAGGACAGGAAACCATGGTAGAAGAATAAGGGGACTACAGTCTTAGGACACAATGTTTAGCAGGCAAATCCTGTCATGGACTACACTCCTGAGTCTGCAGTCGTTAGAAATGCCAGATTGCAGTCAAAGCCTGTCTCTGGTGTGGAACTGACAGCAGTGATCTCTGAAGGGAAAAGAGATCAGATGTTGGAGAGATGGTAAAGATGAGAAATGAGGAGTTAAAACTCGAAGGATGTCCTGACATCTTCGTAAGCTTGGCTCAGCCATTCAGCCTAAGCTTTGTTATGTGATTAAAACTTAAATCCTGAATTCTGGGACTCATACAGAAAAAAATCTCTGTGGAGCACCAGACACTGATGAAGAACACCACAGTCTCTCTGTATGCATAGCAGCTTCTGCTGAAATCTAAACCCTGGAGCTCTTTAAACATTTTTATTTGCTCATGATTGAAACTACAGTGAGGATTAATTAACCTTTTTGCTTTCCAACAAGATATCTGGAATTTTTCCACATTGTCCTCATTTAACATTTATCTACAGAAATGCAAGAATTATGAGACTGTATTCTATTTAAAAGTACCATTTTTTCATGGGATAGTTTGATTTAACAACTAAGAAACTCCTTGTAGTTACTAGGGACATATTTTTTAAGGATTTTCCAATGTAAAAACTGACTGGCTTGGCATAGTTTGAGGGCTAGGGAAACAGGTTGCTCCTTAGCTGAGATTTTACCCTTGATTGAGTTGGGAAAGCCCAGGGATCAACAGCTCTAGATAGTTTTTATAATGAAATAACTTGGTCAGCCAGCACAGCTTACTCAAAGGCCATGAAAATTCATGGCTACTACTGTGAAAACAGGGCTAAGAAAAACAATAGTGGATGTCGTTTGATAACTGGAATTATGATTAGCAAAATGAGAGACTGCTTTCCATTCCCTTGGCCCACAAAGGCCCCTCCCATCAGGAGTAATTGGCACAGTCATCAGCCAGCTAAGGCATGATACACAGGGCACTTTGGGCAGTCAGGCACTGACAGAGGTCACTGATTTTGGGAGAGGTGTTGATTAGGGAGGGTTAGAATTAGGAAGGGAGTGAAAGTGGAGTTCAAAACATAGACAGACAGTAGGAATAGATGGTAAAGTAATAATTTTTGTGTGCCATATAGTTAGAAAATATGTGAGAATATCAGAAAAGGATTTCACAATTTTCCTTTGGAAAGTATTTATCTTTTCCTGAATGTAGGTGTCTTCTGCAGGCTCTTCTCTCAGAAGTGAGGCTTCCTGTTGCAAGTGCCTTAGTTGCTCTAAGATCAAAGCTGGCCCTGGGCCCTGACACTGTAAGTTCAACCTTTTGGAGAAGTTCCCCTGTTCAGCTGAGCTCTGAAGCACACACAGCCTCTCTTCCCAAGTTACCCATCAGCTGAACAAGGACAATCTAGTGCTAAAACAGTGTTTGTGAGTGTAGCCACTGCATAGTTCATTTAGTATAGCTGCCTATAGAAAGAGACTGGAAGAGGAGCCCCTGTGAGTGTTGTGCATAGGAATTACAGGCAGAATATATGCTTGAAAGTGACATATCCAATGGGCTAGCACATCACTGAAATTAGGTGGCTTGAAATAGGTGTCTGCTTGCAAGAGCTGGAGGGATCCATCTGCGTGAATAGTTTGGCTGGGGACTTTCTTTCCCAGCTGGGGAATTTTCTTCCTCAGTTCTGCTGTAGTTTTTGTTTGTGTTCAAAAAGCAATTATATGAGGTTTCACCCCTTGAAAATTATGAAAACATTGTCATCCATGCCACTAGCAGTGCCTCTGCCACACCAGTGTGCAGATGCAGTTTTGCCATCTGATGTGTGCATGTAGACACAAGCTAAATGAACATCTGCATGCACATGCAGCCAAGACCTACAGAAAGACTGAGATTTCAAAATTCCATGTAAATTCCTAAAAAATGTGGCACACTCACATAAATCTGTTTTTCCACATTTCCCCATTGTCATTCAAGTTATGGTAACCAAAATTTTGTTCTTCTGCTGTCTTGTTTACCTACTAAAGGCTATTTATGTTATTGAGCAGATTTTTATATAAATCCTTAGAACATAAGCCCCCTTATTTGTATAACTGTGTAAGAGTATGAAACTGACTGGAAGTCCAGTAATGTGTAAGTTATTGATGCCTCTGAGCCATAGACTATGAACAGAACTATAATACCTCCTGGAGAAGTGGGTCTGCTAATGAGAAAGTTTTAGGTTCATTGAAATGGCAAATTTCTACATCCACATTCTCGCAGATGAGTATTCAGGCATTCACAAAAGGATACAGGCTTTCAGTAAGACATTTAATTCTGATGGTTGAGCTCCTACTACTTATGATCTACAGATGATTTTTCTTACATGATAAAAAACAAAAGGGAGAATGTAAGAGAAGCCTTTTAAGCCTTGGAGGAAGGCTGAAGGGGGAAGAAAAAAGACCATCACTGCAGCTCTTGAAGTCTGCTGAGTTTAAAGATCTTAGTAAAGCAAATGAAGATTGTCACGGGAAAACAAGAAAAGATCTGCAAAAAAAGGTGGTGACGCACAAATTTGAAACTGAATCATCAGAAAAAGGGGCTTAGCTTGATGCTGCTGAGGTGAATAAACCCCTGAGGCAATTAACTTTTTGAGTTCAGTGGTGTGAGTGAGTCAGATTTTTTAGGGAGAGGTGGCATCTTTTGCTCAAACAGCACATGGTATTGCAAACCGGGGATGGAACCACAAAGGTAAGAGGAAAAAAGTAAGAATGCGAGCAGGGAGAAGGGGAATGTAATGTTCACTGCAAGAGTAGGGTAAGCAGGGCTGGGAATCAACAGCAAGCAGCACACACAATCTTTTCTGAGAACCACTGGGAGTGAGGGCTGAGGATGTAGTGAGCTGGCACTGAGCCAACAGCTGAGGAAATGGTGGAAGAAAGAAGGGTTGAATTCGTGGAAAATTAGTTTTCTTTCTCTGGGAAAGAGGTTGTTTTGTTTTTGACAGTCTTATTTGAACAGAAAGAGGAATTTGCCATCTGTGGAAATATCACTTCCAGAAAATCTTAACCTTTTCCTGACCGACTGTGGAGCAGCAGCTGCTTCAGACACTAACTGTGCAGTAGCCCCAGTCACTTTCATTTTTTACTACCAGGAGTTTGAAACATCAGGGGTCTTTATAACCTTGTGATACAGAGACTTTCAGTTCTTCTGACATAACCTTTAGTGGCATTATACCACTGAAGCACAAACCTCCTTTCTGGGCCATAACTCACACCCATAAATGTTATGTGCTTACACCCAGGGACATAATGCACAGTGCCACAGCTTTTAATGTAGTGAGGACTGATTGCTACGATCTCTGGGAAGCTAATTTCATTACCTCTCCTCCATACTTTGAAGTAAGAAAGTTACATTAATTATGTCCTTTTTGTTTATCAGCACTTGGGGTACTCAAATAATCTGAGTGATGAGGGCTTGGAGGGAAATCAGTAAGTTTTATTTGTGCCAGAGAGTCAGGTGTGCAGTGCAGCAAACTAATAGTTAAACTTGAATTGCAGTAAATCATGCTAGGGTGGCACAGGAAAATAAAAGCCAACAAGAAGGGCTAATTCTAAAAATAAAGCAGAAGTTGTTTGTTAGGGTGATCCGGAAAGAAACAGGGCAGTAAAATTTGTGGATGCCATTTTGTGAAACATTACAGGAATGTGTAACAAACACATGTGAAGAATTCTTTGCTTTATCGTGGTGAGAAGAAAACCATGGCTAGGGAAAATAGGAGCTGTATTCCTCATATTCCTCAAAGACACTGGCTTTTGGAGGAATAGCTGAAGAGAACTGATGTAAAGTTTTGAAATGGATCTTTCCCTTTGGAAAATGCTGCTCCACAGGGTACAACATGTATTTCACAAAGACGAATGTTGAAAACAAATGGCTTTTTCCTTGGGAAAATTTCAAAGAAATTCAAAATTGAATTGTGATATTCCACTTCGATATTCTCTCTTTGTTTTATTTTGATTCCCCTGCATCACTTTTCCTGAATTTTTAGTGTTGGTATTCTTGTTGTATTTCCATATGTATTTATATTTTATTTGTGCTCACACATGTATGTGCATGTCTGTATTGTGTGATGATCTTTTAACACTATTAACATTTTTTACTAATTGAAATATTTTGGATTATTCCTGTAAAATATATGATCTGCATTTTTCATCTCAAATCTGGTTAAAACCACACTCTAGAATGCTGGAAATTCCCCATGTCTTAGTGAACTCCATTTCCTGAGAAGCTGTGCTGCCAGCTGATAATTTGGTTGGAAGGCATCTCTCCAACATCTACATTTCTATTCTTTTATTTAAATAGATAATGGTTATTTTCTTCTTGCTATTCACCTGGATAGTTACAGTGATGTGAAAAATCCTCAAAACCTGTCAACTAGTGCTCCTTCAACTGCAATATAGTAACTGGCCATAAACTCACAGCACCACAGAGTAACTGAGGAGGGACCTCTGGGTATTGGGTAGTCCACCCCCCTGCCCTGCTCAGAGCAGGTCAGCTGGAGCTGTTTGCTCAGACAGTGTTTAAATACTTCCAAGGATGGAGACTCCATAGCCTCTCTGGGCAGCCTGTGCTAGCGCTTGGCTCCCTTCATAGTGCAAGCAATTTCTTGTGTCTAGTTGGAATGTGCCATGTTGGAGCACGTGTCGCTCCTCCTGCCCCTGTGCATCTCCAAGGAGAGCCTGATTCTGTCCTCTCTCACAGTCCCATGCAACAGCTGCTGTTTCCACTGGGCATCTCAACCAGTTAGCTGCACCCAGAGTGTACTCTGCTGCCTTGCAGCCTGCACAGCAGCTACAGCTCAGGGCTGAGCTGACAGGTGTGGAGTGGCGGCTTATGAAATACAATAATATGATTGTAAACACTTGTTAGATTATATCATCAGCTCTGCTTTTATCTCTTACAAGATAATAAAAGATAAACCTTTATCTGTAGTTCAAATCAATTGATTTTTACCCAGTATGGATGAAGGATTTCAGATGGTGCCGTGTGTTTTGCAAACACAGTAGGTCTGTCTGTGCTCAGAGTACTGTGGTTTACTATCTGGATGAAGTCATGGGGCTTCTGGAGGAACCTACAAACTTAAGCAAAAAATATTTTTAACCAGTCAATTGATACCTGGGATTTCCCGTATTTTTAATCTAGGGGGGTTTGTTTGGCAATTCAAGAAAAGTGCACTTGACCCAAAAAAAAATATCAGTATGGTAAGGATTCTCACCAGTTATCACACCCAACTAATCTTCTAATTTGTCAGTTTAGGAAACATTTGGATTAGAAAAGGGGCACAACCGTTTTGAGCTGGCGGGCAAAAGGCTTTGCTGGGCTCTCTGAGGCTTATGTGGAGTCCTGAAGAAGAGGAATGGTGTGATGGCAGCAGAGATAGGAGCAGGCTGAACAACAGGAGCAGTGGCTGGCAGGAAGGGCTGTCCCCAGAGTGCTGATTCAGCAGCCAGGAGCTTATTGTGCAAGAGAAATGGGACTTTTAAGGTGTTTACATTCTCTTATCAGACCTGTCAGTGTAAATAATGCCTTTGTCAGCAGTATGGCTGTGACCAAAAAGCTTTGCAAATACAGTATAAGGACTGTCTGGACCTCCTATAGGAAGGTAAATCATGCTGTTTGAGCCTTTGGAAGTCCTTTGAAAAGGGACAGGAGAGATATGATTTTGCCACAGTCAGAAAGTTGCTTCATCCTATTTCATCTAATTTCAACTTTCATGGCTCTGTTACCTTCCAAGAACCTATGCTGATTAAAGATATTGTTCAAAGTACCCAAATGCTCTGTGACAAGAAGTGCTGTAGTTATGTATTATACCCTTGTATATAGGCTATAACCAGTTTCATCATGGGAAAAGTCTTCCTTACTGTGTGACCATTAAAATTATATATGTATATATATTTGTATTATAGAGCTCTCTAAGAACCTCTTTTAGGCCAGTTAGAGCAACAGTTTGTATCTTCTAGGATACTTCTAGGAGGAGCAAACAGACAAAATACCAGTCAAAAAAAAAAAAAGAGACAGAGAGGAGATTTGTGATTTTAAATGCTTTATCTTATAAGATAAGGAGTTTTCATTCCTGCTCCAGTATCACATAGGAATCTGGAGAGAGAAGGAAACAAAAATATTACACTTCTTTTCACCAGAGATGAGTTTTCAAATAGAATCTAAGCACCTGAGTCTCTTCTTACAGTCTCAAAAACACTTAGCATTATAAGCTTATATATTATATATATATGTTATATATTATATAGCATTATAAGACAATTAGATTCCCCAAATCAGTAATTAGTCTTTAGAAATTTAAGTTTGAATATCAGTCCCAGAATCAGTGTGAGGTGACTGAAGTTATAAAGATTTACATTTTCTTTTTAGTCTTTGTGCATCTTTTCAAAATGTAATTAAACTAGCAGCTGAAGATACTAAATTGCTTGCAGCAATAAAACTACCTCACTGTATAAATCTGTGATACACCCTTGCTCTGAATACTGTGTGCTCTTCTCAAAAAGGGTACGGTCACATTATAAAAGGTATAGAGAAGGTGAAGAAATATCACTTAAGACATGGAATAGCTTTCATATCAGAAACACTTCAGTAGACCAAGGTCCCTGAAGCCACGGAGAGGTAATGAGGGAGGATAAACTAGCAAATGATAAACAGAGTGGAAGGGAGAAAATGCATGTGGGTAGAACTGCTTACTGTTTCTTGTGGTACAAGATTTAGGTGGGATGAAATGAGATAATCAGGTGGGAAATTTAAACAAATGAATAAAAGGACATGAAACCATGTAACATGTTGTTAAAATAGAATTAATTTGATTCGGGTATTGTGGATACTTGGGCCTCTGGGGTTTAAAAAACAGACTAAATTAAAGTAGAAAGTTAAGCATCAAGTACACTGAGAGCTCTGAAAGGATACTGCAAGCCAAAGCAATACTGAAGCAATTAAATTTATTTAGTACAGAACTTTTAAACATAATTTTCAGTAACATATTTATTCTGTTTTCTCTTTTTTTTTTTTATCATTAACCCCGCTACATCCTGTTTTTAAATTGAGCTGCTCAGAATAGGGACTATCCTGCATGTTTGTTCAATACGTCTGAATTGATGTTCTGTAGAGTGACAAGTATTTTTGTGGTGCTTTCTAAATGATAAGCAATACTGATTAGTCTCCCCACTAGTGCCTGATTGGTGTGTACCTGGTTGGTTTTCAGAAGGAAAATAGCTTAAGTAAAAATACCTTGAGTCAAATCAACAGCAGATCCAAGAAACAGTGATGTTGCTGCTATGCTTGCCTCCTTTGAATGTCCTACTGACATCTTGATGTGCTGGCAGGTGACTGAACATAAGAGGTGTCACTGTGGCTTGTACAATAAAGGTGAACCATTATCAAAATACAAGTATCTTTGCAAATTTCGCTATAATAACAGCAAGAGAGTGGAGCTATCAACCTTGTCACACGGATGGAAAAACTTTCAAGAGAAAAGTATCACTTTTTAGAGAAGCTGAATTTCCACATGTGCCACAAAGTCTCTCTCAAGGCTAGGTACAGATTATTACTGCTGAGGTGCCTGTGGCAGTTTGGCTGTTTGGGTGGGAGACACAGAGAGCATCTCCTGGATAACACTGACACAAATAAGCAGCCTGAGAAGCTGTGCAAGCCCTCTCCTCTGCCTGCCTGTCACAGACATCTTCAGGTCCTGTCCTTTAAAGCACTGTCAATGAGTGGGGGATGAGCTACACCTCTTCAAAAAGCTTTCTTGAAACAAACAAATAAAACGCCTATAATTTGCACACTACCATGTGGGTAAGCCTGGGGAAACAAGTTATGTAAGAGAAAATGTTCTAAATGAACCCCAACAGTTTAACCCCATTTTTTGTAGCTGTCTATAAAGAGCCTTGTGGCTGTACTATTGAAGATAATTAAAGGATTTTTTTTCACCCCCAAATTAGGTGATTCTTTGATTGAAAAGGCTAAGGACCTTCAGCTCCCATAATTGTGAGCAAGCTCCAGTGCACAGATCTGGCTGCCTGTTCTGTGACAGACAAGGTCTTCAACTACTGTATTGAGCCATGCAGCCATAATAATAGAGTTCAGGCACTATAACCTGCTTACGTTGGTGCCACCTGAACAGTCTAATGCTGTACCTGGCTCCTGGGAAGGCCTGAGCATTTTTAAAATGCAAACAGAAGTCCTCCCCCTGAGCACACAAATCCCCTTACCCTTCCCCCAAGTTTTAATTTTAAGTGCCAGCAAATAAGTTGTAATTGTCAATGAATAGAAGCATCAGTGAAAGAAAGTATGTTGCTTCCTTGAAGGTAAATAATTTACTGAAATATTGGCTTTAGGCAGATGACTTTATAAACTACTCTTGGTATTTCTTCAGTACAGTATATGCAGATTAGCTGTGGTTTGTAATCTGCAAAGGCGTTATTGTTTGCATTATCCACATAAATCTTCCAGCATCTGTGTATTTCATAAGGGTAAAAACATTCCTGCCTATTACAAGAGCACGACTATTGTAATAAACTCATGTTATGACAGACTGTAATTACTGCAAGCAGTCTCCCCAAAGCCTACAGCCAGGGTGTTGCACTGAAACAAGAACATTTCCAGCAGCCCAGAGAGAATCGGCAGATGATGATCAGGCTGCACAACAAGGCGCATTTGCTGTCGGTGCTGCCTGGCCGCAGGGAGGGGTGACCAGCAGCCCAGCTCCCCCGGGCTAAGTTCGCTGCCTTTTGCCCAGTGCCTGTGAGAGGGTCAGGGCGGAGCTGTCTGCCCGCGGGGCTGCTGCCGAGGGAGGGATGTGCAATGCCGAGCGGGATGTGCAATGCCCTGGGGCACGCACACACCCGGCCGCACCGGCTCTGCCTGCACTGGGCACTAACAAGCTCCCACCAACCACTTGGGACACGAAGCACTAACTGGTGAAGTTGGACGTTTCCAAAATCTCTCCCCAGAGCATTCTGAAGTTGTCGGAATGATTCTCTGAACTTGCAGCTCAGGAGCTCAGCACACACAGGCGTCTCGCAGAGATCTGCAAAGATCTGTGCTAGTGCTTGATGACTGCACCAGATCGAACCAGGAAACTGCTCTCATCTCAGTTAAAATCTTAGAGGGGTGATTGTGGCATGCAAATAGTGAGCAGAAAGGTTAGTTGCATGATTTATGCTCGGCCATGAAGTTGATTGATATGTATGGTAGTTAGATTTCATTTTGATAGCATTATCTCTCCTCTACACTTCCAAATTAGAAATTGGGCTGAGAATTTGCTCCTCCAGACAACTCTTAGACTTCTGAAAAGCACTTTTCCTCATGACATGGATTAAAAAGAGTGCCTGACAGAAAAACAGTACAACCTGACTGCATTAAATGAATTTAAAATTTCTTAATTGATAGCTCTTAAAGAGCACGATTTTAAAGGCCTTATTATGTAAATAATCCATTTGCAATACTGATTGTCTTCTCTTTCAATTTCCATGAATCTGTGACTGTTTCCTGAGCCTGTAGTCTTTTCTCTGGAAACTTCTCAGGCAGTAAATCCATGACTACTAACACTGGATCCGCGTTTGACTGGATCTCCCAGAAATACATGTTTGATTCAGATCAGGTGTGGCACAGGATCACATTTCTGTGTAATCACCCCAAGCCCATTTCTGTTGCCTCTCTGTGCTGGCCTGGCTGGTGAAAATCTAGAGGGAGTCAGGCATAGATCCTGCAGGTACCAGTCAAAGTGAGCCCATCAGGGATTTTTTGGTACTATCTGAATTGTCAGAGTGAGTTTATACCATATCAGTGCTTTGCAGATGGGTTTCTGGAGTTTGTGATCTCAATCAATATGCTTCAAATCCAGATATACACAGCTTTTTTTCATACCAGCAGTAACAGCTTTAAGTGAAAAGGCTGTATTTCTCAGCCCTTTAATCTCAGGGCAGGTGTATTGTTTTGTTCTGCCACAGCAAGGTTGTACAGGAAAAAGCCCCCCAGCAGTCTAACCCTGTGTTGCTGCTTGATACTGTGAGTGAAGAACTACAAAGAATGTAGAAAGAAGAATATTTCCTTTTCTGCTTATTTTTATTTGCTTTATTCATTTTTTGTTATGTGGGACCATATCTTTGAAATAACATTGAGTCAGCTCTTTTCCCTTATTGCTCCCAGAACAACAAAGAAGGCAAATAAAACAACCTCCCCCATGAGGGGGTTGATTCTCCATCAGAGGAAATGTTTTATATATGTTTCATGTGTACTACATTCCACTGATGTTCAGCTAAGTGACACACAAAAGACATGCCACTGACACAGGAATGGGAATGGACTAAGCAGGAAAGAGGCAGAAGAGGAAAGGAGTGATGGATAAAAGTTAACTTGTTCCTATTGAAAGCTGGGGACTGGGTTTTGTGCAGTGGTTTGAGCAGAAGCTCTTTTTGCCTGCTGGACTTCATTGCAAGTTCTACCTCTCTGTGATGGAGTGGTACGTGTCACCCCAGACTGGTTCTGGAGGGTGGCTGAAGAGGTTGAGAGGAACCCCAGGGTGTGCTAAATCAGAAGCTGGCACAGGTGCTGACCTGCCCTGTACAGGGAGGCTGAGAGCACACAGCTGCCCACAGTCACCCACACCTGCCATAGGTGAGGCATTGCTGCAGCTGGGAGCTGAACTGAGTTTATCCACCCTCTTTTTCTAATAGCTACATGTCCCTCCTCATTACTGTCACGTGCCACTTGTTCCATTGCTGCATGCAATGTGAGTTGCTCCTTGCCTTTCCTGCTCCAAAGTATTTTTAAGGCCTATTATCAAATTGTGATAAAAAAATCAATCCCACACAAAGAGGAAATTTTATCAAAGCACTGAGGGTGCTGGTTCTGAACTAAGCAAATAAAACATCTCTCTTATAGTTCTAGGGAGATAGAGCAGAGGACCTAAGCCAAGGTGGCAGTAATATTGCACAAATATGAATCCTTAAGCAATAGAAAACACTTATAAGGTATAATGAATATTATTATGTTTTTTTAAAAAATAAAGACTACCAGAGTTGGTTTTCTTTGGAGAGACATAAGTTAGGAGACGCCAGCCTTCATAACTATATTTCCTTTTTTTTTATGTTGTCATAGTTGTACCGACTAAGGATTACTGAGACGTTTTACTGTTGGTGTACATATATGAAAGACATTTTGGATAATGACATATATTTATGTACCAAGACATTAATTATGCAGTCTAATTATGAAATTCAAATATTAATTATACAATTCATGATGCAATTGTACAATGACATTTATTCAATATACATGCGTATATATATATATATACACATATATATATCTGTGTCAAAGAGACATTTTTTAACTGCCAAAATAAACATTTTGGACAGCAAGGACTAATTTCTTTTATGGGGACCTAAGTCAGACCCAACTACAATCAGTGATATTAAAGAATGCTCTGCCTATTTAAAGTTGGCTTTCTGAGGAGAAACAAATAGAGACATAAAACACATAACTGAGATTCTCTTGCAGCTGAAATATAATTAAATCCACAACTGCTACTGGTGTCACATCTTCTAAACAAAGTGAAAGACAGATCTATGTTCTGTCACACCACGCCACAGTGGAACTGCAAAGAGAACCAAATGTCTTCTGTGTCAAAGGAAAAGCTGAGTCATGTTTGCCTTCACTCAGGAAGGGCTCTGGCTGGGAAAGAGCCGATGCAAATGCAAGCTGAGTGGTTTCCTACAGCTGAAAGGCTTCGTGCAGTGAGTGTAGGGAAGTGAACTTGAGCTGGTGTGAATATAGATGAGCTTTTAGATATTTCCCCTGCTGGCCTGACTGATGGCACCACTAGCATGTCACGGCTTAGCAGAAGAGACTGTCTCCCAGGTGAGGATGCTGCAAGAAACTTGTACTACAGATGCATAACAATTTCAGATGTTGAAGTCCCTGATGGGTCAAAGGGGCGTGAAGGAAAGGGGCACTGTGTGCACTGGTGGATCACTGATGTGAGCAGCTGTTGGTATCAGCCTTGTGCTCCCTGCAGGTGTGCATGAGCTCTGCCTTGCCCCAGCTGAGCGGGGCTGCGGGAGCTGCTCGGGTGACACAGGCACAAAAGGTGCTAGCGATTCTTGATGGGAGGTGTCCTGCTGGTGTGTGGCTCCTCGCTGACTCCCCATACAAGCATCTCCATTTCCCTGCAAATGCACACGGGCATGCAAAGCCATGCTGCCAGCAACATGCCCTCAGCTTTACTGCAGTGCATAAAGGTTTTATGTGCTTTATCCATAAATCTCTCTTTGTTAGTTCTCTCTCTTTTCAGTTCTCTGTGGGGAAGACTGCCTAGCAGTCATGCTGCTGAAGACTTGTAGCATTACAATAAAGTAAAATTTCTGCCTCTTTGAGAAGCTGGTTATTTCAGTATTTTTAAGGTACCAAAACATTTTCCTACAGAATCCTTTAGTTTGGGAACTCAAAAGATTTCACCTGTAGATAGAGCAGGTATACTGTAGTATGTCTGTATTGGATACCACACAAAAAGAAAGAAGGGTTCGGATCCAAATCTTGGTTGAAATGGCAGGAACTTGAGCTGACATTTCAGTAACTAATTATTAAAACCCTATTCTTTTTGATTTTTTAAACTGGATTAAATTTCTGATGGTATTACACTGTGAAACTTGATTGGCAAACTGATAAAGTAAGTAGAGAAATATGAAGTTTCACAACAGGAACAAAGACTCCATATTAAAGATAGAGAATGAGTTAGAAATAAGACTGTTTCCAGCTCAGTAAGACTTTGATTTATTTTGGTGTGATTTATTACCTGGATAAATTTGACACCTGATATTAAACTCACCTGTTCACCACACTAAATACAGACACAAAACTCTCTTTCTTTTGCTTCCTGTTAGCTGTCAGTTGCATTTGGATTGCCACATTCATAAAAATTCTCAGATCTGTGCTTCAGCTATGTGATTTGTGGGGCCTTCTCCCAGACAGGAGCACAGCACTTTAACATGCAGGGACATGAAAACAGCACAGATGTGGCAGATGTTGCTGAAGAAGACAAGATGAATGTCAATTGCATTTTCCCAGAACACCCTCATCTGTGTGCCCTACACATTGACAAAAACCTTGGTGAATTGTTTCAAATATATTCCTCTTACTAGCACCCTGATAGATAAAAAAAGTAATGCAATGTTTGCAAATACTCAGTTCTTTCTTTTTTCATTCCTTTCAGACTTGCAGTTCACAGAAATACGAATCACCTTATGTTTCACAGAAGGGGAACAGATTGAGGGAGGTACCAATTAGCCATATCACTGATTATCCATTCTATATGTTTGAATTCTAATTTTCTTAGGTAAAAATCAGTGTTTCAGTTGGCATCCTTGTTCTGTTTGGTGTGTTTGTTTACATCGACATTTTCTGGAGATAAATGACAAAGGCAAAATCTTATCCTGATTCTTCTAATGAGGGAAAAGATTGCATATGAACCCTAGGGACTCAAAAAATCAGATGAAAAATACAAAGAAAAAAATGTCATTTTGTTTTGCAATCCTATGATTCTTTGAGACCTGACTTGTGGCTGTGCTAAGCTAGATTTGGCAATGATGTGATTGTTCATTTTGTCCTCCCTATTCTCCATTCTGTGCTTCTCAGAAGTGTTTCCAGGAGAAAGCTTCTACGTTTCCACTTCTGCTTTGTCAGATCAGCTTTCCTGCCTATATCCTGTTCTTGTGGCCACAGTGGTCCCACGTTACTGTGTTCATCCTCACAGTGCTGCTGGTAGGAAGATGATCACAGCTGCTTCAAGTGGAGCAGAGGCAGTGAGGCTGTGAGTACTCCACCCCCAGGCCAAAGGCTCCAGGGTGGGCTGGAGCAGTTGTCCTCTGACAGCAAAGCATCTGAGTTCTCCTCTTGCTTGTAGTTGGCTTGAGCTCAGATAGCTCACAAGTCCCATCTGCACCTGTGGCAAGAGACATTTCTGTCTTGCCCCAGGTGTTCTTGTCCACCTGATAAAGGTCACAGGATATGTTTGCCCAGGTAAACAGGCCAGGCAGAGGCTTCACGGAGACACAGGGCCATGCACTGCATGGGAATAAGTGTGCCCTTAAGTGCACTTCAATGCGTTTGGGTGCACATAAAGTTCATCCCTGTGAGCACCAGCTGGGCTGCCCTAGAACATGCCCTGAAGGTACTTCTGCAGGCAAGTCAAATGGATAGGAGGTGGATATGGCCTGGAACCTTGTCTTTGTGATACAGCTGTACCCCAGTAGAGTTGAACTCCAGAGACTAAGGGCTAGACTGGTATTTAGGCTGGTATCTGGCTAACCTGACCTGGCATATTCCTGACATCATCAGAACCCCCTGCACAAGGTCTGCTTAGCTTGACAGGCACTTGATGCCCTTTGGCATCGATGATGACAAAAGTAAAGGCTATACATAATGCACCTATATTTTTGCTGTCAGCATGCATACAATGCTTCCTCCTAAATGTCTCTGAGTTGCTAATACCTGCTTACTGAGTGCATTCACAGCTCCAAGTGTCTCCACTTTGCTATGCAATCTGAGACCACGTCTTCTGCATTGCACCTGTCCTGAAACATGAGAAAACTAACAAAACCCCAAACAAACAAAACCAAGCCCCCCAAACGTCACACAGAGATGCTAGAAATTTAAATCCTGATCCCTCTGGGTCTAAACCCAGTTCTCTTGTAAAAAGTGCACAATTCAATAGAGTAGAGGATATTCTGCAGTGGGACCCAGCTCTCTCAGTACTTATCGTTCACTAGATGAGGGCTGGACTGTTCATCCCAGATCGGTGCTTTCTGGGCGTGATCTCACACCAGGGTGAGAGAGTATAGTTTTTTCCTCTCTGGCCAAAGAAGCCATTGATACTGACAGCCTGTGTGGCTTTCTTGTTTAGGAGAGAGAAGACCTGAAGTTAAATCCCTGCTCTAAGTCAGGCAGAAGAGAAGGTATCCAAACCTGAATCTTCCACCTCCAGGGTGAGTTCTCTTGCCCAGTGGCAAGAGACGCTACTGGGTGTCGTCTCTGCCACTACATCCTCCTCCTCCTCCTCTTTCTGTGTACAGTCACTGACCTGGTTTAGCTTGTCTCTGATTGGAAGAAGGAATTTGTTTGCAGCCTGGACTTAGGCATCATCCCTCTCCTGGCATTTCCTAAGTCATGTTCAGCATCTTTGCACCCATGCTGCACGAGCATCTCAATCTCCTTATGGATCAAACAAAGAACTTGTAAAAGACACTGGGTGCCTCCATGCCAAAGGGTGAGAATGAAACCTAGATATTACATATTTATCCCTCAGTGTTTTGCCTAAGCCACAAAGCATGTGTCTGAAAGTGGAGGGAACTTCTAGAAGTTCTCACAGATCCCATCTGAAACAGGACCATCTGTCTCTCTTCTCTCTCTGGAGATCCATCTCCATCTTTGGTGCTTTCCTGTGCTTATCTAAGCAGATCCCCATGCCTGGATTGCTCCTTTGTAAGCCTTGTTCCTTTGGGCGGGGTTTGTGTCTTACTTTTTGTTCCATATTTATATCACCATTATTACTATTGACATAACCTGATTTCAACAGGCCTGATGGACTCTTCTGGATATGCTGAAGTTCTTGCAGGATAGGGCCATGGATAATAAGTGTATATGGCCACTTACTCACTTGAAGTTGGCTGATTACCACGTCCATCCTGTAATCTCTTGGTTGTCCCACATACCTTTATTTGGCAGAAGCAGAGCTATTGTTATCCAGTCAATATTACTCCACACAATATCATAAATACAAGATTCTCATGAAACTTCAGCATTTCTCTTTCTGAAGACAATCCTGAATCAACCCTCACAAACGAAAGGGCTACATTTCAACCTGAAGATTTCTGGTGTGGCAAAGAAACCCGATGAGATGGGAGATGGGCTATATAGGGTAGGGCGTCTCACTGCCTCTTAGGGAGGGGAGGATTGATGTCCCAGCACCAAAAGCAATGATTTATTGAGTGAGCCATGGCTGCAGGGGCTGTGAATGATGCATATCCTCCATGGATTCATCATGTGTCTTTAAGTACTGTTTGTGAAAGACATCTCAGGCAAAAGGAACTTGGTATTAAGGACACCTAACTTCTGGTGGTATGTAGAGCAGGGGAGAGAGAAAACTCCCCATGGCTTCCTCCTTAACATCTGTCATGATCAGGAGAGCCTAAAAGCAGTGTTCTGGGGGGTGGCCTTGTACTCCAAATACCAACTAAAATCAGAGGGGAAAGATTGGTTTGAGAAGATTTTCTCTTCCAGGGAGTGACAGATGATGAGTACTGATATACAAAATCAGTTAAATTTTTGTGTGATAACTGGAATTCAAAACACACTGGTTGTCTGGAGACCAAAAGGCAGAACTGCTTGCCACAGGAAAGCCCACAGGATTGATGGGGAAAAATTTAAAGCAGATTTTGCAACAGGTAGTGAGACATAGTTATAAATTTTCTCACAAGCTTGAAATTGGCATGACGATTTTAATTTTTAAGGTCAGTTACCAAAATGCAATGTTGGCTACTAAGCTTTCTTTCAAAACTAACAGGCATTTGGCAGGGGGAAAAAATGCTAAAAATATTTATCTTCTGTTTAGTGCAATGCTAAAGACAAGAACATCAGTTGTCCTTTTTCATGTGTCAGTTTGTGATGTTTCGGGAATGTCAGTCCGCTGCCTATACTGGCAGATGGTGTAGGTGGAAAGAGGGGCATTGGTGTTTGGCTCTGGATGTGCCATAGGTACTGACAAATATAAAGTGTGTGGAAGTGTGTGGAGACAGTGAACAAAAGCCAGTGTCTGTTGACTCAAAAACAGCGTAAGCAAGAAAAAAAGTCAGAATTCTTGGAATTAATTTACATTGTATTGGCCAGCAAAACAGATAAGATTTGGGCTATGCATGACAAATGGGACTTTTTGAAATGCATGTTAACACCACGTGGTGTTAAGTCGTTCTGAATCGCATACTATTCATTGACAAGGGTTTTAGCTACAGAAAGAGCAGGAAGTCTCCCAGTCACGCTGTTTTCCCCGCTGAAGGCCCTCAGGAGAGAAGCCACGCTGCGCCCGCCGCCGCGGGTGGGGGAGCCGGCCCGAGCGAGGCCGCGCTGCCCGGGGGAGGCAGGGCGGGGCAGGGCGGGACAAGGACAGGGACAGGCACAGGGACAAAGCGCCCCGGGGCCGGGCTGTGCCCAGGGCGCGGGAGGGCGCGGGCGGTGCCTCCGCGCCGGGCGGGTCCAGCCGGCCCCGGCCCCGGCCCCGGCCCCGGCCCCCGGCCCCGGCCCCGGCCCCGGCCCCCGGCCCCGGCCCCGGCCCCCGGCCCCGGCCCCCGGCCCCAGGCCCCGGCACCCGGCCCCCGGCAGCAGCGCCGGCCCCGGCCCCGGCGCGCAGGGCTCCGGGACCGCCTCACTTGGGAGCGCTGAGGGCTGCGGGCAAACAGTTCTGTGCTGTCAGGAACTGGAGGAGAAGTTAAACATTGAAAACAAGCCACCCGGCTAACTGCGTTCAGGCTGGTTAGCGGAGTCCTTCTGAAGAGTGGCTAATTGCTCGCGTGTTCAGGGATACCTGAAACTCCGGAAGAGCTGGGAATCCAGAATGATTTTTGGTAGATAGAATAAGGCCTATTGCAAATCGTGGGCAAAAGAACGACGAGCTCATTAGGGCGAAATTAACGAAAAATAAAGGAGAAAAATACAAGTAATGCTAGTCATCATTACTCTTTGGGAAATAAGTTGATACTGGAAATCTTACTTGCCACCTTTTTTATGAAATGGTGAATTAGTTTGATAAGCATGATGGAAATGACCCAATTTGACCTAACATCACGTGAGACAGCAGTTAAGAATGCCATTTTAATATAAAATTGACATGGTGAGAGTTAGACTGATTGAAAGCTGACCAGCTGACAGGTCTTGGAGTGCAAATGTAGAATCATCACGGAATCATTGGGTTGGAAGGTACCTGTGCAGGTCATGTAGTCCAACCCCTTCCTAAAAGCACTACTGGTGTCAGCAGATTAAGGTGCTTGGGGTCTTGTTCAACTGAGTTTGCAATGGCTGCACGGGTGGAAACTTGCACAATCTATTATTTAGTGTGAAAGTTTGTCTTCCTTAAACAGATTTGTTATACCAAAGTTTTTCTGAGAAATTTTTCTGATGACACACAGAACTAGTGCAAATGGAGTTTTCAGAGGACATTAATGGTGAAGAAACTGACAAATGTCAAAGCAGTAGTATTATAATTCAAGTGACCTTTGATTGCTTGTTTTAACATGGTTGAATATACAGTCATTGGATAGAGAACAAAAATCTTAGGTCATACAGATGGCATGGACCAATCTTGGCTGGGGAAGAGTGATGTTCAGAGGGACATGGTAAACAGGGTGAATAACTGTCTGAGCATGAGTTGGTGCTGTGGGTCACTGGAAAACAAACTTCTGTGACCCTTGAACTTAAAAATATGAGGAAATTGATTAGATAAGTTTATAAAATCTATGTCTATGCTAATCAGTAGAGTGGGCTATGTACAGTTCTCTGTCTTTCTAGAAAATTGGAATAGCACAACTTGCTTCCATACACCTGGATTCCCTTGCAAAAAGTGGCCTCACCCATATTTGAACAACTTGTGCCGACATACCCTTAAACCATGCTAAGACATTGGCTGGCAGAGAGCTGGTTCACATATTCCCAAAATGTGCTGTGGAACTAACCATGACATAGTGTGAACAAATGTGTGCCAGTACTTGCGTCCACCTTTAGTTTTCTCATGCAGACACTGCCGTTAGTCTCGTGCTTAGCAGTGGTTTAACAGCTACTAGTGTCCAGTGTTCAGTCTGGATACTCACAGGACAGGAAGACTGCTACTCCATTAGCAAGAGTGGAAACCCCTGAGAAATGGCAAATGTGCCTCATAATTGCCTGGGAGAAAATAAAGGAGGGATCTGGCTATAGTCTGTGAATAGTGCAGGTAGGTGGGAGACTCTGATGGCCAGAAGCTGAATTAAAACAAGCTTTGACATGAACAAACATCTCAGTTTCATAGTTCTACTCTTACAAGTAGGTGTATTCCTTGTAGATATTCTGTAGCTTAAGATGGGATTCATGCAAATCCTATGGACTATGCTATGTAGGGGGGCAGGATAAATGATCCAAACAGATACATAAGCTTTGAATCTTTGAATTAATTAACTTAATTAATTAAGATTTTGAGATATGAATGAAAGTTTGGCACTTGAATTCTGTTGTTTTGCCAAACAGGGGGACTGATAGAGTTGAAGGCTTCACCATTCATCACTACCTTATATGACTGTATACCAACTGGGATGGTTCCCAGCACAGAATAGAAAGATTTTGTTGACACTTCTTCCTTTTGCATACTGCTTCTGATAATTTACCATTCTCATCTCACAATATGTTATAGAGACACTGTAGAATCTATCCACTATAGAAGATTTTTCTTCTTCAGAACATACTACTTTTTGGTAATTGTGCTTTTATTTCTCTATTAGTCCCTATCTTCTACTTGGTAATAATTATTATGTTTCCTCTTCCTTTTGTAGCAGTTAATGTAATACTGCCCTCATATTTCCTTCCTACAGGAAAGGATGGTTGCCCTTAGCACTTTGAAACTGTGGCTTATTGAACATCTACTACAGCTTCTCAAGAATTTCATAGAATCATTTACACATTTGTCCTTTTGTATCAAGCTGAATAGATTACTGGTTTGGATTTCACAGTCTTTAAATGCAACTCATGGTATATAATCCCTTGTGCCAAAAATACAGTTTTGTCATCAAGCTCTCTTTAATCCAGTTCTAGTGTAGATTTATTTAATTTTCAAATTAGGAAATTGCCTGTATTTTTGCATTTGTTTAGTGGTAACAGAAGACATCCAACCTGCTTCATTCAGTTAGAAATGAGAATGTGTTTTTCTACTCTGGCACCACAGATAGCACCACTAGATTATGGATCTAGTTATCTGACTTGATTTGATAGGCTGCAAAACAGACCACCTCTTCATTTAACAATCATTTATCTTGAACTTTGTAAGTGATAGTATTAATTCATAGCCTTTCAAAATAATTTTCTCCCCTAGTTCCAGCAACTTGGAGAGTAGTTGTAGGAGGGCACACCTTTAATGGGTCTGCAAAGAGATCATCTTGGTTGCAAAGAGAATGCAGTGGCTGGGCTGAGCACACAAACTGAATGGGCAGATCTTTGTCAAGCTTTTTAGTTGTGAGTGTTTGGAGCTGCACACATGCAGTGATGCACCTTCCATGACATGCAAGGCCATCTCCCCTGTTCCCTGTGTCTATGCAGATCCTGGCAATTTGCTTTAACATACTTACCATGCTGGGTTCTGTAACACATTGCTTGTAGTTGTGTAACTCCAGTCCCTCTCATCTGTTATCCAGCTCTTGGTGCTGATGATTAGGCAATTATGTTTTTCTTCTTTTTGTGTTCTTTGGGCTCATGACTAATTTTGTTCTCCACATCTTGATTTTGATGACTGTTCTTTGAGTTGCCATTTTCACTCTCTTTTTTTAATCAATTTTCAGCCTTCCTATCTAATACAGTGCATTTTTCTCCTAAAAGAAAGTTTTTCTGCAGGTGTAGAGGCCAGCTGGATGCTCTGCCTCTTCTCTCTCTGTTCCATTGTTTCAAGCCCACTTATTATTTACCTCTGTAGAAATTAGGACTCTGTTTATCATCTGTTCTCCTGCGAGCATTATATGTCAAGAATTTCTGAAAATGCAACCTTCTCTGGTTTATCCATCTTTTGTACAACCTCCTGAATTGACAGCAGGTCAGTCCTTTTAAGATGGGGCAATGAGAATTTCTGGTAATTACTGCTTGCAAGTGTAAACAATCATGCTCATGTGCTGAAGGGACCAAACTAATGTCAGCCAATTATAAGCAATGAGAAGAAAATCATAGTTGCTGGGCTGGTGTGAATGCTGGCAGCCAGGTAAACAGAACACTTCACCTGGATGAACTAAACTGACTAACTCTCCTTTTGCTCATGTTACATGGCCTCTTTTGAATGCTTTCAGGTCTTCAAAGGGAGTCACAATCCACAATTTGAGAATCATTGCTGGAGTATGATGAGCTTCATGGGAGACTTGTCATTAGCAGGAGAAAACATATCAAAGAGCTGGCTCAGTACTTGTTAAGGAAATGATATTTCTGAAATCCCTCTGGCTTATAAATCATCAAAGGACAGTTTGAAATAGACCCACTTGCCTCTTCACACACAACTGACAATAATGCCCCATATATGCTGATAGAGCTCTCTTTTATCCTGGAAAGATATTAAAAGCCATCTGCACTGCATTAATGAAGTGCCAGTCTTACTCCTATTAAAGACAATGGCAGCTCTTCTGTTAGGTGGAAGATTGCAGTGGTTTATAATTTTTAAAGTGTTAGGATCCCACAGTGGAAGGTGTGCTTTATAGGTTAAACTTTCTGCATGGAAAGCACATGAAACAGAGCAGAGGGCTTTCCTTAGCCTTGCTGGATAAAAGAAGCTTGGAGCAAACCCTAGGCCAGTGTACACTTCTGTTGGCACTAGCAATTTTTGAGGATGGCATAATTAAAAGAGGAATCCTAGAGTGGAAGTGCACATGACCATTTTTCATCAAAGCTTTTCAGATGGGTCCCACACTGCTGAAATCAATGGGACATTCACAGGACAGGATGGAGCTTTAGTGGTTTGTTGGCTGCAATTCTCCATTGACATTTTTCTGGGGCTGCCTGAGGTCAGTGCAGTAACTAAGGATAAAGGGCAGCAAACTTCAGCTATCTAAGTAGTAAACTCAGCTACATTTTACTGCAAAACTTTTTAATACTGAAAATTTAGAAGAATTGTGCAAAATTTAGAAGGATTGTAAGTAAAGTTTTTGCTCAACAAATGACTTCCTTGAACTGTTGCTAGGTGTGGTTTCAAAACAGTTCTAATTCTACCAATATATTCTCTTAAATAACAATAAAACATGACTCTTCAAGGAATTAGAAATGTGTTTCAACAGTATCCCTTCTGCTGGCATAGCGTTTTTGGTTTGTTATGTTTTGTACTAGTACTTCACATAGATACAAGAAAAATATTCTACTTAATAAAAATACTGTCTCCTAACAAGAATGATATTTAATACAAATCACATCAAAGCTCTCCACCACACACTGTCAATTCTTAGTGATTTAATAAAATGGCCATCATCTGCTCTGTGCAAATTTACAAGTTGCAGCCTGTATGGAGATGCTGTATATGAATTATTGCATTGAACTGGTGAGGCCAATTACAATTTAGAATTGCAAATCATCTGTAGACAATCAGAGTTCTAAATTATACATTGTCATTAATTTAGCTGTGTAAATCTAGATATTTTACACTACTGAAACAGAGAAAAAAACGTAATATATGGCCCATATATTGAGTCCGTAAAGGGACTTTATAAATGGTTTTGTTATTTTAAACCAAGAGAAACCAGGTAAATAAAATATCTTAGTGTATTTTATAGGAAAATTTTTAGGCAAATAATTCTGTTGTTAGTATTAGATGTAGGCTTTTAAAATATTAGCAAAAGCAAAGGTTATGGCTTTATTTTTAGTAGTTTATTTTTATTCAATAAACAACATATATTTGCTACCAGAAAGTTTTGATTTAGTCTAATAAATTAATTAATTAGTCTTAGGGATGTGTGTGGATGTAGATCTAAGAACATTTTGGAGCAGATTATTCTACACAGTGATACCAACCACTGTGCTTTTTCTGGATCACAGTTTCATAATTTGAGGTCATTAAGGAACACAGCATGAGACATAATCAAATCAAGGCCTTTCCTAAACCTGGAACACCAAAAATCAAGACAGTACTATTTTAAAAATAAACTCAGATTTTGCTTGCAGCATGGTAGGCAGCTCCCACATTTCCAGGGAGCAGGAAGGGATTAACATTCTCTCTGCAGGTGGGAAGGCAAGTTGCCACCCTCTGCTCTACACCTGCCAATGCAATTCAGGGTGGAAGGAGGGGAGGATATTCTGATGGATGAAATAAAGAAGAGAGGAATCAGGGCTGGAACTCTGCTGCTGTGTTGAGGGATAATGGCTGATGTCTAGGACAGAAATGACCTAAGGGGATAGCCCCAGGTTATGATTAGATTTGTTAAGACATGAAGAGTGGGCTGAGTCAGTTTATTTTTCTTGTAGCAACTGGAGGAATTTTAACAGGAATTTATTTTTGGGGTGTTGATTTTATCTGAATAATTTAACAGGTGTGCCCACCATTCCTGTGAATTGCTTTAAATATTTTTTTTTCTTACACAATAAATTTATTCCAAAATAGTTTTTAAAAATCTGTTTCTTTTTAATTTTGATTCCCAGAGGTGGTGGGGCATGTTGCTCTGTGTCCTGCTTTGAATTCTTTGTGTATATTTTGTGAATGGAAACTGAAATAAAGTTTGATTTTATTATTCCTTGCACAGCTTGGCTGTGAAAAATTATGGCATGCTTAGGACATCTCAGGGAAATTTTTCATTTTGGATACCATGCTGGTTTCTTGAACAATGAGAACAGGCATCATCTGTAGCAATCTCCACAGAGAAACTCTTCCCCTGTTATCTAGTTTTTCCTGTCTTAAGGGAGTTTCACAATGAACACTTAGTGTGAACAGCAGTGATGCAATCAGGTAAACTGGGCTGCACCAGGTGTAGGATTAGGGGATGGTGATGGTGTGTTTGCATGGGAGTGTTTGAGCTGCTCATCACTTCCGTTTCTTGGGGCCTGAGCTGCAGAGTGCACAGAGGTTGAGGAGAAGCAAATGTGTGCAAATGGCAGCCAGAGATCTGAACTGACATTGCCAGCCCAATGCCTCAAAAGCCACATGCATTGGTTCCTTGGTTCTGTACTTTTTTGTGGGTTCCACAGCATTTCCCTTTCTTCCCTTGACAGCTGCAGCCCTGGCTTTTTATTCCTCCCCAGTGCTATAGGAGGAGGAAAGCACAGCTTCTCCCATGACAACAGATCTAGAGGCAGCCCATAAGGAGGATGGGCACTCCATGAGGAGATTTTGGACACTATTTCAACTTGGCTGTTTTACTCCAGCTTTTCTGGTAGTGTGGTATTGATATGACTTGAAATTTCTTTCCACTAGTCCCATGCTCCCATGCCTGGTTTCCCCAAAGTGTTGGGCTGTGGCCATTAATTTTGTGTTGGTAATTAAAAGCATGAGTAAAATCCTTTAAAATAGAGTCCTCTTTTTTTTGTCATGAAAATGTTTAAAACAGGTTTATACTATGCCAGCTGTTTGTAATGTGTTACACTCCTCTGAGGTTCGGTTCATATTTTACCATTGCTGTCTGGAGTTCCTTGTGATTTTACTACTCTTGTGAGGACAGTGGCATCCTAGTGCCACAGACATGTGCTTTGAACACAGAGTGACAGCCTGCAAGCCCCAGATTAGGTAGATAAATAACTTCTGTATGGTCATAGCCTATGAAGTCCCCTGGATTTAATGCCTGTTGTGGGAGCCCTAGAGGTGTGTCCCTTGTGTGGGACTCCTCAGCTCCCTTTTTTGCTTTTAAGAGATACATACCAAATGCATACTGCATCTAGTAGAGCAACGTGAAGCAGCTAAAGAAGCATTCAATAGCAAACACATTTTGTAGTAAATCTGGTGGTAAATCACATTAGCTAACTTGCTGTGAGTACATTTGACTTGCTTGTAGGGGGGCATCAACTCAGACACTGTTTTTCTGCTTATTGAACTTCTTTTTCCAATTTTCATCCTGAGCACATTCATAGCCATGCCCTGGGGTGGTTGCACAAACAATGTTTTAGACATGTAAGTCTGACTAATAACACATCCACCCATGGCTGGCAACTGAGCACAGCACAAATCCTGACACCAAGGGATGACCTAATCCCTGGAGGTATCTCTGGCCTGAAGGAAAGCAGGGAGAGAAGGGTGGCTTCTCCAGTGGGTGGCACTTAACTTAGGACTTGCTCATCTAGCAAAGCACTTGGAGAAGTGTGGGCCTTTCCATAGCCATGTCTGGTTTGTGAAGCACCTCCTGTACCATGCCTGCCTGCAGTGGTAACAAGCGGTGAGTTGACTCCTCAATCTGGCGCTGCACTTTCTGGATTTCCAGAGACCTCTTCATTTTGCATGAATCCATTCAGATTGGGCCAGTTAAGAAGCTGACATTTTCTTGCCCCGAAATGACTTTTCCCTGATCATCAGGAATGACCATCTGAAGAGGGAACCAGTAATTTGCTCCAGCAGACACCACTGTAGGAACTGTCCTCAGCATCACCAATGCTGTGGCCAAGTGATGTCTGTGAAAGCAAAACTTTGCCAAGAGGCGACCAAGCACATTGTATGTGCAAATCAGGAATATCTTCATGGAAGTCAGTAGAGTTAAAAATCTCAGGCCTCTGTTAAATTGCATCAGCCTGTCCACCCCCTCAGATCAGCATCCAAACTAAGAGAGAAGAAATATAATTTCTGGTTCAGTTTCTGGTGTTGGTTTTCAGATTTGACTAATATTAATGTAGAAAGGTGGAAGAATCTGGAAGAAAGGACACACAAGAATACCAGCCTTTTGGAAAAAGTCCTTTGTTGTCTCCATCATCGATGTCTTGTGACATGAGGTCAGTGTGCCAGGTTTTTGACCTTCAGTTAATCATAACTGAAGTTGCACTGCAGTGAGCAAAATAATACTACTTTATTTGTTCATGGATTGAAGCTGTGCTATCATGTATTACCTCCTAGGAAACTGCACAGCTCTGGGATCTTTGCCATAGGTACAATGAACTTTACTTCCCTAGCCATTTTCCTCCTTCTCTTAGTTTTCCCTTCATGCACATTTCTAGCAGGCAGTGATGCTGGGTGGGAAGTTGGCCCCAGGGGTTTGGGATGGGAGAGCTTGTGTGCAGCCTTTCCCTCCCTCCAGGACTGCTGCTGGTATTCCCTTCAGTGCCGATCCCAACCTGCTGGCTGGGGTTTTGTGGGAAGAGGCTTCTGCTACACCCTGTTCCTGGCAGGTATGCTGTCCTTTAGGGCAGTGCTAACAAACCCGTTTCCTGTCAGCAGGCAACACCAGCCTCTGCTTTGCCTGCCTCCTCTGCAGTAATGCAGGGAAGAAAAGGGCTCCCCAGTTTATTTGACTCTCTTGTGTCCTTTATAGATGCTGTGACACTAAGCCAGACCTCATTTATATGTAACTCACTGCACTTGTCCCTTTAAATTATAAAGGCACACAACTGTCTGTAAAATGGCTTAATAGGTACCTACAGCATATAATTAGCCTTGCATGGGCTCCTCATCTGGGCTAGTACAAACAAGCACAGCTTTCTGGATACTGACAGCAGGCACAGGCTGTCTGAAGAAGAAAGCTTCTGTATGTGAGAGGCGAAGTGGACAGGAGCAAGCCCTTGGTGTTGCTGCGGGGCTAGCACAGAGCCTCCACAGATCTGAGTGCCCCTGAGAATGCCCCATTTTCCTTGCAGAGATGCTCCTAGACAGAGCCTCAGGGTTTTTACACTGGCCCAGGGTTTCCAGCCAGTGGGAAGCCCTACTCAGTGACTGAGCCTTGCCTGAGCTGACATAAATCTGGAAACTTGCACTGTTTCTACAGCACATGCAGAGATTAGCTACCCAGTATGTGCACAGCCAGCCTGAAAGTCCTGTGGATTTCAGATAGTGTTGTTCTGCTTGTGTGAGTCTCTAGTATAATAAGTCTGAAGTGTTCTGGATTCTAGATTTGCCGTGGTCACTCATGTTATTCAACAGAATTGAGCATGCACACTAAGCCAAACATGTTCCAGAGCTTCCAGATCTATTGAACATCCACAGATCTTTTGTGCAAAGAACGTACAGTCAGTCTGAATGCTTCCTGAAATGTTGGGTTTGTAACAGTGGTTTGTAACAATGGTCTACAAAGCTCATTCACACATATTTCCAACTGGGAAATCCCAGAGAAAGGGTTATAGCAGTCTGAGGGTTAAATTAATGTAGTTTTTATCCCTAAGGACATCTCAACTTGTCAGCAGTCAGGGTTTTATCCTCTGGAAATAAATTCTAAAGTTATGCTTGGCTAACCTTAATTATTTGTCAATTTAGTGTTTGCTTTCTCTTGTTTTCAGAGCAACTGATGTGAGCATGGTCTCATGACTCAGGAGTACCACCAAGCACCCAGAGGTAAATGTTCTTCCAGTTTTCTTCATCAGTCACTTCATATCTCTCCATACTTTTTTTTTTCCCTTGAATTTACTGGACTCATTTAAAGGCTGCCTGCCATTATAGTAGTGGCCAGTTAGATGAAATGCTGGGAGACATGGAGAGTTGATTCTGCCTTGAAGAGGGAGTCACTTGTTAGACCAAGTTTGGGTGGTGACCTCAAGTATTGTGATGCCATCACCACAACCAACACAGGGAAGCTCACTGCTGTATCCTACATGTGGGCCTGAGGACACTGGACTGTTTCCAGTGTTAAATATAACGTGGGTTAATTCAAGGTTGTGTGTTGTGTCATGTCACAAAAATCTGAGTGTGAATCAGATTATATTGTAGTGAGAGAAAAAGCTGCTGTGGATGCCCTTGAGAAGTAGGTGCTGTGGGACCTGGGTGCAGATATAGTTTCAGGCTGGGGTGCAGTGTGTGAGGAAATTTTGTTGCCCAAGGGCAAAGTGGGCAGTCCTGAGTTTTCCTAGGGCTAGGCAGAATGCCCTGCCTGTGTGTCTGTGTGTGTATGGGTGTACATGGGCTGCCAAGGTGGGGGGCTGTGTGTGTGTGTGTGTGTGATGTGGGCAGGGGTCAGCTCTTCGTAAGTATGGAAACTGTGCAGCAAGAAACTCACAAGTGTGTCAAGGGAGATCCCCAAGGAATGTGGGATTTCTCCTTGCCAGAGGAAAGCCCCATGGAGCAGAACCTCATCATCAGTGCTGGATGGAAGGTTAGGGGGTGGTCAGAGGGAGGTGGCATCCCCTCCCACCTGTCAAAGGGAAATGGGAGCTCTACCTTTGCTTGCACTGTGTGTTTAGATTTCAGGCTTTGCAGGCAGGCACTGTTCCTTACTGTTTGTACAGCCCTTGGCCCAGTAAGTCCTGATCTTTGCCAGGGCACCTGGGCACCTCTGCAGTATTGATGAGTAATACCAGGCCCTGTAATATTAACTCTACAGCAACCCCTGGCTACATGGTCAGATAGGCTCAGAGAAGAACAAGAAGATCAGGAGGGTAATTCTGTTTAAATATGGAGCAAGGGATGTGGGTACCCACTACTGAGTGTCAGAATGGTGGTGGAAATTAGTTTTCTGGAGGCAGCTGAATGAGATTTGACCAGTGACTAAAACACAGTATAGAGATGTTTATAGGACATCTGCCAATTGGTTTCTCAGCGTCTGTGTAATAGGAAGAGTTTTTAAACACTGGAGTTTATATCTGGAATTATGAGAAGGGGTGGCAATTTGGCTGAGGAGTGAAAATGTAAGACAGGAGGTTGAGGACCCTGGTGGACCCCAAGTAGTCAGTCTCTTCCTCTGATCCATGGTTTTATAAAAAGATATTGGTGAGATAACAGGTCAATTAGATTCATGACATATTTGAAGGGAACTCCTGGCAGTGGGAACTCCAAGCCTTTACTTGCAATGGCCTTCAAGGAAAAATAATTACACTTTGCTCAGTTTATGTATCAATATTTCATAGAATTAATGAGGTACATCTCACTGAGTCTGAAGGTACTCTGCCCTTAAGATTAGTTCAGGGTAGAACTGATTGCTGCTCCTCCCAATAGTTCAAATTCCCTAATACTTTCAGAGGGTCTTTGTTTCTCTTCCAGCTAAGCCAAAGCGGTGTGAATTCAGTGAATTACAATAAGCGAGACACTCCCTAGTGCTATTTTCAGTCACTTTTGAGATTAGATCTAGTTGCCCTTTCCTTTGAAATGAAAGTAATTCATTTTTATGTGTTGGTTGCATTCTATTTTACTAACATGAGAAAATCAATATCAGGGCAGTAATTTCAGTGTTCTACTTATTATGGCTAATGCACCTCTCATTGAGGGAATTGAGAGGTTTGAATTCTTAAGATGCCGATGATAGAAGGCTCTTGAAATAAAACTGAAAAGCAGAGCAGAACGCAGGGAAAATAAGGTGACTGAGGTCAGGTGCTGGCATTATTTGGCATGTTTTCTAAAAGTAGTTTTTTGACGAGGAGCATTTGGACACTGCTGATTGCTTTAATTCTGTTCTGTTCTTCCCATCCATCCATCCATCCATGCATACATGCATGCATCCTTCCATCTTACATTTTATTTTGATCTAATGTGCATACCCTTGAGTTTAAGGTGTGCTCATTAAAAACCCCTAAAAATCCACTTAACACCCCATGAAGTACAAGTGATAGCTTCAATCCACTGGAACCATCTGAAATGCCATTCCTCATCCTGTCCGATGATACTTTGTTGTCCTAGTCTTAGAAATTGATCAGGCAACAGGCAACAAGTCATTGGCTTGCTGACTTTTCAACTAGATACCAAAAGTTCCCTATCTGGGCCCTTTCCCTTTTGATCTCTGGGCGTGAGACCTTGTTAGTCTCTTGTTATCTGCAATTTCCCTATGGGTGGTGGGGTATTTGTGTTGTGTGCTCTCCTTTGCATTCTTGGTGTACATTTTATAAATGGAAATTGATTTTTGTGGCTTTTTTTTTTTTTTAATAGGAGACAGGAGACAGACAGTGCCTGAAATATCACCTTAGACATGAGTCTAGGGAGCTGTTCACTTGTCTCCTTTTTTGAAAAGATTCTGATCACATTTCCCTACATAATCTGCTCTCCAAAAGTGATAACATTCTGGGGTGCAACATAGTGTCTTACAGCATTGACTACTCCTGTTAGCTCGGATGCATAATTATAGGAGAACAAACAATCAAACAAAAAATCTACACCTGAATTCAGAGGTCCTTCAATGGAGAAACATCATGGAATTCAAGATGCTCTTAAAAGCAATGAAGATACCACCATTGCATTGCAGTGGTCCTTCTTTACATCCCTCCTATTGATCAGCTCTGTTTTTTCCTTATTCCATTTCAGACACTTATTGAGCAATCTGATGGTTTACTCTTATTGTCTGGTTACCCTTGAATGAAAGACACAATTCAGCTTTTACCTGAAGAAACTGGTTCCGATTTCTGTCTCTTTTTCTTCTTCACATTCTTTAGTATGGCTGGTGGTTGCCATTCCCTAATCTTTTTTTTTTTCTTGTCTCCCAGTATATTTATTTCCTTTTGATGTAGATAAAGATATGTACCAAAGTGCTTGGAGTTAGATACTTCAACTAAACCACCTAAAACAGACACATGTTTATCAGAGTTACAGTTGTTTTCAACTAAGAGAAGAAACTTCCAAAAATCGGCTTTTTCAATTTTATTAATTGTTCCTACTTTCTGAAAAACATGGTTGGATCCCTTCCTTGTGGGCTTGTGACAAGGAAGGAGATGTGTGTGTGAGACAGAAGAAGGAACATAAAAAATGTCCATTCTTTTATTTTTTTTCAACAAAACCAAACAGTCAAAGAATATCCAAATGTGGAAATTTCAGTTAAGATTTGAAAAGCATATTTTACCATATTGACTGCAGTTCTTGGCTTTTATCTGGACTTGACTTGAATGAAGAGCCTTCTTCCTGGCAGTAGAATCATATGTCATTGGCAGGAGGCAGATGAGCACAGTTTTCCAGTAGTACAGCTGGATACCTGGATGATCTTTCTTACCATTGGTCAGGAGTACTTTTGGTCTTGCTGTAAGGACCAACACCTGGGTGTAGAAATCATCCCTGACTTCTAGTGCTTCAGGGGATGAACTGCAGTCTGGTCCCTCTCTGGCTCAGCTCCACTTTTCTGTTTTACCACTTCTGGGACAATGATGGTTTGGACCACTAGGTCCACACTATAAAATGGCAGGCCAATCTAAATGCCTCCAGCCTCTCACCTTCAGGGTGGAGGGTGTTGGGATGCCACCAGGGAGCACCACAGACCAGAGTGGGCTGCATGATTTTCCTGGAAGAGCAGGTGGGAGACGTGGAGATGGCTGCACCAAGTCAGCGGCGCGCTGTGCCTTTCTGTAAGTGGGCGCATGCTTGGCCTTGTGCTGGTGGCTAAAGAGATGAGAGATGCACCCTTGCCCAGCCCCAGCAGCCCCTCAGTACCTCAGCTCTGTTCCTGTATGTCTGCTTGTGTACAAACTTGTCAAATAGAAGTAGTGCTGGGGCACGGAGTCGTAGCAGGCACTGGGCTCTCCCCTGCAGAAATCACTTCAAGGAGGTCAGCAGGGTCCTTTAGTCCCACATGCTTGTTCCCCACAGCTGTAGGATCTGTGACATGAGATAGGGTCAAGAGGAGGTTAGGTCAGGAGAAGGGTAGTATTGCAGATGGGACAGGAATTAGTTGTCACCTACAACTAGTTCTGAAGTGATGGGACATGATGAGTGTGATTGATTACGAGCCACCATGACAAAGTGGAGGAAGTAAGGAAAAAGAGTACAGTAAGACTAGGAAGTCTTGCAGTTTGGGTGACTATACTTGTTCTTGCTTCAGTTAAAAGTACTTTTCAAAGCTGTAGTTACTGGTGACACACTTCTCTGGTGGAAGAGCAGAACCTCCTGAAGGGTTTTGGTGAAATAAAGGTCAGTAATTGCCATGACCTACCCATAGACGGGGGTTCTTCCAGGAGTAACAGATGAAATGGAAAGGCAGAGCCTGGTTCTCTTCAGCCTGTGACATATTCACAAGCCAAAGCTATTGCTGTCCAAAGCACTCTGCAAAAGTCAAATCATTACAGTGGTCTGTTTTGTGCAGAAAAAATTAAGTTCCTGCTTTGAATTAAACCAGATGGCCCAGGTTTGAACTGAAAAAAACCCCCACACAGTTACTCCTATAAATTTGTTTCTTCTTTCAGGAGACTGAAAACTGGGTGTGACTTTCGGGGAAAGGGTTAAGTGTATCAGGAGATTGTCAGCCATTGGTCTGACTTTAAAACAAGGTGCCGGAGGGCATATCTTAACTTGACATGTTGCATTGTTAATTTACAGTTTGGGTGTGGAGGGACCTGCCTTCCCTTCTTTGTAATCTATGCAGGTGTGCACAGGACTTCAAAGCCATTTTCAGTGGAGCTTATGTCTGTGAGAAAGCCTCAGCTGAGCAAAAATGTGCTGGGAGATGTGAACCCCAGCTCCCTTGTGCAATTGCCTGTAAATCAGTTTGTAAATGTGGATTTCTGCTGGATATTGTTTATGCAAAGGGGGTTTAAGCCTTTTCTCTATGTCCCCCTGCTGCAGATTTTAGGTTTTATGCTACAGTGAGATTTTGAAATTATTTCCTAAAATGTGTCTGAAATTGCATGAGTACATTAGTCTCTCTAGGATTTTTTTTCTGCTTCCAGATAATTTGTAAAATTTGCTGGACTTCTACCACTGTTTAAATTAGCAGTATTTTGAGGCATCTCAGAAGAGTTTTAACCCAAAAAATGATCACAGATTTTTCACACTGAGAATTCACTACTGATTATTTGTCACATGAAACTGGGCAGTAAAAAGTTATTCTACTGGTCTGGACCTGTCAGACCTCTTTAAACCTGGAATACCTCAAATGCACAGAAACAGCCTAGAGTGTGTGGTGAAGCACAAGTGCTCGTGCTCTTCCAGACTGTGTGCAGTCATTATTTGTAGGAAATGAACTCTTGGTAGGTTTGGCAGAGCAGGGGTGGCAGTTTTGACAGCACAGGCACACATGTACCTAACCATTAACGTTGCACAGTTGAGCCGGGCAGAGATCAGCCTATCCCATTTTTTCTCTCTCTAGCTGGAGGGAAGAGACTTCAGCTCTGTATTCAGAATTACTAAACTTTTTTTTTCCATCCTTGACATTAGCATAGAAAAGTTACAAGGAAATTAGGTGTGTTAGTAAAAGTGGACTTCCCAAATTTTCCTAACTTATTGAATGGCTCCAGTACTTCATTATTGCTTATAATTGTGATCACAATTATAGAAAGAGTAATAGTGATGGGCCCTTATGGCTCTGCTTTGCTTGGTGATTTCTTTTACAGCTTTCTCTGTCCATTTCATGTTTTCACTTATCAATTTTTTTGGACCTCCTGGATTGAAATTCAGCATTGCTACATAGGAGAGAGTATTTCAGCTGCAGTTGTACAGCAGAGAACCTTACTTCTTGTTTGCTTTTTTTTTTTTTTTTGACATTTGGTTTTGGTCTGATGCAGAATGAGTCTTGCACCTTTCAAATGCTTTTGGAGAAATGCAGAAGGACAGCAGTCTCTGCTGGCTAGGTGGGCTGGTACACTTTCATCCTCCATGCAGGTGAGGCACATCTGAAAAAGGCCTGTGAGATGCTTACTAGCTCCTGCTGTTGCTAATGCCTGACTGCAGTTGTAGCTGGGAGTTGGGAGGAATTGCCAGCATTTTTAATAAAATGTTTGTAGCTATAAGAGTAAAATTCTGAGTTTGCAAAACAATTGTTTTATATAACTTTATGTTCTTTTTCTGCCATTCCTCTCATCTTCTAACCACCAAAGACTAATTGAATACAGAATGGTCTGTGAATTTTTGTTTTGCTCGTTTTGCAGAGGTCGTAAAGCCTTGCAAATGCTATGCTAGTGTTTGGAGTCCTCTTTTGGGACAGTAAAGGGCCAGGCTGAACTTATGGCTTTACCACATTAAAATATTTTCCTTGTTTAGGGAAAGAACTAAACTCCATGATGTATGTATCCTAGGTGAATATTCAATGTACCAAGCCATTAAGTCTCCCCAGTATGAGCAGTTACATTTTGAATTAAATATTCATTACTCTAGAAAGAGAGAGGGGTTACTCTTCCATCAGCATTCAAACATAAAATGTCCCTGAATCCTTTGCTGTTAATACTCACCTCATTACTCAGGAATGGGACTGAAGAACAGATTCCTTGATCCACCCAGTAGACCTTACTTTTGTAAAAAATGAGGTTCTTCCTGTCTTCAAATCTCTGGAGAGTTTACAGGCATCACATCCTGCTAAATAGATTTAAGAAAGTAATTCTGTGAGAGCTTGGGTCACTGACCAGTTTCTTGTGGAATTTTATGGAAGTCTTGAAGGTCAGGAGCAGAGTTTTAAGTGGAAATTCAGCAAGGAAAACAGAGCAGCTGAAATGACAACATTAAGAAGATGCAGGTAGCGTTGCTGAACTGGTCTGGAACAAGAAAAGACTGCCTAGAAAGATAGGTAAAATAAAAATAAACTGTGGGTTAGGCTCTATAGCCTGGTGCTTTGGAGGAGTTCAAGTTATCACAAAATCCTACATTAAATGGTGCAGGTATCCTAGGTGGAACAGATGGCAGCTGGTGGCCAAGGATGGGTGTGCACAGCCCACATGGGAAGGTGCCCAGGCTCCAGTTGTGCATGTGCATATCTCTGACATTCTGCTGCTGGTGTCAGATGAACACAACTTGTCTCATTTTACAGCTGCAGTCCAGTGCAAACAGTCGTGTGACCTTTATAAAGGAAAATACTTGCAAGTCCCTATTTTTTTAGCTTCAGAAAAAATTAATCCAGAACCAAAATTAAAAAGATGAGAAAGGGAATTAAGAGGAAGATGTAGAAGGAAATATATAGAGAGAATGTGGAGAGAGAGAAGCCAAGAGAGAAAAGAAGAAAGAGGAAATAAATTTTTATAACTACAGCAGGTCTTTTGCTCCCCAAATGTTAGCCATTTATGCCAGAGCTGTAAAGCTTATAGTTTTTTTGTTCAATGGTTGCTAGTTGGCTTTTAAATATAAGAACTAGGCATAATATCAAGTTACAATGGAAAATAAGACTCAATTTAAGCTTGACAGTTACAACACCGAATGGTCCTGTGGCAAGCAGACATAGTTTTTTTCTTGTGTTTTTTGTTTAGATAAAGAAAAAATATGTCTTTTTCTCTTATCTTTCACACAGAGATGGCCACAAGAAAAGAGGTCCTGGCTGAGGCAGCAGAAAGCCTGAAAGGAAAGGGAATAAGAAAACTTGCAGAGTGAAGTGAACAAGAAGTCCTTTTTGAATGGGATTCTGGATTGAAGAGAGAGGCAGTTTGCTGCAATGTGATAGTCATAGCAGAACATTTCCATGCCTCTGAAGAGGAGTATTCATATGGGTACCAAGGGACACAGATTTTTTTTATTTAGAAAGGGAATTTCAGTAAAAAAGTTGAGTGGAGATAAAGATGCAGATGGAGAACATTGGCAGAGGTGCTAATGGTGACAGAGCACAGGGTCTGGACTACAGGGGTCTGTGGATTTCTCCTTGGGGACGTGCCCTTTATGTCATCTCTGCTTTTTCCTGCAGTCTGCAGGGCTCCACAGGTCTCAGCAGTTCCCAGGACACTGAGCACATGTGGCCACAGCTGACTAGGGTAGCTCAGAAGATGAGCATCTTCCACTGGGTGCATTATTTATTTCTTTGCTCACCAGCAGTTGCATATGAAAGGGAGTTAAAGTCCATCTCCCTGATGAGAAGCCTCCATCTTTCTTTTAAATTCCCTGCTGTGAACTGTACTTTGAGGTTACCTGCCCACTTGCTGCCCCGTCCCAGCTGCTCTTGGCTCTGGGCTCTTAGCTCTGCATGTCTAGGCCACTGCTGAGGAACCTCTCAGCTAGGATCAACCCAGATACATCTTGTATTCAAAAGTAATTTACAGATGTTCAATCTCATGAAATTTTCTGGAAAATTTTACAGACAAAAATCAGCAGTGAATTATGCCAATACATGGAATAATATTAAAGGTTTAGGCACAGTTTTCCCACTGTGAACCTTGGAAGTTGATATGCTTTTAAAACATTTACCAAGGTATATTGTTCTCTGTGCTGTGACTAGTCTGTCTGTGGAATGTGTTTTCACAAGGTGCAGAGCTATGTTAGACGGGAAACTTATTTTAGTACTCAGTTTCCTTCGTGTGACCCCTTTGACCATTTGGGAATTGGCCACGTGTGAAGATAGGAAATGCAAGTTGAAGTGCTTTAGGGGAGCAGCCAAACTTGAGATCTCTTTTTTTCCAGGCTTCCCTCATGTCTGTAGGTAAATGAGACTAAGAAGTTGGAAATTGCAGTGTTCAACTTTACTGTTCTGTTCATGGTTATGGAATGTGGGATATTTTGATTATGAGTGAGAACAAATTCTGGAGGAGCAGAATCTCCCATCAGAGGCAACTAGGTTTAAGGGAAAAAAAACCCCAAGCACCAAAACAAAAAAAAACAACCAAAAAAAAAAAAAAAAAAAAAACCCAACAAAAAAAAAAAACCAACAAAAAAAAAAAACCAAAAAAAACCAAAAAAAACCCAAAACAAAACAAAAAAAAACGACAAAAAAATAAAACAAACAAACAAAAAAAACCAAACAAAAAAACAAACACCCCACCCTAATAATAGGATTATTATCTAAAGTTAATTTTCCATTGGAGAAAACAAACCTGTTTTTTGTTGGATTTTTTTGTTTTGTTTTTGTTTTTTTTTTTGTTTTGTTTTTGTTTTTTTTTGTTTTTTGTACCACAAGTCAAAATTATCAGAATGTTTAAACCTGTCATTTTCAGCAAGCAGTCCTGAATTAAGAGCCTAAAATCAGAACCAGGGACCTTGGAGTTTTGTAGAATGGGAGTCTACAAACAAAAGATCCATAAATGGACAACTGCAGGGACTGTCCTGATTCTGAGCTAGGGAGACTTGTTTTTCTCTTTACCTTTATTGGATTTGTTGGTCTTACTCGTCTTCAAGCATCCTGTGAAAATGGAGGGGTCAAACAGAAGTCCTTTCAGAGGGCACTCAGCTGTCTTGACCACTGTCTTCTCACTGCCACTCTGGTGCCAACTGTCCGATTGAACTCAATCTAATTCTAAGTCTTGTTCAATAACACATCCTGGTTTATTGCATTTTGTTCCCATGGGCCTGGTATCTCCACTTAGAGCTTGGGTGCTGCAAGTTCCTCCTGGTGTGCTCGCAGCTTTCACCCAGCTATAGCTTACAGAGCTGGCAGAATTAGTCTGGCACTTAGTTATTGGCTTTGCCTTCTAATTCCCTTCTGAGAACTGGTACCCGACTTGGATTGAGGCCACAGTCCAGTACAAATGGGAATGAAAAATAATAGATTTCTCTTAAGCAAATGCTTCCTTCCAGCAGGACAGACAGGCATCTTTACTCCCCCTGCACCCAACACTTGATAACTTAAGAGGAATTTGGGATTTGCCATCTAGTCCCAGCTCATGGGAGTTTTTTTAAAAGGTTTTAAAATTTATTATTCTCTAGCTTTCCTCCTATACTTCCTCCATTTATCCTAGAGTTCTCTGTTGCTATCAAAAATGTGACTTTTTTTTTTACCACGTTGGAAAACTATGTGAAAGCTGTCTTTTCTCACAGCAGAGGACTAAATGGGCTCCTTGGCATCTCTGCAAGGTGCCCCCTTTGCCAAGGTGTCCGCAGGCATGCACTCACCTCCTGGGGACGCTGCAGCTTCCTCCAGCCAGGGCTGTGCAGCCAAGGAGAAGGTGGACTGATCAGGGACTGGGTGTGTAGACTTTACAGAAAGCCCAGGAGAAGCCCTGGGCTATGGCAGTCTAGTACCTGTCTACCAAGCACCTGTCAACTAACCAGCCAAAACTCACCTTCAAAAGGTGTTTTCCTCATGGAATTCTGCACCCTGAAGACACAATGGCATATGTGATAACAGCAATAAAAAATTCACATCACAACACCAACTCATAAAACTCATTCAAATGAACTGAAAAATAAAAGCAGTGCTGAATGGTTATTTGAAATGCAGCAAATAGAACAGCATACATAGTTCTTATTGTCCAAATACTTCATCAGGTAAAGAAAAAAAATATACATGGTACTGCTTTGTGGTTTTATTCAACTGCTACTAGGTCCTGATGTTTTCTACAAGATTTTGAGTAGTAATAATTACTATTATAATATATTAATAATATTTAATAATAATATTATGGTTTCCAGGCAAAGATTTTGCATATTGTACAGTTGTCCAGTCTCCAGGAAGGTGGAAATTCAAGCATATATGTATGCCATAGAGAAGTGCTGCTTATTTGCTTGTTTGGGGAATATCCTGAACAGGAAACTCTGAGTGACAGGGATTTTTTTGTTTGTTTGTTTAAATTCCACTGGAGAGTGAAAAAAAAAAAAGTTGTTTTTTGTTGGTTGGTTGGTTTTTTGATTTTGGTTTTTTTTTGTTTTTTTTGGGGGTTTTTTGTTTGTTTTTTTTGGGGGTGGTTTTGTTTGGGTTTTTTTTTTGTTGTTGTTGTTGTTGTTGTTGTTGTTTTTGGGAGTCTTTTTGGTTGTTTTTTTTTAGTTTTTTTTTTTTTTTTGGAAACAGACCTTTACTTGAAAATGCATTAAGAAAAAGCAAGAGGAGTCAAAAATGCAGCTAGGACACATGTCATGCATCATTACATGTCTGTCATGCATCATTACACTAGAAATACATCCCCCTGATAACAGAGCCATGGTTCTTTACCTGCAAGTGACAAATCAGCTGTTCTAGGGAAATACGAGACGGGGGAAAATGGAAACAGGCTCAAGATATTTTACTACCACGTCTGGTTCCAGTTCTGCTACAGTTATCACCAAGGACATAATTAACTGAACCTAGAGCTAGCAGCTTGTTTGGGCAGCAGCAGGGTTTTGGCAGTCCCCAGGGCAGCCTCCCAGAGTCCCAAAAAGCTATTCAAGGGGAAAGAAATGGCTTTGCCCTTTTGCGCCTGGAATCCGGATGTCTGGCAGAGGGGCAGGGGCGGAAGGGAGTTGCAGCTCTGCATTGTCCTTCTGCTCTCGTGGCTGACACACCCCGATATCCTTCTGCTGTGCAGATCCCTTTCAGCTGCCTGGTCTTAGCACCTTTGGCTGTAGGAATAGCTGAACGCTTTCCCACGTCCACTCCCTGCCACTGCAACTGAAGAAATCTCATGCTCACGGGACTTTCTAAAATATATATCCTTGATATTAATTTTGATTTTAAAGGTCTTGCTGGTTTAGACTATTTTTCTAACTTGCTTTATTTGGGCAGTCTCACCTTTGCACATCCACACTGCCACAGCCTCCTGAGTGGCTTTGCTGTTGCAGGTGCTAGAGATCTGCCCACCCACCACGCACTCGTGCTTTGTCCCTCCTTCCATCCCCAGGAGTCCTGCTCTGCACAGTTCTGACCAACTGCAGCACCTGCTCTCCTTCACAGCTCTTCCTGCTCTGCCAGGTCCCTCACTGATATCACCCCAGCCCTACTCCAGTTCCTGATGGTCACCAAGATGTTCATTACTGTGTAAAATATTTCTGAGTGTTCAAGGTCTTCTTGACAGTGATTGCAAGCTGGAGAGGACTTGAAAGACACTTTAGTTTTGTGTACACCTCAAGTCAAGGAGAGAACCCTCACACCTATGGGTGCACTGTGCATGAGAAGACAGCCAGGACCAGGGCTCTGCAGATCCAGTGGCAGCATCTCAATGCTCATCAGCTTGATACAGAATTTTGTTCACAAGTCATTGGAGCATTTAGCAACACTGATGGAAATGAGCTGATGAAGGTTTAGTTTTAAGCCATATTTTGTTTAAGTTTTTTTAGTATTTGCAAGAAGTGGTTGCAAATATAATTTTTTTTTCCTGTCTGTGGAAGGGCTTATGAATTCTGCTGACCCTTGCTTTCAATCATGTGTTTTCCTCACAGAGCAAGGATTTGGGGGAGAAATTTGCTAAAGAGTCGTCATCAAAGTAAAAACACCATCATTCATTTCCAGTCAAAAGAAAAACAGTGCTGCCCATGGCCCCTCAAGGGCAGGCAGTGGTTCTGCAACTGGCTGCTCCTGCTAGAGGTGTGATACCCACTGCTGGCCAGTGCAGGCTTCTTGCTGCTGTGCATTCCAGACAAACCCTTCAAATCACCTGTTCTGCACATGAGGTAAGAATGTTTTGATCCCATCTCATGCCCTTGCTCTCTGTTTGCTTGCATCTCATACACTTAGGTTACAGGGACACCGCCTTCATCCCACCCAGTCATGTGCTGCGTCCTGCTGGGGTCATTTGGGATCTTGGGTCTGCCTAAGATGGAAGCAGTTATACACAGAAAAGACATGGGGACATGAACAAATATACTGTAACCTGTAACACTTGCTCCTGAATGCATCCAGTATTTTAAATTAGTCTCTTTGCTCCCTTCTTTTCTAGGCTGCTGGTTCTCCTTTTGGTTGTCTCTCTGTTACAACATTTCTGCAAAACTTCATATCTCTCTTCATACCCTCACTTTCTTTTTCTTGTTTTTTTTTTTTTGGCCATTCAAACAACAGTCAGCAGTGTTGGCCTGTGTTTTTAAAGTCTTTGTGTGGTAACAGAAATCTGTGATCTGTAGTGCCATGAGGATATTTCTGTATGGAGCAGTTTCAATGGCCAACTCTCTTTAATAGTCATTATTTATAGATGTCCTGCCATGAGACACACCCTTTTACCCCTAATTTTACATTTCCTTTTATATTTTAAATATGTTTTCAGGATACCCTTTTCAGCAAACTAAACAGATCTGTACATAAATGAAAGGTGACCTTTATGCACAAGGAAAGAGTTCTCATGAATTGCAGGAAGTAATAGACTATATGGGAAAAGCACCTTCTGCTCTTTTTTTTTTTTTTTTTTTTTTTTTTTTTTTTTTTTTTTTTTTTATGTACAGCATTTCCTCCAAAGTCCATGACTGTAAAACAGAGCCTTAAGTACCAGCCTCCTGAGTATTTCATATTCAGCTTTACACAGCTCCCTGTCTTTGTCCTTTGACAAAAGGCTGCAGTCTACTAAATTCATCTGCTCAATTTGAAATGAAGGCCATATTAAATAGACTTCATTGTACACTTCTATAGATAGAAAATGCTTTGGGGGTTATCTGAATGTCACCTGCAGCCATCTACTGCTATTTGGTATAAGTAAATGCCTATTTAATCATTTGAAATGGAATGTGATTGACAGACTCTTTCCATACTCCCATTTCCATTATTTCACCTATTCACTCTGTTTTTCAAAAAAGTCATAAAATCCAGATTCTGGCTTCCAAGATATACATCCCAGGACTGCTCTTCTCTCTCTCACCATCTCCAATATCTTCCTGGTTTCCTCTGCTAACATGCTCTTACCTCCCAATAACCTGACTTAACAACTGCTCTGCATTACAGGCATTCATTTACTTCCAGTTAGACTGTTTTTCTTCATCCTGTGATTGTCGCCTTGGTGCCCAGATAAACCATCCCAGCTCTACCTCCCAAATGTTTATACCAAGCATAAATACTCTCCTTTCAGATAAAATGGCAGAAACACATCCCTGCTCTCCCAGGCTGGCAGGAAAGGGTCTCATCTATTCTTCCCTACAAGCACTGAATACCCGGAATTGTGTGCTTCATGCCTCTCCCTCCCTGATGCTGGTAAAATGTCTTTTATCTCTTTTTACACCCTTCTAAGAGCCAAATAATGTTTGAAGAAACCCTTATCTTTTTCTTTTCCCTATATGTATGTTGTCATGGCTAGAGCTTGTTGAAGTACTACTTCCGTAAAACCTTTTTTTCTGACCCAGTACTCCCATTTATTACTTTTGATGTGAGTAGAGAGAGACAGACAGAAGGGGGCTTCACAATGCTTCTTCTTTATTAGAAGGATGTTTGTTTATCTAAAGGCTAGGATATTTGATCCTTGGTAAATTGCTGTGCTTTGTACTGAGAATGAAATTTTCAGACAAGAATCACATTCACAAAAACTCTCCAAGTCCAGTAACAGAATAATGAAAAATGAGGAATATGTTTTTAGTATGAAATTTGAAGATGTGCTTTTACTATCCAGCTGACACATATGTAAGCAACAGCAAGGACAAAAGCAGTGAGGGATATTTGTGAAATTATTACAAGCAGCAACTCTGACACCTTCCAGAGTCACTATGCCATGATAATGTACTAGAACACTACCAAAATTTTTTGTTCTTGATCTTTCCAAGTGGCATTCTGACCCATCTACACCTGTATCCAGGTGCACGAGAGCCACACTGGTCACTGACTTAAGTAATTTTTCTACATGGTTTTCAGATGCATCTGCTTTTCAGATGCATTAATGCGAGGCAACTGGGAGAGAGTAGCAGTTCTTGGTATATCAGATTTTCTAAATAATTTTCAAATAGTTTTCTCAATGTATGCATATAATAACCACATTTTCCTGGACTCATTTTTCATGGCTGTAAGCTCAAAACCTACCACTTCTAAATGCAAACTGCTCAGTGGCATAAATCTCCAGTTACACAGAATACAGTAGGGAATCAAGCAGAGTGGGACAGCAGAAAATCAAGATCAGATTTATTCTTTTCACCACAAAATGCTCACTTTCAAAAAGCCAACTAACTGACCAAAATCAAAGCAAAAACCAAAAAACCAATAAAACACCACAACCAAAACAAACAAACAACCCCCCCCCAAATTTAAAAATTAGTCTTGCTTTTACTTACAGTCATTTTAATGTCTCCAGTGTTTTTCCTGCCTCTGATTTCCATTGTTATCTGTGAAATCAGAATCATCCCCATAGAGATCCATTAATCCATCCTTTTGAGATACTGCCTGTTTCCATTATGGTTGTGAAAGACAGCTTCAGTTTAAGAAAAGGTTGACATTATTACAAGTCACATAATTTCAGTCCCAAATTCAGTGTTATGAGAATTACTTTGACTTGTTCAGTTCATTTCAGAATACAATAACAAGACAGGAGTCCTAATTCTCAGCAAAATGAAACAAAAAATAATCACCAAACTCCCCTGAACCAGAATAGCCAAGAGTTGCTCTCACAAAAGCCTTTTCCTGTGGAACAAAGTAGAAGAAAAAAAAGAAAACACAAGCTCATCCAAAACTATTTTTTCAATCTTTCAATAATCATGTTCTCAGACTTTCCTGGTTCATTCTGTGTAGTTTCAACTCTCAGTGACTGAATGAATGAAAATGAAGAAAAAAGCTGAGTTTAAATGGAGAGAGCTGCTGTACCAACCATGAATCAGTTCACAAACCCATGGAAATTCTGCAGATCATTTGTGTAATATAGAAATGTTTAATAAAGTGCTTTGTTAAAAACTGAATTGTCACTTTGATTTCTTTTCAGTATCTTTGGTTCACTATTATTTTACTTCAGAATTTCTTTAAATGGTATCTAAAACATACAAAATGTTTGGGGCAGTCAGAATCTAGCTGAAATATTTTCATTAGCCAAAAGCATTTTATCATAACAAAGCCTCCCGACTGACTTTCTGTGGTTGATTATATTCTTAATTTGCCAGAACTTAAAATAGCTTTTTCAAACTTACATGATTTTTTAGAAGTCACAAATGAGAGAAAATTACGTCTTTGCTTGATTCTGTTCTACAGAGGGATGTTTATATTCAAAGTTGTGTGGACTGATGGGATTCTGATGAGCCTTGGAAATTTACTGCTCAAGCTGGTGCTTGGTCTTGCTTAAATTCCTGAAGTTTGGGGAGGTATGTCTTTGGACCCAGCTGCTGTAAGGGCACCAGTGTTGGTGGAAAGGCAGGTATGCACTCTTGCACTGAGACCAGGTGGAGGCATCGCAGATGACAGGGACCAGAACTGCAACTCTGGCAATGCTCCTGTCTCTTGCCCAGCCTGCACTCCCCCTCCCCTGTAGCTCATTTCTGCAGGTGATATGTATGTCACAAAAGGGAGCCATTGTCCCTGCACACTGCTATGTGTAGAAACAGAATTAAACATTACTTTATTCTTATTCTGGAACTGCTGGCTACACTACCCACATCTGTACTGTCTAGGATGTTTCTTCTGTGCCTGTTCTCCCTGGCCTCCAGATCCCCACTCGAGATCCCAGCCAGCACGGCAGTCATCAGGGCACATACAGTGCATAGCAGATTAATTTTGTATCTGCAGATACAGAATAAGACAAAACCAATAGAAAAGGTATAGTAGTTCACCATACCAGTAATGCCACTGGGTTTTAGTACAGCTGATCTTTCATATGCTAAACGATCCAGATCAGGCCACAGAAACATTTCAACACGCACAGAGTTCATGGCCCTTGAGAAGAAGCTTATCCTTAGGAGAAGCAACTGTGGATCTGAATGCATTTTGCAGTCCAACTGCAATCTGCAGATGTGAGGGAGAACTGCAGGCACAGACAAGGCTCAATTTCAGTCTGCACATTGCAGGAAAAGCAGCTTTTTTTGGAGAATGTGACTGCCCAGACATCCAGTATTTGATTCTGTACCAGTGAAGAGACACTTCCCAACTAAAGAGAAGAGCAGTGTACTTTGTGGTTCAAGGCCTCAAAGAATTTCCTGTGAATTCATTGCAAAATAATATAACCCAAAATTGGTGTAACATACAGCTCTTGTCTTATTTATATCTATTTTCAGTGTATATCTTCATCATCTAAATGAAAGCTCCGCTGGCCAAACAACCTGACAGCTGACCGGGACTGAGGCTGGAAGGGCTTCTACTCATCTAGATTTCCTGTAACTCCTGTAAAGTTACAGAAAGCTCAAAGTCTCCAAAAGGGTAGGGTCACTCTTCATGCTGCCTCCTTTCCCTGGGGAAGAATGGAATGCAGCTATCACCTGTTTTTTTTTTACTACCTGTAATTGCAGTCACCTCTGTCTTCTTTCCTTCTCTTTGCCTGGGCTTTCTCCTTTTCTGTCACAACTGTAGTGCAAAGCAGTGGATAGAATAATGAGAAAAATCCCCTTTTGAAAAGCAGAATCATGTAGCCGCCAGACTGTCAGAAGCATTGTCATTCTGGTGTCCTGCACTTCTTCCTCCTGTCTAAACATCCTGTGAAAGGCTTGTAGCTTTGGGGAGCAAAGGGTGATGAGGATTTAGCTGTCAAGAGCAGTTCATTTGATCAAGTACAGAGGCATGTGTATGTGCATGCAATAATTAATTAGGAATGTATCTTAGCATGACAAAATGGTGTGGAAGTTCCTCTGATAGCTAAAATGACTTGGAGAAAACTGTTTTAATTTATTGTAGGTTTTACACTGATAAATTGTGGCTCCTTTGCACAGGGTCCTCCCTTTTTAATTCTTCTCTGCTGAAAAGTGTGCCTGGAATCTGGCTTGATAAAGACAGGAAATTCTTCAGTAGAGTAAAATGTCCAGTGTCACTTGGTACCAGATGACAGGAAAGATGACATTTCTACTGAAGGTAATTAAATACATCTTTTGACCAGCTGTTCATTTGTAGCCTGTGCAAAAAAAATTTAGTACACTGACTTGAAATAAAAGAGAGATGAAACAAATGTGTACCAAAAGCTAAAAAAGGGACTAAGATCATAAAATATTCTTAATTGAAAGGGATCACAAGGATCATTAAGTCCAGCTCTTAAACTGATGGTTTATCTGGGATTGGGTTCACAACCTTGGTGTTATTAGCACCCTGCTCTAACCAACTGAGCTAATCTCAGGGTCAACTAAAGACACAATTTTTTTTTTTTTAAGTTGTGTCCTTACAGACACAACTTCTGACAGACCATTAAATCCACAGAGGAAGAAATACAACCTTAAACTTTGCATAGGAAGCTGGAAACATACTGCTCTGCAGTACAAATATTTTCCTCCTGAGAGTACAGTAAACTCCTCAGATGGCTGGATTCTGAGCTGTACAAATAAAGCTCACAATACAAAAACAACAAGAAGGTTCAGAAGTCTAGTCGTCCTTTTCTTTTTCTCCATGACTTTTTGGGTGGTCTCAGAAAACATGTTCTTGAGTTTTTCCATCCATAGCAGATGCAACACAGTATTGAATCTTTAAGAAACTTTAATTATTTCTCTTAAAGATGCTTGCTGAATACTTAAGTTGAGCAAGTAATCTAGGAAACGAATGACTGACTAAAAGGCAAAATATATTCGATTGCACTGATTTAAAAATTCCCAGTAATTTTGTTGTCACAACTTTGAGAAATATTCTGAAATAACTCATAGGTGATTGGTGGTTCAATTTGTAAAGTGAAAAGTAAAATAGGACATGAAAGGTCTACCAAAAGGTAATAAAAATAAATCTTTTAGTCCTTTGATGTAAGAACAATAAAGAAGTATAAAACCTGATTATATCCACAGAAATAAAACATTTCTGCTTTTTAATCCCACACCAAAATGGATTTCTTTTCTCAGCTTAATGTGGTTTCTTTTCAGATTTATGTAGTAAGACCCAAATGCAGTCCTGACTTGACTGAAAATATTGAGAATGTTTAACTGAATTCAGTGAACAGCCTTAAGAAATATTTTTTAAATTGTTAAAGTAACTCCTTTCAAAATTATATATTTTGTGCCTTTTTAAAGGAAGTCATTGAAGGTTGCATTTAGTTACATTTGTTTTTCAAACTATTAATGGAATGAAATAAATTATCATATTTTATGCCTACCCACTCTCCTATTGCCCTTCCCACCCAGGTGATTTTTTTTTTACTTTTTAGCCCCTCCACAGATTTTCCTCTCATGTAGCACATCAGATACTGATTAATCATATAGCTCCAGACACATTTGGGATTCTCTGCTCCCTGCTTAAGTAGAGAAAATAGTTTTCTTCTGGAAGTGGAAAGATGCATAAATGTAAGCTCCCCTCCTGAAACCACCAGTGTCATCTCAGATTTCAGTTCAAAGGAAGATAGGATTTATCCTGTGCTATTGTTTTATTTTTGTAAGAGAGATATAACGAAGAGGATTTTTTTGCATATGATAGCTGGAAAGAGAGTTCCAGGGAGTTTCAGTGTGACCCAGAAACATGTCCCCACTGTGATTAGTAGTGTTGTGTAGGTGGAGGGACAAGAGAGGTCCCTAGGAATGTGCTGAGCCCCCCATGGCATCCCTCGGGCCCCTGTGTGCACCCCAGCCAGCATGCATTCCATGCACATCCTTCCTGTGTTGCACACATATCCTCATGTCCTGTGCTGCTGGGTGGGGAAACAAGCAAGGCTGGAGGGCATTAAAGACTCTGCACAACTCCAGAAACTAATCCATTTGACACTTACAGGGTTAAGCCCAGAGACAGAGGAAGTGGCTAACATCTCCTCAAAGATTTAAAGGTAAGGTGACTTTATCCAGCTCAAGATCTGGTCAGTAGCCACCTGATGAATAGTAATGATAGAAGAAATATGGTTAAACTTTTCATTGCTTTACAGGCTGGGTTCTGTCTGAAATTTACAACATCAGGCAAATAAATCCTCTTTCTGTGAAGCAAAGGCAAGAGCTTTTCCTGCACCTCTATTTATGCTTTACAGATCACAAAGCAGAGCCATACCTGAGTGGTGGCAGGTTATGGGCATCACAGACAGAAGGAATATGCATGCTCAATGAAATTGAGGGTTCAGCTGCACTTGAGTGGGTGGGGGCACGGGGAAAAGTAATTTTCATCTATTACTCAAAACACTTCCACAATTTGCATGGGGGAAAAAAGTGGAATTTTATTCTCAGGCTACAAGCCAGTCTCTACACAGTGCCTTTTCCTCATGTCCTGCTTGTTCTGCACCTGCCTGGAGGTGGAACAGGGGTGAGTTCCTGAACATTTTTTCTCCTTTTCTGATGACTGGTGCACTAAGTGATCCTGAATGGGCATAGCCAGTCCAAGGCTCAGAGCTCATTCTGTTTTCTTTTTGTATGTGCAGAGTGGTTGGATGAGAAGAGTTTAGACTGTGTTCAAAAGTCTGTGTTGATTAGCCTGTAAAACAAATTTAACATATTTTCACTAGATAGACTAGATAGACTGATAGACAGACTCACATATGCATATTTTTGCTACAGGAAGTACCTGCGACAACATAAAGAGAAACAGCTGAAATAAAACACCATCTAGAGCAATGCACTCTCTCTGCCACTCATGATTTTTTATTGAGAAGAGAAATTTCAAAAAATGGTAGCTCTACAGTGTTTGGGAGATTGGCCCAAACTTACACAATGCTAATGCAACATCTGACCGATGTTAAAGCCAGGCAGTTCTTGACATGATATGGGTACTCAAGCAGGGAAGAGAGCACAGACACTTGTCTCCAGCCGTTCTGGTTGAACACAAGGAGAGTCCTACGGCTCATGGAGCACAAAGACTGGAGTCTTGGAAGGAGCACAAGGAGGGGGGTTGGAAAGGGATGGCTCATTGTGCCTCCAAAGGCAATTCAGCTTTGGCTCTCTCTAGGAGCTTATCACATCTCCCTGTCACAACGTCTCTATGCAGACTCTACAACCCAAAGAAAAGTCTGTATATCATGATATACCATCAGTCTGCAGAACTAGGCAGAGCTTGGGAAAAGTCTCACACTTTCCAGTCTTTCCTGTCTGTTGTTGGTTTTCCATTACTCTGCTTCTGGATGCCCCTGAAAAACCACAAGAACTTCCCTTCTTGTAGGGTTTCATCACTTTTGCCTCAAAATGAAACTAACCAAAATGAAAAACAGCTGGATCAAAAAGAGATCTAATAAGAAAATAAGCAAACAAGCAAACAAATCCAAACCTTCAAAAATAGAGTTGCTTTTAATTCTGTATCTGGTTTTGGCTAAACTGTATATTAATTTTTAGATCTTTTTCTTCTGGTCAGTTCCTTCCTATCTTCTTTGCAAGAAGAATCACATTTGGTTTTAGTCTCCTACCAGTCTCTGATCTGTATTTCTGTTTTGCTGCCACTGGGCAACTGCTTTGCCCCTATGTTCATGCTTATGTCATGGGACAATATTGCTGGTGATTTTTGGCTTAAACTCAAGCTTTTGGTCAGCACCTGGTAAGAAAAATATGCCTTGATTCTCTTTATTTAGGATCTGAAATACTTTTGTCACTTGGGTTGATGCTACACAGAGACAGTTTTCTCTAAATCCTCTGAAAAGCTTTGTGCCTCTACTATCCTGTTAACCAGTTTACACTTAAAGGCAGGTAAAAACACAGTTCTAAAAATCTCACTTGAACTGAGGAGAACATGATCAATCAATAATTAACACTGTTCACATCCAGGAAGTCGAAATTCCTGCTTACAGAATGTTTCTCTTGGCATGTCATGCTTGTCAGCTCCATTTTCAACTTGAGCTGCCAGCCAGTGATAGCAACAGACTTACAGCAGGCGTTCTGCAGGTTTTTGTATCTGGGGTGGTACTAATTTTACAAAGTAAAGACACAGGAATAACTCAGAGAAAACAGGAATTCCAGAGCTGGACTGCTGGGACAGGCCTCTGGGTAATTACTTTTAATACAGACTATTGAAAAATAAACTGCTCTGTGCTAAAGGGCAGGTATTTAGGGGTTTGAAAGAGGAGGCAAATTAGGCGCATGTGAAGGACAGGCGACTGCAGGCTGGGGAGCGAAAGTGGATTTTTCCAAAGGAAAGGCAGAGGCTGACAAGCTTTTCCCACACCGCTCCCCCGTGAGGCCAGCCTGACGTGAAAGAGCCACATTTGTGTGCGCCCGGCGCTGGGCCCCTCCCGGAGGGCGCGGCGCGGCCCGGCCGGGGCGCGGCTGGCTCCGCGGGTGGGAGCCCGGGAGAGGCCGCGCTCCAGCCCTGCCGTGAGGGAGGGCGCGCTGTGCTCCCGGCCGCGCCGCTCCTGAGCTCCGCTGCTTTCTGGTTTAGCCTCTTTGTTTCCCTTGTCCTGCTGCCAGCAGGGCAGACAGTGCGGGCAGTCAAGGAGCAGCTGCCTGCTGGAGCTCCGAGGCGCACGTCACACGGGCAGGGCTGCCGGGGCACAGCCAGCCGGCGAGGGGGTGAGGTCAGGTGAAACATTAGCCACGTTCTCTTGGCTTCCCGTCAGGGCCTTTCAAATATTTCTTTATGTGCTGCTGATGCTGTGCTTGTTTGGCATTTAAAAGGTATGCTCCGACAGGATTTCACAACGAGCTGCCATTTTACGGTTCAAAACACATGCGACCTTATCACCCATGGAAATGTGTGTCTCCATGAACCCCTTCCTCTCCCCTCCCTCGGGGCTTGCAGCAGAGCCACTCCAGGCAGATCAATCATGAGGACTGTGTAAGCGGCTAAAAATAATGCCACTCATAAAAGTCTGGAAGCTGTTGCTCATTTTGGGGTTTGAATATTCCAGTGTCAGTCAATACCAATGACTTGCTATCTGGACAGTGGTGGATAAGGGTCAGATGTTCTTCTAAGAGATTAACGTGACTTGAAATCCCCTTCCTCTATGCCTCTTGCCAAAGTGTGTCTCTTCAGTTTCCCAGGTTGCAGGGAACAGGCAGGTATTCTTGACCGTTCGTCACGAGCAGAATTTCATCCTAGAGTCAGAAAAATACTGTTGGAAGACAGAGTGAAGTAGCCTGTATCCTCCATCCCGACAGATGCCAGTCAAACCAGTTCTTAAAGGCTCCAGCAGTGCTGCAGGCAACGTGTGCCAGTGCTTCCTTGTCCTTTCTAAAGCTTATCCAGATGGGAACATGGGCTAGGTTCTTTATCTACCTGTCTAGCAACATAAAGGCAGAGCAGAATGTTGCTACACTACTGGTGACTTGCAGAACGTCCTATAGACAGTATTTCCTCCAGGTCAGGGTGGGGATGGTGAGAAGGATAGTTTGATAAAGCCTGGGGTGCAAATCCAAAAGGCTGAAATACATCTTGTGCCCAGGATAAACAACAGAGAGATCAGAGAAGTGAGCAAATGCAGGCAGGCATGAGCTTTCACAGCTTGTGTAGGGTTGTATTGTAATTTTGTGCTGGGATTTGTAATATAGTTGTCAAAGGAGACTAATGCACTCAAGATGACACTAATGAAGTGCTATTCTTTAGAGAAACAGGAGATTTGGGTACTCAGGGATCAAATATTTTGTTTAATCTGGATTGGGTCTTGGAAAAATTTTGTTGGCTGTACCATTATGGTAGTGCTGTGTTAACGTTATGTAAATGGGCAGAGGGGTTTTTAAAAATTATCTGTAAGGAATAGGTAATATTCTGATTACCTTCTAGGCAATTTGCACTGGTTTTGAGCTCATTTTTCTTTTTAATCTCCTGGAAGATATGCAAAGAGTAGCTTGAGAAAAAACACACACACACACACACACACACACACACACACACACATAGAGCTTACCAAGAGAGGTCACTGCAACATCCTCGGTGGATGCATTCACAAAGGCATGAGACAACACTCCCAAGGTTGGTCAGAGGGGATCACTGCTTGCCTTGTAGGGTTTGGATCTCACACAGGACTCTAAACCCCAGAACTGAAGAAAACTGTGCACTGTCCTAATCATGGGAATGATTTTAATATCATGAGGTATTTTTTAAAAAGTCTGTTTCTTTTCTTTTTTTCTTGTGTGTAAGAGAGAAAGGCAGACACTCTGTGTTGCCAGTTCTTCTGGATGGACAGAGTGATACCCTCTTCTGTAACAACTCTGTCTGGCTTCCTGAGAGTAGGAAGTTTCCAGCTGGCCCTCAGACTTTTAATTTCTAATTAATTTATTCTAGATCCTACCAGCCCACATCTGCACTCTCCTCTTGCTCAACAGTTACGCAACCTGAGAAAAACATGGTATTAATTCCTGAATTTCCAAGCTCTGTTCCTGCACTGAAATCTTCTTGCCTATCTCTCCCACTCCTGCTGGTCCTGGATTCCCTGTCTCAGGGTGGAAGAAGTCATTGCTGGAGATGCTTCACTTGGCTGCCACTGCTCACAGATCTGGTGCTGAAGGATGGAGAGTGAAGGGGCAGCAGAGCACAGCACGACTGCTGGATCATTGACTGATATTCAGAATTAATCATTTCACATGTCCTTCTACATAACATGGATCAAAGGGCTTCCCAGCATTTGTTCCTGTGTGAACTATTGATTTTCTTTGCATAAACCAGCCAAGTTTAATTAAATTATGCACAGTGATAAAGAATCTACCCTCTGCTTCATGTAATGTTCCAGCAGTTAATTTATCCTCTCTGCTGAAACCACATGCCTTATTTGTAGGGCAGATTGGCTAGACAGATGTGTGTGAGAGCCCACTCCAAAATGTTGCTTCAAATACAGGTATTCCTAAATTACACCTACACAAGCCTTTCCCTTTGCTCTACTGAAGAGCTTCACCTTGTGGAAACTCTTGCAATAAGATGCATTTTCCAGTCCTCAATCATTCAGTGAACTCTCATCTGAAACCTCTTGACTTGTATGTGTGAAGCCGGAACACTTTTAAACTGAGACCAGTTACAGGCTTTGTCCATAGCATCCAGAGTTCCCAGGTTCATACACACAAGAATTCCTTTTGTTGAAGCAAACATTTCCTCCTGTTGGGTTATCTGTTCTGGCCTCCCTGCAGACTCACTGCTTCTAAGGACTCCATTAACCTGTGAGGATGACCTCAAAGATTTGTCCTCTAATGAATGACTTTACTTTTGGCTGCACTGAAGTTCATATCAAAAATTTGTTGCCTATGTGCAGTTTTCCAAGCATGTCTTATTGCTGCTACTCAGGGACCTGTTTTCTTCTTTATTGACTGCTTCTCATTTCATTTGAATTTGGGTGTGTCCATGCTCACTGAGCTATCCAGAGATTTCAGATAAAGTTCTTAAGAGGAACAGAAACAAAGACCTCCCCCCACCCCCCCCATCCCAACGGTGCTCCTGAGGCACAAGGTTGAATCTCATATCTTAGACTTACTTTAATTTTGTCTGCCTAGCAGAGATAACAGAGCTCTGGAGGAGAACCTCTAGCTCATCTCTCCTAATGAATGAGCAAATGCCAAATTTGCTAGGCATGACTAGCTACACCAGTGGCTTGTAGGCTAATGTTAGCCCTGGTGGCATTGCCATCTGATTTTTTTGGAAGAGATGGGGAGTACCAGTAGAATTGTAGAAATGGAGCCTTTCTAAATTACCACATGAAACCTCCTCATGCTGCTGTAATGCAGACTAGAGAGCAACCTGCATCCCCATCTCCCCAGCTGCAGCTGTGGTGCCTGATGATGGATGAGGGTGGAAGCAGCTTTCGGCTTTTTGCATCAGGGGATGCTGTCTGCTTGTGTGGGTTGTGCCACCAGAATTAAGTCCCAAAGCTGATAAAAGTGAACTGCTGGTTAGTGTAGAAGATAATTGGACTCCTCTGCGAGGCACAGGATGCTGTGTGTGGTGTTCTGCATGAAATTCAATGCTGAGGTGTATTCAGAGTGCAATGACCAGACAACCCTTCAAGAGACTTTATGCTAGGATTTCTAGTCTGGAGTTGCCACTCAGCTGATCATGAAGTAGGTACTGAGGTCAGCATGTGTGAAATGGGGGTGAGTGTGAGCTGCACAGAAGCCTAGGAATGCTGAGGATTGATGTCTATGGGAAATACCAGGCTTGGTTGCAAGTGCCTCAAGCAGTTTGAACATTCCTCCTCCTTTTTCCCCCCCAGACACCTTTATAGGATCTAGCCATGGTGATTTTGACTGCAGACATGAAATATTGTTTCTATCCACACTAGGGCTCTACTTGTTCAGTTTTTTCACCATCCATTCCACTTCAGCCACTTTTCATCACTTTAACCTTTTACCTCAGAGTGGTCCTACTATTTCAGGTGTTCGTTAAAGTTTAACTGGTCACGAACACAAGTGAGGTTGTGATCTCATTTACTTCTGCTACCTTAATAGAGTTTCTCTGGGCTTGTAGTGATTCACAGGAGAATAGAACCTCAACCCTACTGCATATTTGGCTGAGTACAGAATGCAGACAACAAAAAGACTGATGTGTAATAGAGGGCTGTTTTCTCACCTATGCTGCTTGCACTGAGCACTGCAGTCATGACAGCGTCTCCTTCCACAACCCCTTACAGCCCGCGGAATTACTGAGAAATTTTTTTCCTTTAAATGCCCCGCTAACTTCTAGGTGTCTTGCTGACTTGCATGCAATCAGATTGAAACGTCAACAAGATGTTAATATGTAACAACTATCAGCAGGACCTTTTCACACCTTCTCCTTAGATGATACAAAGAAGCCCAACGCCCACCTGTTCCTAAATACCTGTCATCAGTTTGAAGCAGATTCAGGTGATACCTTGGACCTTTATCAGTTATTATCACCTGCAGTAGGCTCTGGCATAGGATTGCCCTAAAATATGCTTTCCATGGAAGCCTTCCAGATTTCTCCAATTGCAATCTCCTCACAAGCCAAAGAGAGCTTGTATTGTGCAAAACAAGAAACAGAAAAACAAAAGCTGAGAGGATAAAAAATAGCTCAAATGACTCAATTTCTGTTTTAATTCCAAGAATACATGAGGCCTCTGATATTTCCCACATACAACTCCTTTCTCTGCAGCACAAAGAGGATATATTTTAAACAGTACTGTTAAATGAATTATATGTTGCTACTGGATAATGGTCTGCTGTGGAGAGATAATTGTTGAGACAAAGCTGAGGTATTTATTGAAGATAAACATTGAGACAAAGCCAAGATGTTTATTTTCTAAGCACCAGACCTTACTGCAGACAAAACATATAATATCATTAGCATTATTCTTAATGTGTTGGAAGCCTGAGCATGCCCCATCACAAACACTTGTTAACTTGGCAGTGGCAGAACTGGGACTCAAATGAGAAATTCACCCAGGCTGATCCAAGTACCAATGCCAGAGGGCAGCTCTGTTGACTGTATCGGGGCAGTGCCCAAATGTTGCCCTCCTTGGCCAGTGTCTGCCCTTCCATAGCTCAGGGAGATGGCCGAAGTGCTGCCTGCAGACCTGATCACTCACAGGTGAAGCATCAGGAAGAATACATTTCTTTTTCATTGGTTCAACGAGAAACTAAAGCAAAACATTTCCTGATTCTTCAGGTTCATTTGAGGTAATGAAATCATAGGAGATATGACTAGCCGGTCATCTGATCAGTATTTTACAGTTTTCAAAACTAATTTTACAGGTACATTTGAATAATTCATGCACAGGTTTGTATCTGAACATTGGTGAAGTACAGGCCCATACAAGAACATGGGCAGCTTCAAGCAGAAGCAGGGCCTGATCCCACATGGTAATGGAGAAGAATGGGCTCTGTGATACACCTGGGTGGTGTGTGCAGCTGTCTTGGCGTGTTTGGGTGTGGTGGGGCTCCTCTGGATACATGCTGGTGCAGGTTTGCTTTTGTGAATGTCCTGTGGAGACTGAGAGCTGTGGCTGTGTTGGCTTCTAGGAGAGGATCCTAGCAGGTAAGGGGTGCCCTTTCGTCCTAGCTGTATCCACACTGTGACTTGCAGCACTACTGAGCAGGGTCCCAGCCTTGCTATTCACAGCAGTCAGTGGTTTTGGCTTTGCCCTTGATAGCTGTAGAAAGTTCTATCAATAGACTGTTTTCCACCATTTTGGCCTGGGTATGTGAAGATAGTTAAATAGCCAGCTCCTAATGATTGCATTGGTCATCAGACACCTACATACATCCGTGGACTTGGCATAATTTCCTAAACTCATTCAGAGAGGGAAGCAACATCACTGAGTATTATATGATCTGAACATGTTTCAGATTGGCTGTAAAGTGAATGTGTGTATCTACAGAAAGTGTGCCACTTTATTATACAGAGCAGAAAGACAATACAAACTTCTTACAAGTATTCTACTTCTCAAGACTGTAACCGAGATCCTTTTTAAAAAAGATAATTGAAAATTAGGCCCTAATCTATCTCATGTCTGTGACCTGATTTTGAAAGGTACTGAGCTTCCAGGATTGTCTATCAACATCAGGTGAAGGAATAAAAACTTCTGGGATCTCCATCCCTCTAGAGAAATGGAAAAAATTCCAAACAATTCATCCTTTCTGTATGCATACTGATGTATTGGCAAAAATCCCCAAACCCTAAAGAAAACCCCCGTGTAGTTCTTTATTTGGACTATGATGGATGGCTCTATTATGTCCCTGTAATCAGCACTTTCCTCACTAAACTCAAATCATAGCATTGACCTGAGAACTGCTGATTTGGTTCATGCTGCTCCTGTGGGATTAACCACTGTGTAGCCATTAGTAGCTCACTACAGACTGGCTGTGCTCCACAGTGATCTGCTGCACCTCCCTTTCTGATGGTGGGTTTCCTCCAGTAAGGCAGACACTGAGGGAGATGGTGATCCCCCAGGGCTTGCCCTAATGCACCCTCAGGTCACAGCCAGATGTTCCTTCAGGAGCGACATGGAGGGGCTTGCCAGACCTGCCCCATGGAGTACAGTCAGTATTACTGAGAGCTATGAATTAATCCTGATTGTTTGCAAGGCTCTATGCAATGTTTGCATATAAAAATTTGGCCATCGCAGAATTACCCAGTGAATTATGTCATTCATGCTTTTATGAGTGCTATGAGATAAGTTGACCTGGTTACAGATGAATGTATTTCTGGCTTTTATTTTAGTTTTGGCAAACTCCCTCAAAAGTTATCATTTTGATTTTAGTTCTTCACTGAAGAAGCCATATCTGACAGATAGATATTAATTATTATTATTAATATGTATTTTTAGTTATGTTAGAAGTCTCCAAGAATATCAGCAAAAGTCACTATGTACTCATGTACACAACAACTATCTTAGACTAGCTACAGTTGTCAAAAAAAAGAGTGGAAAAAGAATGATATACAAGCTTAAAAAATTGCAAAAGAAAGGTTATTCTCATGATTTTGGCATTTATATAAATATTCATATATTGAAAGAAGAAATTCACAAGAAATATAACATAAGAATAAAAGCTGTATGGGAATTTCTAGTAGTTCCCTGAGTTTCAGACCTTATGACGGCTTGTACTGTGTTATCTCCCAAGTCATCTGTGCCTGTCATGCATTTGACAATACATGTTTTGTCAAGTCAAACAGGCTTCCTTAGAAACAAAGAGATGACATTATTACTGCTCAAGTAGGATTCTCTGTATTTAATGCTGAGGTAGTAAAAGCTCTGTAAGGATCTTACTAAATACAATTCACATGATGTCTTTCAGAAATGCATTTATAAATAAAGACATAAATGTAAGTTATTTTGCTTTTGAGAAATCTCAGGGTTGTTTTTCTGCATTAAACTGCAATCAATTGTCAACTGCATCAATGAAGTCCAGATTTGAAAAGGAAAACTGTAATTCCTGGATTACTTGGTGATATACTATTCAATATTATGGTAATGAGGAATTAAATATGCTATTGGACTGAGGAATCCCTGCCTTCTAGACTCAAATTCATAGATCCTTTAATTGGGTATTTAGCAGAAGGCATATTAAGAATATGTGTTAAGGCACTTGCTTACACTGTCTGACATTTTGCCTAATCCTTTCAGCTTCCATACCCCAAAAAGTAGATGTGAGTCTTGCCATCTACTCCTGAGATGCATAGATAGAAAAAAAAAGAGCAAAAATAATTGTCATTTAGGTGTGACCGATGTGCTATAAATCCTTTTATCTGTCAGTGTTATAAAAACTGTGCTTCAAGTAGGACAAACGTGGTGATAAACTTTTTCAGTCCTTCCTCAGACAACATTGATTTCCCTCATGGGTAGCTAAAGATGGTGAACAGCAGAAGTAGCACACTAGCTGGAATTCTCTAGGAGTGACAGCACTGTACTTTTCTCATTTGAAGTTTGTACATTTAAAGGATACTTGCATATTCTTATTGGCCCCTTTGGGATATTTGCAGTTCACACATACAGCCTGATCTTCCACTGAGTCTCAGCAATGTGCTTTGCAGTGGTGGTGAGTCTTCTGCAGCAGTCTCTCTTGGTGGGATACCAGCGCTTTTTATTATTGTTAGAAAGACAAGGTCAAATACAGTTGGAACAGGAAATTCTGTGGTTTGTGGTGGTCTTCAGCTTATTGGAAGTTCATTCTTGAGATTCAGAGCTCTAAAAAACAGTTCTACTTCTGCCCTAAATAGTTTTTTCTTACCACAGAGATTTCTGTACCTCAGAGGACTTTGAGACTGGAGCTGATTGTAGTCTTCACTCTGCAACTTGCTGTGATCTTTTGTAGTGGCCATGAAGGATCTCAAAGGTAAAGAGCCTCAATGGTGCTTGAAATGCCATAGATGACCTATGAGTAGGGAACAGGTCAGATTCATTCATAGCCACCTGTGTCAGGTGTAGTTTTCTTGTAGGAAGAGAGTCTGGCAAACATTCCCTGCAGAAGCTGCTCTGTGTGAATAATGTCAATCAGGAGTTCAGAGCTGCTACCAGATTATATACTGACTTAGCCAATAGTGTGCTTCAATACCATTACCAATAGCTGCACAGTGGCTACATGCCCTTAAAAATGTTTTCCTCCATTTATCAGAACCTTCTCTTCCACTGCAAGTCAACTTCAGACATCTGTTCTCATATACACAAAGACTGCTGATGTCACAGCTGAGGTCAGGTGGCATTTTGATGTTGATTTTATTAAGTGTGTGTTCTAGTACCCTTTGCACATGCTATTGTGCTGCTTCTTCATCAAGACATGAATACAATATTTGCTGGTTTTGAAAAAACTGTATTAATTATGTGAAACACTGAGCTCAGCCCATACATCAAAAGCACTTGTAGGTGCTCACCTTCCCACTGGAGGTTTGCTTGACAAAACCACTGGTGTGTGCCTTACCATGCATGACCATTTTCTTTGTGCAAACTTCTGGTGGTTTGCATATATATACTAGATCTGAAATAATTACAGTTCCATAATTATTCCACAAATTCCAAATTCCAAAATGCATGCTTTCATAATTTTGACTAACACTAGAGTTGTTTTCATTATTTGCATGTTGTGCCCGGGTGATCATAAAACAAGAAAGATGCTTCAGTTCAAGGAGAGGGAGTGGAAAGAAGGACAGATCAGAAGTTGCAAGAGTTGAAGGAAAAGAAAGAACTGTAAAGTCTTTTTCTTCAAGCAGAAAATGATTTATAAATATTTACTAGAAGGATTCATAACAGATTTAAATGAACTTTCATAATCTTAACAAAATCAACATTTACCAAGAAGAAGGGCAGTCCCCATTTCTATCCAGTTTAAGCCTACTGACAGTAGTGACTGTGTTTCTCACTTACCTGTTTTGAAAATTTAGGGCACAAAACTTTCTGCTCTGTGTCTTCTAGGGGTTTGAAAAATCACAGAATTAAACAATTAACAAAAGTGACTCCAGAATGCCTCTGAGCTGTGGGAAGTCCTCAAGACTCCCCTCCACCTCACCTTTGAGCTCTTTTTCCGAATTGCTGCTAAAGCTCCAAAAGAGCTAAAAGGCTGAAATGAAAGGACTGTCTCTTTTTAGAAAATGTAACCTGCTGTAAATAGTGCTCTGCGTTGTTGACACACTTTTAAACACTATTGGGGGCAATGCTGTGGACTCATTTGTCTCCCTTGAAATGAAATTTTTGGTAGTATTAGCTGATAATTTATTCTAAGCAACATCAATTGCTGAAAATAACAACATTCCAGAAGGCTTATTTAAAATATAGTGTATTGTGTAATTCTTTTTATTTGTCTGTTGCACAATCTATTTGCTGATACTTGTTTCTCTCCCTCCCTCCCTCTCCCCTAGGCTATCAAACAAAGCTGCCCAACCTTACACTCATCCATCATCCTTGAGTTATTAAGAGAGTAGCTGCAGAACATTTACAAGTGCATAGGATGGATTGCTGGCTGCTTTTCAAGAACACAGTCAGTGCTACAAAAACTTTGCAAGATGGCAAATTTTCTCATGTTTCCTGTTCCTTGCTCTGCTAGAACCTGCTAGAAGGAATAGTTTCTTGAATTTAGGGTTACTAATCTAGGTTGATGCCAAAGCTGTTACTCATTCATGTCTAATACCAGATTTTTATTTTATCTGAATAAAATATTTATCTTTTTGTAAACGTGTGTTAAAGAGGTATGAGGCTATATTAAAAGGAAGGAAGAAAGGGGTCAGGATAAATGCAGACATTGGAGGGTGAGTGTTATAAGACTTTCTCAAGGTTAGGCTTAGAAAAAATCAGTGCACAAAAGTAGAGGTTAAGAGATTTTAAGTGTCTCACATGAGAAGTGTAACCAAATGGAGGTCAAATGGATCATACTGCATGATGACTTCTTAGTGATTATAAGAGAAAGGTTGGGATGGAGTGGAGTTGCCATGTAAGAATCTAAGACTCTGATCAACATCTTAGGGTGTGCACAAAGGTGTCTATGATGGTGCAGTACAATTTATTCCCAGAGTTTGAAGAGCTGGGAAACACAGTGCAAAGGCTGCATGCACGCCAGCACTGAACCAGACACGATGTAGCCCTGAGTTCTGTGCCAGCTGAACATGATTATTCGGCCTTGCAGTCCCACTTGGCATATCTGCACATTTGCTGTGCTATGTGGACTTGCCAAATCAACTCAGTGCTAGCTTGGGGATCTCTGTATCATGTTCTCTGCAATTTAAATGTACCCTTGAAAACGAAGCTAATCTGTTTGACTTCTAGAGGGGAGAATTGGTCTAATTAAGTGAGGCTATTGGAAGACCAAAACTTGTCAGTCTGTACAGTGACTTTGCAGACAAGAGTATCTTGGCAGGCACTGACAAGCTGCTCCATTTGAGCATCCTATATTCTGCTCAGTGAAAAGCTCTAGGCTTTTCTTTGTTGTGATACCTGCAAATCCAGAGATCAGCAAACAGTTAAGAAGTTGTTCCCAAGAGGATGCAGTCAGTGGTCAGGAGCTGCCACTGGGCAAAGGACAGTGTGGAGAGAGGTTCTGGAGTCAGAGAAGCAGCCATCAGTCAGCCTTAGTGGGAGGCAGACAGACAAACTTATATAGATAATTCTTTTGTTGTGGGGCCTTTTCCACTGTCTTGCCTTTATTTTCAGAAGATCAGGCTCTGCTTTAGCAAGGCTGTTTGCTGATGGACACCACTATGCTGGTGGAGGCAGAAGAACTGAAGTTTAAACAGGATTGTGAGATAATAACATCTGACTGCAGGGAAGTGGAGACTGGGGAGAGTCATGGGGCTCTGTGGAAGAATACTTGGAAACTGGGAGCCTGGCACCAGGAGAGGAGGCATCTGATGGGATCAGGAATGCAATTTGCACAATTATAATGACAAAATTTATAAACTTGCATTTTAAAATTATTTTCTGTGCCAGAACAACCACTGGCCACAAGCTTTTGTTTATCATCCCCAGTAAATTTGGCATGTCAGAGGGCATTTACTATCAGGAAAAGTTGCATAGTTTTGCTACTAAAACATGAGTAATTTTCAACAGCTTCACACTGTGAGTTGCCACACAATAACAACACTGCTTGGTGACTCCACCCTGCTTGCGCAGCAGTTATCTGGCTTTTACCACTCTACTTCATGTTTTGAAGGACCTCAGCAATCACAACACAGAACAGTGTTAAGGGAGCATTTCCCAAAGTTGTTGTTTGTGAAAAAAATATCACAAATTGAGCCACAGTGACAGGAAACACTGAGGATAAATTTCAGTGATAAATTCTTCTACACAGGAGGGAAACTGAACTGTGTAGAAGAAAAAAGCTGAAAACCGATGGTTCCTCCCCCTGTAGCTGCACCCTTCTGCTCCCTTTTGTCATTTTGTTGCATATCTTCCCTCTGACTTTTCTTCTTACTGTATATTGCTGTGATGTACATCACAGCTGATACCACTCAGTTTTAGTAATCCCTTGCCTTACCTTCTGGCTCTCCTCCTCCTCTTCCTCTCAGTGACTTTTATTTTCATCCAGAGACCCCATCTCATTAATTTGGCTTCCTTCTCCATTCTGGTGTGGCCTTCAACTCTAGCTCAACAGTTTCAACAAAATCCCTGGTTATCAACCTAATATTCATCAAGCACATTTTGCTTCTCCTTGCTTAAGTCTCCTCCAGTACAAGCTTTAACCTTTGCTTTACTGTTTGGTACTTCCATTACTCTCAGGCCGTGAATTCCCTCAAAGCTTTCATAGTACTTGACCTAAGTCTTCAGCTGTTGTCGTGGAACTTCTGTGTTGCACTGACACCCTGAGTGCTGGCTATAACCCCGACCATAGTCTGAAGAAGAATGTGTCCACAAGAAGCACTGAATGTTCTAGAAGTTCACCCTGATTTTAGAGACAATTTCCAATCTCTGGCTGGCACATCTGATTCAAAGAAAAATCAAGTACCGGTTGTCTGCTTTCAAATTTGTCTTCTACAGATTGTTTCAATCTATCGCTAAGCAAAACATTTCTGTCTTTTTCTTTACAATACTCTGGAAGTAAACCTATTTTATTGGATTATTCTGCTCACTCTTTGATTCCTAGGGCAAATTATCTGCCCAGGCTGTCCAAGAAAAGTCTGCTCCATTTAACCCTCCTAGGTTAGCACCAGCTCAGGGACCAGCTTCTTAGACTTCACTTTTTTGCACTCTTCCCTTGTCAGCTTCTTTGTCAGTCAGCTTCATGCTATCATCACCCACACAGCAATTAGTGGCAAGGTCACTGTAAAATTTATACAACTGCTTTCTTACAAATTATCCCTTATTCTTGCCTCAATAGCAGTTCCATATACCAGTGCCTAGAAAGGCTGTGAGACTTATTTTTTTCAGGACAAGACATGCCAGGCCAGAAGGGAGTAGCACATTTTGTTTGGTCCTTTGAAATTCTTAGTATATCAAAAGGATATTATTCTGATGCTATTTTCTGATTTTTTTTTTTTTTTTTAATTTACATTCTCCCTATAGTTCTTCTTATCTTCCCCTTCCCTGTGAGGTCCAGAAACATCACTGTTTCCCATATGGGCCAAATTATACCAAGAGTCAGGAGGTGTGGTGGATGCTAATCTGGGTCACACAACTTTCACTCAATTATCTAGGCTACCCAGTCTTGACTCATTTCAGGTAATGAGTTCAAGATAAATCTCTAAGCCATTGAGAAGACAATATAACTAGCTGATGTTTTGTTTTCTCTGTGAACAGAATTCCTAGGAGCATTGATTTCCAAGCTGATATTAGTGGGTTTGGGTTTTTTTCAATTTTCTCATAGACTAGAGCAGTCCCTTTCCATGCCAAACCAAGAATGCTTGCAGGAATTTCCTACAGATTGACCATTCACATTAAATAAATTCTTCAGGCTTCTGTAAGAAACATAGTAGACCATTCTTGAAGGCAAAACATCTCACTTGACATCTTGGCTGGAATTAAAAATCCTGTTATATGATGCTAAAAATTTCAACCACCTTCTACTGAAAGCTGTGTAGGAGAAAACAAAGTTCTAATTCTCAATTCTTCCTTCCTTGTTTTTAAGGTGAATTTAACTCTGTTAGAGGGAGCAAAACTGAGAACATTATACAGAAATGAGCTGGAATGTTTTCTGAGAGTGCAAAACCCATCTTGCTGTCTATCCTTGGAGGACAGAATCCCTCCTTAGCTGGTTTGTACAGGTTACCATCAGGGCTGTAAGCTCACAAATCCATACTGTCACTATGAAAATAAGCATATTAAAATCACAAAACACTTGAATGGAAAAACATAAATCTTGATTTTCTGTCATCAGTCCCCTGAAGTGCCTGATGCTGGCAGAACAGGTCTTTTAAAACTGTAGGCCAGCTGCTCAGCTCATGTAAATCAGCATAAGATGTGAAGAGGAAAAACATTGGTACTGCTTAAAGGTTGTTTTAAAGAGATCAGTGAGTAACTAAATGTTCAACATGCCCACTGGGATGTGTATGAAACAAAGAGTCTAATTTACAGAGAAGAAGATTTTAATTATATATGAAAAAAAGATTATCTAGTGGCTAAGCAAGAGGCAGGCTGTGTTGCTAATCTCCTTCACTGGGGTTCATAAGAGCTGATTAGATCAACATCTGTCACACATGGATTCTGGATTCTGCTCCAGTGGAGAGGCTGAACTGCATGTGCTCTGGAAATTTCTTCAGTGCTTGCAAAGCATGACGAAGTGAGCCTTAGCATTGAAACAGTTATGGATTAGCAAAACACCTTTGTCTCCTTGCTTCCTGTTCAAGACAGACCACAAGATTTACAGATTGGTTCAATCCCATGTGTTAATCCCTGTGTTATTCAGCCTGCACTTAATTTCTGAGCACAGCTAAGAGAAGAGACAGGCAATGCATGTAAATCATTCTAGCAAATCCACTAGCAAATGTTAAATCAATCCAGTAAAATTTTAATACTCCTTTTCATGCTAAAGTCAGCTATAACTGCTATTTAACTTTGTAGTTAACGACATTATATAAGTATCTAGTTTTTACTGTGTAACTATAAACATATAGTTATAAAATTGTCTATGGTAGTTACTTATTAAATAGCTGTAACAGTTATGTGGTTTTTTTTCAGAAGGCATTTTACAGAGTCAAAGCAATGGAAAAAGTTCCATTTGCTTCAATGGAAAATGTGTCAAATAATAGGAGAATATTAGTGTATTTTGACAATTGGTGGTAGGCACAGCAAAGCCCTAGTGGTAACATATAACTGAAATTCATAGTGTTCACTCTTCCAACAGAATATGTTAAGCATGTTACAGTAAAAAAATACACATTCTTCCATCTTAGTCTACCGTTTGCCATTTGTTCTAAGAAGTTATGAGTATTTTAGTAGCGCATGAAGTAGATCTTAGTGGCGTCTCTTCTGTGGATTCTCTGTCCTGGCTTGCCACTCTCCTGCTTTGTGTGCAGTTTTAAGGATTTATATGAGAAGAGGGATAGGACAACTGTACTTTGAGAAGGGCATTGTAATTTCTCCAGAACCCTGTGTTGTTCAGGCCACTGGAGTGAAATTGTTTTGACGCAGGAAAATGCTTTATCAGCTACCGCAGTTAAGGCTGAGACCAAGCTTGAGCAAGGGTTTTCTCAAATTATGCTTGTGGGATGGTTTGTGCATGCATCTGCAGCCTCATGGGCACTTCTCAAGACTAAACCCCAAGGCTAGATCCCTTGTGAAGCCTAGAGGGAGGTCTCTCATTGATCTACTAATGATCAAGGCCAGGTATGAGTACCAACACACAGGTTAAACCAATGTGTCTGTGTATGACAGACATAGGAAGTCCAGTTGAGTGGAAAATAGTTCCCATCATAAACACACAGAAAACATAATGTTGCTTCCCAGGTTAGCATGAAAGCATTTTTTTGAGGTTTTTAAAAGTATCCCATTGGTAGTTGACCTTCTAGTTGATCTAGCACTTCTGTGCTAGATGGTTATACCACCATCTGTGCACCATAAGTTGCTAGGCCAGTTAACATTCAATTACCTGCTGGTGTTTTGGGGCATTATTCTACTGGACAGCAGAGCCAGCTGGGGATCAGCAGTGCTTATGGGTTTAGGAGGAATGTCACAGAGGCACAGATCCACTGTTCGCAGAGCCAGCTCTGCTCTGGCAGAGGATTCTCTGTAGTTGTGTTGCAGAGTCTGAGGATAAAATTAAGCAGCACACCCAAAGGGAGCTTACCAGTGTTAAATGAGGCAGTCCTGTTCCTCCCTCCTTCCTATTTCCCCACTGTCCTAGTCTTTCCCACACTCTTCTTTTTCACCCTGCTAATAATAAAGCCATGGAACCATGCTTGACCTCAGTGGGCTACCAGCAGAGCCCCCTTGGGTCCCTATTGCCATCCCAATACCAGGACTGCAGAGCGGGTACACTCATGTCTGGCACCACTGGCATTAAGCACAAGATGGTAAATCCAGCCAGATCATTGAGCACTGGAGAGAAAAACATACCTTGCTTTGTAGTGGGATAATTAGGCTTGTTATCTCTGGTCATGTGGCAGTGCTGTTAGTGCTGTGTTGTCTCTGGGTAACCCTGTCTGGATGTCCCTGTGTCAACTCCTCCAGTACCTGTATGATTGGGTTCCTGCTATTCTCTGGAGTGTTCCAGTCCTTCTATTTAATCCTGAAGTTTCTTTGAATTGTGCCACTTGTCATTAATGGAAAATGTGCTATTACAAAAGATGAAAACTCAGTTTTTACTCTGTTTTTTTGTAACTTTTAGTTGGAGTCTCATAGGATAGAGTACAGAACACTGTCATCTCCTGGCCTTCAATAATAAAAGAGTACCACTCTTCATGGTACATTTTGTACCATGAAGAGTTCATCACTGAGAAAGAACAGGGAAAGCACATGGAGATTAAGGATTTTTTTAAAAAATAGGATCCCAAAATAAGAAACTGTGAAGTAGGAGTCTTGGTGTAATTTTCATTTAAATGAATTTGTTTTCTGAGATTGTTTTTTTTTCTTTTTTTTTGGTCAAAATGTCTCCAAAGCAATCAATATCAGTTTTGTCAAGCAGAGTGAGAGACAAAGTAATTGAAGAAGGAGGCACGCATCATGTTCTGTGACAAGGGAATTAGACAACTTCATAGACTAAGATTCTGACTCATTCCCTGCTTTGCTGTAATGGAAGTGTCAAGGATGGAAGGATTTGTGAGTCTTGGATGAAGAAACTTGGATGGAGATACTGGAAGACCAATGCCACATGTATCTTCCAAAGTGGCAAACCAAGAGGTTTAGTCTGCACACAGATGTCTCGGCACATTTCTGACTGAAGAGTAAGTTGAAAGACATTATTTCAATCTCTGAAGAACAAAATAAAAACTAATTTTAATACTTAAATGTGGTCACAAAGAACTTAGATGGCACATTTGGTCCATGCTACTTTTGCCATGGGGTTGTAGTAATGCTCTATTGGAACAAGTGGAAAATAGTAAAAAAGAAATGATAGCACATGGTGTGTATGGCAGAAGGCAAAAGCTGAGCTGTAGAGAAAGTCAGGGGTCAGAAGGTGGTTGAGGCGGGAGCTTTTTTCTCAGTCTAGACCTGAAGTTATTTCTATTAGGTACAGGGATCTGTCAGTCTCTAGGGGTCCCTCTGAAGCAGTCTGTGGGTCTTGTGGGCTACGTTAGCAATTGGAGTGCCAGGACTACCTCTGGTCACACAACCAGAGTGTCCTGCCATGCCCAGGTCATGCTGGGGAGCTGTATGGAGAGAAAATGCCCACTGAAAAAGTGTATGGAGAGCCCAGGCAGAGGGCATCATGTCAGGAAAGAAAGGACTGTAGCCAAGAGGTTTAGTAGGAGAGAGAAGAAATGGATTACAGAGCATTTGAGACGGTGGCAGAATGCCCAAGATGTGATTCAAGCAGAGCACTGGATGCAAGCATGGAAGTCCAAAGAAGCTGTAGGTGTGTAAACTGGCTGTGTCACAGGGCACGTCGGGCAGCCACTTGTCTCCAAATCAGAAATCCAAGAAGACTCTGTGCATCTGTTCCCAAAGGCTGGGGCTGCCTGTGCTCACAGGGAGGTTCTGACACAGCCTGGGCACCTCCAGCTCTGCTTCACTGCTTGGCCAGAAGCACCACAGCCCACATGGCTCTGTGGCCTGGTGCTGGGAAGGGCGGGATACAGGAAACTGGCTGCTCTCAGCCCCACTCCCTCGGGGCCCATCCCATTCCCTGTTCCCAGAGCACACCTAACGCCCACGGATGGCATTTGGCTGCTGCAGAGCTAAGCAAGGGCCAAGCTCTTTGAAAACAGGCCCTGGTTATGATAGAGGAGGTAGTGGGGATGGCACAACCATGTGGGGCTTTTTTAGTTAATGCCACATGGTGGTTAAGGGTGCCTGCCCAGGGGAACCTCAGTATTAGGTCTTCCTCAGCCTGAAGAGGCTCAAGTGTACATTTCCCAAGAGAGCAGCCTAATAAGCAGCCCATCTCTGGGAGGGGAGGAATCTTGGAGCTTGTTGTTGAAGCTGGATCTTGGCAGAATAAATTATACATGAGCCAAAAGGCCACGAACGCAGCAGCCAGGGGCAGTGTGACTGCAGCCCAGGGGCTACAGCAGAGCTGAGAAGGAAATAAAGGCTGGCACATCCCCATCTCCATGGTAGTTTCTCCATCTGAGTCCATCCAAAAGGCAGTCCATAACCTGATGTGAAGATTGGAGACCTTATTTCTTGGAAGGAGACATTAAGCTTTCACCATAGGCCTAGGCTCCTTCATGTCCCTGAGTCTTTCTTCAGAATCCTTATTTCTCAATGGCTACCTTGTACTTGTTTGGACCCACTCGGGACACTAAGAATAGCCATTTCTTGGGCAAGCAGGATATCATATAGTACTTGGGTACTGGCATCACTGCTGTCATGAGTTTTAAAAGAAATTGCCGTTCTTGCTTTTTCCTTTTTGAGGATATGGTTACAGGACTTTTATTTGGGAGAGACTTCCTGGGGATGGGTTCCAAATAAACAAATATTTCTAACTGCATTTCTCCATGAGCATCCCAGACCCTGGACAGGGGTCCATAGAAACAAAGAACAATGTAGGTCAGAAGAGACTTCTGAGTGTCATCCAATCCAGCCTCTTCCTCAAACTATTATCAATTACAGCAAGTTCTCAGGGCCACATGGAGCTGAGCTTTGAATAGCTGCAAGAATTGAGACTCCACGACTTCACTGGGAAATCTATTCCAGTGTTGGATTAGTCTCGCTGTAAACATTTTGGTTCTCATCTAGACAGAATTTCCTTTGCTGCAACTTGTGATGATTGCCATTGTCCTTCCACTGTGCACCTCTGAGGAAGGTCTGGAACTGCCCTACCTTAGGTAGCTGATGGCAGGAATTCGGTGTCTCCTTGCCAGGGTTTTGCACTGACATAACTCCCTGCTAAGCATTGCCATTCAGAGGTGCCTCATCTTACCTGCACACTGTGGTTTGCTAGCTAGCACAGCATCCTGCTGGTGGTCTGGGGGAGCAGCCATCTATATCTGTGCTGCATTTGGCACTGCTGTGGCCTAATTATATCATATGCCATTGAATTTTCAGCTATGCTCTCTGTTCCCTTGCAGTTTCCCCAGTTCCTGTTTAAATTTGCAACATTGCCTGAGTAAAGAATCATATGGAGTGTGGCCAGCTATTATTTTTTATTGAAAGAAGCAGATGCTGTGGAACAAATAAAAATCATTCTCAACACCATAAATGTTTCCAAATATAAGCAGATACTCAGGAATGAATGTACAGGAAAAGAGAATCTGTTTATTATGTTTTCATTTTATACAGCTAAACCATTTCTTTTGTGCTTTGTTTACACTGAGATATGGGTCCTTTGTAGGTAGCAGTTGTACACCAGCTGTGTGTATAGTTCCCTCTATAAAGATTACAGAAGAAACACACAGGCTGCAATGTGGAAGGAGTTTCTCCTATAAAGTAAAGATACAAAAGATGTGCTAGACATTGTCTGTGATCCATGCAGAGATTCCTCATCAAATGTAATGTAAATGTGATCAGTCAGCTCCAGTGCCTCTGAATGGGTTACCTGGTCATTTAGTAAATGAACTGTGGTTTCAGAAGTGCCTCAGGCTGGTGTAGGCTGGTCCAGAAAGGTCCTGAGCTAACAAACCCCAGTAAACTCATGTCTGCTCTTTGCTGCCACAGGAGTGGTGTTATACAAGAGCAGCTATCGAGGGCTGACTGCACCACCTGGGACCAGCCAATATAGAGTTTCTCAGCCTCCTGCTTCTGGGCTGGAGAGATCTGCTGTGGGTTTGGCTGCCTTTGAACCTTTCAGCTTATCATTTACACACTGTTATGTCTGAGCTAAAAATCCCTTTCCTTTAAAATACTTTAGTCCTTTTCCATTAAACTTCACATTTAAAGTAATTCATGATTAGGCATCTCTGTGACATGAATAGTGGAAAGTTGACTGTATGGGCTTTTTGTTTTTATCTCCTAAGTTTTATCCCATAAAATAACCTGGAAAGCAGAAGAAAATTTCAGGGATTGTGCCTCTGTTAAATGGGGAACTACAGCTTGGTGGAAGTAGCAGCAATAGTTCACTTAAAGATAGTGGAGCCGCTCATGAGAGGAAGAATTTTTGAGAGTGGGAGCCTAACATGATTGTGGATCTTGTCCTACCAGACACACAGTGGAGATCCAGACAGAAGCTGGCATATCTCACATCTCAGCCGCCATGGAGTTTTCCAGCTGTCCCATGGCTCAACAGAGCTTCACCTACTGCAGAGTGCTCACCAGGGTACTCCTCTCCTCCCCTTAGCTGCAAGGTTAAAAGCCTGTTCCTCTGCCAGGTGCGTCTGCCAATGCTCACTCCCAAATGATTTTTATCACCAGTTTCTTATACTTTGAAGAAAAAGATGTATTTGGTATGATACAAAAAACAAAGTGAAAATCACAAAGGAGCAGAGATTATAAGGAATATAAAAATTACCAGATCAAGACCCCCATACCTTATACATATACATGGCTGGGAGGTAGAAACTGATGGTGAAAGCAAGACAATGCAATCCTCATGACGGCAAATCCATCAATAACATGTAGTGCTTCATGTCTGGTCTGTTTCTTTCTTTCTCTCTCTTACATTGGCTAATTTGCTAGTGTTTGCTTTAACAGTTTTCTGCAGGCTTTATCAGCAGTGGATTAAAAACCAGATTATATGGCATCCAGCATTGGCTCCCTTCTTGTGGTATTCAGTGGCTGCTCTATACTAACAAGACAAGGTCTAATTTACAATATATACAATCACTCATTAGCAATCTTTTCTTCAGAGTCTCTGTCTGAGGTGATTCAGCACTAAAAGATGTCTCTAAGAGTCTAAAAGTCTCTAATACTACCTTTTTCTTCTTTAGTCAGAATTTTATAATTCCTTAAAGAAACCCAACCCCATATTAATATAACGCACAATTACAAGTGCTCATACCTGATGTACCATGCTGAATGTGTGTAATGTTAAATTAGCCTTTGGGGTGCTTAGAGCTGTTGCTTGGGCCTATGTGGTTCTCTGGAGACACCAGCCCTGCTGTTAGACACAGTGCTACTCCAGCGCAAGATCTGACAACATAGCCTACTGCTGCCCCTCCTTGTCTCTGATTACCTACACTTCTGCTGTTGACCCAGAAACCTAAAGCCTATGCCAAATATTCTCAGTAACTCTGTAAGACTGGCTACACACATTCATTTGCTGACCTTGAGAACTTCCTAGGAAAACTACCTAGGAAAACCAGAATGAAATACAGGAGAGGCAAATACCTTATTGGCAGTAAGAGCAAAGCTGTGCCTGCTTTGTTTTAGAGAATCAATTCCTAATGTGGTATTTGCAGAAGTTATTCTGCTATTCTTTTCTAAATTAAACTGTCACCTGTGTGATGTCTTAGGTTTTAGCTTTTATATTTTTCAGATTCTGTGCTGCTTTAGTGTGTAGTTCTGAGCTTCATATTAAGGGCTGGTAAGCTCTCTTCACAGAGGAGAGAGACAAAACAATTCCTTCTCTAGCTTGGGACCAAGGACAACCAATCCAAATTTCAGGCCCAAGAGCATAAACAACGGTGGAATGAAGAGAGAAAAACAGGGAGGATGGGACTTTATGACCTAAAGCTCTAACTGGACAATTAACTCCAATATGGAAATAGACAGGAACTTTTAAAAGTGAGAGACCTCGTGACCAGTTGTCCATTTTTGTGACCATTTTGGGTTCATCTTGGGTGTAGCCCTGGCTGGGCTCTTGTACTGCCCAAGGTGTATCCGTTGAGGCTTTTTAATAAATACCTACTTTGTTCTTTAACTCTGTCTAGCCTCTGTTCTAGATCAGCCTTCTCAAGGCATCAGTGCAGTTTCCTGTACCAATACACAGTTATTTTCTCAGGAAATAAGTATTGAATACAATTAAAATACCAGTTTAAGAAAACAAAGACTCTTTGAAAGGAATTGGATTTACAAAGGAAAATGTTGTAAGGCCACATGCTTTCTAAAGGTAACATCTAGGCTGCTGATGATACATCAGGTTAGGAAAATAATCAGCTACATCTCCAAGGAATGTTCCCTTCTTAATTTGTGGAGAATTGTGGAGAATTTCCCTTCTTCTTCATTTCTTCTACTTTTTGGCCTACGTGTAAAGATAGGAATTAATTCTTTAAGTCCAGAAGACCAGCTGAGCAATCTTACTTCTCTCACTTCATTTTTTAAATCACAAAGCCAGAGGACCATGGCTTTGTTTTATACTTTGCTACAGGACAAGGAGAACTTTTGTGGACATGATTTTTGGGAGAATCAGTTTCAAGTAATATGTTTTGAAAGTTGTGGTGAAACATGCCCAGATGCTTTCTTTGTGTACTGACCCCTGCCATTTCAATTAGTATACCTTGAGCCAAAGGGCTAGGGTACCTGTTAAAGCAGTAATATCTTTTGTTTTATCTGGACTTTCTTAAAAACAATGGGCAATTATAAATATATTATCAAGGGTTAATTTTGTATCTCCCTGGGGACTCCTCCTTATGCATTTTTTTCCAGATCTGAATGATGATCTAACAATTCTTAATGTCCCTGTAGCACCTTCTCTTCCTCTCTCCCCCACCCTCCAAATATTTAGATTGCTGCCAAGCTCTGTTTTGTTTTCACTGAGTGCATTACTCCTCAAATTTCCTTAATGTGACCCATGGCATTTGCTAATGTACCTCACCTGCTGCTTTGAATTCAGCCAGGAAATCTGCCCTGCTCTTCTCTCAGCAGCTTTTGCCTCTGCTGCAGAGGGCTGTGGCTGCTCAGGAGCAGTTGCTGAGCTGCCATAAATTAAAGGTAGGTGTACTAGGGGAAATTGAAATGGATCCTAGTTTCTTCCAGACTTGAGTTGTGCAGGAGCTTCATGTGCTGCTAAGCTACCCCTGAAGCAAAAGGAATAACTAACTACCAAGAGAAAGCAAGGGCAGAAAGCTGGGAGTGGAAACCACCAATGTTGTCCCAAACTAAGCCATCATTACTAATGAATCACACGTGTTTAATGATGTTCATTTGCAAAAAAAGTAAAATGCTGAGTGTTCAGAGGCAATAAGGAGGAAAAGTTTAAAGAAATTAGGCAGGAGTTAAGGAAACAGTTGCATTACTGTTCCTGTAAAAGCTGGAACCACAGCTCTAGTTAGAAATGGATGAATGTTTTTAAATTGTTTTGTAAGACACAAAAGAAACTATTTATGTTTTTTTTTTTTTCTTTTTTCAACTTGTGAAAAATTTGGCTCAATAGTAGTTTTTCTCTTTTAGTTTCTTCTTTTTCCAGTAAGAAAGCAATTTCAGGCATGTTATTATTTTTTCCCTCTCACAACAAGCAAACGTATGGTATTCTCTCATTCTGTACTCCAGAACTTCAGTCATTTGAGAAGGTAAGGATTAGGTTTTTGGATTTTGTTTTTGTTTCCCCTCCCCATCCCTAAATTTTGAAATAAAGTTTTCTGTCTACTTACTGAAATGCTGGGGGGGTAAACTGTGAACTTTGAACATCATCTGAGACAGCCATATGCTGCAATAACAAGGTATAATGTGAAGTTACTGCAGTGTATGAAGTAGTATTTGGAATATCACATGCACTTACATTTCCAAAAATGTAATATTAACTCATAGATTAAGTCAGTATAATTCCTTACCATTGCCTCCAGAAAGCTTTGGATAGCTCAAAATATTCACTTAACTATGTAATTTAAATATAACTTTAAAAAAGAGGGGAGGGACAAAAAAAAACTCCAAAACTTCAACATAAGGAGAGGAAACAGAAACTCCAGTTACAACAAAATGCCTATTTTCATCATCACCTTTCCTCATTGTTCTCACCTTGGCTATTATAGACACAGCCTTAGCAATGATGTAAAATTTTGTTTCTGACTTTTGAAGCCAGTCTAACGTTCTGTCTTACAAGATAACATCCTCAGACTCCTGTATCTGTACTTCCTGAGAAATTTGTGGATTTGAATATGAGGGAGTCAATAGACTGAGAAAGACTGGGCTGTTAGTGAGTCAGGAGCCTCTTTCTCAATATTTCCAGTCTAACCTGAAATGGATGGGACCAGAAATTGCAGAGGAAAGCCTACTCCTAAGGAATTTCTAGAGAGAATTTGCAAATGGAGTTTAACTCCTAGAAGACTGAAAAAAAGCCCTTTTCCTGTGCATGCTTTGTATAGAAGCCTTTTAGATATATCTGTTATAATTTTAAATCTTGCTGCTACCATTCCTTGTGACCTCCTTGTATTTCTCTACTTCAAAAAAATCAACACTAGAAATTTTTCTTGTTCTGACCCTTCTGGCAGCAAGCAGAGCTTTGCACAGGTTTGAGGAGGAGGAAGAGGTACTGCTGCTCCTTCCCAGCTAGCCCTGGCATCACATGACCTGGAATGCCGTGGGAGCACTCCTCAACTGATTTAATATCAGCTGGGAAGCATTTTCTTAAATAGTCCTGGTATTCCAGAAATCTTCACACTCAGCTTTTATGTCACCAAAATTTGCCAAAGAAAAAGTGGCCTCTGTATTGCCTGAACTCAAGCTCCGAGGAATTCAATACCTGCACCTATGTGAGCAAGTTCTCATCTTGTGATGGAATAATGTTTGTATCTGGTACTGTTTATTCACACCCATTTTGAATAAACAGTAATTCCTACTTGTTTGTTGAGAAGAGCTTCTGCGATAAGAAAGTAGTTCGAAGAAGAAAAAGAACTAATTGCAATAATCTATGGGAAGAGAGCTCACAGCTGGTCCTGCAGCAGTAGGAGATATTCCTGTTTTTCTCTAGAGATTAGCACCAGCCTCAGGCAAAGTCTATTTCCCTTTGTCTTACCAATACTAGTTGACAATAACATTGTACCTGTGGTGAAACTTTTAAGACAGGTACCTATGGCACAATAGTTAAAGCAGCTCACTGGAAGCCTGGGAATGGCGACTACACTTAAAATTCAGTGGGGAGTCTGCATAAGAAACAGCTTCGACCTTCTTGGCAGTTCATACTGATTTGTGGCTGGGCTGCTGTGTTGCATCAGCTGGGATTTCTTCATTGTATCAGGGGCAAAATACTGGGAATCATGGCAGGACTAGATGCTATGGCTGTCTAGGAGGTTTTCTTTAACTCAGTAATGGAAAAGGCATATTCTCTTGCAGGTGAATTCTCAGCAATAAGGGAAAGCTGAGAAGGTGTACCTTGTTTTGATGCCTCAAAGGCTGCAGAGCTATGAAAAGTAATCTCTTTGTCAAAGACAGGGAGTCACAGTGCTTCCATGAGAGCATATCTAGCATTGAAAGAACTGAGACTATGTGAGGAATTAATTGAGACAGGAGAAGTAAGATTGCCCCAAAAAACTGTCCTCATTGCTCTGCATAACTTTCTACATGCATTAGGTTTGAATCTTTTCTACTGAAATGTGTTGAGTGCAAAATTGTTTTAATAGGAGAAAAATGTATCATATTCTGTGGATTCTATTGGTCTGCATAAAGAAAAATCTGAGGGCATGGCATAAAATTGTGGAAGTCAGTAATGACAAATCTGTTTTCCTGTTCAGTGTTTTCAAAAAGTATTTAAGAGGACAGATGGTGGGCAGCAGCAGAACATGTTCAGTTTTATCAAGACATTTGGCTAACAAGCACAGACTGAAATGCATTTCTTTCCATCTCAACTTAATAATTTTAATTAGAGACAAAAGGTGTGGTAGGTTCATTGTCTGGAGGCGTATGTGCAATATTGTCTTGGTTGGGCAGGACTGGGTGGGAGAGAATATCACTGCCTCTAATGAAGGGTGGTGCATATCTGTGCAATCTCAGGGTTTTTTTATTGTCTGGTAATCTAAAAAATGCAAATTCCAAATGTGCTCTTGCACAACATACACAGTGATACACTGAGGCTATGCTTTCAGTTAGTCAGAGAACAAAAACATGGCTACAAAATGTGTGCAAGTAATACTGTGCCACTGCAGAAGAAAGGCTTTTTAGCAAGTAGTGGGACATAACATTTATTATCTTGAGGGGAGGTTTTCAAAGCTACCTGTGTAACTTAGTGGTCTCTGGAACTCATTCACTATTCAAATGCTTTTGAAAATCTTACATATTAACCAGTCATTTTGAACTTCATATAATCTCTCTGTAAGGACATCAAAGTGTTCTGGAAGTGGTAATTAGGGATCATATGCTCTAACCAGGTCTAATGGTGTTCAATTACCATACTTATCTCTGGCCATATTCTAGCTTTTTTGTAAAGCTGCTTGCACAGATGATGTGCATTTTGTCCTTTACCAGCTCTCCAAGCACCAACCCAGGAACTGCTTCCCCTGCTTTTGGGTGCTGCAGTGGGAGGCATACCACTATTGGGCTAGTCCCAAAAGAAAGCACTGAAATGGGATTCATGGCCTGAGCAGCCCTGGCATGACATTCCTGTGTATCCCCTCTCTCAGTATGGGTTATGGAAATATTCAAAATGCCTTCATCTCACAAATATCCTTTTGTTAAGACCTGTGTGCTTCTAAGATTTTCTGTGAGAAGCTGTTTTGCTTTGTCGTCATAGTCCTCATTAAAATGTCTGTCTCATATGTCTGCTACAAAGAAAGGTCATAGTGTTTATGCAGAGTACCTTCTAACTCTATTCTGGGCTGCATCAAAAGAAGTGTGACCAGCAGGCTGACAAAGGTGGTTCTGCCCTTGTACTCCACTCTCATGAGAACCTGCCCAAGATACTGTATTTGGGCCTGGGGACCCCAACATAAGAAAAAAATGGATGTCTGGAGGAGGGCCATGAAGATGATGAGAAAGACAGGCCAGTTCTCCTAAGAGGAAAGGCTGAGAGTTGGGCTTGTTCAGCCTGGAGAAGAAATGGCTTCAGGGAGACTTTGTAGCAGCCTTTGGGTACTTAGAAGGGGCCTACATGAAGGCTGGAGAGGGGCTTTTTACAAGGGCAAGAAATGATATGACAAGGGGGAAGGCCTTTAAACTGAAAGATAGTAGTTTAGGTTAGATATTAGGAAGAAATTCTTCGCTATGAGGGTGGTGAGGTACTTAAACAGGTTGGCCAGAGAAGCTGTGGATGTTCCATCCCATGAAATGTTGAAGGCCAGGTTGATGGGAGGCTCTGAGCACCCTGGTCTAGTGGAATGCCCATGTTCCAGGTGTTGGAACTAGATGATCTTTAAGGTTCCTTCCAATCCAAGCCACTCTATGATACGATTCTAAATATGAATCTGCCTCTGATTTAGTGAAACAATTTGTTTCCTGTGGTAGTAAATCTTTAAACCAACAAAATAATTTATTTTATGAGATCTTATTGAATATTTTCCCTTACTGACTGAAGTTCACATCTTGTGAACTATTTTAAGGACTGTTATCAGCCTTGTGGCTGTAAAAAGGCAACACTTCTATCAGTCATTCTTTTACTGCCTTTTAGTTGCTACTGTTTAGAGGAAAGTTCAGTTCTCTGTGCAAATGACCAGTATTATGTCCCTTTATGACTAGAAACTTGTATTTGTGTCCCTTGTGAGTATAAGTCTCTGAGATTTGCAAGTGGCAGGGTGCACTGCACTACATTTCATCACTTCCCAGTGGGGACAAATCCTCAGCAGCGAAGCACAGCCTGGATGGCCCTTGCTGCCTGGACTCTGCATCTCAGGGCAGGAGCTTGAGCAATAGGAGATTCCCTGCACACTGTTCAAATGGGAGAACTGAGGTTTTGTGCCCATGCACAGCTCACAAATTGCATCAACTGCCTGGCAGGATTAATGGTCTAGTCCTTATAGTCTCCCGGGCAAATGATATCTGGTTCAACAAACCATAGTGGTTTGTTACATAATACATACTTTCAAATTTTAAGCACATAGTTAGGTTTTGGGAAGGAGGATTGATAAATTTCCTGATTACTAAATATATCAGAGTAGTGAAAGCAAAATAATCCAATATCCATCACTTCTTCCTTCCATCCTAGGCCTTTCTGTGATGCCTTGAGAAGGCTGACCTAGAACAGAGGCTAGACAGAGTTAAAGAATAAAGTAGGTATTTATTAAAAAGCCTCAATGGATACAACTTGGGCAGTACAAGAGCCCAGCCAGGGCTACACCCAAGATGAACCCAAAATGGTCACAAAAATGGACAACTGGTCACGAGGTCTCTCACTTTTAAAAGTTCCTGTCTATTTCCATATTGGAGTTAATTGTCCAGTTAGAGCTTTAGGTTATAAAGTCCCATCCTCCCTGTTTTTCTCTCTTCATTCCACCGTTGTTTATGCTCTTGGGCCTGAAATTTGGATTGGTTGTCCTTGGTCCCAAGCTAGAGAAGGAATTGTTTTGTCTCTCCTCTGTGACGAGAGCTTACCAGCCCTTAATATGAAGTTCAGAACTACACACTAAAGCAGCACAGAATCTGAAACATATAAAAGCTAAAACCTAAGGCATTATCTGAAATTCAAGTACATGATTGAACCTGTGGAAAGAGGCAGCTACATTTTGTTGTAATGGCAGCTCTTTGGGAAGTGCCAGTCCTTGACCTCTGAAAAAGATGTTCTGTCTGAACATTATTCCTAATATAAAGCTGCCTGCATTTACCAGGCCATAACAATATTGTCTAGCTTACTTGTGCTGGTTACCTCAGTTGTTAGAGATCAATTATAACACAAAACAAATTAAAGACAGATCAGAGAGTAAAATAACTAAATCTGAGAATTTCAGTCTTGGTTTACTTTGCTTGTTTTGGGAGGCACGCATTATTTTAAAAATGGCTGTATATTAACCCATGTGGAGGCACACATGCTTTTCTCTTTTGAAATTTTTTAGATAAGAAGCTCAGTGCCATCAAGATCCTTAGTCAAAGAATGTTGCTTTGTGATTCTAGATCAGCAAACCCTCGTGGTTTACAGCAGATGAGCTTCTCATTCTCTGAGGAATTATTATGGCTGGTGGATGCAACTTCAGCACCAAACTAGGTGTGGAGGTAGGCCCAAACTCTTCCCTAGTGTGCTATCCCATGGTCTGTGTCTTCCCTGAGAGGCACAGGGCCAATCTCTGAAAAAAAAGGATTTTACTTGTGGCTTATTTCTGTCGCCTTCTGGATCTGAACTCAAGGAGAGCAGAGCTGGGCGGTCTCCAATAAACTGTGCCACTGTTCTGGGAAGCCCACAATTAACAGGAGAATTAATTAACAATTGTTAATTAACAATTAACAATCTAATTCACAGGAGAATTAAAAAGACAATTCTTTTGAACTGTGTGTTTGTTGGTTACATTTAATTGGAAGACCAGGTCAATGTGCTAAAACAATGTAAATTTCAATAATATAATTTCATGTTTTATAATGCTTATAGTGTCTATAAGGCAATTTTTTTTGGATGAAAAGCTGTTTTACAGACAACAGAGCCTATGTTTCGTGGTTCTTCTATTTGTAACTCCTTAAGTCATTCTAATACATAAAAGAGTAATTGTAGATATTAGTATAGATATCCGAGTTCTAGATAATAAAAGCTCGTGTTCAAGTGCAATACATTGCTCTTAATTGAGGAAGTGCTCCTGATGTAAAGACCCCTGGATTCATGACTCCTGACAAGGACAAACTTTCTGCACAATATGTTTTCTACATGTTTTGAAGGCCTACTTCTGTAAACAGGAAACTTCACATTGCTCCAATGCTTCACATTGCTATAGGCAGACCAACACATGCATGGAGGTTTGTAGATCTGATCTGAAACAGCACAGCTGGCGCTACTCCACTGCCTTGAGAGGAGCTACTTTGCTTTACATGTGGTGAGATGCTGACTCTGAGCATCCATTGTGGTTCATGAGATTAGTCTAAGATGAAAATGTAGATTTTACTGGTTTACAAGAGTAGGAAGGATGCATCTCCTAGAGGGTGTGTCTGATCAGTTACATTTCATAGATGTTGTGTACTGTTTTTGCAAAGACAGATAAATGCTTTGCTAGTAACAAACCTGTCTCATCCCATCTAATCACCTGGAAAAAAAGCTGTTGAAAAGAAATTTGCTCATTCCTGTATGTCAGAGTATCAACACAAACCTTAACCTTTCCTGGGAATACAGCAGTCTTGTCATCGCTTGTTCTTGTTGCTTCTCTTACTGATTGTGTCCCAATATCAGTAAATAAATATCTTCCCAACCATAAGCTGATTTATAGGTAAATGAGTCAGATTTTGCATGGCCTCTTTCCCTGCCCTCATGTCCTTAATTCAAGCAATATACCACTCTGCAAATAGATCCTCTGACTTCATACCACCATTATGGATGTGTCAGGTCAGCGTTGGATGCCAAGCTAATTCACATGCTGCTATACAAAAGGCAGCATGTGAATTACCTGTAAATTTATTTTATCTAAGCTGTAATTAACACAAATCAGCTGGTTTTGTTTTAGGTGATAGGAAAATAATGGATATTCACTGTTTTGGGGGATGTAAATTCTGGACTTTTGCCTTTCTGCTGTTGCCTGGGGCTGAGTAGTGGCATGGGTGATGCATCTGTTTCAGTGCTGTGAGAGTGGCCGCCTAGTAGAGGCCATGGAGCATGTCCTACAAGCTGCTAGCTATATATACCCTGGCTACTGCTTTGTGGGTTTCACAGGGGTTCTACTTCTTCCACTGCTGCTAAAGAAACACAAAGGCTCTGAAGTTCCTGTTCTCTGGCTACCTGTCTTCCTTGGTGCTGGGCCCTCAGAGCAGCCCTTCTGGAGTCCAGGGCTCCAGTTGTGCAAGATATCCTTCTGGAGACCTTCCCAGCTCAACTCTGAAAGCAACAGCTTGAGACTGAGCTTGTTGTCTCCTTTCCACCCCATTCATTCCTCCCAAACAGGCTGAAAAGAGAGCAAAGTCCACAGAGGACGGTGCTGAATAACAGTTTTGGCGGTAAAGAATTCTTGTGTGCCTGCATGTTGACAAGTATCAGGTAAAGTAATTGTCTGTGACTTGGCAATGAACTCTACATAATGCAGGGAAGGAGGACTTCTGGCATGGGAAATGCTGTTCACTCACTGACATCATCTTGAAAGGGAGCAGGATAACACCTGGACATCATTCCTTTAGAGAAAAGGAAAATGGTCAACCCTGCAAGAAGCCATCAGGGTAGAAACCTAACAAGAACTATCTAAATACAACGATTAAGGACAGCAAATATTTATTTTCTCCTTTTATTATGGCTGACAGGATTATTTCCTACAGGAAGAGTAGGGTTGATGCATGGGTGCAGTTGATTAGCTATGCCTCTTTCAAAAATTGGGCTAGTACATTCAGCCTCTGAGGGGATCTGACTTGCTCATGCTCTCTTTCCCTCTCACACACATCCAGTATTGACTGTCAGAAATTCCTATTCACTGTTCAGTCTCTCTGGCTTCATCTTTTTTCTTGTACAATTGCTGTTTTTACTTCTAGTGTGCTGCAACTATTAGATCGGAGCGTGGGCTGTTGGGTGTATAGGCAGTAGAGATGCTGACCAGGCATAAACCAGAACATTTATGTTCCACTAAGTACCACATCCCTAATTCACCCATGTCCATGCAACACATACTGCATGTGCAACTTCTACAGCACTGCAGAAATATTTGGCTCTCCTCATATTATGTTGCACAGGCAGATTTCCTTCTGGCATGATCTCATGTTTTGTGCCTTGGAAAAACAGTGTGTGTAGGGCAGGACAGCTGACTGGGAGCCCAGAGAGGAGAATTCTACAAATTTGACTAAACTAGCTCTGAAGGATGAACAGTGAAAGCTAGCAGCTAGCTAATTTTTGGTAACTTGCATAGCACGCACTAAAAGCTAAGGTAATATACAAAGCACAGGGCAGATTTTCCCATACAATTAAATTTTTGTATTAAATTATTAGTATTAAGCCACTTCTGTGACTTAAGAGACTAAGGAAACACTTGTTTTATAAAAAAACCCCAACTTTCTGTGATGTAAATTCCTATATTCAATTATTTATCATCCCTATTATTGTGTGATATATGAATGGCATGGTGAAGTCATATAAGGAGTGTTTCCTGGATTTTTACACTCAGCTATATAATGTATATATACACATTTGGCATGCCCAAAACATTAATTATATTTTGTTAAGTAAACTCTATATTTTGGGAGAGAGAATTTAACTTGAGTAAAGCATAATAGCCATTAAGTTAATTTCTGTAATTTAGAAAATGCTTCTTTCATGAAACTCTGTTGCTAGTACCCAAAAGAGAAGTGTAAATTATGTTCTAGCAAGCTGGTTGCAAAAGCAGTTGGCAGTCTATATTCCTCCCAAAATAAGAAAAAATACAGGACACAGAAAAGTAACTGGAACAAATAATCAAGTTTTGAAACATATCTTACAGGCTGAAAATGTTAATCTCTATTCAGTGAAAAGAAGATAGGCAGTGTTTATCATCAGTCTATGTTAATTTTCTGTCTGCATAGCTATCCTTCCTTTCAATGGCTCTTGTGTTCCCAGGCATCTTCCTTCAAAATTAAGGAAGTAAAGGACATGGATGGTATGCTCTCCAAGGGGAAACTGGTATCTTGAACAGTCAGGAATGATTTTGAAATGGCAGGAATCTGTAGAACATGTATAAAACACAATGTGAGAGGCTTTAGAAAAGTTACTAAACAACTGCTGAGATGAAGACAGTAGTGTAACTGAGGGAGTGGAAGCTGTTATTCTTACTAGGAAAAGGCTAATCTAACATTTGTCTGTAGTCAAGGCAAGAAGAAAAACCTGGGAAAAAGAACTGTAGACAAGTAAGGCTAACCTCAGCCCTTAAAAAAAAAAAAAGATCAGGGAGCATGAATCTTGGGGATCATTTCCAAAGACATAAAGATGGAAAGATAAACCAAGGATAAATCCATGAGAAACCTGACTGCGGTCTGTGAGGAAATGACTATGTATGCTAATGGGAGGAGTAGGCTAGATGGAGTATTTATTGACTTTAGTGAAGATTTTGATATGTCAGAAGCAAATAAGAAAACGGAATCTCTCTGAGCTGGCAGATGATATAACATGCAGCTATGGCCACAAACTGAAGATTCAGACTGGACATTACAAAACCATTTCTACCAGGATGGCAGTGCAGCACTGGAAGAGGTTGTCTGGGAAGGCAGGGGGGTCTCAGTCCTTGGATGCTTAGAGGACTTGACCAAAGTCACAGCTGACCTATCCACCAGCGCTGGTAGTAGTCCTGCTTCCAGAAAGAGGCTGGAGTTGATGACTTTCACAGGCCTCTTTTAACCAATGTTTCTGTGACTGTTTGTCTGCCAGTGATCTTCAAGCAGCGCTTCAGCAAAGCCAGCAGTGAGCTACTCTGAGCATGACACCTTCATTACTTCATGTAGCTTAGTGCAGACACACGTCGGGACCCTGCTTCAGACTTGGGCCTTTGCTATTGCCATTGTCACATTCCTGGCTCAACTTAACAGCCCTTTGTGTGGGTCTAAGGACTGCTGAAGTTCCCTGGACTGCAATGGGCATCCACATGCCGGGAACTTAAGGCTCCCTCTTCCCTCTAACCATTTATTATCTGCAGCATCAAAGGGAGAGTGGGCTTCCTCAAGCCATCTGCATCATCGAGTCACGGTTCCCTCCCCTTGTGCAGGTTTGCAGGATAGGTCAAGGCTGGGTGGGGCACTGATCCCTGCCCAGCTCCTTCCAGTCCGGTCCCCGTGCCTGCCCCAGCACACAGCACATCGTGTGTGCCACTGCGCACAGCCCCCCACAGCCACGAGGGGACCGCGACACCGAGTGACACCGAGCGCCCAGATGTACTTCGTAGGTTGTTTGGGCAACATCACTCCCTTGCTGGGGAAAAGCTGTGAAGCAACAATACAGTACACAGGAAATGATTCACCAGTTTTCTGTGCACATCTCAGGCAATATTTGTGCTGCCACAAATACAACATTTAATTTTGCCCTACAAAGTGCTTGTAAAATTAGCAACAAAGAAACACCATTTTTTGTTTCTAACTTTGAAAGGCTACAAATGGCTATTTTAGACTGCCTAGATATTGCCTGCCTTGAGTTGTTTACTGCCACACAGTGTCTTATTCTTCACTGAATAACTTTCCTTACAGAGACTGCCAAGCACAAATTAGGTCAACCTAAGCGGCAGTATGAAATGCAATTTGCCAAAAACTTCTCTTAATTAGTGCTGTTATTCAGGGTGGGGAGAGCTTAGCTCACAGTGAATTGGCGTAGGGCACTTTGATAGAGAGAGACGCTTTCTAAAGAAAGGTGGATCTAACGCTGGATTTCTGCCCAATATATTTTGAAATTTTGATTGTAATCTTTTATGACCAGAGTGAGCACTGTAATTTGTGCCTGTAGGGTGCTCTGCATAGCGCTAGCAGACTGCAATAAAACAACAAATAACAAAGTAATCATTCTTATGGACAGCACCCTCTTGCAACTAGAATCAGCGGCTCTAGGTCTTCAGGCACTCTGTGTCAGTGCCACAGAAGTGTTGGTAAGAGACTGTTTCCTTCCTGCCTGAAGCACCAAAAGTGCATTGCTGCCTCTGGACTGTCTGACCAGGGCCTGGCATGCTTCCCACTGTGGCTGTGTCTCTGGGCTCAGTTCAGGAGCCCACCTTGCAGGGGATGCAAAAGACAGATCAGTATGGCTTCCACAGACCAAGACCCACAGGGCTGTATTTGATCTTATGTGCATCTTGACTCTCAGACAGGCCTGGGACTAAAGGGGTCATTAAGTTAGTTCGAAACCTCTGAAGATAGTCAATTCACAAGAAAGCTGTGCTAGCCCAAGCAGGATCTGGATGAAGAGATTTCTACTTTTTGTCACTGAGCAACTTTCACATTCTCTCACTTCTCCCCTGCAGTCAGTACAAGACGCTGACTGATTTTGCTTAAATAAAAGGAAAAACACTAGCCAAGGCTCTCATTTCTGCTGCTTGCTGAGTTTTCACCCTTACTATCCATCTCCTGTCTGGAGTGAATTAAATTATTTGCATTTTTCCATGTACAAATTCTGGTGTGTACTGATGCAGGACAAGTTTCTGATTAATAATTCTGATTAATATATAATACACTGATTAGAATCTCCTGGAGTAAAAGGCTAAATATAGTATTAGTGAGTATATATTGTAATAAAAATCATACAAGTGCCAACATGAAAAAATATGCTTGGGAACACCCAACAAAGCTTCAAAAATCAATAATTTTTGCACTGGCTTTGCATGAAATAATTCTGAAAGCAGTCTAGCTACATCCAAGGCAGTATTGCATTCAAGCTAATAAAGCTTTGGTAGAGGCATGATAATAGGATAATGTATGCAAATTAAAATTCCACGGAGTGAATTCATTATAGTGCACAGCAGAACCCCACATCTGTACATAAGTAAAGTCCTTCCATAAGTTTTAAAATATTGTCTAAGTGTGGCATAAACTTCGTGCTGATCAATCACACAGAGGTTTTTGGGTACCGTTACCATCATAAGAGTCGCATTTTAGCTGGAATATTCACATTGCTTTAAGGATAAAGCACCCATCTTCTACTGGAATCTCAACATCTGGAAAGTACAGCAAGCCTCAGGGTTTGCTGCAGTTCTTATCTTGGCCTGACTTTCTGAGAAAAAGTGTTGTCATATATCCTAGGAGTTGGACTGCATTAGTGATCATATTCTTTCAAAAGCTTATTCAATAAACAGATTTAAAAGGTCTGATCTTCAGATGAAGAAGCCTTGAAGATGGATTCAAAATCTCTCCCAGACCCTTCTTCAGGCAGGAAACAGTTGTCTCTTGGATTTTCAGCATTCATTCATAGGTGAAAAAGGAGGATCAGAAAAGGAATGGGATCTTACTGTGGGGTCTGGCCTGAAGCATCTTTATGAGTAAATAAGCATCTTTATGGCAATGAGTTCAGTTCTGTTAATGGAAATTGAAAGACTTTCAGTGACTTGAACAGTGATTAAAACTCAGAGGAAGAAATAATGAAACTATATTCTAAGAACTTAAAAAGTATAGTTAAAGGACCTGTTAAGAGATGGTCACCAAAAAAGCCAATGTTAGTAACTAATTTTCAGTGACCTCACGGTAACTTGCTTTCTAATATTCTGGAAACCTGTAAGAAATGTTGATTAATTCTGCAAGACCTAGTGGGCATTGTATATTTAGTTTAGTGAAAAATATTTTATGGAAAATACTACATAGTTGTGCAAAAACAGGCTGTTCTGTGAATGCTAGCATTAAAAATGCATCCTTATTTTTAAATGTTATTGTTAAGGCATAAATGCATCAAAATAGATGTTAATTGATACTTCTCCTGCAGTTTTACTCCTGACTTTATCAGGTTATGTAGACATGGTACTTAGGAACCTGGCTTAATGGTAAGCTTGGCAGTGCTGGGTTAATGGTTGGATTTGATGATCTTCAGGGTGTTTTTCAACCTAAATGATTCTATGATTCTACCTGTGTCTTTACAGAAATGCCTGCTAAAACAGACCTGTCATCTAACTGACCAATGAATGTTTCACAGAGAAACAAACCCATTTCTACTTTGATCATTGGCTGTGAAGCAGTTTTGTGCTTACAGTATATACATTTTCCCTTTTATGTTAATCTACCTATCATTTGCATAATCACTGATAATGCTGTAAAAGCAAAATATATCATATGCTTAGAAACATTGACCCTCCTTGCATAAGTTGACAGCCTTTTTATATTAGTTTAAAAATCAATCCTTCCTCAAAATGAGGATTAGCCAGCTACACAATAATAATCAGTTTTGTAATATGTGAAACATGTATCAAATCTAATAACTAAAGTCTGCCTAAACAAAAGAATGTGTTCAAAAAGATTAGTGGATTATTGAAGGCTCACACAGTCTGATGCCACTTTTCGTGCTTCTTGGACAGCTTTTAGCACGTCTCAGCTTCTGCCAGTCAACTCATGCTCTGTAAGCATGGAAAATAATGCAGGAGTTTATAGGATAGCTGTGCTGATGATTTGAATGAGATGGTTATTTGGTGCGCTGGAGATGTAAAAGGCTTTCCTTTTTCATCAGAAGGATTTTCTACAAAGCCTGGGAGAGATCCTGTACTTCAGTTAAAACAAACCCAGTTAATACATATCATCCCCATACAGCCACTGACTGCAGCAGGCTTAACCAGCAGATGCTGATACACTCCCACAGATTTTTGGCAGGCACTGTACACGCTGCTCTTCATTCAGACCTGCCTTAGAAGCTGCTGCCAGAGAGACAAGGTGCACCCCAGGGCTGGCAGCTCAGCAGCACAGATAGTACTGCTCAGGGTGCATGCCCTCAGCCAGAAGAAGAGAAGGATCAGTGTTAGGCTAGCAAACACATGAACCAAATGATCTCTCATAACTACAAAATTCATCAACTTTGGTATTTTGTACTGAAGACCAGTAGAATTACAGTACTCCTGCCTTATGATGTGTGGACAGTTTTATTAGCACTGCATCTTCAATAGCCTGATTTGATATACTTGGAGAAGCACTTCTAAGTGATGGCAACGTCATCACCAAAAGCACACTCAGGTGCTGATACACTGATAGTTTTGACAAAAGGCTTTAAAGATTTGAGTTAAAATGGTACACTCTGGCCTGCATGATTCGCCTGCCTAACCAGTTTTGGGAATTCTGTGTGTGAATGTTGTGACTATTCAGAAAGTATTGTCCTTAAACTTGAATTCTTCTTTGAAACAGGTTTCTGAGGACTAGTGGTACACACTTTGCTGGAGTCAATTTTTCACATGGCAAATATCTAACTTGTAAACATTTCAGTGCATAAGAAAAACCCCTGTATTCTCATTTGTGGTATCACTAATGCACAAAATATTGAGACGGGTGTAATCCCAGAGAAACAGATTTGGATGTGTTTTCCTAGTCACATTTTGCTGTCTTTCAGTATTCTATGTACTACTGTGGGTAGCTGACATGGAGGTAAGTTGTCATTAACTTGTCCTGAAACTTCAGGGTCTCACTGTGTTGCACAGAACCTGCAAAATGCTTGCAGAAATCCTTTGCAGTTAATCTAAACCTAAAACCACTACTGTTGCAATTTCAGTTTCAGCTACTGTCCTGCAATCCACTGTTGCATCAGGTGATTGTGGGACTATTCTACTTTATTTCTGCACATGAGCAATTTGTCAAACATGAGATGTATTTAAATATTACTTAAAGTTTATTTTAAGTTTTGTTTTTGGCATTGTTACTTATTAAGTTCGAAAAATAAATACAGCCACTTCTGCCAATACAAGAATGGACAAGTTGTAAGATAGTCTATGCTGATGCTACCAAGTTCCTGCAGATCACTGAGTGATTGCCAGCTTTCATGCTTTCTGTATGCTGCTTTGAAAAATTGACTTCTGAAAACCTGTTTTGCTTAGGTTGCCACAAGATTTTTGAATCTTTATTTCAATGTCAATTTTAAAATTTTGTCCATCTGTGTGTCATAGATGACTGAGGCTGTGGGTAGATTTCTTTTCTTGTGACTATTGCTGTGGGACACTGGAGTCTGCAATGGGTACTACTGCACAGGCTTTCAGTTGTGCAGTGAGTGAAAGAATACATTTCTCATACACCAATGCAGTCTACATTGTTCAAAACTGTGAGGCATTCACAGTTGTTCTGCTTTTCATCTCCCTGCTCCGAAGTTCAGTAAGAGGAAATAGTGCCATTAATTTCTAATGCCAAACACTCTAATTATATTGGCCAGCTAATTACTGATTAGAAAGAAAGTAGTCCCTATGAGACAGATGAAGGAGATCACCTCTTATTACATCCCAGGTAAATGCTGCTGAGTGTAAGTGTGTGCTCTATTATCACTATCTTTAGTTCTCTTTGTAAACCAGTTACTTTGAGCACTGAGAAAGACAAGACATTATTAACTATGACAAAATGTTGGCCTTTCCTGTTTTTGAAATGTTTGAGAAAAATGCATGAGGATGGGCCCTACCTTGATCCTGGGAACATGAAGGCTCCTCTCTTCCAGTGAGCATCTTCAAGCTGGTGCTGAAGGGGCCACCACTTCCCCTGGACTGTGTGGTCTCATGGACCCTGGTGAAGGAGCAGCCCAAGGTTGTGGTGAGCCATGTGTGTACCAGGCAGCATACACGCTTCTTGTGGTCCCAGAGGAGCTGCAGCTGGATGGACACATAAAGCAAAAGATAGCCACTCACCTCCTCCTGGCACTGCTCAGCTCCTGCGGATTTTCCGTGGATGCAGCTTTCTGCGGCAGCAGATGTCGGCCAAGCTGGCTGCTCAGGGAGGTGGCTGCTTCAGCACAATCCCTGCAGGTGGACTGGGGTGTGTTTATGCCCAGGAAGCCAGGATCAGAGGAGAGGTGGGAACAGGGGCAAACGTTATCATTCCCAGATGAAAACTGGTCTGTAACTCCAAATAGAAAACACTCAGTCCCTATGTGAAAGCTATGAACTTTGCACTTTTTTCGTGCACATTTTTTTATGTGTATGTGTGTGTGTGTGGGTGTGAAATACTTACAATTTTTTCTATTAAAAGTTTGATTTGTTGAAATACAATTTACCATCAGAAATAATAAATTATGGATATGTCCTTAACAGTCTTCTTTAAAACTGTATAAACCCAAATAAAACTTTTCTTGTGGTATTAGTAGGTTAATGCAATATGCTATAAAGTTCATGTTCATAAAAGGATATTCTAACCTGCATAGTCTTGGTGTTGGAAATTAGCCCAAGCCAACTCTTGCTACAATAATCGTTCCTTACCCTTTGTGCTCCCTGACTTCTGCAGGATACTGGTGGTCAATAAATAATCATACTCCCTTAAGTAGAAAAGTATTTGCTGCAAAAGTAACGTTCTTTGATTTCTCTTGATAATGTAGGAATAAGTCCTTTAGCAGGCAGAACTCTGTCTGAAGTAAAAATTTTCGTTTCCTGGACATAAACTATATAATGAAGCCATTAATCGTAGACTGCCATTGAAGGGAGTCAAACCTAGTTTGCCCAGAAGCCACCTACAAAGCATAAGGTGTGATTAAAACAATATATTGTGAAATAAGGTGAGACTAAAACAGTATCTTCTGAAAAGTTTTTGATTCCTTCCCTTTTCAACTACAAACAATACTAATTACAGGAAGGGCAGAGAAGTAAAATAATAGCAGTTACCCTAATTATCTGGAGACTGTTTTGTGTTGGATGGATGCTTTAGGTGTGCTTACTATCTGTTTGATTTAATTAATGATACTTCATAAATTATATGCAAATAAAGAATGCAGATGGGAATGATTTCAGACTAAGTATGAGAATTTTATTGCTGACTATCAAAGACCTTCTAAAATGCTAATTTTTTAGACATAGTCCTTTGATCACTACAGATAGTGAATGTTAATCAAATAAAACTCTGACATTGTTCTTGTGATTCTAAATGGGAAGTGAACAGTAGTCTGCCAAATTTTAATTGTTCATTTGGGCTATACTACTATCACTTTGCAAATCTCAAAGCCTGGTATTAGAGAATATCCTTCTTAAGAAGAATAATATATTTCTGGAAACATGCCTGAATATCACTGGCTTGAGAGCACAAGTATTCCTCACTTCTGAGAACTGAATTAATACTTCCCCTGAGTGCTGCAGCAAGTTGCTGTGCTGGTTTGCATAAGGCAAGACTGGACAGAATATTTCTAGGTTAGCTGGAAGGTGGGGTGATGTGAACTGCCACACTCTTCTAACAGGCTGATGGCCAGGCTGTGGCATGGTTCCCCCAGCTTTCACAGAGCTCTTTTGGTTGCAGAAGTGAGGCCACCACAACCATGCCTGCTCACCATGGGCCTTGCAAACGCCTCCTTTTGACACTCAAATCACATAGCCAGCCAAGTTATGGTTTACCTAGGAAAAAAAGCAAAACAATAAGGAGGGAAAGTAAACACCCTTCTTGTCTTCTGCCTAACAATCCTCTGATGGGGGAGCCATAACAGCACCAAAATATTAAGAAGCCTCTTTGATTAGGTACTAGGGGTAAAAATATACCCTGGAGGAAAAACATCATAAGAAAGAAGAACAGCACTTTTTATTTTCCTTTTCTTAGCGTCAGGTCATGCATGTTTACATTGTTCAAGTGTTAATTCTACTGTAACTTGAACTCTACACTATAACTGAAACAATTATGAGATACTGTTTGTAGAATACCTTCTAACATAAACTTTCAGGTATGAATCAAAATACTGAGGTGGAAAATGCTCATTCATTTCATAAATACTAGGATTTTTTAAAGCATCCTTCTGTATAAAGCTCTGATAAAACACTCCTATGAGCATTTTTATGTAGATTTCTTCTGCCCTTTAAAACCACAGTTATAAGCTTCTAACCTTCTTTAGATGTTTTAAGAAGGAACAAAAATCTTTGCAAATGCATAGATTTATGCAGTCCTGGCTCTACATCTATACACCAGCCCTTCCCCATGTAACAAAGGGAAACTTCTCAAAAGTAACCCAGAGAGGAAGTGGAGGAAGTACCACCACCATCTTCAGAGGTCAGTGTGAAGTTCCTTTAGGGATGGGCCAAGAGGCACTTCAATGGCTCTGCAGAAGGGGCTCTCTGTGTAAGCAGGTCAGGGTGAGGGTGAAGGGCAGGCACATGGTGCTACAGCCCTTAAGGTGCTGAGGGTGGCTTCCCACCCTCCTGGCACCCAAGCATGCATGTGCCTCACAAGTCAGGAATCTCTATCCTCAGGTAAGTTCCTGCCTTAGACAGGGGTGGGGAGCAGTGGAGTGGGAGCAGTGCCCTGCAAAGGCACCCATACCTCAGCCTGGGGCTACCTGAGAGGGAGACAGCAGCCAGTGCTGGGAGGAGGGGCCATTAAATGGGAGAGGCAGGAAAATTCCAGAGGGTAAAAGTTATGTTGAGATGTGGGGACACCTGTGGAAAAGACTTGGGCATGGCTCTCCCAGGAATTATTATTATTTATTAGCTCAAGAGCAAAGAGCAAAGGCTTTTCTGTGCCTCCTTTGTTATTTCAATGTCAAAGAGCCACAATGAGCCAAATTAATCTTTAACAAAGAATACTTCCTCCTCTTTTTCCTGGGAACTCTGTCATAATAGTGGTGGTGGCTGGGTGTCCCCTGAGCAGGTACAAAGAGGGAGGCATACATCTTTCCTCACCAGCCCTAGTGGTACAGCCAGAATAGCCTCCTGACATAGTGCCTGCCATACACCGTGCTGAGAAGAAACACTCCACTTTCCTGGACCCCCTGCGTTTGCAAGAGTTCAGCTCTTGCTAGATAAACACAGGAGGGACTGGTATTTCATAGAATCAGAGTGGTTTGGGTTGCAAGTGGCCTTAAAGATCATTTAGCAACCCTCCTGCTATGGGCAGGGAACCCAGTTGAACATCACCAGGGATGGGGAGTCCACAAACTTTCTGGGCAATATTTTACTTCAGAATGGAAGAGTAAAGCCTTTGCAGAGCTTTTAATTACAAAACAAAAGTTGCAGGCTTTTTGTCAGAAGTGGGCTCTAAACAATTTTTACAATGTGAGTGGTACAAAGCTCACCTCCTCAGAGTCCCCTTGAGGTTCTGCTTCTTTGCACACACCATAGCAGGATTTCTCTGTCAGAGATTTTGAAGTCTTCAGCCTGGTGAGGAGATTTTCATTTCTTTAAATACACTGGCAAATTTTATAGCCAGAATAAGGAGGATGCTTAAAGTAAGGTTGGGAAAATCCTTCTTTTTTTTTGTGCAAAATATTATCCTGACACATACATATATGTAGATACACATCTCCAACTGTGGGGTAGTTCATTATTCCATTGAGCCAGGACAGCTTGTAGACCATGGTCTATCACTATTCTAACACCATATTAAGCATTAATTAACTGGCAGCAATGGAAGTGAATGTAGTGTCTTCAAAGGCTGTCAGCCTGGCATTCATAGTGTCCTTGAAAAACCCTTCATCAGCAGACAAAGGGTGGCGGGGTTGATGGAGCAGAGGAGGATACCTTTACTACATTTGGATGTGTGCCATGGAAAGTACCCATGTAATAGCAGGGAAGTGCCAAGGCTGGCCCTGGGGCACACTAGAAAGAAAGTGCTCCAGGGAGAGCAGAATTGAGGTATTGGCCGCTGCAAATGTGTGCAGTGGTGATCTGGTAAGAATATGGCTGAACATGGGATTAGTCCCTTAAATATCTATGTTAATAAAGATGTATTTACATCTTTATCTGTATTAACATCTGTATTTACATCTGCCTTAGAATGGGAAAACATGGAATAGATAATCAGATTACAATTTTCAAACAAATCTTATTCTGACTTCATGCACTGTACCTTTTACTTTCTGCACTGTATTTTATTTAGGTAGTGTTAAGACCTCTTGTAACAGACCAGGCATCTCTCTTGCACAAACAAAACTCACAAGATTCCCTACTTGGGCACTGGGCCATTTTTTTCTCTTGCATATTTTCTTCTACAGTCTCCAGGAAATATGTATGTGCAAAAGACTATTTGGTCTGTAACAGGGATATAATTGTTGAGAGGTATGATGAAAAATCATGAAAATTTAAATCTGAGATAATGCTGGAGTGTATATAGTTATTACCCACAATGAATTTAAAAGTGTTAGGGCAAGGATTATCCAGGTTTATTGCAGTTGCACTGCTGGCATGTTAATCATATTGCATACATGATGGTGTAAATAGTGCATAGCAGCAGCAAGCACATAACATGTGCTAGAAAGTAAAAGGTGGCATGGAAAAAGCCAAAATCCAGCAGGTAGTTCCTCAGTTCACCATGGACATTGTCCTTCCCACATGGTAACAGTCCCTCAAACTTGGCTGAAGCTTATTATAAAGATATAAAATCTTAATTGGAAGCAAATTCCTGTTTCCTCTTCTATTCTACTGACAAAAAATAGCTTTCTAAAAGTCCATTACTCCTTTAACCATAGTCTATAAATACTTTTCATTACATCACCTTTCATGGTATGACATTAAAATGCTGTACATGGCTCAGGTATCACAGAAAACAGTTTCTCCTGAAGTGTTATCTATAAAAGCGTATATGATAGAGCTACAGATTTATGGCAAATAAATGTTAATTTTACTTTTGCTAGACATTATGAACCTATTGAGATGGTCAAAAAATGTAAAAATATTTGTTGAAGAATATTTCCAAGACAAAGAAAAGTTTTTTTTCCACTGTGTCTCAAAAAAAAAAAAAAAAAATACAAACAGTGGAGAATAGGTGATAAAAGCAATTTTCCCTTATTACTGTTTATGGATAGTGCCCCACACATATGACCACTGCTGGGCAGAAAGATGTAAATACATCTGAACTCTCTTGAATAATGTAAATGTCTTTCCTTTCCTTGTAGATTAGGTTTAAACTGGATATAATCAGGGTATCTGTGAGAAAATAATTGTAAGAACCATCTGTATATGGTCATTTGGAGGAAGTAAAATACTAAACTTGCTTTTCTTGCATATTTGTGTCAGTAAGACCACTCTAAGTCTAATTAATGATAAGGAATTATATAATGAGAATAATTTCTCATAGTCACAACCATCCCAAAATTAAAATAACAAATTATGAAAAATATCAAAATTATCCCTTCCAATTAATATCTAGTAAGAATATTTTCAAGATTTCCCTTTTGCAATAGCTCTTTTGTGAAAAGATTGTTTTTTTGTGTTACAGTGCTTATGAAAATGGCAAAATTTTGATTTAATTGTTCATTTACAAGTGGTCTTAGAAGCAATTTTCAAGCAGCTGTATTTCTGTGGCTTCTTCCCTCAAAGTTGTTCATGACATACGGTATTACTAAATGTCACAAATCATCCTGGGACATTTAGTCCCAGGATTGTACAGTGCAGATTATTTATTTTGCCAAGTCCAGGTTTTTCTTTCTTAGCTTTAGAATTTGGAAACAATCCCAAAGGTAATAGGGAAGTTTGAGAACCTTCTCTTAAATATGTCTCTTGGCTGGTTCCCTTTCCTGTTTTCTTGGCCTCTCCAGGGACACATAATCAGTGCTACTCATGCAGTCCTTATGAAGTTGCCTACAGGCCTTCTCAATTTCTTACATTTCAGAAGAAGAAAAAAAAATAATTGAGTAGACTGTTTTGAAAACTAGGTTTTTTTCTTTTAATTCACAAAGTCTAGCTGCTTTACAGTGCTGGATAATGAAGCTACATGTGACTGCTCCCAGCTCTCTCACACCTGCAATGTGAGGGGTTATAAATCAAATGCAGTAGTTTGCCTTGTTTTGCTTCTAACCAGGACAACGTCCTCTCAAAACAAAAATCCAGAAAGCAACGAACCATAACAATTGATTTCTGCACATAATGCTTCTCTATCATTACATAAAGAACTTCATAATAATCATAAAAAGCTGGACTGGTTTTTCAGGGATTTCATAACTGAAGATAACTTGAGGTATTTCAGTTTGTCTGCACTTGGATGCTTCTTTCAGTTATTTACCTTTTCTTGATTTTGGTACAAAAAGGGTTGGTTTTTTTTTTCATATCCCTTCATTTACTAAACCAAACTTAGGCCAAAAGGCACTGATGAAGTCCAGTACAAGATTTGGATTAATCTATTTATTTATAGTCTACAGGGAGAATGAAAGCTGAGTTCCAGCAACAGCTACATGTTTACATGAATTTGAATCTAGAAAATGAATGGCTGTCTGCCAATTTAAAAATTCACTTCTCTTAAATCTTATGGGCTTGTCTTAGGTTGCAAATGTAAGATGTGGCTGGGGGTGTGTATTCTATTGCTATCTGTTAAAACCAGGAGGGGCAGTTTTCTTTGTCTGTTCCACAACCAATCCTCCCTTCAGGAGATATCTTCTGTTAATGGGCCATTAAGTGTCACTGCATGACTGATAAAATGACATCATCCCACTGAGAGAAGCTCTGCCCAGAGGGAGGAGCCAAACATTCCCACCTGGATATAATATGAACACAACAGTCAGCCTTTTCCCCACTGGATTCCCAGAGGATTAGCTTTTTTCCCCACTGGATTCCCAGATGAAGACCAGGCCCATCTACACCACCACTGTGGACCTCCAAAGGAAGACTACACCCTTCTACAGGATCACTGCTTCAACAGAACCACGCCTGTCACTCCAGGAGGACTGCAGCCACCATTTCAACTGGACTGCTGCCAACACCCTGACCCACAGGGTGTCAGGTCGCATTCTGACTCTGTCAGTGTTGTTCTGTATGACTGCATTTTTATTTTTCCTAGTAAAGAACTGTTATTTCTACTCCCATATCTTTGCCTGAGAGCCCCTTAATTTCAAAATTATAATAATCTGGAGGGAGTTTACATTTTCCATTTCAAGGGAAGCTCCTGCCTTCCTTAGCAGACACCTCTCTTTTCAAATCAAGACAAGGCTTAAAACTCATTTGTCAATAATGTTTTTTTATTTATGAACATGTATTATACAAGAAGAGCCACCATTCTTTCTGTTTCTGGAGATGTTTGGATTTCAAAATCTCACCTCTGTTGCTTTTACAGCAGAAATAAGCACCCTTTGCCTGGATGTCAGACGATGCTCTCCCTAACATCCTGCCTTTCACGCCTTCTCCCCACTAATATTGCACAATACCAATCTTGAAAAGAATCAGCTTTGCTCTGAATGGAGCAGAAAGCCTCTTGAAAAGTAGCATGTGGTCAGGTAGTGAAAGTGTTGTTACGTAATATATGCCAAAGAGGTGAATCAAAGACATTTAGGCCTTTTGCTAACGTTTTAGGCACCTCCTAAGCAAGGTTTTAGGCTTTGATCTTGCAGCCTTAGTGGCCTTTTACCACTGTTTAATCTAATTATATCAAACCTCACTGGAGCCAGCCAGAGTCCCCACACACTGATCATCATGTGAAAGTGCTGTTTTTTAAAATTACACACATAGTCCTATATGTGGGCAGATGTCACAGGTGTGGTTGTCATATCCTTCTAATATCTCAGACTCCTTAGTGCAGGAGTCTTGTCAGAACCATCACGGTGAATGCCATGGTCACAGTTCTGGATATGTAGAACTGTTACAGAATAACATAGAATTTAATAGAGAATGAGAGCCTCAGTCCAATACTGCCAGATGAGCACCCTTCTGATGGCATGCTGAGTTGAGGTCTGCTGAGATACACAAGACAGTTACTGAGGTAACTGTGAACAGGGATTTTATGTGGTCCCTGCAGAAGAATTTTATTCCTTCAGAACTTGTTTTGTGCTGTCAAGTGACTCTTTAAGGAAAGAAATTATCTCCCTGGTGCTATGTTGCTAAATCATGTTCAGCTCTAACAAGAGCAAGCCATGAGGAAAGAAAGTCTGGGGTGCAGGGATATGTAGAAGGTGACTGGGAAGGATATCCTACACAATCCAGAGAGATATAGCAGGCTCAGACAAACATTAGCTTTGGTTTGGAAGGGGGTTATTGTTATCCAGTGAAAAGGGCATTAGTCATTGTCAGGAGGCCTGAATTACACATCCACTGCATTGCTGCCAAGTGCTGCTGCTGTCTTGCTATGTATTTCCTTGGATCATCCCTCACACTTCTGTTTTCCATCCCAAAGTCTGACAATCTGATCTGACTCTTAGGGCTCTCCTGATGCCCTGATTGCCTTTGCACAGAGCGCTCCTGATCCCTACCTATGCTTCCACGACAAACAAGGGAGCGTGGTTGATATGGACATTTGCAATACCTTTTCTTTGCTGTTTTAAATCAATTTCTATTCTAGGAATAGAAGTGTTTATCAAATAAAGACTGAAAGCAAAATGGGAAAAGTAATTAATTTTCCAGAATTTTTGCTCACAGCCATCAGAGAAGTGAGCCTGATAACTAATAGATGTACTTATTTTTTTTTTTTTTTAAGATTTTGAAGCTTTTAAGTAATTTTGCTGACACTATCTAGTAAGGAAATCACTGATTCAGGAATTCCTTTAAGTTTTAAGCAACTAATAAGTTGAACTGAACTGATGAGCCTGTTAAACTCATAATATTGTTCATGGACACAGAGGAAGCATACCTTATAAAAGTAAATGCAAATATTTTTGGTATAGTATCAATCTCATTCTAGAATTGTTATTAGTCTAGATCTAATTGCTGCTGAAATAAAATTATAATTCTTTTAGACACAGTCTCAGTTATAGTAATATGGTCCATCTCTTCTCTCAGGCAACCAGCAGTAGGACAAGAGGACACTATCTAAAGCTGTGCGAGGGGAGGTTTAGGTTGGACATTTAGGAAGTTCTTCACAGAAAGGGTGATTCGACATTGGAATGGGCAGCCCAGGGAGGTGGTGGAGTCATTGTCCCTGGAGGTGTTTAAGGGAAGACTGGATGTGGCACTCAGTGCCATGGTCTGGTTGACAAGCTGGTGTTGGGTCACAGCTTGGACTTGATGATCTCAAAGGTCTTTTCCAGCCTAAGAGATTCTGTGATTCTGCAATACAACTGAAATGATAACACAAGCAGTTTTAGTAGATATCTTTTTTCTCAGGGTAATGGTCACCCCTGCACTGCACCTTTAAGTCCTGAAGTCAGGTGCTTTGGGCTACTGAAGAGGGTGACACAGAAAGTCATCAGGCTCTGAGTGCCTCTTTGGGAGAAGATTGTATTGATGCAATTGGTTTCTTCTTCCTCCTTCGGAGATCACCTGAGATACTTTTGTTAGTTTACTAACATACTTACATACTTTTACTTTTCTTCTTTGGTCTACACTATCACATTGCATAAGAATTTAATATATATGATGCCCTCTACATAGGTGAGTTGCTGTTTCTTTGTTCTACTTTCCCTAAATACACTTTAGTGCAGCTCTATACTTTATCACCCCACATCTGTCTTTCTCTGTGCCATCCCCTCTGCTTCTCAGGGCCTCCGCTATTGTATCAGATCCATGTTTCTCTCCATCATTGTATTAGAGTTCTTAATTAATATTTTATTCTACAGGAAACAACTGCTTATCATGGCTACCAATATAAAACTGAGATTATATTATGCAATGATAAATTAGCTGTAGATACTAGGTTAGTTAGAAAAATTGCTGCAACAGCTAAATTCAGTAAAACAAAGCTTCAGGCAGATGAGGAAGGGAGCAACCTGACAAGGCTCAGTCCCAAGGTTATGCAAGCTCACTGCAAAAGTGATGGCCTGTTGGTAGCAGTGATGTGGCCACATTATGGAGTTACAGGTTACCAAGGCCTTAAAGTCTTCTGCTCACAGGTGGTAAGGCTGTCCATCTCATTGCAGCAAGCAGTGCTTCTTATGCAGTTCTTTAGGTCAGAAGGCACCTCTGGACATCATCTGGTCCAACACCCAGCTCAAAGTAGGGCCAGCTTAGGTGGTCTTCAAAAGACAGCAATGGCTCTGCTCTTCAGGACTGCTCTTAACAGTGGCTTTTCTCACCAATTAAAATCCAAGGTGTGGTACTGTTGTGGTTTAACCTCAGCTAGCAGCAAAGCACCACACAGTCACTCACACCCATCTCCCCCTCCCTGGCCAGATGGGGGAAGAAATAGGAAGGATGAAATTGAGAAAACATGGTTGATGTAAAAACAGTATAATAATTAAAATAAAGATAATTATAATAATAATTAATAGTAACAAAATCAATAACCATAAATGGGGGGCAGTGGGGCAGAGTGGGAGGATAACAAAGATAGAAAAGTAAAACCCAAGGAAGATGAGATAAAAATGGAAACATCCATTGGAGGTGAAATTCCTCACCACCAATCAAATGATGCCCAGCCAGTCTTCAAAGGGCAGATCCTCACCTACATGGGGATGGCTTATGGTATGGAATATCCCTTTGGTCAGCTGTCCCCTCCCAGCTTTTTGTGCATTCTCAGCCTACTTGCTGGTGTGGTGGTGTGAGAAGCAGAAAAGGCCTTGGCTCTGTGTCAGCACTGCTCAGCAGGAACTAAAACATCCCTGTGTTATCAGCACTTCTCAGCACAAATCCAAAACAAAGTCCCATACCAGCTACTGTGAAGGAAATGAATTCTAACCCAGCCAAAACCAGCAGAGGTGCTGTAAGGTAAAGAAGCCAGAGTCAATGGGCTTAATTTTCTGTATGAAATAAAATAAACCCCTCAAGCATCCATCCCAAAACTATTACTCTCAAAACTGTTTCTACTGAACAGTTATGACTGTAAAATAACCAATTCCAACTTTAAAAATCAATTTTGTTTATGCTATATGGTTGGTCTAACATCATAGTTGAACAAGATGGAGAAGTAAGAGCCTGGGCCAGGTATTGCTGGCACACCTTTCTAACTCAAGTTCACCCAGCAAGCTTGCAAATTAATTAAGAGGCCATATCTCTGATGACACTGCACCTATTCCTGTGCAGAGCAGCTATTCCTTGTGGCATGGGGGGTTCCCAGAAGCTGGAGTGTGTCTGCCTGGGTGAAGGGTGGGGCCCAGCAACCTGGGGGAGTGCAGGGTGGGGGAAGTGAACAAGGAAGAGGATACTGGCCTTTTGTTCCCTGGGGCCCTTGGTGAGCTGGAAAAAAATCTGTCAGTGAAAGGTGCTGTATGTCAAGGATCACCAAAAGCAGTGTATTTATATGCTTATCTTGGAAGTACAGGTTTTAAAAGAATTTGCTCAATGTGTCAATCTACTCAGATGGAAATAATCAGCAGGAGTAATGGTGTTTTATTTAAACACTCTCCTTGGTTATATTTGATGGAGATTTATATGCTTATATAAGTCATAGAGGGGTTACTTGAGCGAACCACCAGTGGCTGATGCCAGAGCTGAAAAGGAGCAGAGGCATCCTGCAACCCTGCATATTGAGCTGACTCTAGGCCAGTGTGCCCTTCTCACTGTCCCAAGGAGAGTACTCTGTATTTTGAAAAGGAAAGTGAGTTCAATGTGGCAAAAGTAAGATAAAGTTCAAAGGCTGTGAGTTTTAGTGGAGCAAATACAGTCTAGAAATATATAAAGGGAGGGTGCCAAGAGGATGGAGCCAGGCTTTTATTGGAGGTGCCAAGCAATAGGACAAGAGGCAAAGGGCAGAAACTGAATGCACAGAAAGTTCTGCCTGAATATGAGGAAGAACTTCTTTACTGTGGGAGTGACCAAGCACTGGAACAGATTGGCCAGAGAGGCTGTGGAGTCTCCTTCACTGGAGATATTCAAGAACTGTCTGGACCCAATCCTGTGCCATGTGCTCTGGGATGACCCTGGCTGAGCAGGGAGGTTGGACCAGATGACCCACTGTGGTCCCTTCCAACCTGAGCCATTCTGTGATTTTGTGACATTAATTTCCAAGCAGGGATAGCAATTAATCATGGAAAGGATTTAGATGCCATGAGCTCTCCAGCTCTCATTTCTAAATAAAATTCTCTGCTTAAAAACACATAACTATTTGGAAAAGAAATCATTCAGGCAAGGCTTTGACCCATCTTGTTTACAATGTAAAATGAAAACATTCCTGATAAAGTCTATAAATTGATCTATACATTTCCCTCTAGTGGCAAAGAGACATAGTCACTATTTGATCTCAAGTTAGTTATTAATCTGATATTGTTTTGATTTGTGGCAGTTTTTCTTGTAATTTATCCCCATAATTGAAATTACCATGTTCTGCTTTACTATTTGTAAACTAGATATTCCAGGAATTAAAATTACTCCCTTTCTCATTCCTTTTGGGTTTTTTTAAGTAAAACATTAAACTTATTCACTTTTTGTCCCTAATGACCTTCTTAAATTTTCCTATTTCAGATTTCTTGTAAGAAAAACAGTAATGACTAAATCTTAGTTATCAGCTCTATGAATCTCAGCCTAAATCAAGTAAGTGTGTAGACAAGGTCCTGATTGATTTATGGTAATGCAGACATTTTTCATAATCCCAAATAAATCTAATCTTTCTTCTTAACAAAATTCTTTGTTGTTGTATCCTTAAGTGACCCACTAGTAAATAATTATATGTTTGTCTATATAAACAAGTTCTTAGTAAGATATTAGGCATAGACATTTGTTTCTCAGCTTGCTCCTTAGCCAGTTTATTCTCAGTTGTCCAGTACCCTGCACTAGAGATGACTGACCAAAATGTTGATAATAGGCCAGACAACGGGTCCTAATGTTCCACCATGCAGTCATGTGCTAAGAATTTGAGATTTTTGTTGAAAATTATGTAGATAATTTAATATTTCTCCCCAAAGCCTTATAATTCCAACACTTTTTTTTTTCCTGAGGAAAATATCTACACTGATGCATTTTCTAAATACTTTTACTCAGTTTTTACTGGACAGAGTATAACTAAGTGATTAGGGTTACTTGTGACTGTACCACTGGACTATGTAGATATCGGCTGAACAAGTGTGGACTGAATTGAAGGGAAGCAAGAGTATATAATGAGATTGAAACTAGGAAAAACCATGAGTTCATGTGACTGGGCTGGGACCGAGATAGAGAGGGGCCAGTCGATGCATATTGATGGAAAGGAGTATAGAAAGATGCAACTGGGCAATGTTAGATCAGTGGGAGGGAGTTATGGGCCTCCTCCCCTCCAGGCTTGGGTCCAGATTTGTAAATTCTCTTTTGTTTCATCCCCACCATTTATTCTACACATATTTCTGAAAGTCTTTCCTTTGTTCTTGGAAGTGATGATATATATCACACATTTGACTTGTGAAGTAATTATCCCCTTCTTTATGCCTGCCTTGCAGGGCTCCTCCAAGAAAGAGCTCAGCCGTATCTGCTGATGATCTGTTTGAGGAAAACCTTTCCCAGTCCCACCCTTCTGGGTGTTGATAGGGCAGCAAATTAAAATTCAAAGCCTCTGGCACAGGGGTGGCTGCTTCAGATACAGCAGAAACTGAAGATACCTCCTCCTATCTCTGATGTTAATCAGTTATCAAGACATTGGCAGATTCCAGCACTCTGTCTAAACCAATGATGTAATTTTTACAAGTAGGCTTGAAGCCCTTGGCAAACCAGCCCTGTTTATTTTCCCCATCCTTAAGAGCTCTGTTATTGCTATTCCTGTTGAAATTCGAGGCCTTTGGAAATTCAGTTGATGTTAGAGCCAAACCCAGAACTCTGAAGCTCTTCATTCCTGGACACCTCTTGGGGCAGGGACCTGAGCATACTTCCTGTGCTAGAGCTGGCTTGCCTAAACACCACAGGCAGCAGCTGAGTGACCAGGAACATTTTCTGGAAGGCCACCTTGTCCTTGGCTAAGCCATAAAACCTCTGTAAGGGATTATATGACAAAATGTGACTGTAGTAGAAATACCAAGACCAGGCATGATCAGTGGGTCAAGAATCTCTCACTTTTCTCCCTTTTCTTCTCTCACAAAATGCTCATGCATTATACAGAAGTCCTAAAGCCACTGGCATCCACTCTCCATGTGAAAGAGCTTCTCACTTCATGCCTTGTCCAGTGCCACATAACTTTTTTCAGGCATATGATTTTATAAATGAACATTTATCAATTGATTCATCATCTCTATTACACAGTACCTTACCATGACCAGAGACACCGAAATGAAGAAAATCATGTCTGATTCATACTTGTTCAGAGACTCCACCTGCTCTTCAGTGACTCCCTCTAAGCAGCCTTTTTTTTTTTTTTTTTTCTTTTCATATGTGCTGTCAGTTTTATACCCCAGGTAGTGGGAATGCCCTAGCATTCCTCAGGGCACAGTCACAGGAATTCCCAGGGTGCTCACTGCTCAGAAATGGCAGGCATGGCAGAGGCTTACACATGAGACCAAGATGGAAGTAAATGGAAAACTTAGCATAGCTATAAATAGGCAGAGCTATTATTTAAGCTTCCACATATAGGAATTAGCTGCTTTAAGGAAGATCTTTGGTATGAAAATTCTCTAGAGAGGATAACTGGAGAGGCCCCAGATAATCTTATTTATGTTTGCCAAGTGACAAAAGCCAGTAGTTTGCTGTTTAAGGGGTATTGGAAAGGACTCCAAAAAAGAATAAAGCATAATTTTAAAGTTGTCTCAGATAGTATGGGCAACCCCATCTCTGTGGGGAGAGAATGTTTGTCACAGTAATTAATACTGAACCTAGCAGTAAGATCTGGCAATGTAAGACTGAAGCTAGAAAAATTGCTATTGGAATTGAAGTACAAATTTTAATTGCAAAGTTAATTAAAAATTGGAGGATCTCATTGTGGACTGGGACAGATTTTTCACCACCTGAAGTCTTATATCAAGATTGAATGTCTTAGAAACCTTTTCATTATTTCCTCTTGAGATTACTGGACCTTATACAGGAATCACTCAGAGAAACTCTATGTTCTGTATTTTGTCAGAGGTGTCAACATGGTCCCTTTTGACCTTAACACCTGTGAAGAAAATCAGAGCCATTTTCCTTCTCTGTAATAAGAAGGCATTCCATGTCATGTCACAGAGTATGAATGGAGAAATGTGATAAACTTAACCCAAGAAGAAACATATGACTTAGTTACCATTGCTGTCAATTTGTCACTGCAGCACACAAGATCAAGTGCTGTTTTTATAAAGAGAAGGAAGCCAGTCTCTAAGAAGGTAGGTACTCTGATAGAAAACTGAAAGTCTGACCAGAGGAAAACATGCTCCTTGGGATTACTGCTGAAGTACAACTGCAGAGGAGGTTCTTGAGGCCTCCAATCTCCAGGCTGGCAGGAAAGGACAGGCTGGGTTGAATCTCTTAAATGTATGGGGACACTTACATAACACCACCTGACTGCGGACTTTTACCATCGAATTATATATATTTGACTGATACTTTTATTCATTGCCATTTTAAAGACAATGGGAAGTTTAGCCATTTGTTTCTGCAGAAATAGGGTTTGGCTCTTCAAATACGTGTAGAAATCGAAACCTGAGCTTGATCCTGTTTTCTCTGCCACTCCTTTAAGAGCAGGACTTTAGGCTCAATAGAAAGGTTTCCTGGATAAAAAAAGTAAGAATGTGGTCCCATGCTTTAGGTTCATTCTGAAACCATCATAACAGAAGTAAAAGCTGTACCATTTTCTGGGGTAGGAAAAGATTGGGAAAGTAACCCCCTCCAAAACAAGTAATGTAATTACAATGACAGAAGAAGACAGGTGAATAAAGCAGACTGGATCCACCAAATGAAAACACGATGATACTGAAACGCTACCTTCCTTCACTGATCTCACCCAGTCCAACGTTCACATAAATCAGGCAGAGGTGTGCCTGAGAGGCATTAGTTCACTGGAGACATCTGACCCAGGTCAGAGACTTCATGATAAACTGGAGCATGGCTCCAGGCACTTGCCTTGGGATTGGGCAGCAACCTGCACAGATATGCCCTGCTGAAATGCATCTGGATGATCTGGTTCATCAGGTCAAAATTATCCCAGTTTCCCACCCCACCCTGTGTCCCACCTGGCTAATCCATAAGCAAGGCTTACCATTCCTCCAGGCTCCTGGTGGCACAGGGCTGAGATAAGCTAGCAGAAGACTGCTGGGCAGCTCTCTTACAGGCACACGCTCCATTTCACACAAGGCAGCAAAGTACACACACGCGTGGCATTTTCAGAAAATCTGCTCCCTAAGTCAACACGAGAATCCCCGCTGATGTCAGCAGATGCAGGCGTAGGGCGCTGCTCGGTGCTTTTATGCTCATCCACTGTCCTTGCAGGTGGCAGAGCAGGACATCCCAGCACACACACACATCAGTGTCACACTGCAGATCAGTGCCAGCCCTCAGCTTTAGCAGGGCTCAGTTCACCCCCAAAACAAAGGTGTGGAACAAGCCAGTTCAGCTTGGTACTGAGGGAAGGTGACTTCCTAAAAGGTGCTAACAGCCTGGCCCGATGGGAGGAGACTCTTCCTGGGAGATTCCCAAGGGAGAAATGCCTCAGGAGAAGCTCAGGACCTGACCACTTAGAAAAATCAGGTGAAGATCCATTTGTCTTACTTCATATGATGGAAGTTTATTTTTGCCAGTAATTGAAATGCATTTTCATACATTTTCTGAATAAAATGTGAGCAGAGCCTTTCCCTTGTGAGCATCCCCTTACATTTCCTCTGCAGCCAGTCAATCCATGTCCTTTAAATGAAAACATTGATAGGGCAGTTGCCACCAGCAGTGCCTTTACATGTGCACAGACATGTGCAGTGCCTTTCCACAGTGCACAGACAAAAACCTTTTTGCTAGAGCTAGCTCAGGCTGCTTAGGATGGAAATAGTTGTTGGGACAAGTATATACTAGAGCTCTACCTTGCATTAGTCTCCAGGCAGGCCATGCTTTCCTCCTCCCTTCACCTTTCTCATGCCCTGGGGAAGCCTCTCTGCCTGCCTCCTCTGCTCCCACACCTGACCCAAATCCTCACCCTCCATCCTTGACATGATGCCATATCCCACACCCAGTGCACATGTCCTTCCTTCCCCTTACACAATGGTGAGGGAGGAGCTGTGGTCTGGCTGCAGACATCCCAGGCTGGAAGTCTCTCTGCAAAGCAAGCTTAGCTTGAGATGAATGCTGTAGCAATATCTCAGGTGAAATCTGCTCCTCACATGCCATGGTCCCTTGTAGTCACCTCTGAAAAGGTAGCCCTGTGCTTCTGAGGAGCACCCACCAGATATTTGTGTAAAGATCTGGCTGGTCTTACCCACACTGACAGATAGCTCAGGGAAGTGGTGGCTCTCCCAGCCCCGCCTTCTCATGCAGCTTCACACTGAGAGGGGCACTTAGTGAGAAAAATCATACACTTAAAACCCTTTCAGACTTCACAAAAATAAGAGCAGCCACTGAAGTTACTGGCATAGATTAACTCTGCTGATGGGCCCTGGAAATGCCTGCATGTCCATCTTGTCAATGGAGAACACTCGAAGCAATTTCACCTGAAATCTCCCTAAGACTAAAGAGGAAAAATAAGGACAGTGGGAGGTGCATTGGCAGATGGATGGGATGTAAGGAAGTTATCATAACTGTATGACACTGGAGCATGAGAAAGGACCTTTTTATGCAATATTACAAAGAAATTGCAGCAAGGTATGTGATGCATGCCAACCAGCATTGCCCCAGAAGCTGTCATTGCAGCACCTGGTACTGGCTGCCTGGCAAGGAGCGCTGTGAGACATTCAGTTTCTCTAATAATTAAGAGCTTGCTCCTGCCAGGTGCTGAGCATGCCCATCTTGTGTCCTTTTTGGCTGAAGGTAAGGACAGTCATATCTGCATGACAAGAAGCTTTGGCAGGATGACAGGCCATAATTTTATCAATAAGATCACATTAAACATTTACATGGTAAAAAAAAAAAAAATCTGGAACTAAAAAAAAAAAAAAAAAATCAACAGCTCTGTCCACCAATACCCAAAGTTCTTCATTTTCTTGCCTTTCTCTTGATCTGGGTTTTAAAAACATGCTGAATTGTGGGAAGCCATTCCACACCCTGCATAATGAAAATGCAGTCTGTGGAACTGATGAATTGCAGCTTAGCTGTTAAATACAGGACATCCAACCTTTACCACTGCCACAAACAAACTTCTTGGCAAAATTTGGAGAAAACAGACAATGTTATACATAAGTAGAAAGACATATCTTTATTAAATACCTCAAGGAGAAAGCTTGACTCTAGATCATGCATGTTCTTGTCAAGAGAAATTTGGAGAATGTGAGACAACCAGTGGATTCCTAACTTTGAAATTATGTCAAATTCAGAATACAGAAATAGTAATAGCATGGTAAGATCATGTTATGGTCATCTCCTGTGCAGAGCATCCTATGATATTCAAATAAATACATTCATTTTATAATCCCTGAGAACACATTTGATCTGTGGAGAGTTGGACAGTTTAATGTTTTGTTAATAGCTCGGAATGTTTTTTATGCTGCAATTGAGAAAGAAGCTTTGAAGTCATTCAAAGCAGAGACTACTTTGAGATAATCAGGTTTTTGAACACTCTTGCTACTTCTTCCATTCATTGACTGAGGAATATCATTGGCAGAGATATGGTGAACATCAGTCAAAATCCTGGAAGACCAAGATTTCACAGGTGATATCTGAATCATTGACCAGACATGATGGCACGTGACTGCAGAGACTGACAATGGGAGGAAACTGAAACACACAAACTTGCAAAGCATGAAGCTGATAGAGCAGAGAAGATAAAAAGTATATTGAATATGTATCAAAACACACAGACTGCAGAAGTAGAGTCATTCAGGCTGAAAACTTTGTGAGTTTGATGCTATGACATTAAAGGAGATAATAGTAGTGGGACTGGAGGGGAACCAGTCACTTTTACTGTTTCAAAGTGATGTGTAAATGAAGATTAATGGAGAAATAAACTTCTATTCTAAACAGAATGTAAAGGAAATTTTATTGAACAGGTCAGAGACACTGGGGACCACAAAGGAACTGATGAGAATTTCTAAACATTGCTATGCCTCCACATTTTAGACAGTAATGGATGGTTGGATGGATGACAAATGAGAGCACAGCATAGTACAAGGGAGACACATCAAAGCTACTATTAAAGAAAGTGGAAATGGATTAGCCACTGTCTGGGGAAATCAGATATTGAAGCTAGCAGTCAAGCCATGGAGTGGAGTCTACAGGGAACAGAGAAAAAAGATCATAAATGTTTGTGCTAAAGAAGATTTGTCTGGCTTGGAAAGATACCAAACAGCACTCTAAGAAAAAGATGAGTTATGGGTCATCTCAGAGATCCTAAGTGTCTCCTAGCTAAGTAATATTAGGAGGAGACTTGCCCAGTATGCCTTCAGACAAGTCTGTGAACTGCATTGGAAAATGGAGCTGTGTTAAACAGGTGGTTCACGTGTTCTCATGAGGGTGGCACTTGACTGTGCATTGATGGTACACTGGCTGCCTGATCAGTATCTGGTTGAAATACATGGCAACTGTAATTTAGGACTTTAAAAAAAAGACAGTTTTTATTTTTTGCTCTCTACTACTACACTGCTAATACCCAAAGCAATTGCTGTGACAGAGATATATTTCAAATTTTTCTTACCCTGTCACAGCAGTGACCTCACCTAGCTTTCCTCCCTTGTCTCCTCTCAATGACTCTCCTGTTTCTCACTTTGTTCCACACTAGCCAAATTTTTTTCTAAGCCACTTGTTTCCCCTTTACTGCAGCCACTGGCTTCCCTCACTGCCTTTACATAAATTTTGTTGTGTCAAAAAGGCAGGAACCACAAAATGGAGGGGAGGAACAGACACAAGTGGAGACCAGACATGAAGACCTGTATCTTCACACATGTTTTGTGGAAAATACAAGTCACTTTCCCTCATGGAGGGGCCAAACTTCCCTCCTAGGGAATCTACAGTAGAAATTGCTCTCAGAGGAAGAGAGAGAAATGTTTTGTATTCCATATTGGCATGAAGTTAGCTGGTAATTAGTTGGGGTGAGCTAACCAAAACATCTAAAGGAACTACATAGAGCACACACATGACTTTCTTGTCAAGAACCTTGCAGAGTGATTGCACTGTGCTCAGTGCTTATGAGTCCAGGAAACTATCCATCTAACAAAAACACAATCTTTCATCAGGCAGGCTACTGGAACTAGACAGATTTGGAATTATTGACATTTAGAAACTCATTTTCAGAGACAGGCATCAGCCAACAAATGGGAAATATCTAAGCCAAAGAGACTGTTGTAATGTGCAAAATAAATAATGCACATACTGAATTATTTATTAATTAATTAATGTTGTCATAACAAACTTTTACTGCCTAGCCTTTCAAAAAGTGTAAACTCATCTAAGTAAAAGACAACTCAAGCTAAAAGGAGGGGAAAATTATTCCAGATATTGAAAGCAGTGAAATAAAAAATCCTAAAGAACCATTTTGCTAAACTTCCTAACTTGGGGTTCACAGAGACTGGAGCTTCTGAAATACTGATGAAAAAGATGGTGTCTCTGGTGTAGTGATTTATCAAAATACTTCACAAAGTTGTTAACATACATTATGAAAAACACAAATTCCTCAGCGTCATTTCAAAGTAGTTATCCTACTATCCACTCATCTTTAATTGCCAGTGACTTTACTCAGGATTTAACAGTTCTCATCTCAAAGAGTAACAGGGGCACAAATATTTGTTAATGCAAACCTTTTTTCCTTTAAACACATCATTATTAAAACAAGTTTCTATAAAGTGTACTGTTTTCTTACCTTGAAGTTGCTTACAGAGGGTTAAGCTCTTTGTCTCCTTGTCTGCTAAACTCATAGTCCAAATGATACCCAACCCAGTCTCAAAGAGAAATACCTTTCAGCTCAATTTTTGGAATCATGGTTTTTGGCTGAAAACACTTTAGGGAACTCTATTCTATTAGAAATTCACAGACTAATGCAGGCAAAATATGAAAAGCCCTGAAGTGAAGTAGACCCAACCATTCCTTGACCCCCACTAAAAGTAAGCTTGACACATGAAGACTTAGCTGTTCTGGCAGTTTCCTTGGCTGCTTCCTAACACAGTTTTTGAGGAATAGCATCTGGTGGAAAATAGTTTCTTCCTCCCACAAAACTACAAGACTTTGAAATCTTTCCTATCCTGAGTTGGACAAAACCCAAGACTTTTTGAAGCAGTTTGTAGAAACCAAGAGATGCCTCACCAGCCAAGAGCCTGGTTTGAGGTGTTCAGCACTGACTGTGCTTCTCCCTGGGCTAGCAAGCCATTTGTTCCACCTGCCCCAAGGTGAGAGGAACCATTAATTAAGAAAAGAAATTATTATGTCTGCAAAATGAGCAATTGTCTATAACAAGCATAGGAGCTTTCACAGAAACCACCCAAAACACATTCCTTATCGTTCCCCAGCAGAGAAAACACTTGGGAAGGAAAACAGTGAGTGCTGTTCCCTTGGCCTGGAGCTGCCAGGGTATGGATCCAGCCTTGGGCTTTTTTCTCATTCCAGAGGAGGGCTCTAATCCCAACCAAATGGGATGTTATGACCAAATAATCTATTCTGTCCTAGAGACACTCCTCTTTCTCTCCCTTAAAATAAAAATGAAGAAAAAGGGGGAAAAAAAGAAAAGAAACGAAAAGAAAAGAAAAGAAAAGAAAAGAAAAGAAAAGAAAAGAAAAGAAAAGAAAAGAAAAGAAAAGAAAAGAAAAGAAAAGAAAAGAAAAGAAAAGAAAAGAAAAGAAAAGAAAAGAGAAAAGAAAAGAAAAGAAAAGAAAAGAAAAGAAAAGAAAAGAAAAGAAAAGAAAAGAAAAGAAAAGAAAAGAAAAGAGAAAAGGGAAAAAAGGAGATTTTGTTTGATACATACACATCCTAGTGAAAGATTCTCAAGCCTGACCAGAGCAGGCAATATCTGATCAAAAGCATTTCGCTGCAAAATTCATGAACAACTCTGAAAACTGCTATTCAGCAGTAGCTTTAACCACCACCACCACCGCTCTCTCCAGGCTCCTCCGTGTTTGTTTTTCCATATCCCCTGGTAAATTTGCACAAGGGTTCAAGGTCGGCTGCCGTGAGCGCACCCTTTGCCAGCCCTGTCTGTGTGACGTGTGCAGGAAGCTGCAGGCTGAGCTTTGCGGTCGCACTGCAGCCCCCGCCCCCGGCGCTGGCCCTGCCGCAGCCCGGCCGGAGCGGGATGCGGGTGTGGCCGAGGCACTGCCGATCTCATGGAGCAATGCGGAGCTGCCGGGGCCAAGTGACCCTCCGGGACAGTTTGTCACTTGGCCCCCAGCACGCAGCTCTGGGCGGATATGATTTCTTGGCTTTGCTCCCAGCGCACCCTTCCTGCCAATTTCTCCCCATTTGCATTCTGCTGGCGCTCCCAACAGAAAAGGCGCTGCTGCCACCCGCGCCAGCCACACCTGCTGGTGGGTCACAGTGGCCCAATTCACAGCGCAAACCTCCCGAAACCTCAGCCTCCTACTGCGCCTTCTGCAGCTGCCTTGAGGAGTCCTGCGTGGTGATCTCCCCCAGGATAAGCCCCTGTTCCCTTCACCCCTCTCCCAATGGCACATTGCACAAGCCAGGGTGTCTACAAAAAGACCTCCAGAAAAATAATTTTAAAGTCTGTGTTAGTTACTGTTCTAAATGTAAAGGGGACAGCAAAGGAAAAAAAAAAATTCTACTTAACTTTCAGATCCTCAGTAACAAAATCTTTGTTGAGTCTACAACTAAAATATTAGGGAAAGACCATCAATAAATGAGGTTTCTTTGGATGAACAGGAAGCTCTGCAGAAAAAATACCAAAACCAAAACCCCCAAACAAAAACAAACAAACAAAAACAAACAAAAACAAACAAAAAAACCCCCACCAAAGTTAGAGTGGGGTAAAATCAGACAACTAGAGTGAGGTGAAATCCACAGTGGGATCCTGTGGTTGGCAGTGACTAAATTAAGAAGACATAGCTGAAGAAACACAATATTTTAGACTTGATTTTCATTAGTAGATATAAACAACTATGCATGGAAAGTAATCCAGACTCACTGTGCACCAGCTGCTCTGAGCAAGTGCAGTAAGAACAGCCCAGGCACTGGTACAAGTTGTGCACAGCCCTAGGGCACAGTCTATCCACAAGTCACTTCTGGCTCCACTTCTACACAACACAAAGGCAATGCAAATAAATACATGTGCTCTTGCTTTTCCTCATCTCTTTTTTGGTTTTCTGTCTCCTCTTCCTTAAATTTGCAGTCTGTAACTTAAAAAAAGGATTACATCACTTAGTACAAAGTAATTACCTTAAATGAGGGAAATCGAATTTACTAGGAGGAAATCCTGGTTTTGCTCTAATGCTTCCTGCTTGTTCTGGATATTAGGCTCAAAAAGATCAGAGGGAGAGTACCTGTTTCATCATCAGTATGTTTTTCCTTAAAATCTCTGGGCATCAAATGTATGCATTTACTTTCCTAATCATCATAGGTATTTATTCATAGCCTTACTGGCTGGTATTTAATGACATCAAAAAGTCAGCTTGTAGCACATGACCTACATGGTTTAGCCCCTTCCAGTTCTTCTGCAGCTTTACCCCAATGGCCTACACCAGTTTCAGTAGTGCTGCCCTCTTCATTAGCTCACCTTTTTCCAGTGCGAGCTTTCTTTCCTCAGTGCTGCTCACATTTCAAAGCACACAGATGCTACAGGTGAGGAATTCAGCTCAGATGCACCTTCTTTACCTACTGCAGGGGGCTCACCTTGCTGAAAAGGCTCAAAACAGGTGAAGCAAGGATGCCCTGAGGATAGGAACTGAGGGAGAAGTTTCTCAGCATCTTTTGCAGAAATATGCTGCATTGGGGTGCAGCTTGCAGCTGGCCAGCTGTGCTGCTTCAGTGACCCGTGGAGACTTGGATTGTACCTCTCTATCTCAAACCAGTGGTGGGAGTGCATGTAGCCTCCCCTGTGCTGGTTTATGTATGGGCAGCAATGCAGGGAGCTCTGCTCCAGATGCAGAGTTGTCCAGAAGCAGGTGCTTAGCCTGTGGGAAGCTAAGACATGAGCTTATGTTAGGCCATGGTTCCTTTGCCAATTCCATGAATGGCCCAAGAAATTTTGTTGGTGTCACCCTCTCCCTGGACTCAGCATGGTTGCTTGTAAAGAGGCAGCACAGAATCTCACCACAATTGTTCTCAGGCAAAGTGATCTCAGCTCTATCATTCTGCCTTCTCCAGAGGTGTTTCCTGCTTCACCTCACCGCAGGTGTTTTGTTCTGCACAGACTGTGACAGGATGTATCCTATCCCCACTCTGTCTGTCATGCTGTGCTCCAAGGCACTGTCCCTCCTGGGTGAACAGGCAGTGACACACGAGGATAATCTGGCAGAGCAGCCTGTTTCAGTCTGTATCAGTCATGTCCCAGTGGGGCCCAGTGGCTCTCACATGTTGATGCTTTTCTCAAGGCCCCCTCTGGTCTTAAAAGTTACTCTCTGGGTCTGCCACCCCTGCTCACACAGATTACAAAGCTAGGGAACTTTGGGGGGCACTGCTCAACGAAATTTGGCTCCTGCCATGTCTTGCTCAAGCCCTGCCCTGTTCACACATCCCTGGCCAGTCACAGTGGCCCCACACCAGGCAAGGGGTGTTTGCCGTCCAGGGGTGCCCCTGCCCAGCCTGTCATTGCTCGCTGCTGCTGCATATATTTCTCTTGTTGCATGGGGAAAAGCATTAGTCTCAGTGTCCTCGGGTGGTTTTTTATAGAAATACATTAATTTGGACAAAGGAAGTTAATCACCTTTTGCTAAAAATAGGGATGACTACAGTGCAGACCTAGCAGCAATATAGATCCGTGGTGATTTAATGTTAGGGCCCACTTTTGGAAGAACAGCTAAATATTCCAGCTTTCTAAAGGTTAAGATACATGTCTAATCGTGATCTATTTAGAGAAAATTGTTCAGACATCTAATACATAGCCAAAAGTGAAAGGTACTTGTTAAAGTCTTGGGTGGCAAGCAGACTGCTGCCTATCCCTATGTCCTAGCAGCCTCCCCAGCCCTGCAATAACTTTCAACATTTTCTGCCTCTACAGCTGAGCTTCTTTGTCCTGGCTCAGTGCCACCATGCTCTGCACTTTGATGAGTTTATGCCCAGGAAAGGCAGGGCTATTTCAGGGTTAGAGTGTCTGTGTGGGGCTAAGGACTTTCCAGCACCCATCTCCATTCTGCCTCCGCTTTTGCAGAGCAGATGAGCTCAAACAGAAACAGTTAAACTCATTATGTTTCCACCACTGTGTTTATAAAGATAGAAAAAATGGGGCATTCTCTTCAAGGCACTTGAAAAATCTGCAGATGAAAAGTTCTATAGAAGAGCAGAGAAATGGAATAATGCTTTCTAACTAGCTCTTTGGTAACAGAGAGGTGTAAAATTGCTGGATTCTAATTTCAAGTGATAAGTTGAAAACATAAATTTTTTTCTAGGTAGGATTTTTTTTTTTTAATTGTCAAATTACAATATGAAGTATTAAATTTCATAACATTGAAAGATTATGAGCAAAATAACATACAATATGACCCAAACATCTTACTCATGTCAACTTAAACAAAAAATCTGCGTTTTCAGATCTTTTTCTCTGCGTGTATCTACAAACTGAGCAGTGACCTGGCAGCTGTGCTGTGTGTCAGTGATGTGAAACAGGTTCTGCCCCTCACACCTGACCTGGAAGAAAATTGTGAGGTCAAGTATTGCCTTAATTCTGGGAGTCTGGCATCCAAGACATTCTGATGTCCCAGAATTAGATAGAACTGCAGGTGCAAATTAGGAAAAAAAAGCAAGGGGGAAAAACCCCCAACTTTTCAGCTCTCTTGTGTATTTTTGCTGGAAGAAGCACATTTAGGTTGCTCTGCCAACAGTCAGACACTTGCATTGTGTAAGGTTGACTGGGCCTCGTGGGTTGCTGTCACCAAGTATGGACAGAAATGTGTAGTATATATAGAAGATGGGCTGCCCAGAGATTTTCTTAAGGGCTTGTTCTGCAAAGCATGTCAGAAGTGCTGCTCTCTTTCTGCATCCAGATGATCACAAAGTGAAGAAACTAACATTATAATGTGAATCTTAAATTATCTTGTTATGTTTCAGAGCAGCTGTTTGTGACAGAATATTGTGATAAAATCAGTATATATGCTGTGGTGTGGTGCAGACTGGGTAAGCACGATGTACTCATCCTTCTTTGTCTTTGGCCTTCAGAGGCAGTTTTGGCAGAGACAGCACCTTTAGAAAAAACACCACCTTTGCCTTTTTAAACTAAGGGCTTTCTGACTTGTGTGATTGCTGCTCAGCTGGGGACTGAAATAGCCACAGCCACAAGAAGGTGTCTTTGGTGGGTAGGCCAGCAAAAGCAACCAGGGTAACCAGTGTGGAATGCATGGGAAGCCTAACCTTCCTTCAGTTCCGATGTTGCAGCTTCCTGCCTGGACAGATGAATACAGTCTGAGCCCAGAAGGATATCAGATGTGTTAGCTCTGATTAAAACTATTACCTCTCATTGTAAATGTTGCCTCTCTAGATAAGGCACAACAACTGGCAATGGGACAGTGCCCTTAGAAGTGCCTGCAAAGGCTTCCCTGAGTGTAAGATTCATCTCATGTCTCTTGAGAGAGGGATAAACCTGTTTCTCTAATTTAAAGCAAAACTGGCAGTTATCCATTATTCCATCTAGCAAAGAATCAGGAATACGATCCCAAACTTGAAGCAGAGGCTTTACATTTTTCTCACCCAAATCAAATGGTGCCTTTCCATAACTATGGCTGTATCAACAGCCATAACAATGTCTGTAGCCCAGGCTAGATTAATTCATTAGCAACAATTAATGGAATCACATTGCAGAACTATCAAATTCCAGAACTGCTTTTTAAATTGAACTTCTCTTGAATTTTCCTAGGTAGTATCTTTCTTAATCTCTTGTTCCAAGTGAAAAGTGAAAAGTCTTTTTTTAAACTTCGCTTTATTACTAAAAATAAAACTAGCACAGATGAACTTTGAAGTATATGTAATTGAGTCTCATGTCATCAGAGGATCCAGGGTTGGATCTCTTACTTTATGTAAGTTAAATGATGATATTCTCAGCCAGTGCTGGTGGAGAGCTGGTTATTGTTTGCAAACAGCATAAATCTGCTTTTGATTTGTAACACTGGTGGGTCACCTCGAAGAAACAAATGGAGCTAATTTTAGGTTCGTATTTTTAATACATCAGTTTACACCTGTCAGCACATTACAGTAAAATTTAATGTTAAGGATTTCACTGAATTTTATGACAAATCCTAACACAGAAGCTGGAAACCTTGGGTTTCTAAGGTGGAAACCGTGTTTAGCTTTAACGCTACATGCTATTTAAAACTTTAAAAAACATTTTCCAGAACTGCACTGGCCTAAGATATTGCCTGGGAGCGAGCCCGTAGCTGTTTGCTTGCGGCACACGCTGGAACTGTGTTTCTTCTTGTGGGGCAAGCTGGCCCCTTTTTGTTTCATAGCGGTTGTGTTTTGCTGAACGCAAATAAAGAACTCAGTCATGTTTGGGGGACAAGGGCCGGCCTTTGGCCCCGAGTGCAGCCCGCATTCCCTGCGAGCAGTCAGGAACGCGTCTCCTGGTCCGCTGCTTCCAGCGCTGCTGGAGGGTGCCCGGCAGGGCCGCCCTGCCGCTCTCCCGTCTCAGCCCCGGCGCCTCCGTGCTGCCGAGAGCGGGGCCGTGCCGGGCTGCGGCCGGCCAGCCCCGCTGCAGGCACCCCGCTGCAGGCACACCGCTGCAGGTACACCGCTGCAGGCACCGCGCTGCAGGCACACCGCTGCAGGTACACCGCTGCAGGCACACCGCTGCAGGCACCGCGCTGCAGGTACACCGCTGCAGGCACACCGCTGCAGGCACACCACTGCAGGCACACCGCTGCAGGTACACCGCTGCAGGCACACCGCTGCAGGTACACCGCTGCAGGTACACCGCTGCAGGCACACCGCTGCAGGCACACCGCTGCGTGTGCCAACCTGCCAAACCCGGCCCCGGGGCAAGGGCAGCACAGCCGCTGTTCTGCCCCGCATCCCGATGGAGCCAGAGAGGTTCTCTATTACCATTGCAGAAGAGGTTTTTTGCTCCTCTGTCTCCATTGCCATAAAAGGAGGAGAAGAGCGCTTTTCTACTCCCCGGAAAAACTGTGGCTAAAAACAAATGAAGGATTTTGAGTCACTCAGTAACAACGATGGATATCGGATAGCATAAAGTAGAGATCACTCCGCTTGTCTTCTGCATTCTCTGTCAATTGATTCATTGCTTTCAGACCTTTACAAATTTGTTTCGTGAACTAAGACTTCCATGATCCTAGTAATTACAGTATATACAAAGTTTTCATCACAACCTTTTCAAACCAAAAATTATTTATGATAACTGGAAACTTTTTTATTTTCCAAGTCATCCGAAGATAATTTCTTGGACATATCTCATGGCTTCCGCTTTCTTCTGGAGTTGCTGGCAGGGAAGGTCCTTTAAACACAAACTATTTGAAACAACATTACCATCTAGTGGAGAATATGATCCAGCACTGATGTGAATTCCTTAATGCAGAAATATACACTGTGTTGCACAAATGCTGAATTAGGAAGTCAATTAAATACTCATTTTGAAAATCAATGCTTGAACTTAGCTGACTCCTTTAACAGAGGAGTAAAATAGTCTTTCAGTCATACTGTAGATTAGTAATATTAGAAATGCAGGAAATCAGTATAAGAATATCTAGATTAGTTTTAATTCCCTAAGATTTTTGGAAGAAAATGTTGATATTCATTCTGAAAAAGCTGGTCACAGGACTTTCACTTCCTGCACCTCCACCCTGCCCTTCCTACACTTTCTCTCTGATGCTCAGTTTGTTTATTGGGTTTCTCTACTGTGTCCCACCAGTTTTTTCCCCTGCACAGGTTTTGATAAAACAGGCAGCATTCAGTGTGGCCTCCACAGGAAGCACAGCTCTAGGAGTGTGCAGGACATGTAACAACTCTCTTAAATCTGTCTGGTCTCATCTGTGTCATTCCTGACCTACCATGCTTCTCCCCTCATTGCCACATTTACTTCAGCATTGTGGCTGAAACCAGTTTGCAGTTCTAGACTTGGCTAGTTTGTCAGTCCTCTGTGGCCTAAACCCCTCTGATTTAGGCAAAAGTTAACTGTTAGGAAAACACACCATCCTTTGGGGACACTAACTTTATACAGTGCTCAAGTGCCAAAGTAGAAAGCTTGACAGAAAAATCAAGGCCGATGGGTGCTTTTAAATCCACCCATGATGAGGGCCACACTTTCACTTGTAGAAGGCTGCCTAGAGCAACATGCATGCGTGTGAAGAGTCATACTAGGAACTTGGTTATCTCCTCCACTTTCCCTGCTGCTCTGTACAACCCCTGGTATCACTGAGGAGAGCTGCACTCGTGGGAGTTGCTGTCTGGAGGAGACTGAAGCGCTCTGTGCAGCACAGCTGCAGGGGTTGCACAATACTGAATAACAGTGTCACAGCACCTCCTTGGCTTGGGGTCACAGTAGCTGCTTTGCTTTGGAGATTACAGGCTTAGGTCTTAAACTCCGAGGGTAATAAACACATTAAAAAATAACCCAGCAACAACAGAGGCCCTCCCCCAGAGGCAGTTTGTTATCTGAGTTTGTTCCTGTTGGAATCGATGATCAAATTCCTCCCTGGGGATAAATTTGGGTATTATAATATCAGGCATTAAAAGGAAAGAAAAAATGAGACAATAAAATATCGGCCAAAAGTTTTGTGAATTTTCTTTTTAGAATCAAATTTCTTCCCTTCTGATAAGATGCAGCAGGGTAATACTTCACAACTGTTGATGTTTCTTCATGTACATAGACAGAACATGGTAGATCTGAGAGACAGGAAGTCCTTAAAACTTGCAATCTGCCCAGGGTAAGACTATATTGAAATCACCCTGATTTTTGTGATGGGCCTGGGTATGAGAGCTGTTTAATTTTTAAAACTTCTCCAGTAACAGCAATGGCTACATACCCAGGCTAATTGCCTGAAACTTTATAATCTTTTTGCAAAAGATGGTTGGAGAGAGTGGGAAAAAGCTTTTTCATTACAGTCAGAAAATAGGAAAAATGGTCAAATGATTTAAGGCAAGGGAATAAGCTTGGCATTTTCTTTATGGAATATGCAGTACATCTTGCTACAATTCTATCTAACCTCCAGTGAGACTCATAACTGGTTTTTTTAAAATTCCAAATTAGGTCAGTTTAGTATCCAATGAGAACATTAGACTGGATGTGCAGGGGCTTGGTAAACTAACACAGCTGACAACTCGTGAGCGCTTGCTTTCAAATGTTGCTTGCTTTTAAATGCTGCTCCTACCTTTAAAAAATGCAACCACAATCTGGTCTCAGACCAGTGCCATGCCCATCTGTGTTACAGCTAGGATTGGAAACAGGACTGGGAAGCTGGGTGGTCATGATGTACATAATTCCAGACTGGAAACTTCAGTGAATCTTTCAAACCTCCATAGGGGAAAAAGAAATGCAGGTATAGAAGATTTTTTGCACAGATGATATTTCAGAAGAACAAGCTTAGGAAGGTTTCTGACTGGTCTTGATTCTTGTAATGGTATTGTGTCCTATGGAAACAAAATGCCTGAATACATAATTACATAATCAGGAATGAATAATCTATGCCACAACTACAGAATAAATCTTGGGATGATCAAAAATGACTGAAAAGACCTTAGGAGCCATGGCCATTGCCAGCAAATTTAACATGAGTTCCCAGTGGGTGCTGGAACAAGAATGCTATCTATAAACCTGGATATATCTATAAACATGAAGGACTAACCAGGGGCATGCAGAAGACCATCAGTGGACCATCCCATACAATTTCTGTGCCTGTCTTCCAATAATTATGAAAAATGAAAGGTGGTACAGAAGTCCACAGCCTAAACGGTCAGGTAAAATGCTTCATATTGCCCGCATGCTCGTTGTACTTTAGTGAAGGGAAGTCTTGAAGTTGACCTGAAAACACTCAAAGTAAGTCAGTATGGAATGGTGTAGGCTGACATGAGCAAGCTCTTTCTATACTCCAAGCTTACTGGGCACAGGCTAACTCCAAACTGGGAATCATGTAACTGCCTGAGTTTGGGACTGCACTGAGTTCAAACTAACAAATTGGGCCAGGAAGCAGAGCAATAAGGTGTGGGTTCTGGGTAAAATTAACAACCTCTTTTGGAAGGCTTAGTATATCTCAGATCACAGACAGCTTTTTGTAAATCTGCTTCTTAGGAATTGTGGAGATACGCCTTGAGAAATAGCCAAGAATCAGGAATGGAAGGGAGGAGCTGAATTTGGATCCATTCATCAGGAACGGTAGGTACATGTCTAACTTACATCCTTCTTTTCTGACTGAAAGAGCCAAATACTGGTATGCATAAAAGCTTCCAGACTGCCCATGCCCTTAGTTTCCTTAGGGAAGAGGGCTGGCAGTGCCAACAATTTCTGGGCAGAAACCATGCTTGGTAATGAAGGAAATCTGGGAGAAAACAAAATCTTTTAAGAACTCCATTGCAATGGTTATCTGCCTGAACAACAAGAACAAAATCTTCTGGCTCTACAGGGTCTTCAATGTTTTGATCTTGTTTGACCGTTCTAGATCAAACTCTCATGGAAAGTGGAAGAGTCATCATCATTTGACACTTGCTGGATCATATGCTGCTGGTTTTCCAGAAGAGATGCTTCACCAAAATGCACAGGACTGGTGTTAGTACAGAGCCGGTGACTCTCGTGGACCTCACAGCTCACAGAGGAAAGTACCTTAGTCCCCAGTGATGCTTTTCCTTTTGGCTGTTTGGCTCATCAGGACAGGGTGCTCAAGGGACAGACAACAGGGCTTGCAGATGTTCTGCTTATGTCTGTGTTGTGTGCATGTCCCACCTCTATCTGTTGCAAGATAGAATAGTTAGCTGGTGGGAGGGGAATACAGAAGAGGGAAAGTATAGTATAACCTTCTCTCCGAGACAATTTTTAGCCACTGCAGTAACTAAAAATTCCTGAAATTCGTAGCCCACAGCAGTGAGCTGTTGCAAGTTTTTTTGCTGGGATCTCTCTGGAGGTCATACAAAGGGTTTGGGTAAATTCCTGCTGTCAGCTCTTTGCTTCTGAAACTCTCATTTCCTCCTTCTCTCACATACACTTATGTTCCTTTAATCATAGAACTTCCTACTTCTTTTTTAAGCAAAAGCTGACAATGGAAGTTTTTATCTTTTGTTGAGGCATGAAGTTTTTTAAAAGGGGAAACAAGAATTTACTGTATTTGCAACACAAACTCAGCAAATAATAATTAGCACAGATCCACTCAAATGTCCAAATATATATTCCTTAATTTGTCCACAATTCTAAGCACCCGTTGACTTAATTTGTACCTATTTAGTCATGCCTTTTAAACATTGGTCCCAGCTAAAATGGTATTGCTTTCTGGAATTGAGATGCTGGAACAAATAAGGAGAGAATCTGAAATGCTGGCTTTTTTTTTTTTTTTTTTTTTTTTTCCTTTTAAACAAATATTAATAATTTTGGATGCCTAAAGTTGTTCTGAGGATAGAAGACGCTGTTTGTGCCTGCTTGATTTAGGCTAAAACTGACTTATTTTTCCTACCCTATATGGTACTTGGCAGCTACCAGAGCATGGGTAATGGCTTGCTATGGCACCTTTCATGCCAGCCAGCATATCTAAGGCAGCATGCAGTAACACTGAAGTCAGCAGTTATATATGACTCCATCACTCTATCCCCTTAAATCCTGCAGGACCCAGTTGGGCCACCTGGAGTTTCAGCAGCTACAATTTCTGTTCAGGCATGGTAAAACACCTACATATGTTCTTTCTCAGCATCCTTTTTCTTGTTTTCCTGCAAAGTCAGTGCATTAAAGCAATCTTTCTACTCCCTTGACATAGTTAAGCAGTTTAATGCCAAACAAGGAAGTTAAGGTCAGAAACATGACAAACAATAAACCTCAAATTTATGAGCAAATAAGTTTCTCATTAAACATGAGGTAAGGTGGCAGGTATCACCAAAAAATGGTTCCAGCAGGGGCTGCATAATAATGGATCAGCATCATGGACTGCCTTCATGCAAGCTCCAGCAAAGTTACATGTTCTAAATGTCTGTGGCCAAACTTGCTACTCAAGTTATTTGATTTCTAGGTACTATGGAAGCTTGTTCTCAGCATGATGAAGATGCCAGTGCATCCCAGAGATATGCCAGAAGCTCTTGGAAGATATGGAAGATATTTTTGTATTAACAAGTCTTTTATTTTCCATTCTAGCAGGTCATTCTGACCAGATGATTATGTTATGTAATGAGGTTTTACTTAACTTTCTCCACTGTTTGAAAAGAACAGAACACTTTCTTTATCAGAAAAACCCTGCTGACACTGAAGCCTGCTTTTATGAGCTCCATCAGGGACTCCAAAAAACCTGAAGGTTTTCTGAGGCTTATCCCAATTATTTTACTATGGTCAGATTTGTATTGCCTCTCAGTTTAATGGGTATTTGCATCTCTTTATGGTATGTCAGACATCCCACTGCAAGTCTTGAAAATGTCATGGCTTTATCCTGTCTGGCCCTACATGCCTTCTTAACAGTCCATCTCTTTCCATTTTTAATAAGCATCTTGTTTTTTCCTTCTCTCAAAAATGAGCATAATTTTTGCTGGACACGTTTCCTGTATAGAATGTGCTTCAAAGGCTCTAGAATGATTCTGTACTTACATGTGACATTCACATTCTCTGAACAGAGAGACATAATTCTGTCTCTCAGGAGAAGCACAGAGAGAAGAAGAGAAAACAGTCTTTATCTCTGTTCCTTTGTTTTCCCCCATGTGGAATGTGGTATGGAGATTGTTTACCTGAAGTGATTGCTTGACTGGATTCTGGTGAAGGTTGTTTGGGTTCAATGACCAATTGGATCCAGCTGTGTCTCGGACTCTCAGCAGAGTCACGAGTTTGTAGTTAGTTAGATAGGTAAGTAAGAAGTCAGTATGTAGAATAGGATAGCATCTGTTTAAATAGTATATTAATGTAATATAGTATAGTTTTAATAAAGCTATCCTTCAGCCTTCTGATCTGGAGCCAGACATAATTTCTTCCTGTCGGGGGTCGCCTGATTTCCGATACTTACATACTAATTACATTGCTATTTTACCATTTGCAAGGTTCACTGCTTCCCTGTATCTGACTGTTACCTCAATCTCTAACCACTGAAACCACCATTTAAGATTCCTTATCAAAAAATACCAGAGACAATTAGTGTATCAGGCCATTAAACACTAAACAACAACCGCATTTCAGGTTTTGTTTGTTTTGTAATTAGACTTTTTGTGATATGCCCTAAGAGAAAACTGCGAATAATGAGCTGGGAAGACATACATGTACCACTAATCCCACCAAGAATCTATGACTTCATGAGCTCAAAGTCCCAGCCAGCAGCTGACTCTTGAAGCTACTCAGCTCAGCTTAACTAGTATATGGAAGAAATGCTCTTTAAGACAATCATTGCCTTGGCAATTTCAAATCTGCAACATTACAATAAATGTCACTATCTACAAAGCCAACGACATCCTATGCATCAAATGCTGGAAACATGGAAAGAAGAGACTATATAGGAGTGTTATTAGTATTCAGTCATCCTGTATCAGCTTATGAAAAAGAAATCTGAGGAAACTGAACTTGAAATTTCTTCATGGTGAAACAGTTAACCCCTGCTCCTCCTTCTCCCTCCCCTGCTTCCAAAAGAAATAGCACAATAGGATGAACTAAACTGTAGCAAGACTTTTTTTCCTGGGGACCATCTTGATTAGAATGACTTGCAAACAACTACTGAGAAACGGAAACTTGCTACCTCACTAGTAACAGAGGAGCACACAGATACAAAAGATAATTACCATATTCTGCTTTTAGCTAGAAAATGAAAAATGTATCTCTATCCCCTTTGCAGACAAGCAGTCTAGTGTGAAATATTAACAAAAGGAAAGGTATTACATAAGAGTGCCAGAGAGTGATAGAAAGAGATAGGCATTTGGTTGAACCTAGGATCAATGGCTGTTGCCAGAATATTTTTATCAGTTGTTCCTAATCAAAAAAGAAATGTAATGAAATTTTTCTAATATCTCTTTGGTTCTGAAATGATGCCTGGGAAAGTCAGGGATGGGGAGCTAGCAGAAGCTTCTCCAGAGGCCATGTTTTTTAATCATCTGTGTTCTCTCTGCAAGAGGAGTTTCATCATCTTTAAACATCTATAGCCCCAATGCTTTGCTAGCACCATGAAAATATATTATACAATTAGACAGAAGGATAAATGCATTTATACAAAAGAATAACTAGAGTTTTGTACATAATGAAGCCCTTCTTGATTTGCTTTGGGTTATGCTGAAAAGGCTTACTTTCAGGCACAGAATTCTTGCAGCCTCAGGTTTGTCTAGATGAAAGGAATATTTCCTGGCTACATGAGCAAATGAGTATCTAGTGATCCACCCTAATTTAGGTGATGTAAAACTGAGTGGGTGTAAGGTACACATGTGCCTTCTGAAGGCAATGCCTGGATTGCACTCCTGATGGTTGGCCTGGCTGCCAGCGCTCTTCTCTCTCCCACGCACCTGTTCTAGTAAAGCTGTTGAAGAAACATTACTTCATGTCACAGAGTGTGACACCACATAAATGCTGTGCAAAGATCTAAGGTGCCTCAAGCAACCATGGCATTCATCCAGCTGTAGTCAAAATGTATTAATTTCAGGCATTTTTTCTGGTGTCATCAACACCAAAACTGTGTTTGCAAATATAGTGCAGTGTTTAATGTGGAAAAGAATGTGAACATAGAATTTTGAAACAGATGGGAGACTAGAAAAGGGCTGTGTTACAAAGAGCAACCATTGTGCTGGAGGTGCCTAAGCAGGCTCTAAGAGAACAGGCTGGCTTGTTCAGGGAGGAGCAGTGGCACGCACAAACACCTAAACAAGCCCTGACCAGCCCAGCCCCGGAAAAAGCAACAGTGTAGATATGAAACCTGAGCTGTGTGTTGGGCAGCAGCAAGAGCAGGGCTGCTCTGAAGGGGACAGTGAGCCAGGGGCTGAGGGTGACAGGCAGGCAAAGGGAACAACATACTGATAAGGGCATGCTGCACAACACTCAAAAAATGCAAGCAAGGCTGGTGAACACTTCAGATCACCAGACAAGGCTGAGGTCAAGCAGGAAAGCCAAGTCATAAGTCAGGATCAGCAAGGGTACATAGCCAGATGCAGGTGTGGCTGCAACATAACTCAGGCAAGGACCAAGCACAAGAAATGCAGTTTAAATGCATTTCCTAAAAGATGGTGGCAGTGTGGGAGACAGCTTGCTTCTTCCAGCTTTCTGTTGAATGGTTGCAAGGCCAGCAGGCATTGAGGCCCAATGCTGCTGGAGGCCTGAAATGCCTCTAAGACAGATATCTGCATTATCTAATTAAGCGGCCAAATCTCCAGTAGAGAGGGGAATGCAGTGAGGGCACTGATAGTATCCCACCTGGCTTGGCTACAACGTGGTATGCTCTGCCATTTTGACATACCAGGCTGTGTTATTACAGTGGTATTGCAGCACCTACAGTAGTGGGCTTGAAGTAAAAAAATTGGATTCAGTTCCTTGTTCCACTGAGTGATGGAGTAAAATCTCAAAGGAGAAAAAGCACCAGCTATGTTGTCTTCTTTGCCATGCCAGAGGCTGCTGTCCCTCATTCAGAGTCCTATTAGCTGCAGTTCTGTGACTTAGTCCTAAATAATGCAATCCCTATCACATTATTATGTTTGACAAAAATCTCAAGAATATTGATTGACTGCTATACTACAGCCCTTGCTGCTCAGGATTGCTGGCAGTACCTCCACTCCAGCATGTGTCAAGCAAGAGCTGGTGTGTGCTGGGTACCTGCAGAGGAGGTACCTGGCAAGGACATAACATGTTTTAGTGGAACTGAGAGAGTTGATTTTGTGGGGGAGGAATAGCTGCCAGTCAAGGACAAGGTTCCAGTGGCTGTGTTTCCCATTTTACATTGTTTTGGCAGAGCATTGCCTGACATACCAAGTACACGTTACAGACTTCTGGAACAATCTTTCAGAAAACCAGTAAGACAGTTTGACATTACTTAGAAGATCTGGATTGCACTGGAAGCCAGCAACCAGTGAGAAATTGAAATATTTGGTGCAAGTCATTGCACTTTTTTGTGACTCAGTTCTCACTCTAAACAAGGGAACTTGTGCCTTTATGAAAGTGCTTTGATCTTCCCATGATAGGCACTGTATCATTTCTCCAATTCTGTGTTAAATAATGACCTCTGAAAATAGACAAGAAGGGCAAGAAGAATAGACAAACAGGGCAAGAAGAAGTACATCAAACAGTCAGAAGCAAGGCAAGTCCCAGGTACCTACCACAATTACTCGTACTAGATGGAAGAAAACCAAACCAGAACTGGTGACCATGACACACTGCAGCTGGTCTTCCATCCATGCAGTGCTGTTCACTGCAAAGCTTTCAGAGATCCTGCCTTTTTCTTGTTGCACATGTCAACATCAGTTCTTTCCACATTTCAGGCTAATCTCTCCCTGGACTACTGCATCCATGTAATACATTAGCACACACTGCACCACTTGCTGCCTTTGTCATTGTCTTTGGAAGCCTAAATTGCACATACCAATGAACCCCTTCCTTCCTTCTTCACTGTTTTTTCTTTTCTTCAAAGATTAGGCATCACTGCTGGGGATTTTTCTCTGTAGAAGTGATATGAAGAAAATGTTGATTATTTCAACTTTGATTTTCCGGGAGTGGTTAATTTGCTATTTCTGCTGAGGGATTCGATGTATGGATTTGCAGGTAGCTTTTAAAAAAATATTCATTGAATCAGAAATTAGTGTTCATATAGAAGACTATGTGATAACAATTTCTAGTACTCAGAAAATAGGAGACCTAATTTGACACATTTTTAAGGATGCTTAGCTACAGCATAGTTAGAGTATCAAGTATCTGGGACTAGCTCTGTGCTCTATTACTTCTTTCCCATACTTCTGGAGGAAAAAACCCCAAGCTTTTAACAAAGCTGGGAACTTGGTAAGTGGTATTACTTCCCTTCAACTTCTAGTCCAAAGCCTTTTACTGAGAATTTGTGTAAATGCATTACTAAGTGCACTTAGATGAGAACTAGAGTCACTGTTCTCAGAAAGCATGACTGGTAAATAGGTAACAAGCAACTTTATGCTTTTCTAACTATATAGAAGCAACTGTTTCAATGTACCAGGGAGCTGAATGGAAATTAACAACAACTGTAGACAGCACCGTCTTTCCAGGGGAACGCTCATCTTACATGGTTCTGAAATGGCACCCCACCAACTGTGGTTTTGTTTTTCAATATCAAAAAAAATGTAACAACATAGATATAGGCATAGATTGTTATTATTTTTATTGCTTTTGTTAAAAAGTCAGTGTATGAACTATGGCACTATGCTGTAAAAATGTAACATTACTGAGTGATCTAACAGTATGAGGTCCATTATGACAAGATTTTAAACATGAAGCATAAGCTTCACTGTGGATTTCCAAATAAAAAAAAAAAACAAGTTTAAGAGGTAAATGGATTAATAATAACTGATGTATGTGGAATTTCAATACTAAGTGAATACAAAGTGGACTTGCAAAAACCAAACATATAAAAATCATGTCCTGGGTGAATCTCCACTATAACAAAACACCAGTGCCTATAAACTCAGTGCTTAGCGACTGAAAAAAACTATGGCAATATTCCTAATTCTGAAGTAAACCCAAACAACAGCATATCCATGGGTATTATTGCACAATGTTGCTTTAACTGGCTTGCAAACTACTTTTGCATTAAGAAAAGTGAGACTTACTTTTTTAGATATGTAATCTTATTTGAAAGATGCATTGTAAAATAATGGTGTCTTAATTAGGACTTCTATACCCTTTATGAAACAGTTTAAGCATATCTGACACACCATGAAGCTCTTGAAATGACTCCACTTCTTCAGAAAAAAATCTTTCAATTTCTCAGAGGATGGGTGGGCATAGAGTAGCAAAAAAAGGGGAAAAATGACAGTGGACATTACTTTCCCAGCAAAAAAGATGAAGCTCTTGAAACGACTCCACTTCTTCAGAAAGAATCTTTCCATTTCTCAGGGATGGGTGGGCATAGAGTAGCAAATAAAGGGGAAAAAATGACAGTGGAGATTACTTTCCCAGCAAAAAATATGTCTTACATCACACAGCAGATCAGAAATAAATAAGACAAAATTTGAGGAGTCTGAAAAGAAATCCTTGAATGATGCTGCAAGAGTCACAGGCTTCACCAAATTAATGTCAGTATATTTTGTTAAGAATAATGCAGTTACTATATACAGTATGTTTATCATATAATGCTAACTAACAATGCACTAAATTAATGGTAGTTAAACAAGAAATACACTAAACCAACATACTTAAAAAAAAGGAAGGCAACCCCCAGTTATGCACAGTTACATATGATAATGTCCAGCTCCCTCGAGTTCAGTGGATTGACACCTTCAAGCATCAGGAAGCAGTTTTCTGAGGTGTAAACAACATAATTAACAGAACCCAGCCAAGCTGTAGGGGACTTACACCAACAAAAATTTCAAGTCCAATCACAAATCACCTGCAAATGTTACCACTGCATAGCTGCAATGGGGCAGTCATCCATTCAAAGGTTTTACACTGACATATTTCTTCAAAAGACCTTCTAAAGTGTGTGCTATTTAACTTGGTGGTGATCCAGAAACAAACAAAAATGTGACAAATCCAAAGCACTTAGGTTTAGAAGCACTTACTGAAAAATCCATACCGTATTTACAGTGTATTGTGTATGACTGCACACACTAGTAAGTTTCTCCTGTTTACTATTTCTTATGTGCCATCTTACTCTTCACAGTATTTCTACATACTAAGAAGAGAAGAGTCTTTCCCCAGGAAACCAGCTTCTCTGATATGGAAAGCCACCATGCCCATGTCTTGCTTTGCCACAGTAAGGTGTGTACAAGGAACACGACCACATCAAATCCCCAGGGATCATGACAAAATGACTCAGTTCTTCCCTTTGTTTCTTGCTCAGCTTCTCTGCTCCCTTACAACTGTGCAAGTCAGTCAGCATCCAGTTCTTGTTTAGTAAGAAGAGGCTTCCCATCTGTATCATGCATCTTTTTTTGCATCTCTTCCACAGCTTTCAGCAGAGCTGCTCGCTCCTGCTCAAGAGCGAGAATGGACTGCTTCAGTTTGCCTTCATTGGTCAATAAAAGCTCTACTGTAGCTTCAAGGTTTTGGATTTTTCCATTAGCCACCTATCAAAGTAAAAAGACAGGAGGGGAGAAAGGATGGGAAGGGAAAAAAGGTAAATTCATTAATGACTGAAACCATCTTTAAACTATTTTTTGAGATAAATGAATACATATAAAATACTTAAGAAATTATGAAAAACTAAACTCAGAATATAAAGCAAATCAATGGAATTAGAAAGTTACCCAATCTACAAATTTTATACCAAAGAACTGCAGGTTAAGATAAACTTCTGTATGGGTCAGTTGGGAGATATTTTTGGCCAGCCACACATGTTGCTTTGCAAAATAAAGACAATTCAATATGTTAGCTGTATCCTCATTTCATGTCAGCATTGAGTCCAATGAATACCAGGTTTGAAGGCAAAGAAGAAGATTTAGAGCAATACGCAAATGGAAAACGCATTGTGAAAATTTTCAAAAATTCTCCTTCAAAAGGCTGCACATACTGGCATTCTACTTCATGGTGATATAAAGTATTAGGTTGTTCAAAGTCATCATGTGAGACCTGTAGGTACTTTGACAACATCAGATATCTGTTTGGAAGTTTCAGCACTGGATAACATTTGGAGATGTGAGTATGGAGTGATCTTTGCTTTCAGGAAAGTATTTCCCTTTCTGATGAGCGCACTACCCATCATGTAATTATGATGGGTTAAAGAGTTCAGCCTTTGGGGAAAAAATAGTGACAAATAAGTTTGACCCATTGACATTATCTGATGATGCATTTTCCTCCTATCAGAAATGGATCACCTTCCACCCTATGAAACACAGATGAAGTCCACCTCCAAGACAAAGGGATTGCTCCAACACTACAGTGTTAGATAGTTAAGTTCCCTGTGTAGGGAACTTAACTGCTGACTTGCCAGCGCTTAGGCGGAGACAAGCTTCATAATAAAGTGCTTAAGGCTGTCAAGTCTATAGGGACAGGAGTGGGCGGAAGGTCACAGTATCACAGAGTGGATAGGGTTGGAAGAGATCACTGGAGACCATCTATTTGCAACCTCCCTGCTCAACCATGGTCCCCTAGAGTATGTCATTCAGGACTGTGTCCTTACTGCTTTTGAATATCTCCAGTGAGGGACACTCCACAACACCTCTGGGCCACCTGTGCCAGTGTGCAGTCAAGCACATTCTAAAGTTCTCATGTTCAGGTGGAACTTCCTATGCATGTTTCTGCCCATTCCCTCTTTTCCTACTGCTCCACAACTCTGAGTGAACCCTGGATCCATCCACTTCACACTTTCTCTTCATATACTGATGACCTGCTCCAGGAGCTCCATGTCTCTCTTGGACTCAGGATCCCAGAACTTGACACAGCACTCCTGATGTGCCTCACCAGGACTGAGTAGAGGGGCAGGATCACCTCCCTCCACCTGCTGGCACTGTTCTTCCTAATACATCCAGGACACCATTGGCCTTCTCGACCACAAGGTTAATGGACATCTTGTTCATCAGGACCTCCAGGTCCTTCTCCACAGAGCTGCTCCCCAGCAGGTTGGCCCCCAGCCTGTGCTGGTGCCTGGGGTTATTCCTCCCCAGCTGCAGGACCCTGCACTTGCCCTTGTTAAATTTCAGAAGTTTTTTCTGTGCCTATCTCTCCAGCCTGCTGAGGCCCTTCTGAAGGGCTGCACAGCACTCTGGGGTATCAGCTGTTCCTCCCACCTTTGTGTCACCAGTGAACTTGCTGAGGAGGCATCTGCCCCTTCATCCAAGTCCTTGATGAATCAGATAAATAATACTGGGCCCAGTATTGAACCTTGTGCAACACAGCTAGTCACAGGCCTCCAACTGGACTCTGTGCCACTGATCACAACCCCTTCAGCCAGTTTTCAATCCACCACACAGTCCACTATCCAGCCCGCACTTCCTGAGCTGAAGATCCTTGATACAGGTATTTATAGGACATCACATCTTCAATATCATCCCAGAAATCCATCTTCCCCTTACTATATTCAACGATTTCCTTGCCCATGTTGCCCAAAGCTTTATGAAAATATTGTGCAGAAGAGTGCCTCTCCTTCTGACTTCTCTAAGGTTCAACCTAGAACCTAAAACAGAATCATATCTCATAGGATCAGAATGTACAGCTGAAGCAAATTTTTGTTAGGAGGGGCAATCTAAATCTGCATGACTGACTAGCTTTAGTCAGGAAAAAGAACCAATGTCTGAGAAACCTAAACTTCCTTCACCAATTGTCTTACAAAGTTTATGTCTAACAATAATCAAGAGATTTGAAATGTCTGCTTCTTACTCTTGAAGTCCCTTTCTCCATCAAACTAAATGCACAGTCAAAAGTTTTATAACAAACACCCTGTTATAAAGCAGCCAGAAAGCTGACTTCTTGCTCAGACAAGCAAAGAATAACCCCTTACAAAGAACAGGTGCACTGCCTCTGAAAAAGCTGCAGACTATATATATTAGAGATTATTATTTCACATAATGTTTAAACAATCTGGATAACAGCTAAAACTTGTAATAGAAAGTATGCCTTTATAAACAATGTATCCTTTCTTTAATGTATCCCTAAATTGTGACATTGCAATTAGTTTACCCATTTTTGGCAGAGTAGTATCCCTGCTGTAATAAAGCAGTGACTGAAAATATAAATATTAAGTTGAAAAAGCATTTTATTTTTAGTTATCTTCTACAGATATGATTTTAATTACAAGAGAAGAGACATGAATTCAAGAAGTTGAATCAACTTTTCACGAACTAAAAGAATATGCTCTAACCACCCCTCTCTCAGAATTTCTTCTGCATGTAAACTTTGAGGGCTAAACTAAATAAAACTTCTAAGTGGCTACACTCTAAATTCACTAGACCAAACACCAATCCCTCCTGTGATGTGGTGTAGGACAGTCTCTTCTGAAAAGGTGTATAAAATAAAAAATTAGAATGTTAATCATATGAAATATAAATTGTACCTGCAGTTCTTCCAGGAGATCAAAGTTTTGTTTGCGCAAGCTGCTGTTTGCCTTCTCTAATTTATCCAGTCTCTGATTGTCATTTAAAGATGAATCTATAAGCTCATCCTGAAGCACATGATATTCAACTTCATAAGCTTGCAACTGTTTGGCAATATCCATTTCAAACACCTGTGGTATATAAAAATATTTTTAGGTGCTGTGCAGATCAAAACTATTGCTCTTTCAAGGCTTTAAAATCTATTGATCTAGATATAGATCTCAGATATTCAATCAACGCATTCACATTTTCTATTGTGGAAATGGCAAGCCTGAGGCAGTAGAGTGCAATACATTGGCATTGGATCTACTTAAAAACTTTGCTACTGATTTGCTGCCTGACTCCAGCAAAACTACTTACAGTGAATGTTTAAAGGGCGTGGACTTTGTAGGGTATTCCCCTTTTCAAATTTAATACATCTCAGTTTGGCATAAACCTTTCTAGAATTAGTTGTCAGTTCAGAAAAAGTGTGGTCCAAATTCACCTGCCACATGTACAAGTGTGAGGCTAAGTAAAATAAAAGCTTTAAATGAAAAACAGTAGACTTTGCTAACTTTATTTATTATTCTATAGTATTTTTACAGACTGAAAGAAAATGAAATTATCTATCCTTACACTACCACACTTAACAAAAACATTATGTAACATCAAAATAGATTTCTATTTTTGTTAACTACAAACCACTGAAATGAATGCTCCGTCTTAGCCATTAAGAAAAACTTTTATTTTAAAAGCAGATAAATGAATTGAGATGCAGAGTGACCCAAAGGAAAAAACCTACTATTTTCTTTTCCTAGGTTTTGGCAAGCATCAGCCTTCAAATTATTCGTAACTATGAGTCCAATTTCCTCCAGAAGCAGTGAAGAAGGCAGTAAATTAAAAGGACAAGTGTGCCAATCACAGGACATAGAAGAAATAAAAGTTGATTTAAAAATGTATTTGAAAAATAGCCCAAGAAGAGAAATTCCAGGGTCATCCTTTATTTTTAAACCTCTTGTACTTCATTCATTTTGAAAATGAGTCAAATGTCAAATCCCACCTTAAATACCTGTTAAAAGTAACAGGAATATTTGCCTATTTCATTTATCTGCTCTGCCTACAAAACTTTAACTGTTGGTTAAAGAAAAAATCAGTTTATGAAATGTTTCTGTCACATGACAAATAAAAAATTATCTTGTAGTTAAATAGCAGGAGAAACATATATACTGAGCATGTAAGCACAGAAGGCTGAAATACAATTTTAATTTGGGTTTGATTATAATTTTCATTTTCTGTGAATCTGAGCATCTCTAGAGATGGACATCTCTGGATACCCCTGTCGAAATTTCAATAAAACAAGCAGTGCAATTCAGCAGGGCAGAATGTTAGTTCCTCTCCTGACCTCTGCCACTTCTACCCTCTGTGCTCCTGAGGAGGGAGGGAAATCCCTGCTGTCATAACCAGAGTATCAAATCTGAAAGAAGGGAAACATGAGGCAATAAAAAGTTTGATTTGAAATCAAGCTAACTGAGGGCACATTAAGGCATGGAACCAAAGGCCATGCTGCAGAAGGATGAGGAGCATGGGGATTAATCCAGGAGCTGTGTATGGACTGTGGGCAGGTCAAATAGCTGCTTTCTTCAGAGTCAGCCCTGATCAAAGCAGGGAACTGCTCTTCCTTCTACTCATTTCTACCCACCCACTTCCAATTTAGATCAGTCAGGGATGCCTAAACAGAGCATCCCTCCCTTCTTCAGCTCAAAGCACACGGTTTTTTGCAGGTCACCTAAGCACTGCAAGTCTTTCAGCCTGGCAGGTAACATACAACCCCCTTTGCCCCTTGGAAATTCCTTGCTTTCCTTCCTTTTGCACAGACTTTCTAGCTCCCATCTTCTTCCTTTGACAGTAAGCACTAGGAGCCATTTTTCTGGCCCTAATGTGAGCTGTGTCTCCCAGAAGCTTTGCTGCCAGGCCTCAGAGGGAGCCCCTCACCAGCCCTCTACAGAGCACTGTGCTGCTGCTGCTTTATCAACCCGTGGGCTCTGATCTCCGGCAGCCCTTGGGGTTTGTCGGCATCTGCAGTTCTGCACAGTACAGCCCCTATGTTCTGCACCACAAAAGGCCTTCAGAAAAAGTGGGTAAAGCCCATCTTCTCTTTGTCAGCTGCAGTTTAGATGTCAAGTGTAAAAAACACTTAGGGTTTTTTAAACAGGCAAGCCTTAATAGAAATAATTTCTGATTTTTTCATATTCCATAATTATCATCTGGAGTATTCTGCTAATTTAGCAATGTTGCATCATTTCCTTTGCTTGCTGTTTAAAAGAATTATATCAAGGATTCCAAGTTTTGCTGTCTAGAGTCACTACTCACTGCAACAGTCTGCACTGCTCCATGTACTCCTGACAGAATTACAAAGGTGCTGTTACATACTGGGCCATCACCATAAAAGCCAGTAGAGACAGAGTCGATGTGGGGAGGCTTCTAATTTCATTAAGTAAGGTTAACATTTGTGAGACTCTTGAAGTAAATTTTTGCTTCTGATATGAAACTTGGAAGGCAAGTTTCTTTGGTGAAAAAAAAAAATCACTAAAGGCTTCATAAAGTCACAATAACCAATGGTTAAAATACCATTCAAAGCTACTAAGTCATCTTAGTTTACAAGTCATCTGCTCCCAAAAGTTTTCAACATCTTCCAAACTACAAGGGAGTTCTCAGCTTGAAGTAGTAGCTGTTCTGGTTTTTCTGTTGAGAACTTAACAAGAGCATTCCTTTGCATACCTCTCATGTGTTCAGTTTATTTCATACCTGACTAATGGTCTTTTCCATCTGTACCAAACCCAAGTTGGGGAGAGTGCTTTTAATAAAATCAACAATAGTTTCTAGATTCTCGTGTTGCAGAATCAGGGGCTTGTGGCTTCCCAAAAGACTTAAAGCTACTTTAAATATAGCCTCTGATCCTTGAAGAAAGAGCATATCTGTGAAAACAAGGAAAAAACAGGTTACATTAAGCAAGCACATCTTTTGACAAGAATATCAAAATAATAAATTGTCAAAGGACAACAACTGCTGATAGGAGTGACCTGGAGGTTAGATACACTGTGCTGGACATGTGCTTTTGGCTATGGCTTTAGAAGTTTTATAGGATCAAGATTATTACTGTGAATAGCACACTTGACTAACACAATCACTTACTAATTTGTTTAGTGAGTTTTCACAAAAAAAAAGCAATTCAAGTTTAATCTAAGTCTACAACAAACTAGGTAGTCAAGTTTATCAGTGTTGCCACTTTTTATGCATGTAATAGTTTAGTGGACTGTTTTCATGTTTGTAGGAATATAAATTTGAATAGAAATCTAATCCAAATGCTCTTTAAAAATTGTAACACAACAGAGAAAAAACCTATACCTGAAGACATAACTGAAGATCTGAAATTCAGTTTTTCTCTCATGTGGTGGAAAAAGCCACAAAACCACAATAAAGCATTTAGCATATGAGGCTAAATACACACTTTCCAGTAGCCTCAAGTTTCAAGTGCATGTGTTTTAGTATGTGTCTCAACCACTTCTGTTAATATGCTAATAACAATATTAATAAATACCCTGAAATCTTAGTCACACAGCTTAAGTGTAAATATTGCAGGTGGCCCTGCAATGACAGCACTTGGCATACCAAGCACACTGAAACCACCATATACAGTGACCTTTCAATGTAATGTCCTTTCCTTTCCTTTCCTTTCCTTTCCTTTCCTTTCCTTTCCTTTCCTTTCCTTTCCTTTCCTTTCCTTTCCTTTCCTTTCCTTTCCTTTCCTTTCCTTTCCTTTCCTTTCCTTTCCTTTCCTTTCCTTTCCTTTCCTTTCCTTTCCTTTCCTTTCCTTTCCTTTCCTTTCCTTTCCTTTCCTTTCCTTTCCTTTCCTTTCCTTTCCTTTCCTTTCCTTTCCTTTCCTTCCAATGTATTTATAGAGTAAAGAAATAGAAGTCTGCAATAAAGGCATCAGACAAGAAACCCAGTCTGTACAAACAGCATTGCCCTGCACTTGACTTTCCTGCTACTGTCAGAATTTGCCCCTGGTTTCATCGAAGCATGTGTCTTGTTATAGACAGAAGCATCTAACAAATGAAACAATGGAGGTGATAAAGGAATAGATGAAGGTGATAAAGGAAAAGAAGATACTGTGGGGTTTTTATCATATTTCCTAAATATAAATTAATTTGAAAGGGCTTCTCTCTTCTTCTTTCCTTGCTTTGTATTTGAAGCTTTGAATGCAGCCACAATCAATCACATTAAGAAGTAGCACAGTGACACACACACACCAAAAAAAAAAAAAGAGTAAAGCAAAGAGATAGAAAAAATCCCACCATGCTTGCTGTAAAGGAAACAACTACTAGCAAAACTACCGTTATCTCTGATGTAGTGAAGAACCTAAGAAAGCACTGGCTAACAGTCTGTCTTAGTAAAACCAAATTCCCCTATTGCACTCTTTAGCTTGCAATGTTGAAGCCATAACTCATTTCACTCTCTCTCTCTCCAAGAAAGAAAAGCACAAGTAAAAACTAACCACAAATCTCACACTTCCTTGCCATTTGTCCTAAAAGGGGTGTAACATTTTTCGGCTCTGTGTTGAGCTGAATGTGAACTCCAGTGGCAGAAATGATTAAAAAGTGGTAACAGAGAAGGCATCTGCCTCAATTCTCTTTTGAAACTCAAAAGTATGGGAAATGATTCATAGGGAAAGCTCTGTATTAGGACAGGAAATACTGAAGAACAGCTAGAAACACTAAGTGAAAAAAGCAGAGCTAAAAAGAATATGTTTTTATGATTCAGCACCTGCCCCATAATGACATGCAGATTAACTCAAGGTGACCTGAAAGTTGTTAATGAATGTCTGTATGACTGAGCTGGTAATACACGGCTGAAATCCCTCTCTCATTTAAAACACCAAGTACTTAACAAAGACCCGTTTGTTATCCACTCCCCATGCTTCATATTAAGTGGGCTCCCAGCCAACAACAACAACAACACAGTGAAGGTACCCAAATTAATGTCAGCATGACTGGCAGCCTACAGTATTAAAAGAAAAAAAAGTTTTATCTACAATCTTGAAACAAAATAAACACTATTCTATCAAATCTCCTCTATTAATAAGTAAGCAGAGGTACTAAAGAATGCATCTTTCGTAACACTGTACTTTCATCAGCTCCTGCTCAGGAGAAGTGTTGAAAGCTTGGACAGATAAATGAAAACTTAAAAGGAGTTTTGCTATTTGATTCATAAAACAGTCTAACCCACTTCTTTTACATATTGCTTGTTAGATGCCTGCAAAAAGCACACTCTATGGAAATCCAAAGGAATGGCCAGTAACAATTATATACTTATATAGGAGTGGACTAGTTTCAAATACTAGGGGTTCAGAGATACCATATTAGAAAATGGCAGTGCAATCTCATGTTAGTAACCTATGAATCAGTTACTTCAACATACTTTCCTCCCAAGGGTTCTAATAAGTGAGCAATGAAAATCTGTATATGTATGTTCTGCAAAAGTGTGTGAAGACATAGGTCAAAAATGATTGGATTTTAACTTGTCATGTTGCTACTGACAGCCACTGGCAGAGTGACAGCTCTAACCTTTTTTGTTTAAAGTTGTGTTTCAGAGTCTTTAGTATGGGTGAGGATAAGACTTTACTTTCTAATGTAAGAGAATGTCCAGTGTTCCTAGCCTACATAGCTCCAGTAAATACTGTTTTAACGAAATTACTAAGTACAAAAGAAATACTCAATTTAAGGAAAACACTAAATACAAAACTGCAAGTATTGGTCACATTGAACTTTCTCTCTAAAAAACATCAGAATTTTTAAGAGGCAACAGTTTCTGTCACACACGCTTTTCTTCTTGACCTAAAATCAGATGTGTGAAGATCGTGTATCCGTGCCTTCTATTCTAATGCAAAGTCTTTGTTTTCTAAAAACCTATAAACCTTCAAGGACGGAGAAAATACTAATCTGTGTATTAAGGCAGAAATCCAAATATACTGGATACACAAGGCACTTTTATAATCTCACTAAAGTCAATTGCCCCATTCAAATGTACCTTGTACAATACTATGAAAGATTAAGAATAACAAAAAGATGAGCTGATTATAAACTCAGTATATGACACTTGCATACAGCACTTAATTTGATTCCTACAGATTATTGCTGTCAGCTACACATTTGTTGATGCATATTAACCTGCTTTGCACTCTTCCAGGAAAAAAAAACCATGCTGTTTTCCCTGGATTTGGATGCTCATCATGGGACATATAGTTTTACTCTGTACAGTATCTTTTTCACTGTGAATTTTGCTAGCATTACTTTTAGCATGTCCTTAAACAGAAACTATACAGGATTCTTGTTGGTTCTTCTTGAACTCTATATTCCTGTTTGTGGTAGGGAGGACCATATTGTTTTTAAGTCAGGAAAGTGTCAATATTAATCTGCTAATGAAGAATTTCTTCATTGCATCTTTTAAGTGACTAAAGAAAATTAAACTGGCTTCTCACTAGAAGAGAAGAACTGGGGAGAAAGCTCCAATCCACCCCACTCATTTGGGACAATCCAGTACTACATAATGAAGTGGGAAAACAAACAACTGAAAAGGAAACAAAGCATCTTCTCAGACACCAAACAATCTATGAACTATACATCCAGAAGATAGCATCAAGGTAAATTCTTAACTGGAATTTAATTAAAAAAAGAAAGCTTCTGTAGATACTAAAAACAGGCAACAGAAGTCATTTTAGAAACTAAACCCCAGATGATTCCAAACATTTTTGGAACTAAAACTGTCAGGACAAGAAACACTAATTTAAATGTCTTGTATTTCTGCAGAGTAAATCCACGATTACACTGCAAGAGCCATCTCTCTGTGTGTTTTAAAACACAACCCTCAAGATAATTTTCCGCTGACACTGCTGGAAATGACGATAATGGAGTAAATTGATATATTTATTAGATGATGCCTTTGTTACATCTCTTTTCAGCTTGAAAATAACTAATTGTTGGTGTTGAAGTGTCATAATACAATGGTTGCCTTCATGGCATCAAATTTTACATCCTCTCTAAAAGTGGTTACAAGGTGGGAAAAGGTAACAATGAAGATGAAAAGACATTAGGGACTGTCATTTACTTTTCTCCTCTTCCACTTTTACTGACATACTGCACACTCCATAGGCTGACCTCTGTTGTTTTTCTTCTGTTCACAGTGAGCAAAGTATTTCTCCTGGGTGTCTGAAACTGCTTGGATATGTAATCCTGCTCCTAATACCAAGATTCCATATGTAAGACTTCAGAAAGAACAGAGAGAAGTTTTATGAAGAATTACCAAATACTCTGGATACGAATCCAAGGGGAAACTGGGAGGCAAACATGGTGAGAAACCAGGGAGCAGCATAGAGGCTGGGGCCAATCTCATGTGCCTCTAGGTGGTTATAGAGATCTCGATGGTAGTCATGAAGAAGTCGAGACAATTGGTACATCTGGATCTGCATGGAGTAAGAACAAGAGACTCAAGATCAATGTGTTTTAACAGTCATAATAGCAAAGTCCATGCTTCATACTTATCAGAAACAGAGAAAGGTATTTGTCAATTGATGTTTAGATGAAAATGTGTGGAAACAAGAAATACCTGGAAGCCACCTAAAAGACACAGGATGGGTCACCTGTGAACCTACAACAGGTTCATTTGCAGGGTCATTGTAACCTCATTTGAACACAACAGAAGTCTTCTTATTTATGGTTTCCATAGTTTCCCCAAAAGTATTTTGATTTGAAAATCATGCATTTAAGATGATGTATTCTTTTCCTGGATTATTCTTCCCTATTTTTAAGAATTCAGTTTAAGTTCATGTTTTGGCAATGTTAGCTAGCTGTATTGCATTATTATTATTATTTAACATTAGCATCCTTTACTTAAAAAAAAAAAAATCATACCTGCAAAATTGTCATGTCAGGACGATATTGTTTTCTCAGGCCCATGTCAAACATAAGAAACTTCAGCATTTTAAAAGCATCTTCTTCACTCATATGAAGTAGTAAAACTCCTGCTACAAAACTAAGACCCTGACAATATCCTACTTCCTGGTCCAGAAGTGAATAGGCCTTCAAAATGTTGAAGAGTGACAGCTGCCCAGCTCCCAGCTGTGCTGAGAAGTACGGATGTGTTGGAAATGTGCGCCCTGTGAAAAGAGCTGAAGTTAGTGACTGAAACTAAAAAATAAACAACAAAACCCCCAAAACTGTGTCATGTTGACAAATAAAACAGTCTTTCAAAAATGTAGATTCTTTTGAGAAGTAGATTTTGAGTCGACCCACAGGAAGACCATAAGAAAGTTAACAATACAGAAAAACTGACTCTTATATTCTACCACTGTTTTGTTACAGTTATTGCAAAGTTAATTTAGAAACTGTCAGCAGGTGGGGAAACCTGTTGTTTGGAACAGCTGAATACCTAATTCTTAAGACTGGCCCCTGAACATTTTATTAAAGGATAATAGACTATTGTAAGTTGTCCTAATAAGGACAACTATTAGGATCGAGGCACAGACTTAGAGCATCTGATTTACGCACGCTGAGGTCCCTTCCCTTCACTTTTTCTTTTTGTCTTTTTCATGTAGACATATCTCTTGTCACAGCCCTCCTTGCCTTGGTCCCTCACAGTCTTCATTTGCCTTTTTTTTTTTTTCCTGCAGCCTGTACAATACCAAGAATTGAGTACCTGTATATAAGCTATGATATATGCTATACACATATTATGTGAGAGCACAGCTAATCGAGGCAGCCAACAGACACAGCATTTTGTGCACCCATTTCTGGGCTTTGTTTCCTTGAGCTTCGAGCACACAGAGACTATGTCCAGGATCAGCAGGGGACTCCTGGAAGTGTGAGGGTACTGCTGCTGGCTGGTAAGGCTGATGCTGGTAATGCTGATGCTAACCAACCCCTGTCAGTTGCCCTTGATGAAAGGGTGCCTGGAGCCTTTGTTCCAGCTGATCCCTTATAAGGGAGGGTCACTAACGACCTGTTACCATTCAGAGGGACCTCAACAGGCTGGCCAAATGAGCTGCCAGGAACTTTTATAAAGTTCAACAAAGTTAAGTAAAAAATTCCTGCACTTGCAGGGAACAAACTCATGCACCAGTATTTGCCACCCATCTGGAAAGCAGCTTTGCAGAAAAGGACCTGAGGGTTCTGGTGGTCACCAGGTCGAACAAGAGCCGGCAAAGAAGGCTGATGCACTAGGAGTGCTGCCAGCAGCTGGAGGCAGCTGATCCTTCCCCTCTACTCAGCACTGGTGAGGCCACATCTGGAATGCTGTGCCCAGTTTTCTGTTCCCACTACAAAAGAGATACAGCCATACTGGAGAGAATCCAGCAAAGGGCCACTAGGGTAACAGAGGGACTGGAGCATCTCTTCTATGAAGAGAGGTTGAGAAAACTGGGACTGTTCAGCCCAGAGAAGGAAAGGCTCAAGAGGATGTTACCAGTATGCACAAATACCCAGTGGAAGGGAATGAAGAAGGAGGAACCAGGCTCTTCACAGCAGTGCTCACTGACAGAACAAGAGGCAATGAGTACACAGTGAAAAACAGGAAATTCCACTTTTTTTTTAACTGTAAGGGTTACAGGCTGCCCAAAGAGGCTGTGAAGTCTCCATCTATGGACATATTCAAAGTCTGAGCAAACATGATCCTAGGCAGCCTGGGCAGACCTTGCTTTGAGCAAGGGGGATTTAGACTAGATGATCTCAAGACCTCTTTTCCAATCTCAACCACTCTGTGATTCTGTGAACAAAGACATTAAAGACTTAACCTTTACAGATTAAAAAAAAAAAAAAAACAAACCTTCCAAAGGCAAATTTTTCACTTTTAGGAAAAATCCTCACCCTATCAAATTTCCTCTGTGAAATACTTCAACAGAGGAGAAATTTGAATGCCTTTTGTGTTTTAGTATTAAGTGGAGTTTGTTTTCTGGTTGCCCACTTGTTAAATACCTCCCCACCCTTTAGCTCCTGGAATGCTGCTGTGCTACCAGATAATATCAGAACTGCTGTTTCAAGACAAAGCCTGGGGCAGAGTCCTTCTGCCATCTGGTAGCTACTCTAGCCTGTCACATGGGACAAGGCATTCAGTTCTGAGTAGGTCTCCCCAGCCAGGGTGTCAGAGTTGAATGTTACAGAACAAATATTTCTAGCTTTCAAATGAGAAGGAGCTTGCATTCCTTTGCTTGAAGGACAAGTTACTACAGCACAGTCTAAAGGCAGACCTGCACTGCCTCACTCAGGCAGCAAAGCTCATTTCACGTTAAGTCCCTGAAAAAGGGTTACAAGCTCAGCAAGAATAAAAATGCTAAGAAGTTCTAAAAACCTGTAAATGGAGGAAGAGAAGAACTGCTGAATTCACAAGCTGAGGTGCTTCTAAGTGCTCTGATGTTGGCTTAACTGAGAATTTTAGCCCTTTTTTTGGAGCAAACATCTCTGGCCCTGCCAAAAAAGAGACTAAATGAACTGTGATACTGCCCCAGAATGCGAAAGTAAGCACCTATTACTTTACTTTTAAAAATATAATAAACAAAACCTAATTTTCTACCTTGTTCAACAAATACCCAGTGGTGGATGGTTTCCTACACTGATAGCACTGTGACATGTAAATTGGGCCAGCAAAGCAGCTGCTATACCTTAGCTTTGCATCCATATGCACACTCCTGGCCTCAGGAAGCACTATTTACATCTGAGGATTCATAAATTCAACTAAGTGTGAGCAATACTATTATAGCTTTGGCTCATACTCTGTTAACAAGACCTATTTAGCCTAATTTGGGAAAGGTTGTAAAGTATTACAACCACTATATTGTGAGAACATATTTTTTTTCTTTCAAGGTGTATGAGTGCATGCTCTCAGAAGGATTCTTAAAGATTTAAGAGAAAATGCTTCTGATAGCCTGAAGGAACACAAGTCAGAATATGCAAGTCCCTTCTAGCTGCCTATCCAGTTATGCTGTCTGTTACTGTGCAGCACAGCACTTTTTCAATGTGAATCACTAGGAATTCTTCAGCTTTCTAATTCACCTTATGGTTATGACAGGGCCCAATCCCTCTTTCAGCTAGTGGGCTGGCAAATAGCACCCTGGCAGAAACAACACCTTTCATAAAAACCACCATGAAGTTACCAATTTGCCAACACATGCAGTCATTTGTTTCTACAAGAAGACCACATGGCTAAGATGAGAAGTATTTCTGGGAAGAACCAGGTAGAAAATATGAACAGATTGCTGAGCCAGTAAGCCCCAGTCTGCTACTTGAGACAACCAAGCTCAGACTGACTGTGCCCCCTACTGTCCAGGAGTCATCCCAGCACCATCCCTCTGCTAAGGTGTTCAATTAATTTACCCAGCACAAAACTGTTCACCTCTTACTGAACCGCTTGAGTGTCCCACCCTTCACTGCCAGGGCTATCAACACCAGGTATGCTGGACCAGTAGGTATTTGCTAGTAAATGATCTCTGGCTGCATGTAAATATCTCTCTCAAACACAAAAGATTGTTGTCTGGCACTGCCCAGTCCAGGGGAATGCCTAGATTGGTGTGCAAAGTCTGAAGGGAGACAATTTACACACACTGCCACTGCCCATTCCCAGCTGGCATTAAAGCTCCTTGGACTGTTACTTTCCCAGTGCCAAGTCAAACCCAGGCAGGTCTGCCAAGTAGGGGAAAGTGAAGGTGACACCCACCACCACCCTCTCCCAGTGGTCACGCCACGTTCTGCAGAAACACACCTGTTCCTTCACATTCCTGTGTGTTTTCTATGCACTGCTTTGGTATTTTGACTTACTTTACCAAGTGTTCCAAAAAAGGAGAAAATAGCCTCTTTATCATCTGAAGCTTAGGTCACCATTTAAATTTGACAAATCTCACAATTTAGCACCCACTGAAGACAGTCAGCACATTGAGTTTTTAATAAAATAATAAATGGGAGCTCCCAGACAGCTTTGCTAAAGGTAATTCTTTCTCATCAGGCATAGAAACGTCTTTCTTGGTAGATCCACTTGCAGTGAAAAATGCTTAAATATTGTTTGAGTAGTTATAAAGAGCAGAATTATGATGAGACAATTTTGTACTACTGCTTTACAGAAAAGGTAAGAGAAAATAATGCAATGGGTATTAATCATTCAGATCAGTCCAAGTACAACTTTTCCCATTAACTTTTATAATGACATTTGGTTACTTGCAGTGCATAATTTCCTTTGATGGAATTTTTAATTGCAAATTCATTTAATCAAATGCAGTGATGATGAACTTCTTAAAGTGACCCAGACAGCTCCTCAGAACCAAAGTGTCAGTGGTATGCTCTGGAAGACATTGATTTTTTTGCCTTTATTAGGAAAGAGCAAAATGAATACTGAGTTCAGTGTGGGAGTATCCCACACACAAGAGCTGTGATCGTCTTGGAAAAACATTTCTGGTTTCTCACAGAAAAAGCAGTTCTTACCAACAACCTATTATTAAATAGTGAAAGGCATTTTGTGTGTTATCTTCTCTAAGTATTTTACAGAGATCATAAACTCTTGTTTTAATTTCAGACCACTACTGTACTTACCTAGGTCAATAAGAATTGCATGCTGTTGGGAAGTTAGTTGTTTTAGGAGTTCTTTATAAGGTGTGTCCTTTGGTTGTTGTTTACTTGGAAACTGATGTTTAAGATGGTATTGCTCAGCTAGAAACTTCCAGATCTCCCCACGGTGGTGACGTGGTACTCCTGAGCAGAGAAAGCAATGAAACCAGTAATTTGTACTCCTACTGAGGGTTCTGCTATAGCTGAGCTAACAGGACTGAGGAACTGAAGATGCCTATCTGCTACACAGGCAGGCAGATCCCTATTGGCTACCTCCAGTGGGCCATAGAAGTAGATGAAACTACACTACTTTTACTTTCTCAACCAACAAAAGACATCAGCACCTTAACAGGAGTGATTTAAAGCAGAAAGAAATACAGTGAACTGCCTAAGGTTATTGCTTACATCCAGTCTGAGAAGCACTAGAAGAGACATCAAGGACTGCAATACTTGTTTGAATATTCTTATCTCAAATTTTTCTGTGTAAAGTACACAATAAAGCACTGCAATAGAACTAATGCACACTTTTCACTAATATAGCATGGACTCTGATGTTATGAGTACATTTTAGGAAGGTGGGATGCACACATATCAAAAATATAAATAGGCAAAAATGAGACGTGATCTAGAGACTACAACACAAGGCAGATAATCAGGTAGCAAGTATTGTATTTCTAATCGTGCTCTTGGCTTGCTTAATGACTGGTACACATAAAAATGTTTTAAAGATTGAATTTATTTCTCTTTAAAAAGGGCAGATGTTATTTAACTATTTCACATAAGTAATGACAGTCTTCATTTTTAAACTGTATGTAAAGCTCTGAGACTAAAATTAATTCAGCACAAGACTATCCCTCACTATTAAATCAGCTACACAAGAAATCAATGCACTTTCACTTGGGGAAGTGTTCTGTATAATCCATAATGCACTGGAACCAGATACTACAGTTTGAAGTAACTTACAGCTTGAAGTTTTTAGGACTGTTTTTTTTTTCTTTTGGTATATATGTAACATATGGAGGACAATAACAATAGAGAAATCAAGACTTACTCAAGCATACAAGTTACATGGAAAGGTAACAAAACACATTAGGATTTGATATTGTTAAAAATCTAGACTTACCCAGTTATTTTAAATGGGCAATTTGGTTTAACTTGTTTGTATAATTGCACATAGTCAGGTGCAATATTTAAAATATTAAACTTCTGACAGTGCTTAAATCTTGATGCTTCCTTTACGTGTTGGAAAGCTTTGTAAAGAACTACAAAAAAGCTCCTTGGAGTAGCCATCTTCACCACTAGTCCATATAGCACTCAGCCTTTGGGTCCAACCATGCAAACATTGAGTAATAGCCCAATTTCTTAGAACATTTAAAAAACATCCTTAGGTTGTATTACTTTTGCTGCAGTGGATATAGGGGTGACTGGTCAGCACTGCAGTTGTGAGGAAGACTTTAAGTGGTGTTTGCAGGGACAAAGTGTTCTTGAACACAGAGAAAAGGCAGTTCTGCAGAGATACCCATGTCTACTGTTTGTGCACAGACATAGTACACAGACTGGAACAGAGAATTTCCAGAAAACAGTGCAGAGGGCTTCTTCAGTTATTCACACAGCCATTTATTGGCATTATCCAGGCTATATGCTGTAGCTCCACTGATACAACTGCAACTACCACTGAAAGGGACTGGTACTTGCATTTCATAACCATGATGGCAGCAAAAGTTGTTACTTGTTTAGTCAGCAGCCTGAGGAACAGCACTATAAAGAATATGGTTATAAGGAGTTGTTAAGTGGCCAGACTATTCCTTTTCAGATACAATTTACATGCATTTCAACAACTCAAAAAACAAACTGTTTACCTTGACCAACAGCAGAGTGTATTTTTTCCACATCAAATTTAATCTTTGACCTTCCAGGTGTACTCAACATTTTTTCCCAAATCAAAGTTACATCTTTTAAGCATGGTGTGATTTCTTCATAGTCAAGTTTCAGGCGTCTGTTCTGCAAATTGTTTTCAGATGCTAAAAAGTGATATAATGAATATAGCAGTTAATATTCTTTACTATTTGTAAAATGGATTAATTTAACTTACAACTCTCTCCTGCTATCCACCTGGATTAATTTAACTTACAAATCTCTTGCTAGCCACCTGAAACATTTAGTATCTAAAATTTCATGATTCTGGGGTTGGATCGGTTTCTTTGGTTTTTTAAAGATATTATGTGCAATATTAATTGTGTTTGGGCAGTTAAATGGAATTCCCTACTTCTAATCAACTCCTAAATATGAAGAAACACGAGAAATGATGACTTATGAAATAAACATAAGATTTTCATAACAGGAATTTTCATTTTCCCAGATCTTCAGTGCAGAAGACTTTCAGCAAATAAAAACACAAACCCCATTTAGTCATCTATCTGTTATGCATACAGCCCCGTAATACTAGTAACAAAGTAAAAACAATAGCTGGGAAAGCATCAAAAAAACAGGGCAGAAATGAAAATGATTCTGTAGCTGAGTGTAATTACAAAGTTTAGAAGTAGAGTGAGAATTTCAAAGGCAGTCTTGGTAAAGCTTTTAAGTTGTTTTTCTGTGGGGGCATTTCAGTACTATATTGTGCCTGGAAAACAGGATTTATTAATGTCAATCGGGTAAACTAAATAATTCAGCATGTTTTGTGACACTGGATGGATCTGTGCAGGTAATAAGACTGAAAAAGACTGAAAAAATGGAAGAGGAGAGAAAGAGCTGTAGTTCATATGAGATACAAATATGTCAGTCATCTATTCCTAAAAGAATGAAATGATGAAAGAAAACGAAGGAATATAAGGAAACCAAGATGAAGGTACAAAGACAGCACTGAGGAGAGACAAACAGTGGAAAATCTATGGAGGAATTAACAAAATAGGTTTCAAATTTTTAACTAGGCTGTAAAGTGGCTGAGTACTCAATGCACCTAGTTCCAGGACAAGAGCAGCTCTCTACTTGCAAAAAATGAAGCAGAGCAAAAGTTCAAAATACGTAGAAGTCTGGAAAGGTTCTATAGTATTAAACAAAAATTAAGAAGTAATTCTCCTACAAATAACATAATTTGAAACGATGTTTATGAAATAGTGTATCATGAAGTGACCATGTTTTTTAATTCATTTGCCCTGATGTATTTACAGTATTTCTTTGTTGTGATGATGCATTTCTGTAATGGTGTAACAAGATACTCTTATTTTGAGGACATTCTGCCAAATATCATAAGCCTGCTCCTACTTTTGAGGATTTCACAGTATGAACTCATAGAATTACTCCTATCCATTTCAGTCTTGAGACAATCTATGTTAAAATGTTATTATATTATCTTTTGATAATTTAACTCTCCATTATTTGTATTTTCAACTCCTTTATACAGATTTAGTAAACAGTTAAAGACTGCCTGACATTTACATTGCATAATGACACTATCAACACATTAGACTCAAATTCTTCTGAGATCTGTATCTGCAATTCAGGTTTTATAGATTATTGAATTCTGAGATCCACAAAGGGTTATCTTGTCCTGTACTCCCACTGATTACACAAGCACCTAGATTTTATAAACTGAAAAGAAAAGAACTGTTTATATCTGGGAAGTGTACCTCCTGTAGTTGCATTCACATGTGAATGATTCATTCAATGAGGTTATTCATGTGAGTTGTGAGGTCACCTAAGTGTTTGCAGGATTTGGACCTCAGAATATTTAATTTTTAATTCAGTAATTAACTACAGATACATGAAACATATGCAGTCATAGTTTTATTATAGCTGTGTGTTCACATTGAAAGAATTTCAGTCTACCTAAACTAAACTTCTTCATATTTTTGTCAGTTCAAAAACAACACATTTGTAAATGAGAATACTAAAAACCTTAAAACACAGATGGTATTATATGAATATAACTAAAAAAAGGGCATTTCAATTTCAGGTTATAGGAAAACAAACTTGGAGAAATCTTTTAATATTTTAATCTTCTGCAAACAAATGTTTTCTGGTGCTTGGCAACTTTTCAGACTTTTCTGCTTTATTCAGTCTTCCTATGCTATGTGCAAAAATGTGACTTGTGAGGACTGAGGTGAGAATATGCCTTTATCAACAAGCTTTTTTAGATATTGACACTACCCAATAGCACCCAAAAGCGCTACTAGTAAAGATGCTGTGCTCGCTGCAGCAGTCATCTGTTGTTTTCAAGTATTGTCTCACCATCTGAGCTCTTCATGCAGCAGCTACCTGGGACAACTTCCTCAGCCCACAGGGCATACAACACAGCTGGGCCTTCAGTTCTGCCAACACCCACCTCATTCATTCACTAACTGGCTTTTTAGACATGTTCATCTTAACATATGTGTGATGGTTTTGCATTTTTTTCTTTTGGGCAGACAAAACTGGAGCATCTAGTTAAACTTGCTAAAATGTGTATGGATATTAATGACCTGCACTTGCCAAAAATTTGACTGCAGGCTGTAGATTCAGATAATTTAAATACAAGAGAATTTTTTTAAAAATCATGAGTATAAATACACAAAACAGAGAAAATTTATTTTCAAATGCCATAAAAAAGTTACAGAAGCTCATTTACAACAGCACTGTTCTAAGCTTGAAGACACTGTATAAACATTTCTCATAGCAACTCTTCTTCAGATGGCCTCAGCCTCTGGCCAAGGACACTGTATATCTGGTATCCATTGTCATATTTTATTTTACTGGATTAGCTAGTACATTGCTGGGAACATGCTTGTCACCTGTGGGGCTCTTAGGAAACTCGGGTGCCAGGTGTTTTTCAGTGGGGTTAAAATAGAGCTACACTGCTGGGAGCAAACAGCCTACAGGTGGGCCAAGTGCTTTGGCAGGCCATATCCAATATCCAAGAGGTGTTGTGTCTTTCCAGCCATGTGTCTTAGCCTGAGTTTAAAGAAGGTTTTCATGTTTGGTGTACTGAACTTTTCATACAGCTGGGCCCTCTCTCGACACACTTCTTGGAAGTCTGTCCTTCCTCAAGTTGAGAGAGAAAAAGAAATATTGCCATTTTCATGCCAGGTACCTCCCCTTTTGAAGGTTCAGGTGCCTACTCCCTTCCTAACATCTAAAATCATCCAGATAAAAATTTCTGTCCTCATCATTCATATCTTCGAAGGAGCAGCTCTCAAAGGCAATCACTTGTGATTCTGCATATACCTGTTCTTTATGTGTAAAAATTGCCACCAAAATGGATTTGTTGCAGGTAAGTCATTCACAGAAAAATTGTGGTTAAGAACAACTGCAAATTACAGTTTCTCAAGTCCCTTTGGATTGATCAAAGTCATTACCACTCTGTAGAAACCTTGCTCTACAGCGTGGGTACTACTGCAGGAACCCATAGTTTCAAATCTACAACAACATTTTTAAGAACTTCCTTTGAGCCTCAAGACTGGCTAAACACAACGTTGCAATGACCAATACTCAGCCAAGGACCTATGGATGTGAATGTAGAAAAGAATTCAGTTCATGATACTGATCATGCTGAATTCCTTGTGAGAGCTTCTAGACACCAGCCTAAAAAACCCCAGTGATGGTAAAGAGAGTGTCCCTTCAGATCAAGTAAACAAATAATAAGGTGAAGTAATAAAAAAATTATCATACATTGCCACCTACACTAATGAGTGCTGAGGGAGACATTGCTAATCTGATTTACCTGTGGGTCCCTAGAATGTTTCATTAAGAATTGGTGCCTTCCACTACCAAGGCCACAGAGAAAACCGAAAGGTGAATTTGTACTGCAGTAGGGTGTAGTACTCAAGAACTTCACCAACCTTGTAACTTCTGGTTTTCTTTCTCCATTCTGAGGAGCAGTATCTGCTGAATAATGGCTTTCTTCCAGAGTTCACGAAGCTCATGGGGTGTCCGTTTCCGTTCTTCTTTCACGGGCCCAAAGGGGCCATCTTCACACACTGGTTCCAATGGGGATCTGGGTGGAAGATCTCCCAATTCACAGAAATCTTTAAAAAAGTGAAGCTGTTGTTAACTACTTGGATGCCATGAACAAGTGAATGAAGGGACAGTTTGAAAGACTGCACATATATAGATACACATATCTACATATATACACTAACTCATGTATCCATCTATATTTAGATAGATAGGTAAGAGGTAGCAATACCAAGCAAGGTTTCCCAAACGACAGTTTCAAACAGACTTAAAAGCTGCTTCAGCATAAGAATCATAAAGGCTAAAGCCTAGAATATTTTTTCTATAACGTGGTAAAAACATTGTACCACACACCAAGATCACATCTTGCTAATTACAACTTTACACGCAGAGAACTGAAAGGAAAAGGCAAGTTTGAGAAATTACAAAAACATAACCTACAGCTGAAACGTGGCATGACTCAAATAGCAGATATAATCAAATATAGCACCCACATAATTTGAAGAATAATCTCTAAAGCGTGTTTAACAAAGAAAACACACGCCCTTAGCTGCACAAACACACCACCACCTAAGGCCATACAATGGGATGATTACCAGTTCTTAAAGTAAATAGGTGGAGAGACAGGCACTTAAGACCTGCTTATTTTCACTTCTCATTTTTAACCATATCATAACCTTCTGCACTTTTTCTTTTGGCTTCAGATGGCCTACCACAAAATATATAATTTTGTCAAGCATGCATGGGAATTCTAAGACTGAAAACATTACAAAAGAAAGGGAACATGAAATAAATCTCAGGCAAATTGAAAAATCATTTATTTTTAGGAAAAGGGTATATAACATTGTTTTACATCAAGTAATCAATGTAAGAAGCACAAGCTGTTATAATTTTTCTTAATACCTGCTGTAGTATCACTTAATTTTATTGTTTTATATAGCTTCTCTGGAAGCTCAGTAGTTTTTGACACAACCTGTATCTAGAAGAAAAATTACTCAATTCACCAACTTTAAAATGAATGGTCAAAACAACCAATCTCTTCCTACCAAATCTCAAACAGAAGGCCATAGCAATAGCACTTCTTCACCCAACCAGAATAGCTATGAAATGGCTCCCTGAGCTATACATGCAAGACAGTGCTTTAAAGTTAGTGCAACAAAATCCATTCACAGACTTGCCAGCCAAGGACAAGTACCTCTGTGTGTGCTATTTCAAACAGCTCCTGCAGAAGGAGCATTCCTGAAGCAATTATTCTGAAGGCAGCTCAATGGTCCATGTCTTTATCACTGCCTAGCATGGTGGGAAAGGTTTTGAATTAAACACACACACATCATCCCATCGCTTCAAAACTAACAAAATAGGACGGCTTTCCCCACTTCAAGTTCTGCCCAGACTGTCACTCTGCTTTCACTCATGCAGTTCATATGCAGCTATTCTTCCCTTGTTTGTTTGAAGGCACTCACACAACTGAGCTCAAATGACTAAGAATGGAAATGTTCACAGCTGTTCACTTCTGCTTTTCTAAGTCTTGCCACTGTCAATCTTCCCCTCTCAAAGAGTCAGAGAGAAGTAGAGTGGCTCCAAATACCACCCGTTTCCTTATACAATATTTATTTTCTTGCCACCACAAACTCTAGGGCTAAAATACACATATAAAAAAGAGCGTAACATTTTCAGCTAGAAGAACAATTTAAACCTTTACAACCTTGCACTCTGGATATACGTGTGGATACCCACACAGCTGGTATCTACAGCATTTCAAAGAACAATGAACATTATGGGAATGAGAATTAGGCAAAGGTCAAATATTTGACAATTTAATGGCAATCACCATTTTTTGCAAAGAAAATAGAAAAACTGACAGGTGCATTCAGAAATACAGGTGGTTATGAAAAGTATCAATACAATGAAGAGACTATTATATTCATTAAAAGAAACTGGA